>NW_026607504.1:6683055-7347644 GCF_021117445.2 Syzygium oleosum
AATGCCTACGGAGAAGAAGGCGGCGGCAGCAAGCCACTAGGCTACTAGCCCGCCCTCGTGCGGCCGAAGGGGTCAAAGTCAAAAGGCTGTGCAATTGGCCACGACTGGGATTCTCGGATCAACGTCACGTGTTTGAATTGCGCTTCGAAGGTTTTGGTCAGAAAAGTTTTGCTGGAGCTCGCAAGTTGGCGTATGGTTTCGGATCGTCGCAATGTATGTTAGGAGCATGTGGTGATTCGGATATAAGAATGGGTATTTTATGTACAGAATGATTGAATGGTTTGCAGAAGCCACCAACCACCCCTGCGAGCCACGGCTTTTTTGCTCGCTTCTCCTCGAAGTGAGTGGCCAACAATGCGCTGCCATTATCTCCACGCTCTCCTTCCAATTTCTTTTTTTCTTTTTCAATCTTTGAATCCCCCCAAAATCCATGTTTGTTTTGATTCTCTTCCCCGATTGTGTAATGCGAGGTCAGCTGAATTCGAATCCGTTCTTGTTATTCGTTATTTGTTATTGGTGATTTCGATCCTATCATCCTTCGAAAGAGCACGTCCGATGTATTTTCTTTAGGGGTGTGCATTGGTCGCGGTCTAATCCGGGAATTGGACCGGACCGGCCGATTTTGGATGGTTCTCGCGGGAATCGATCCGGTTCCCGATTTCAAATTTTTGGAATTGGGAATAATTGGTCTAGTTCTCGGTTCCCTCGGAGTATATTACATTTTTTATTTAGCAAGGGCAAAAAGGCAGTAATTTCTTCTCTTACTATTAACTTCCTTGTGATTAGTAATTTCATTGTGCACTAAAATAACTTTTAATATACTTAGAAACTCTTGAGAAAGAAAATAAATAATTTTTTTTTAAAAATAACACCACCGATTCACGAGACAACTTGGAAACTTTGATCGGGATCGGCCAGTTTAGTTCCAGTGTGGACAGGCATGTCCGATCCAGTTCCCGGTTTAAGAATGGAAACCAACCCACACTAGAGCCAACCACTCCTGATTTCCCTGTCGCCGTCGGGCGAATTAATGCGGGGCACGAGACACGACTTTTCTATGGATATAAAAAAAACGAGGGGAAATCTTTGTCCAATTAACAAAAACAATGCCGATGTCGAATCGTCGCCCGCATTCTTGCTTATAGAGGTCATCATGTCGAATTCAGAGTGTATTATTGTCAATGACACGATCGGAACTCATCCCAAATTTTTGTCCGACAATCACGCTATTAACAATTGAATTCATGACTAAGCAAATTTTGTACCTTTATCGAAGTAGGCAGTTTCGTATCGAATGAGAGAAGTTGCTTCGTACCTCCAGAATGGCCTCCGTGCTGGATGTGCACTATAAGAATTCACCTCTGTCTTGTTTAGTGCACGCTCTTCTCCTCTTTCTCAAGAGTTAGTGCGTGCTCTCGCTCTTTTCCTCTCGTTTTTTTTTTTTTTAAATGGATCCTGCGCGCGCACGTGAGCTCAGTTCACATGTATCGTTGGATGAGACGGGCTCCGCGTAGAACCGATCTAATCGAACGGTACGCTGTGAATTTGAGTCTACGATGCATCTGGTGCAGGTGACATCTGGCCATTGTTCTTGTTTGATAGGGCAGTCGAGTGGGGAGAAGATAACATCCACGTAAGATGAACCAGTCATCAAGTCCAAAAGATATTCTCTCTAGAATCTCAGCTACAGAACAAAAGCCAACAGCCTTTAAAAAAACCATCTGCAAGGAAAAGAAGTGGAAAGAGAATAGAACCCAAGTCCACCACACCACATACATTATTGACACAATCATCATATACAAACATATCTCTCTCTCTCTCTCTCTCTCTCTCTCTCCTAATTGTTTTAGTAGCCATACCAATCACCAACTACCCCTCCTCGTTTCTCACATTACTTGCACTGTTCTCCATATTTGGTTGTGGCGTTTCGTGTCTGCTTTTCGCTTGTCTGCATTGGTGGGTAGCGATGCGCGCTTGTCCAAGCAAACAAATTAGCAGACGTTTCTATATGTTTTTGGGCAAGCGTTTGTTAATTCTCCCTTCGCTGCTCCAACTGGGGAAGGTAGTTTAGCCCCATCTGGGCCTTCTTGTTTCCCTCCCTTCGGAGCCGAGACTCAGCTCGTCGAAAATGAGTCTTTGAGCGGTTCTGACACGAGCCCAGATGGATCTTGAAGGCGTGATCAGCAACAACCCGATAAAGGTGCGACGTGTGGCATTTCGGCGGCCGCCAATTCACCTTCGCGAAAGTTTTCAGCTTCGTTGTTCTTTCCTTTTGTCTTGCTCAATGCTCATTTTGCTCGGTGAATTTATTCTTCATTTGCTGTTGCAGAGGGATTCATGGAAGACGGTGTTGACTCTGGCTTACCAGAGCTTAGGCGTTGTGTATGGAGACTTGAGCACCTCCCCATTGTATGTGTACAAGAGCACCTTTGCAGAGGACATACACCACTCAGAGACCAATGAGGAAATCTATGGGGTCTTGTCCTTTGTGTTCTGGACATTGACATTAGTACCATTGGTGAAGTATGTATTCATTGTGCTTAGAGCTGATGATAATGGTGAAGGTGGGACTTTTGCCCTGTACTCGCTGTTGTGTCGACATGCCCGGGTTAATTCGCTGCCGAATTGCCAGCTCGCCGATGAGGAATTGTTCGAGTACAAGAACGATGGGTCTGGGAAGAGGAATATTGGGTCTAGCTTGAAATCAACTCTGGAGAAGCACAAAGTGTTGCAGAGGGTGTTGCTGGTGTTGGCTTTGATTGGGACGTGTATGGTGATTGGAGATGGTGTGCTGACTCCTGCAATTTCTGGTACAAAAATTGCAAAAAAGTCTCTGGGACACTAGTTTTTAGAAGAATATATTTTCTCCGCAATATAAAATTTGAGAGGTCAATGACTTCGATTTCTGGTGATGCTTGCAGTTTTCTCTGCGGTGTCGGGGTTGGAGCTCTCCGTCATATCTAGGGAGCAACACAGATGTAAGTCTCCATGACTGACTTTGTCCAATTTGGATTGCATTTGCCACTAGTCCTTGAATATATGTCATCAATGAACAATCACAAGGTGTTCTTCTATCTGGTGGATATTTTGATCTGCAACATAGAGTTTTACCTTGTCGTAAAGAGTTACATAATCCATTCCGATTCTGCGTGGAAACTACTCAACTTGGGATTCTGTTTAAAGATGCATTTTTGGGAATAATTGCAGGCTATCATGAATATGGACTGTTTGATAATTAGAGATATACAGTTTCTGTCTGTTTTAGTTGCCTGAAACATCTTTTTTCCGGAGTTCATTGGGCATCTTATCTTGCATGTGCTGTGAAGTTTCATTGCGAATGCATTTGAGTTTTTAGTCCTTTGAAGTTTCCTTTCCCACTGTTTTTATTTTTTGGTAAAGAGTTTCTTTTCCCACTGTTTAGCACGCCCAGAGCTTCAAATAGTTTAAACTGGCGTGAAACTTCAATCCCTGTTCAACATGATGACGTGAGATCAATGGACAAGCAGAGATTACCTAACTGAAATGAACTCATGCATTATTGTTGTTCCTTAAGACAAACAGCCCTGCTTTAATAAAGTTAAATCGCCATCAACTTTTTAAAATTTACTTCAGATGGGAAGTGCTGATGCCACCGGTCTTCTTATCATATAAAGCAGGAAAAGATGTGGTTAAGAAAATGAACTTGCCACTAATAAAAAGATCATCCAGTGCCTTTTAGAAAGTCTGGTCGGGGGTAGTAATTAAGCAGTGAAAAGAACAGTGAAGACTGGATAAGATCTGATAATTAAAAAAATCATTAAGATTAGTCTAGACTACTTGTTTTTCGGATTGGATGATCTGATTCAGATTTTGGCGTCATTAGACTCGTTGACGTAATAGTTGAACCTGCGGATGGAGTTCCCCATGAAGCACACATAATCATGAGCATGGATTCAGCAAATTTGACCTGCTTTTTCACTCTCCAGAACACCATAGTGGATCTAATACAAGAATGAGCTTATCATCATCATTCCTTATACAACTTCGACCATAGTTGTCACATCCGGAAGTTCGGTCATTGAGGCTTGCTTTCGAGGACATATTAAGTTATCTAAATGGCCACTGATGTTCCACTTTCGTCTTTTTTGCTATCATGGGCATGGCCAGCTTGTTTGCCACTATAACCATTTCGGTTTTTTGGCTTTCCTTCCCGTCTCTCTTTAGATGGTCCTTCCGTTAGTGCATTCCTTTTCTGCAGGTGGGCCCAAACATACTTTGTCAGCTATACTGCATAATTCCATGCAATAAAGTGCGAAGAAAACCCAGGTCCACTTAATTTAGGGAAGACGAAGATGCCAAATGTGCCTTCAATTTTGAGTTTTTCGTTTGAGTTCAGCAACTGCTGTGTCTTCCATGAATCATGATGCTTGGAATAAGTACAATAGCGCCTCACTTCCTACTCTGCTGAACTGAAGATTTCAGAAACTTTGACAATGCTCTTTTCAGCTCACTGTTAATTCGGCACTGTGCTTGAGTTTTAAACCTCTCTACACTATACTAAATAAAGCAGTCTGATGAACAATCTCAATTAGTTTTCTTGATACTTCCCTATGTTAGAATCCTGTCATGCATAGAGAGGTGACAAACGTGGTTCTTCGAGACAAGTCCTTCTTTACCTCCAATCGCTCAGTTATAGGAGAACTTTATAGCTGCCAAAACTTCCCTGAAGGTCACGTTGCTTCACCAATCCAAATCATTTGGTCAACTTAGCTTCAAACTTTTTGATGGATTCATTCTTGTAAATCATATTAGTATCTTGTCAAATTTACAAACCCTATTTTTTGGAATACATGATATACAACTATGATGAAACATCCTTACCAAAAAAAAACTATGATGAAACATGATAACAGCCTGCACTTTGCCACTTTCACTCTAATGAATGTTTTCCGGAATCACTACATAATTGACTATCATAGGGCAATGGGTGTTGGCAAACCCTCCTTGGCCATTCGTTACCATAGGACTAGCATGATATCATTCAAACAGATATTTCAGGGCTATTCATTTCCTCATCTTCAAGTGCTTGCAGACCCTTCAGGCTCAGTAATTCTGCTTTCTCAATTTTGCAGATGTTGAAGTCCCAGTAGCCTGTGCCATACTTGTGTTTTTGTTTGCTCTGCAACATTATGGGACCCATCGAGTCGGTTTCCTTTTTGCACCTGTGGTGATTACATGGCTTTTCTGTATCAGTGCCATTGGTGTATATAACATCTTCCACTGGAATCCCCATGTCTACCAAGCACTCTCTCCGTATTACATGTACAAGTTTTTGAAGAAGACACAGAGGGGAGGTTGGATGTCCTTGGGAGGAATTCTATTGTGCATTACAGGTACAAGAGTATGTACTTGAGCTGCATCCTCTCTTGTCAACTCGATTTGGTGCTACATATTCCCCTTACACCGTTTGTTTCTGTATCCCAGGCTCGGAAGCTATGTTTGCTGATCTAGGTCATTTCTCCCAGTTGTCGATCAAGGTATTGGAGATATGTTACCCGTTTCACTGGACATTGGCTCTGGCTTTATTTTCACCATGAAGGGGAATCTATTTTGGGTTGATAGATACGCCCTTGGTCTTTTTTTTTTTTTTTTTGGCCAAGCTCCCTTGGTGCTTAATAGGACCATAATTGCATGAACCTCAAGTCTTCTTGACAAGTGCTTCAATCCATATCTATCCTTACCAGTAGAGTACAATCTAGAGGCTATGCAGTCCCTTTAGATATGATCAACGAGGTTGCACTGCTTCTTAAGCTACGGTGGATAAGTAAAGTTAGCAGCCTCTTGCCCTTGCCTAACTAGAAAGCTTTAGCTGTCTTCCCCATGCAATATCATTAGGGGGAATTTGGTCAGTTCATTCGGCTTATTATCGGGGGAATGTCTTGGAAACATGGATAAAGGAACCACATTTGTTTTCACTACAAAACCACTCCAAAAAATCCAATTGAGCAATTTTAGGAACACACTTAAAAGTTCATATTACTAATCAAAGATATTGTTGATGCAGATCGCTTTTACCTGTGTGGTTTATCCATCCTTAATCTTGGCATACATGGGACAAGCTGCTTATCTGTCCCAGCATCATGTTATGGATAGTCATTACCACATTGGATTCTATGTGTCAGTACCAGGTACGTCACAAAAGCGTCATCATCTGAGCGAGTCCTCTGATTATTGATTTGAGCTATTATCTTTCCATTTCAGAGAAGATAAGGTGGCCCGTGCTGGTGATAGCAATACTAGCGGCAGTAGTTGGAAGTCAAGCGATCATCACCGGGACCTTCTCGATAATAAAGCAGTGTTCTGCTCTGGGTTGCTTTCCAAGAGTCAAGATAGTACATACGTCGTCCAAGATACACGGCCAGATTTATATTCCAGAGATCAACTGGACTCTGATGCTTCTCTGCTTGGCCGTGACTGTTGGTTTTAGGGACACCAAGCGGATGGGCAATGCAGCAGGTATTGTTTTGTACCATTTGCAAAGCACCATCTGATTTTTTTTTTTTTTTTTGGATGAACACTTTGTTTTGCATTATCAGTTTGACCTCTCCTTTTGTCTACTTTATGAGAATTTGAGAAACAACCTGCTTCTGGTACAAATCAGGGTCCTCTCATTCCAATATATTGCCGCCAT
The DNA here is from genome assembly GCF_021117445.2 of Syzygium oleosum. Lineage (NCBI taxonomy): Eukaryota > Viridiplantae > Streptophyta > Magnoliopsida > Myrtales > Myrtaceae > Syzygium > Syzygium oleosum. The sequence goes on from NW_026607504.1 coordinate 6,689,726, forward strand.
CTTCAAGCACAAATTCAATTGGTTTACCATAAATTTTGTTGCATTTTTTCTTACATTAACATGCTGAATCTCTTCTTTATCTGAATAGGTTTGGCAGTTATTACTGTCATGCTCGTGACTACCTGCCTGATGTCTCTGGTTATAGTCCTGTGCTGGCACAAGAGCATTCTATTGGCTCTTTGCTTCATTTTCTTCTTTGGCTCGATTGAAGCGCTTTACTTCTCCGCATCCCTCATCAAGTTTCTCGAAGGAGCGTGGGTCCCCATTGCCCTCTCGTTCATATTTATGATCATCATGTATGTGTGGCACTACGGGACGCTCAAAAAGTACGAGTTCGACGTCCAAAATAAGGTTTCCATGCACTGGCTCCTTAGTCTTGGTCCCAATCTGGGGATTGTGAGAGTTCGGGGGATTGGACTGATACACACAGAACTTGTTTCGGGAATCCCGGCTATCTTCTCCCACTTTGTCACCAACCTTCCGGCTTTCCACCAGGTTGTAGTCTTTCTCTGCATCAAATCCGTCCCAGTCCCGCATGTCAGGCCCAAGGAAAGGTTCTTGGTGGGAAGAGTAGGCCCCAAGGAGTACCGGGTATATAGGTGCATAGCTCGGTATGGATATCGTGACATTCACAAGGACGACATGGAGTTTGAGAAGGATCTCTTTTGTAGCATCGCAGAACTAGTTCGGTCGGAGAGGCTGGAATGCACCACTAGGATGGAGGATTTGGAAGACGAGAAAATGACAGTCGTCGGGACGTCTTCTTCCAATATGGACGGGGTAAGATTGTGCGAAGACGATGCGGGGTCCTCTCAAAAGGAAGGCGCCTCATCAGAAGTAGTAGAGGTAATCTCTCCGCAGAAGCCAAGGAAGAGAGTGAGGTTCCTAGTGCCGGAGAGTCCGAGGATGGACCGGGAAGCGCGTGAAGAGCTGAAAGAACTGATGGAAGCGAGGGAGGCAGGGATGGCATTCATCATGGGGCACGCATATGTGAGGGCAAAGAGAGGGTCAAGTTTTATGAAGAAGGTAGTTATCAATCTGGGGTATGACTTCTTGAGGAGGAACTCTAGAGGGCCTACTTATGCTCTGAGCATTCCTCATGCATCAAGCTTAGAGGTTGGGATGGTTTATGAGGTCTGATGCTGCTGCTGCTGTATTATAGAAAATGCAGTTTTTGACTTGCCATGTATATGTCAGAAATAGAGCTATCAAATGATGTTGTTTCGTCCTAAAATAGGATTTGCGGGCGTGTTTGAGCGAGGCATATCTGTGTGATTCTAATGATCCACACCTCCTTGTTATTATCCTACCTTCGACCAACCCTTTTGACCAACTTTCATGTTCTAGGGTCATTTTTTTTCGCCTATATTTCCTTTCAAATGTGTAGCTTCGATGACTCCCGAGTCCATAGCAGATCGAGTCTAAGAAAAGAGTCTTACCGGTTTCTATCAAGAAGACGATGTCAGCTTTCATCCCAAGAATAACCAAAGATTGCAGCTTCGGTCACTTATCAGTACTTAGCAAAAAGGTGCCCTTGACTCACGTTTACACTTGATTATCAGAAGTGATAATGCTCCATTAGATCATGGAAAATGGTTGTATCAGACATTTAAGTTGAAGATCTCTTGGTTGCATTGCAGGTGAATTGGGCCATTAAAATTACACAGCTTGCGAGGGCTTTCATTCGCTTTCTTGAAAGATCTTGATCAGCCCAAGGGACCTCTAAATTTGAACCTGATTGATAATTCTTAATCAAATCCAGATTCTAAATTGTTAAATGGAAAAAGATCGGGCTTCTTTCTTTAAGTTCAGGCATTCACATAAGTGCATCCCGACCATTTAATCTAGCGGATCCATTTGCTTCATACATTGAGGCCATTTTACACATGAGACCCACATATGATCAAATGACTTAGATAGACTCAAGGGACATGCAGTAGGTTCACGGAATAATCTTTCCTTTCAACAAATCAGTTAGGTCGCAACTTTATGTATTTATGACACACTTATTATAAACTACCATCGTGATGACTTTAGATCTCTCATATTTGAGTTTCTAAATGTGCATAAGAAGATTTCTTGGACTGAGCCTAAACCGAGAGAAAGGCTACTAGCACTAGCAGCCATGACAATGGTCTCCCTTGGGGTCACATTTCCAGCAGGGACTATAGACATATGACTTATGACAAGATCAGTGTCGATAAAGAAAGGTTAACATCAGTAGAGGGTATTACATCATTGTAAATGGAACAGCATCACTGACTAGTATTCATATTGTGCTTAGCAGTCAGGAAAAAAACAACAATGTTACCAAACCATCGCTATCAGCGATACCAAGCAAAAGGCGAAATTCATAAAACAGAGGAAGACCAACAGTTCACGAGACATTTATGCTTAGAACACTCAAATAGCTGAATTTAGACTTCACTAGCATGGTTAGAAATGAGTTCTAGCCAAAGCATTGGAAGGAAATTGAAGGTCGATTGAATCTATGGTCTATTAGCTTTGCTAGTGGAAGTAAGAAACGAAGGCAAATTGCGATAATTCCATTGAATCTAGGGAGTAGAATGAAAAAATGGAGAGGTTAAAGTGAGAAAAACTGCAAATGTGAAGGGGCAACGCAATCATCTTTCTCAGACATCTTCTCCCACACACTTGCTTCTGCATAAAGTAAATGGGTGTAGCAAATCTAGGCTTGCATAAACGTTTAACAAAGTGTAAGCGCCCATTAAATGACCTGATAAAGCAAATTGGCATAAGCAAATTTATGAGACAAGAACCAAGTACACGATTCCTCCTTGCAGGCTTTTTCCCTTTGCTTGTGGTTCTGTCCTTGAAGGCAAGCCTTCCCATTTTGTTCACTATATATATAAAAACTTCCCCTCCACAGTCACCACCACCATACTTCCTTTGTCCCTTCTGCACTCTCTCTCTCTCTCTTAAAAGAGGATTCTGCTTATCAATGTGCAAGTGAGAGAGAAAGTGGGACACATTATCTCTGTGGGTCAGTTCTTGAAATGGGGTGCTTGAATCTTCATCTTTGAGCATTCTGTCCAATGTTTCTGGTGAAAAACAGCAATGAGCAGAAACTGGGTTGTCTTTGTCCTCATCCTAGTGATTCTCTGTGGAGGCTTCTCATCAGCTTCAGCTACTCCTGCAAGTATGTCTCATCTCTCTCTCTCTCTCTCTCTCTCTCTCTCTCTCTCTCTCTCTCTCTCTCTCTCTCTCTCTCTCTCGTTTATGGGTCCTTTTCAATTTCATCGGGTCTCATCTTTGTCGTGAACAAACTAATTTTGGGTTGGAAATGGGTCGAACATCGACATTGTAGAAATTCTGGGTAGTGCTGTGTCCAATGTAGTATCTGCTCTTGTGAAATGGCTGTGGTCGCTGCAACAATCCACTTCCAAACCAAGTAAGATTCTTGATTGAGCTTACGCATGCGTCTCTGCACTTCTTTTCTTTCCTTTAAATGAAATGTTGGTCTCAAATGAGCCAATGAAGAGGTGATTAGTGGAGACATGTTGGTTAATAACTTTGGTATGATTTGGTTTCCTCCAGCTGTTCCTAGCCGTTCAATGATGAAATTCGAAAGTGGATACACCGTGGAGACAGTTTTTGATGGTAGCAAGCTCGGAATTGAACCGCATTCGGTTGAGGTCTCTCCTAGTGGGGAGCTTATGGTGCTGGACTCTGCGAATAGTAACCTCTACAGAATGTCATTCCCTTTGTCCCGTTGTAAGCTCACATCGCCCTTATAATAATTTGACTTTCGTCTCTGCAATGCTCTGCTGACATTCGGGTGCTATTCGGGAGTTCGATTTGATGTTCTGCTTGGTTCGTTAGTTAGTTAAACTATCTGTCAGCATGTTCCTCCGGGAAAGTTGAAATTCTGCCCTCCTCATGCTAGGACTTGACTGACTACGAACACTCTTGTCCTGTAAATTCTGAACTGTTGAAGGTTTGCACTGTGCTGTTCTTTTTAAAAATCTAAATGTATAATGTGCTTCTGCATCACTGAAAATTTTGCTTTTACAGCGCTGTTGGATTTTTGCTGTAACTTTTTGATTTCTGGTTATATTTTTGCGGGTTTTTGGAGTATTTGCTTTTTCGTACCCCTAGATTTAGATCATATAAGCAGCAGAGAAAGCTAGTTAGTTACTTTTCCTGTAGCCCTTTGGCTCCTTTATTCTTTTCTTCTTTACTTAAGCTGCTTCATGCTTTTACTAGACCATGTTTCTAACTTGTTCAAGTACCCAAAGTGTCAAATTTGCAACCCTCTTGAAGCTTTGAAATATGTGCTCTAGTTAATATGACGGAATTTGACCGCTTTACCAATTTAATAAGCGAAAATTGGTTCAGTGAAAACAATACAACTATACAATAAATCTTGGACAAAAACAGCTGTGGTTACCTGAGATTACTCTAATTACATATGCAAAAGAGCTGTTGAGAAAAAATCTCTCGTCTGTAAGCCAATAGAGATCTAAATGCAGCATCATATGCATCTCCATGACGTGTTTGAGGCATTCTATTTATGCATTGGTATGAATCAATTTACTGCAGATCCTTTATCCATTAAAGCAAATCAATGAACTGCAGATAGCAGGCCCAAGCTCATTGCTGGCTCGCCCGAGGGGTATTCCGGGCATGTAGATGGGAAGACTAAAGAAGCGAGGATGAGCCATCCTAAGGGGCTTACTGTTGATAATAGAGGGAATATTTACATTGCCGACACAATGAACATGGCCATCAGAAAGATCAGTGACACGGGTATAGTACAAACTAGTGAATACCTTCGGTGTTTTCGTCGCATTAGTCCAGGTGGAGATATGACACGGTCATTGGTGATGCTAATAATTACTGAAAGCATTTTTCTTGAATAGGCATGTCAACCATAGCTGGTGGGAAATGGGGTCGAGGAGGAGGTCATATTGACGGTCCAAGCGAGGAAGCGAAGTTTTCAGATGATTTTGATGTCGTTTATGTTGGTAGTAGCTGTTCTCTTCTGATAGTAGACAGAGGTAACCAGGCGATTCGGGAAATACAACTTCACGATGATGATTGTTCACATGCGTCCAATGGGAGCTTTCATTTAGGTACAAATGCAACTATTGAACTCTCAATGCGATTCTCCTGTTTTCTTTAAATTAGGAATTTTTAATTTACTTTTGCTTGTAATTACAGGAATAGCCGTACTAGTTGCGGCTGGCTTTTTTGGTTATATGTTGGCACTGCTGCAGCAAAGAGTGAAGGCCATGTTTTCTTCCCAGAGTGTATGTGACCTCACTTTTTTGAAATTTATTGAAACCTAAGAATGTGAAAACAAGCAATTTGTAATAGATGTGTGGAGTGAAAATAAGTATCTTCCTCATGTTCTCTCATGAACTAGACCTGTTAATTTGGAGGTCTTTTCTTTGCCTTTCTGTTGATAGCATTTCTCCAACAGATTTAGCTGAGATGCTAACTTTCGCTAGGTCTTTTCTTTGATGATTATCAACTTGGCTTATTCTTGAGAATCAATCTATGCCTATAAGCAAGTCTGTGAATTGATGTTCTCGTGTAAAGACAATTAGTATGTTCCTGAGCTTCCTTATGGCTAAAATCCAACAAGTACCAGTTACTCATTTCTTCTTCTACTGCAGGATCTAAGACCTCCAATGAAGAAAGTTTCGCCTGTGCCACCATATCAAAGGCCTCCTAAATCGGTTAGACCCCCTCTAATACCGCCGGAGGAGGAATCTGAAGTACCAGAAGAAGAGGGTTTATTTTCTTCGATTGGGAGGCTTGTGGTCAACTCTGGCTCATCCATGGCCGAAATTTTTTCTGGTTCTAAAAGGAAACCCCAGCACTTTGATCTCCGTCAGCAGCAGCAGCAGCAGCTATATAATGAACACGCCAATTCATGGCCGATGCAGGAGAGCTTTGCGATTCCAGACGGAGATGAGCCTCCGCCACCATTAGAGAGCAGAACTCCGAACCCAAAGAGGACCTACCCGTTCATGAGCAAAGAAATTGAGAAGAGTCAACACTTCAGGCAAAGCCAGGGTCACTACGGCAGGTGGGTTGGGGATTACTCCCAGCAGCAGCAGCAGCAGCAGCAGCAGCAGCAGCCAAGGCAAATGCAGCACCACCAACAGCACCACCACCGGCATTACTCACCCGAACCAAACACATACTATGAGAGGAGCTGCGAGACGAACGAGATAGTCTTCGGGGCGGTCCAAGAGCAAGATGGCCGGCGTGAAGCCATGGTGATCAAGGCCGTTGACTACGCAGATCCCAGGTTTGACCACCGCAACATTCGGCCTCGAATCAACTACATGGGTTACTCTCATGGATACTGAGGACCGGATCTCGCGATTCTACATGAATGGTAGATACACAAGTTCGTTATGTTTTTCCGTCGTCTTCGTTTCTTTTTCTCTTTTTACCTTTCTGATAAGTAAGTTTGTTATGTGAAGCATGAAACATGATGGTAGAATCACGCTGTGGATATGTGAGTTAGGCTTTAGCATCCATCTCTTTCTTTTTACCTTTTCTTCTCCGGTGAGGAATGTATCTGAGATAACGTGAGTGAAAGTCACCTATTGATTCCCCTGCATTTTTCTTTTTGACCAGCAAAGTTTGAAGAGAATCGCATTAGTAGTAATTATCAAAAAGCAAAACAACATCAGATCTACTCTCATTCGCTAAAGTTATTCCGTGGTCTGTTTCTTCGGTTATTAGATTGCGCTTGTGATATCCTATGTTGTACAGTCTCTATTTGTATCTGTGTCGAGTCGAAAATCCTAAAAGGACAACTGCCTGAAGACTAGTGGCGGAAGTAGTAGCAACAACAAGCACGACAACGACGACGAGAATGGTGAAAAGAATGCTACAGACTGCTTCATTTATCAGCACAAAACACAATCCTACCCCCCCTAACCATTTGAAGCGAATTTCAGTCTCGTCTCCACCTCCAATCCCAACTTCTCAAATAATTGGTGAAGGAACATAGCAAGAGTTGGTCTACTGCTTTCAGAGTCGAGTGAGTAGTTTTTCGTCCTCTGCTACTTCATCTCGAAAATCCTACTTGGTGATTTCATCTTTCCTGAAGTTGCCAGTTTCTGTTTTAGCACAAGATAACTTCATCAGGCAACAATCAGAAAAGAAACGACTCGTTCCATCACAATCCTAAAATAAAATTTCCATGCTTAAAAGCATAGCATGTTTGGACCACACGCCCGGGGCGGCCCTGGCTCGTGTCCTACCCTGTCGATGAAGCTACTCGGGCATTTCATGGGCTCGGGATTTACACGTATAAACTGGTTTTCTCGTCGGCTTAAATTGAAAAAAGAAAGCACCAGAACACGGCAATGTCACAAGTGGTGTAGCTACCGCATTCCATACGAGTGTGCGCCAAGCAGTACCCTTACCTATCTTCTTAGCTAGTCATCTTCTGCTGATCTGCTGGACCAATTAATTCCAAATTGTTGTTTTGTTGCAGGGCCATAACAAGGACCACTCGGTACTGATCTGAACTGAAGCCGACCCGGAAATTGCGAGGGTCACGGCACGGTTGTGGCCTAGGGAAGAACAAAACAAGGGGGGCATTGAGAGATGGAATTTGGCTGGACTTTCTTGGAATTGTGGAAGTGGGGCCGGCCCTTTGGACCCGGACTGCGAGTATCATGACTGGTTGCTGTCTTTCACAACATCTTTAGAAAATATGAAACATACAAACACTTGGTTTTTCGGTCAACGGATAAGATTTACTCTTTTCATTTGGTTGTCATGGTTGGGGATCCGTTCCCCAATGATCCTTAAAAAGACTCTTGGAAGTAATAATTCCTCCGGTCTTATCTGACTAAACACGCCGGTAACGTACTAAATGCAGCTCAACTCGTCCTGGATCAAATTTCGCGTTCTCGATCCAGTAGAACAGCCATCCTCGTCAAGACTATAAGATTATCGAAGAATCATTTCCTCACTGCCAAATAGCGAGAGGCCGGGGACACGCCAACCCGAGAATCCAACCGAATACCTCGAACTCCTCGAACCCCGAAAGAGGAGATGTTTCGCCAACTCTGTAAATCCTTTATTAGGATATTGGATGCTCGGTACATTCTTAGAACTTCCTTCATAAGTGTAGCTCATCCAATATGATCACATTTGGGCCCTTCTTGGATCTTCTGATCATGCCTGGACTGTAAATGTATGGCGAAATGTCGTGCGACCATATAGTCTCAAAACATTAGCAAATGCATGAAGAACTATAGTATTAAATTGTCAAGCCGATCACGCAGCTTGCTCGATCGACTTTAAATCGGTATGGATTGACTTTCACTTTTTGATTATTATTTGTAATTTAAACTTTGCAACTCACCCACTTTAATTTTTTCGATCTCGAATGTCCCAAAACTTTCAGCGCATCGAATCGAATGATAACACGTAAAGCACTCTTCATTTGACCACGTCGCTCGAAAACCACGTTTGAGAAGACAAGGAACTTAAACTTTGCAACTCATCCACTTTAATTTCTTCGATCCCGAGTGTCCCGAAACTTTCGAGGCATCGAATGATTAACACATAAAGCGCCCTTCATTCGACGATGTTGCTCGGAAACCATGCTAGATGACGAGGAACCGGAACCGGAACCACGTTCCAGGCACATGAAGAGAATAGTCTTTCAAGAGAATGGTCCGTACGGTCACCAGGGGCTGTCTTCGGTGGATCCCGGTAAAAACTGCCAAACTGTACAATCCCAACTGCGACCGTTCAAGCAGAGACAGTAAGGACATGCCCCCCTCATTCCTTGAAGATCTACAAATTTAATATCATAGAGAAATAGAGATCATGTGAGAATACCCATTTGTTCGAGAGATTCGATGGTTAAAGATCTTATATCAACGGTCAATAACATCGTTTAGTGTAAATTTTTTTTGCTCTTTACATTAGCGGATTTTTCTTTCGAAAAAGATAACAATTGAATCGATCGGAAGTTCCACTCAATTAAACTTACTGCTCCAGGTAAACGGTGAAACATATCCCTACATCCCCGGAGAGCAACTCGAAATGACCGTCAAAACGTCCGGCCTAATCGACCTTTTTAACATCGTCTCTGTCTTTTATTCTTTTTATACGCAAAAAGGTAAAGAGGGGCGACCAAAGCTAACGACCTCCCTTGTAGATGTCAGCATAACTATTTGCTTGCTCTTTATAATGTGAACAATTAGGTTTTGCGTAATTCATCGTTGCGCCGTGAATGTCAATTAAGACCCCGAAACTGTGAGTATCAAGCGATTTATACCGATTCATCGATTAGAAAACGACATGCTAGCTCTTTCTTCAAACGACGTAAACAAATCATCTTATCCCATCTCCGTTACGTTCGACCGGATACAATTTTATAGACAGGGGAAACCAAGTGTATCAAGTCCATCAATACCATTTCCTTTGGAGCCACGTGCACTATTTCTTATTTGAATCTGGTGGAGTCATCGCAGATGGTGGGGGTGGGTGGACACAGAACAAGACACGGACACGAGCATCGCACCGACCAACCAGCTCAGACAAATGCTCAAGGCCATGCAGCGGGCGCCAATAAACAAATCTCATTTTAACTTACTTCATGTCATAAGCAATATCCTTAAAGAACAAGACAACCCCCTCTTGTTATTTCTTCTCGTATGACAATTTCCAAGTCCCAACCATCTCACCTGCTGAATCAAATCTTGAACTACACGATAAGCACTCCTTTTCAAACGCGCTTGAAGTTAAGCCCATCCCATCATCACCGTGCAGAGAAACAAGAAACCAGTTCTTTGAGGAGGGGGGTGGTTTTTAGTTAACAAAGGGCTGATTTCAACATGCTCACATGGGGCTGAGCATATGACAGACCCCACATCTTTTGCAAACTACCAGCAAGTTCTTAAATGTAATACCTGTCAATTATTGCATAAACATAAAAATACTTCCCCTAAAAAATGCTTCCATGGAACCCACCACGACCATTGCACAGCATCCGAATCCTTCTCAGCTCATACATTGTTGTGATTTGGATAGATATTGCAGAGTGAAGGAAGGAACCAGGAACCCTAAATAGGCAATAGATACCGAGATTAAACATATACCCCAATTGGGTAGAACAGTGCCTCTTTTCCTACGAAAGAAATATTCGGTGGTCGGAGTTTAATGGATGCGTGAACAAATAAGATAGGACAGGGGAGAGTGCATTGGCTGGCTTTCTATATTCTCCCAGAAAAGAATGTTTCGGCGTGCCTAACAGTGAGAAGAAAGAGAGGTTTGTACTCACATGATTGATCGAAGCACTTCCGCATTCCAAAGCATAACTTTGCGATTCTTGAGACAACTGAAGGTGACTCCATGTGCCGAATGAAAAGGCAGAGTACAAACACCTTGATTTTCCATTACGCAACTTCAGATTCCCAAACTCCATTTTTAAAGAGACATATTTGCAAGTCATGGAAAAGGAAACTTCTCTTGCGATTCAATGTTCATTATAGATTTGACACTCCAACTAGAATAATAAGAAGCCTTTTGACCACTTAAACAAGAAAATATTTGGAGACTCTCCCCACTAAATCCTTCTCGGAAGAATGAGAGGAGAGACTGGGCTTAAACGCAGAAAACCCAGAATATTATGTGTGGCACAGCTAACTCATTCAATTTCTCAATTAACATTCGCAAGGATTGCAAGTGAAATGCCATGGAATTGCATCACAAGGTACTTTCAAAGAAATGAATCATCAAGCATCACAAAAAAGCAATGCATCACATGTTCAATCTCAGTTCTAAGCCACTAAAAGTCCATTTTAATAGAGGAAGGCATGTCCATCTGGTCATCTGAAGATCTAGAGAATTTGCTCTTTTTGGACCAGAGCCAAATTTTGGAAACAGAATAGCTCTCACCTCTAGCCACGCTTTTCATGTTCTTCTCCTCCATATCCACATTAACAGAGAAATCGCCGTTAGGTTGTCCCCCTTCTGTGATTTTGGCAACATTGCCGTGACAATCATGATGCAAAGAGACCCGCAGTTCAGAATCACCGAGCACGTATTGATACGAACCCATTGAATAACATCGCCGCGCATCTAAATTGCTGCTACTTGTCTCTCCGACTCCTTCGTCCCTTGCGTCATTGTTCATCCTTCTGAATTTACCAAGTCTCACTGGTACAACACCCTTTTCCACGACAATTTCTTCGATATCTGCCGCTTTATGATTTGTAGCCAATCCATTTTCTCCATTACCAAGATACCCATCTTCTTCTCTCGGATCATCGTAGTCGAAAATCGGGTTTTCAATGGAAAACCCCGGAGCGAAAAGGGTCCCTCTACAAAGAGGGCATGTCGAGTTCGACAAGAGCCAGGTATCAATGCAACCGAGATGGAAAGCATGGCTACACGTCGGCAGCAACCTCAACTTATCCTTCTCAGTGAATTCACAGAGGCAGACGGCGCAATCAAACGGCTCTTTCAGACCCACAATCTCCTTGAACTGGAAAACAGGAAGAGCATCTATAAAAGCCTGATCTAAACCGGAGTCATGGAGATGGAAGAGCTGCTGCAACTGTCTCTGCAGAGCATCGGAGCCCGAAATCTCCGGATATCTATTGGATTGAGAGGACGCTGACGAAGATGGGTGCTTTATAAGAAATCTCACAAGCAGGTGGAGGAGGCCAGAAATGAAGAACAACACAGCCAAAATTATGATTATGAAAAGAACTGCAGGACTAATCCTAGCACCAGAAGATGTTGGTGGTGATGGTGGCACTGACGACGACGACGACGGTGATGACGATGAAGAGCTTGCATCTCTGTGGAAAGCACCGATATAGGGAGACGAAGGTGAAAAGGGAGGTGGGTGAGTTGAAAAAAACCCATCTTTTTGCTTGACTTGGTGCTGATTCAAGTACATGTTCACATGGGCACTCTCAAGATACAGCGTAAAGCCTTTAACTCCTGACATAACATATCACGGATCTCGTTTCACACCCGAAGACACTGGATTCATCTACTTCCGCAAGATGAAAGCGAAACCCACGCTACTCAAACCCGAGACACCGCTATGTTTCAGCATCCCCCATATGCTCTCCCCACCAAGATTCGAGGAGAAACAGACGCCCTTCGAAGCCAAACTCCCAGTTCTTGCATAGCACGCAGCGAAGCCTCTTTGGTCACTAATTTTTCAAGCACTGATTACAGAGATGCCAAAAGACGGTGAGACGAAGAGCAACTTACCAAAACTTCGATTCCATGGGGACACCCAACATCAGGCGCCCACCCAAAGACGCTCTTCCCACGGGCTGCGCTAGAGGGAAAACCCAAAAGACAAAGAGGACCCTCCCTCTTCTTTTTGTTGGGGAAGTGGCTGTGCTCATTCAAATCTGCGTTGGCTCAGCCCGTGAAGAGGAAAGTGAAGAAAACGGGTTGGGACAGAGAGAGAGAGAGAGAGAGATCCCTCAGAGTTCTCCTCTCCCCCTAGAAGCGTGCGCTAGTGGGCAAGAAAAGAGGGTGCTGTGCCTGTCTCTCTCTCTCTCTCTCTCTCTAGAGCTGTCGTTGATGGTGGTGGAGCGGAAGGGAAGTGGTGGTGTGACACGGCGAGAGGAGGGGGGAGAGAGCAAAAGCAACCGAAGAAAAGTGGGGAGAGGGTTAAAGGAATGCCAAAAAGAACCCAAAGGCACGTCGGTCCTTCCGCATATGCTCTCACCACCACCACCGAGCGTGGCGTCAGTGACCAAACAAACGCCTGGCCTTCCCTCTCTTTCGCCAGATCAAAGCCTTTCTCTATTCCTAAGGTAAGAGAAGTTAATGAATATAAATGTATTAAGATGTCACGTCTTGTATAGCTCGTGGGGAAACCCACTAGTTTCAGTGGAACAAATTCATTCTCACATAGGGCCTCGCCCATCTCGAAATTTTCCTATACCTATCTCGGCAGATGGTTATTCAATTCTGATCTAGACGAGTAATTCCATCTAGTTTAGATATTGAAAATTTCGCGTTTGAATCATGACATCTCACGTCGGAGTAATTTTAGAGGTTAGGCTGGCTTGCCAACATGTGGATGGAGTCATATTCGGTTATTGTGGAAGCGCTTGCTTGTACAAGAGCAACAATTAAGCTTAAAGGATCATTATTTGAAGTCATTAACTCGTTGCAATTTTTCTAGAAAGAAATTTGATTTCTAGTCCAAAGCTAATTTAGGATTGATTGAATTTTATAATCGGCTTAAGTCAGTTCGAAACCTAGCGGGTTTAAGGTTCGATAAGGAACTGAATCGAACCGAACATGTTGGGTTCCCAAATTTCAAACTCACGAGTCTATCTAATTCTTCTGAGAATCGGCCTCGAACCGGAGCGGCGAGACCAGTTCCGGATTGAACAGGGATCGTTGCGCACCCTTACTTTCCTCACCTAGAGAGAGAGAGAGAGAGAGAGAGAGAGAGAGAGAGAGAGAGAGAGAGGAGACCATGGAAGAGGGGGGCGAGTGGGGGGCACGCGGGGAAGACGGCGCGTGGGGGTGGGAGGCGGTCAACCATGAGTGACAAAGTGACAAATGCGGGTTACGAGGTGGGCCTGGGCCCTTCTTTTCAAAAAAAAGTCGTCGCGCGCCACTTCGAGTCGAGCCTGTGACGAGCGAGCGAGGGAGAGAGAGAGAGATTCCGCGCTTCGGGATGCACGAAAGCGGGGACACGTGGCGTCGCATGATTGCTTGGAGGGGTGAGCTCCCCTTCGGGAGTTGTTTTTAGGCTTTGATTGAGGAGCTGAGGAAATAAAGGTAAAGACAAAACCGGCGCTGTTACCGTGGAGATAAGCCCCACGAGATGAGACCTCCTTCGATTTTTTTTTTTGGGGCGGGGGGTCTTCTTAATTTAGTCGAAAGTCTAGCAATTACAATGTCTATTTTTTACTTTTTGTTTGGAAAGTGTCCCACTTCGAAGTCGCAAGTTTCGTGACAGATGGAAAGGAAAATGACGCAAACGATTATTAAATTCAATATGTAATGCGGTGCTTAAATTTTTAATTTGTTTATTGTGATCCTTGAACTGTAACGTGGTCCTTGAAATTTTAGTAAATGTTCAATTTAGTTCCCGATCTATATGAAAATATAAATATTATCCCTAAACTTGAATTGATGGAAAGACAATATTAAACATTTCCATATGATTTATGGGCTAAGTTGAACGTGTATTAAAAGTTCAAGGATCACGTTGAATAAATTAAAAGTTTGGGATCACATTACATATTTGCCAAAATTTTAAGATCATCTGTGTCATCATCCCTATATATGGAAGGGATGGAGTTTTCTTTCTCTTTTATCAATGGCACGAACCTAACGGGCTAATCATTTGGAGACTCGTGGAGAACTCTGCAAGCCCCGGTCCATACATTCGACTTACGTAGGTGATCCCGATTCAGAGCGATTTGCACCCGGTTAATGAGATTCGAGCGAGTGACTTCCAATTCTTAAGTAAGAAATCTCCCGTCACTCCGGCCAACGAAGCCAAACATCGGGGATTCTTTTTTTCTCGCTGCACAAAGCAAGTTCGATATCTTTACCTTTTCCGTTTACTACAAAACTGAAATGAAGTCAAAAAGCGAAATACAAAAAAAGTAAGTATGGGCACCCAATGCCTAAAGTGGGGCGTTAATTAACCCCCCGATAAGTAGACCGTTACGTTATTTTATTTATTAATTTTCGGGTACCATGCTTTAGGGGGAATTTAATTAGAGCGGTGGGGGCCCACGTAGAGGCAGTTGAGGGATACCTGTCCACATACCATGCCAAAGACGATTAAATAAAAATTAGGATTATTACTACGAAAAACTCCAAACTGGTATATCTGTGACAAGTTTAGCCCAACCTGATTTTTTGATCACCGAAAATCCCAAATTGGTACACCTTTGACAAATTATTTTACTGTCAAATTGCTTAGTTAAATGACACATGCATGACAGTCGACGAATGTACCAGTTTGGAGTTTTACCCTTCGTTTGTTCCATGTGTGTACTAGTTTTGGATTTTTTTTGTATTAATTCGATTTAACGGAGGGTAAACTTGTCACAAATATATCAGTTTGGAGTTTTTGGTGGTCAAAAAATTAGTTTGGGGTAAATTTGTCACAGGTTTACCAGTTTGGGATTTTTTGTGGTAATTAATTCACCTTAGTGATATTTTTTTTATTTTTTGGCTAGAAGATTGAAGTGAGAAGGAATCTCGACACAAACTGTTCCAAAACTTTGACTTAATATTTAATGTGACCCCCGAACTCTTAATTTGTTCGATGTAATCCCTGATCTTTAGTTTAATGTTCAATGTGGTCCTTAAACTTTTACTTTATTCATGCGGTCCCTGATCTTTTCTTACATGTTCAATATAGTCCTTCTATCAATTCACGTTCAAGGACTATATTGAACATTTTCATATAGTTCAGGGACTAATTGAACACGTACCAAAAGTTCAGAAACGATAACGAACAAATGTTCAGGGATCATATCGAACAAATTAAAAGTTCAGGAATCACATTGCACATTGACTTAAATTTTCGGGGATCATTCGCGTCATTTTCCAAGTGAGAAGCAACCGCTCCTCCATTGAAGACAAGATAGAGTTGCAAGTGCTGGGGTTTCTAATCTGTGCTTAGAAGGGAATTATTAGGTCGGAAGAGGGACTAAAAGCGACAATCATTTGCGAGCTGTACGCCAAGGGGGGAAAAACAGGGGGGCAATCGAGTAAAAGGACGCGTGACAAAGGCCCCCCCCCTTAGGTGAGCCACGATCCGATTCAAAAATCACTCCTTGGTTGCCTCCGCGCTTTGTCTCTTACCTAATCATTTTGCTCCCGGTTCGACTTGGCCCCGAATCAACGTTCGATGACGACGGCACGACGGCGATCTTACTTGAGCCGGCTCGTTTTTTTTTTTTTGTCTTTTTAAATTCATTGCGCGGCGTTTATTTTTGGGCCGACGAAAATGCGCACTATGTGTCGTCGTCGTCGTCGTCTGTCTTCCTTCCTTTTTCCTTTACGGGTTTTGCCAACGGGGGAGGTCGTTCATGAGAGGTTTGATTTCTTGCTCCCGCTTGATTGCGGACGAGTGGAAGGAATGATTATTGGGAAGAAGATGAAGAGGGTTTGATTTTAGTGCTCATCTTCGCGTGGGTTGGGTTTCGCCGTCCAGTGTCGTATGAGCAATGAAAAGTCAAATGACAAAATTTAGAAAAGTTCAAACTAGTTTGTCTTCAAATATTAAGAGCAATGAAAAAGTGAATTGAGGAAAATTAATGGAAAACAGTTATCGAATGGAAGTACGAGTACATAATCAAGTAAATTGAGAAGAAAAGTTACACGTAATGGTGCCTTAATAACGATTACACAAAAATTACACTAAACAAAATGTTTAATAAGTTCGGTACCTTGGGATCGCGTCCCTCGCTGTCATTCGGACGATACAGGGTCATCGTTGTCCTCATGTTCAGGTGAGGCGCGATTCTCTGGAATCAATTCTTGCAAAAACCAATCGTCGCCTTACCATGGTCATTTCTAAATTTTATCGCGGACAAACTGTATACATGTATTGTCTTTCAAGATCCGCTGTTTAGTACTGGTCGCGGGCTCCGATGATGTCATGGATGTTGGCGGGGTTCGTAAGTCGCGAATCGTGGTGGCAAAAAATCGGAAAACCGGTGGCCGTCCTCTTCCACCGTTTCGGACAGCCACGAGCCGGTGGTGGCCCGTCGGGCAAGTTTGGGCCACCGGATTAGTGACCCGCGTGATTGAATTTTTGGACCCCGGGCTAGACTCGGCCCAGGCCCAAAATGGGACATGGCCCGCGAACGGGCCGTGCTGTGCCGGGACCGGCACGGTCCGGTGGCCAGTCCTAATAAGGTCTCACTCAGCCAAAAGTAGGTGACCGGCATCATAGCCGGTACTCACTCCGAAGGGAGTGACAAAGAGTCTTTGTCAAAGGTAGCTTGGAACTTTCACCGGAGAAAGAAAACAAATATTACAATCTCCCCCGTTTAGGAACAGATTGAAGATGCCAATTAAAACCGTAAGATCGAGGCGAATGAAGCGCGAAAATGAAAGAAGTCGACTCAAATTAGAAGTATCTTAATGGTTTAGTTATCGAATTCTTCAGTTGAGATAGGCAAAAATTTCTGATGTAGAAGAGAGCTCATCAATGGACGGGCTGAGCTTGCACCGGGACAAGATCAGGAAAACCTCCCTAAGCCCATCGTTTAGTCAGGTGTGGCCGAGCCGAGCGGAGATTAAGATTGGGCCAGCAGTTCGGTATCGAAAGCGGGTCGACACCAAACTACAAACTGCTCGAGCTTGGCAGAGCTACTGATCCAATGTGCCTGTGCAACGAGCCGGGCCCGTTAGCATGTTGGGTATGTCCATGATGATAAGGTTCGATTTCACATAATGTCTCGTGTCAGTACAAAGAAATGAAATGGAATTCTTCGAAGAAGTGTATCAGTATCAGCACTGGAGTGCATGATGCAGCATTCTAGGGACATGAAAGCAGTGTTTACTGCTTAATTATTGATCAAAAAGCCAGAGTCATACTTCAAACTGGCTAGAAATTTTACTATCTCCTTCGCCTGATTCCTATTACCACATAATTGCAAATTCTATCAGGATTCATTTGTCCTCCCTATGACCTTGTACCTTTGGCAAGAGGGAAGGTTTAAGCCACATCAGGGTTCATATGCTAGAGACCTGTCTTCCTCCTCTTTTATCGTGGCGATCATGGAAGAGACCTGGGCCATGCTCGGCCTGGCCTCCAGCGAGCGGTTGACGCATTTGATGGCCACCTGGAGCAAGTTCACCATCCGCTCCTCGCTCACTCCTTCCGAGATCAGGGACTTGTCAAACACCTCCACGGTCCACTCCTCCTGAACGACAGAGACGACCCACTTGGGCAAGTCGAATCCGTTGTTGTTGTGGACCGTCTTCCCGGTCAGCAGCTCGAGGAGGATCACGCCGAAACTGTACACGTCCGAACCGAAGGCCCTCGACGCGCTCGAATTGGATTTCTCGTCTGGTTTGAACGCGGGGGTGATCGATGGAGTCAGGTCTTGGTGATCGTACGGCACCATTAGACCATACTCACTGATGCAGGGCTCCATGTCCTTAGTAAGCAGGATGTTGGAAGATTTCAGATTGCCATGTGCAATGTCGACGTCACGAAGCTCTCGATGCATAGTGGCGAGACCCTTGGCGATGCTGGCTGCAAAGTTGAGTCTGCTGCCCCACTCGAATGCTTTTCCCATTTGGGTTCCTGAAATTAACAGGTGTATGATCTGATTCAGCCAATGATGTTCATTATATTACTATTCCAAATTCTCAAGAGGCATTGCAAATGATTAAGAGCCCATTTTGTGCTCAATTTTCTATGACAAACTTTCGTCACGGCTAAATTGTTCGGATATGACACACTATTACCATGTGGATCTGAGAGCATCTGTGTATTTACGATGAACCATGCAGGAGCCTCCTTGTGGTTATCAACTTAAACTGGTTCGATAAGATTTTGGTCACTTTGTACCATCATCATATCACAAGGAGGCCTCTAAGCAAACGACTTTCTTCAATTTTGCTCATTTTAATTAGTCAGACACTGTTTTATATAGCAGCAATTAATTGTTAATGAGGTTGAAACATCAGTGTAGACATGTTCAAGCTGCATTACAGAGAGAGAGAGAGAGAGAGAGAGAGAGATCACAGGTTACCATGAAGGAGCCTGAACAGGCTTCCATTTTGCTGAAATTCGTAGACCAGGAGCTTCTCTTGCTTGGAGGAGTAGAAGGCGACGACCGAGAGCACATTCGGATGCTTCACTTGGTCTATCTTCTGCATCCTCTTCTTGAAGTCCTCACTCGAGATTGCCCAATCCTTGATCCTCTTCACAGCGTACATTGCCCCGTTTTCGCATATGACCTTATAGAGGTTCCCGTGCTTCCCTCTCCCGAGCAATTCAGCCGGAGCCTGAAGTAGTTCTTCGAACCTCAGCCCGTTCACAGTTGGGCTTGTGACAACTACGAGCGAAGACGAGACCATTCTACTCTCAACTGAGTTAGCCGAAACTTCTGATCTGTCTAGTGGAGCACTAGTTTTGTGTTCACTTGATGGAACAGTAGCTTTGCTCCCGCTTCCGTCGATCGCTAATACCACGTTTTCTGTGTCAACCTTGTCCGTCTTCCTCTTTTTCTTGCAGAGCTTGAAGACAACTACGCCCACAAGAACCGAACCTAGTATTGCATAGCCCGAGTACATAAGTTCCTGCTCGCTCGAGATGCCTTTCCCTTTATCTCGTGGACAGCTATTCTGGAGCGGATTTCCACACAGCAAAGGGTTGCCCATAAAGCTACTCGAATTGAAATAACCGTCGACATCCGGGATTCGGCCGCTGAAGTTGTTGAAGGAGACATTGAAGTCATCGAAGTTGTAGAAGTCGAACACGGGAATCTTCCCGCTCAGCTGATTTTCCTGAGCCAGGAAAGTCTGTAGCCCCGAAATCCTGGACAAATTCGGCAGGGTGCCAGAAAAATTATTGTACGAAACATTAAGAGCTTTGAGATTATCCATCGAAGCTAGCGAGTCGGGAAGTTTCCCCTCGAACTTGTTCCCGCCGATTTGCAAGTGAGTGAGCTGCCTGCAAACTGAGATCTCGGCGGGCAATCCACCGCCAAGGTAGTTCCCATTGAGAATGAGGCGAGCGAGAGAATTCGCGATGACAGGCACATTGCAGAGAGAACCCATATCGAGGCTCCCCGAAAGATTGAGCCTTTCAAGGTGCAATCTCGTCACGGAAGCTTTTTCCACATTACAAACTATACCGTTCCAGCTGTCGATGCAGGGGTCGGACTCTTGCTCCCATCTGAGATCAGTGGCGAGCTTGGTATCGCCGTTGGAGAGGTTGCCTAGGAAGCTGATTAGCGAACTCCTGACCTCCGCTTCGATCACCGAACCCGTCGGATCTAGGAGGCAAAAGAAAGGTACCATCAACACCCAGACCAGAGTTTGCTTCATTTTTCGGACAGTTCAGGGTCGCACACTCGGGAGTTCTTCTGCATTGAGAGATCTTAAAATGAGGATGTCATTGTGGAATTGGGAGAAGATTCCAATGCTCATGTTAATTGCCAGTATCTTTTAGTGGCCTAAATTATTTCTGATTCCACAATGTAAGATTTGTATCCTTGTGGATGCCGCTGCTCGGTGTGAGAGTTGACAAGGAAGACAAGGAAGTAACCAATTGGCTTCTTCAACAAGAGGCCGGCCTCTAGAAACGGTTTGACAGTGATATGCCATTTCGCCTGCACAAGAAGGTCTGACCCAGACCCACTGATTCCAGCACATGTACATTCGTATTCGGGCGCGACTACTTCGGGTTGGTCGAGTGATAAAACGACGGAACCTCAAAATAAAATGACCTCTCGGATCGATTCATAGTTGATCCAACCGCTCGGGGCCATGCTACAAAGAAGTAAATCAAATTCGTTAATCTTGGTGTGCATAGTCTAGCGGATCGCAAATGTGGACCGAATTTGGAGTCGTTGGCAGGACACTAACCGCTTCACCAAGGGGAAAAAAGAATGACTTTATAAATCTAATTAATAATGTGTTAACTAAAGTATGCTTAACAAGTGTCTCGAGACATTCGTGAACATAACTGTGTAAAAATAATGATTTTGAGAGAACTCGCAAGTGCCTCGCGACATCGTCGAACGAAAAAGTTCACCGACCCCTGATAAATTGACGTGCGGATACGATGCCAACTTCAAGATCTCTATCGACAAAACAAAGACAAGGGAAGGAAAAACCAAGAGAAAAAGTCGTCCACGGACAGATCACCCTTTTATTTACACGAGACAAAACGGCACCAACCCGAAACGAAAACAGCAATCTAACAAAGAGTTTAACCCAAAGGACAAGGTGGAAAAGTGAAAGGTAACGACGCAAATATTTCATGAATGTTGACTCAATATGTAATTTGATTTCTGAATTTTTACGGTGATTGGGGGCGAAGAGTTAGTGATTTGCAGATTTCTGGGCGCAGTAGTAGGCGGTGCAGACCATGAGAGCGACGGTGACGCCTTGCACCATGAGAGCGACGGTGACCCCTTGGGCAACGACCCGAGCCCTCATCAGCTTCTGCCCCAGGTGCGAGTCCCCATGCTGGAAAGTCATCAGCCCCGCTGCCAGCACACCGGCCGTGACGAACGCGCCTGCGTTGTGCAATTTGCAAATTTCAGGTTTTACAGTAAACAATACCGGGTTACGTTCAGATGGGGCTACGATGTCGGGGGTAATAAATCGCCCGACAGATTGATTGCGAACGGTGAACAACGTTCATGTCGGACGGACCGTGTTCACCAACCGATTAGAGCCAGCCCGTCATGTCACTTATTGTGCTGATTCCGTGACTGTTCATCAGCAATACCCGTGTGTATATGATCTAGAGTCAATGTCATGTTCGCGATAAAGACTTGTATAGCAAACGATTTGACAGAAATGTCAAACGTATAAACAGAGCTGTGCATGCTGAAGATGGGGGGTGATTCCCGATGGGAACGAGGGGGTTCTGGGCGCGCCGTCTCTGGTCAAAGAGCTTCTCGTCGACTTCGGAATCGGCGGTAACTTGCATATCTTTTCTCCGCAACGGTGATCTGGTGCACCAGTACCACACCCGCCTCTCCTGTCGAGCGTTCTTGTTTAGAGCTTGTTTAGCCGAACCGGAAGGGAGATAAAACACCCGCAAAACTTCTCCGCCCAACTCTCTCTGTGCGTGCGCATGCGTGATCAAAGCTAGTTTAGAGCTTGTTTAGCCGAACCGAAGCGGCGGCGGTTGTCTGCATTCGACGGCGAGTTACTGGTCTCCGACACCTTTCTTCACGTATTGTGTGTCATCTCGAGATGATGCCAAGTTTCAAAACGCCCTTCAGACGCCTTAGATGCACGGACATCAGTCTCTTCACAAGGACGCCGGTTTTTTTTTTTCTTTTTACAGTAATAACCATTTCTGCAACCACCATCCTCCGCCCACCGCCTACAGCTAACTACCATTTCCGCCGCCGTCATGGACTGAGCAACTCCCAACTCCACCGGCCCTGCGCGACCACGGCCAGCTGGCACAAGCACCCTTGACAACCACCACCACCCACTCGCGCCGCCGCCGCTGCCGAACTACCATCACCACCAATACACAACCACAGCTCGCCGCCATCACTCAGCCATAACACCACGAATGGTCATCGCCGCTTGCCCGCACCACCGGGCCTTGGCCAGAGGTTTAAGGTCGTCGCGCGACCTCAGATCTCAGGACGTGAGGTTGTGTAAGATGGTGGGGGGTAGGAAGTCGAAGGCGGCGACGACTTGGTGATTTTGTCGTTGACTCATAAACGATAAAATCGTTGACCAAAAATAAGTACAAATAAATAAACGATAAAATCATTTAATGTGTTTTGTCTTAATAAAAAAGCGGTTATTCTAAGTAAATGTTCATCAATATCATTTTTATTGAACAACGCTTGTCATGTTCTAACGGCTAATCAAAAATGGTTTCATAATAAATTTAACTGACAACTCTATAGTTAACGTACATATTTTAGTGTTAATATATATAAATATTAGAAAGTGCAACGAGCATATAATTCATAATTCAATATGCATCATGTATATATTTAAGGGATAAGATAAAAAAGAAAACAGTTATTATTACAAATATAATCAACTATCTCTTGTTGCGCTTAAAATATCGATCTTAAAAAGATTAATTTAATAATATTTCACATAATAAGATCGAGTCAATATATCAATAACATATTGTGAGAACTTATAACCTCTAAAAACACCCGCATGAGAACTGTCATTATAATGAAATGTTATTTAAATAAATCAACGCGATTCCACGGTCCAAATATCATTTTAATAACTTCATAGCCAAATAAATTTATTATGAAAAAATCATTTCTCTAGAGATTTCACCCACGGTCCTTTAGACCATCATCAACACAACCATGACTACCACGAGATAGCGAAATTTTACACGAAATTGTATAAAAACGATAGAAAGAAATACAAAACCCTTAAAAAAAATGCTTTTAAAATAATTTATAACCAATACTCGTAAATCAATCTTAGTAATATTAACCTCGATTTTACTATAAGATTACTATAAGATTAAGACCCTCTCCCTCTCTCTCTCTCCTCCGTCTTAATCAATCTTCTCCTATCCGCCACCGTCTCTCTCGCTCGCTCGCTCGATCGCATCTCGCCGCCATTTCGCAATCTCCATCGCTGCCCTCTCGAATTCTCTGTCTCGCGAGATCTCACGGAGGCGGCGGCGGCAGAAATCCTCCGGCCGAAATGACCGGCGTCTAGGGTTTCGGATTGGCCTCGCGCCGCCGCTCTTCGAGGTTGTTCCGATCTCGCCGATTTCCCCGTTTCTCGATCGACTCCGAGGAGCTTCGATTTCGCCTCGGGGGGATCGCGCGGTTTACGAGGCGCTCCGATTCCGGGGAGGGAGGGAGAACCGCGATGTCGCAGGGGTATGCGATCGAGCTCTACTTCGATCCGGCGCTCGAGAACCAGGTGCTCAAGGCCTGGAACGTGCTCGCCCGCCGCCAAATCAGCACCCAGCTCATCGAGATCGAGGCTCGCCCCCACATCACCCTCTTCTCCACCCCCTTCGTCGAGCCCTCGAAGCTCGAGGGCGTGGTCCGGGGCTTCGCGGCGCGGCAGGAGCCCGTCCCGCTCTCCTTCTTCGCGGTCGGGAGCTTCCCGGTCGACAACAACGTCCTCTTCCTCGCGCCCAAGGCGAACATGTCCCTCCTCCAGCTGCATTCCCAGCTGTGCGACGCGATGAAGAAGGAGGGCGTCGAGGTTGGGGAGGAGTACCGCCCCGAGTCGTGGACCCCGTACTGCACGGTGGCGCAGGACGTGCCGAAGACGCGGATGGCCGAGGGGTTCTGCGTGTTGAGGGACTTGAAGTTGCCCGTCGCCGGGTATGGAGTGGATATTGGGTTAGTGGAGTTTTCGCCCGTTAGGGAGCTGTTCTCGTTTGTGCTAGGTAACACTGTAGAAGCATGAGATTTTGAGGATACTCTTCTGTGATCAGTTGATATGAAGATTGAATCGCATGTTCTCTTCTGAACATGGTGCATTTATTTAATATTGGGTTTAAAAACTCATATTGGTGGTGGTACTATGAGAATAGCCTCTCTGCAATTTTTCATGCTTTTGAAGATTGGTGGCAGCTGAGCACATATAAGTAGCCATGTTTTGTGATTGAAGATTCGTTTGCTTATGCTGAAGATGTCAATGTGACTACATTAGGTAATTGTACAGGCAATACTCTTGATGATAAATTCTTGTGATCTGACTAATATCACTCAGTGCTCCCCCAATCAGCGGTTTTGACCCTCTTGCATGAATCCACAGAATCTCAGTACAACCTTTACCATATAAATACCTTGTGCAGGTTGACAATATGGATCTATCAAACTTATCGTCTCCTGTTAGGTGCTCGCAATATGATCCCAAACTGGGTACAATCCACTAACATTATGAATGTAACTTTTGCAAGAAATTTGTTTGTCTGAGTAGTTGTTTTGGTGGCTCTCTTAGTATGTGATTGGCCAAAGACATTTCTGGCCCTTGATCCGAGGTATCATACTGACTTAAGCTACTCTAGACACGCCTATCTTAATACTATAACATGCTCTGAATATACTTTTTGCATGCCATGTTTCCCCCCTTCACTCACCTGCATGGCTTTTACCTTTATATCCTGATGGTGAAGTCTCAGGTTGCGTATCTGTGATTGTTCAGCGATGATATTCCAATTCCATCCTTCCATTGCTTTGCGCACACTGACTGTATGGTTTACAATCTTTGAAGGTTATATATCTTGGCTGTGGGCCTCTTGTTCAATTGACCGCATTTTGTGGTTTCTAGTGCTTTTGCTTCCACTGAATTTCATCTGGTATTGAGGTGGAGATGCTGTATTGCACAATTGAGTTAGCTTCCATTTTTCTCACATTTAGTTGGTGAATATTGTCTGAAGCTGGTTACAAAATGGTCATCCTCCTTGTATACTACTTCATGACAATCAGCACTTTCATCGAAGTTCTGGCTTAATATTGGCCCTTGGCACGACTTGCTTCTTTAATTAGACTTATTGCCTATATTTGTGTCTTGGATTCTCTGTTCATGGTGGGAACTTGGAATGCTCTGTTCTTTCCATGGAAATCTAGATTTCTATATACAGGTCTCTGTGTTGTGAATGTTCTCTTCATATAGATGAGAATTTTCCTTCAGGATTCGACCATTAGCTGTGCGTTCTCTAGGGAGCACCCTATGCAGGCAGGTCCTACTCCTTGATGAAAAATCTTGTGTAATCCTGGCTTGGAGTTGCTCCTGTGACTTGCACAAGCATGTCTAGCTGTCATATGCTTTTTCTTTTTGACTAGTATGAGAACTAGTTTAAATAATTATTGGGGCCTAGCATCAAACTAACCACTTGATAAAATGGCATCTAAAAAGTGGCCTGCCGCTTTCTATCAGCCATCTTTGCATGCCTATCGTAGGCTAATTGTGTTATTTTATGAGAGCCACATTCTTATGGAAGGAAAAAGGAAAACCAAACGTCCCTTGAAACAATTTGTTTGCTGTTTTCTTCATCTTTGCCAGACTTATCTTTCGGCTTTTGCTTAACAGTTCTATCTGCCTAGTGGATTTCTATTTTTGCATACATTGCGTCACCCGGTCTACTCTTGTGTATTTTGCAAGGGTTAATACCTCGGAAAACCCTAAACCGGTACACCTGTGATAAATTTACCACAAACTAATTTTTTGACCATAAAAGACCCCAAACTGGTATACCTGCTACAAATTTACCATTCATTAATTTCCGTTAAATTGTAACCGTCAAATTGCTGAGTTTGATGACACGTGACAGTTGACAGGTATACCGGTTTGGGGTTTTACCTTCCATTTGTCACAGGTGTACTAGTTTATGATTTTTCGTGGTATTAATCAAATTTAACGGAAACCAGCAGGGGTAAATTTGTCATAAATGTACTGATTTAGGGTTTTTGGTTGTCAAAATATTAGTTTTGGGTAATTTGTCACATTTATACCAGTTTGGTGTTTTTGGCGGTCAAAAAATAAGTTTGGGGTATATTTGTCACAAGTGTACAGGTTTGGGGTATTTTGTGGTGTTAACCCATTTTGCAAATTGCCTGCCATGCCCACCTTCCAATGTGCATCTAGAAAGCCTTCATTTTTTCCATCAGGTATGATATATGCAGTCCTAACATCTATGACTTTGTAGTCTTCAATTGTTACTTCTCATATTCAAGTCACTATATCGATCAAATTACCTGGTTCTTTAGCACCATCTGCTGCTATATACTCTTGTTCATGAAATGGAGTTTGAGAAAGTTCTAAACGACATTATAGTTTGGTGTTCGCAACTCCTGCTGTTGCAACTGTTATGTTCCATGTTGATACGAGTGAAACTTTAAATTGAGCTGCTGAATTTGTGCCAGTAGAAAGTGTGGATGCATTACATTTATGCTGTCTGCAGGAGTTGTGCTTGTAGTATATCTGTTCTTCAGTGTGGTTACCTGCAAAGCATACTGAAAGTCCATTTAATGATCAGTATGTTTTGTCGGGAAGATTTGGAGATATGAGAAGCCATACCAACTCTGAAATCATGGTTGGAGTTTCTGTATAGGATGTATGCTCTCTGATATCTTGTGATGGCTCATTGCATGCAACTTCCCTTTACTTTTTGCGTCCAGACTGCGAACAATTCGTTGCTGTCGTCTTCAAATTTTACTTTCTACTGATCTCCAAGAAAAAATGGTTGCCTCATTCTCACTCGGCAGCTGCAATGGAAACTTTAGATGTCTAATTCTCATTTTCACTCGGGGTCCTTCTATTAGAAAAGCCGATTGATTTGTTAAGATAGCACCAACACGGCTGAGTTGTTGTTAAGTAGCACGCCCGCATCAAACGCAACTCTCGAGAACCTTCAATGGAATCTAAATAAAGGATTACTTTATGGCTTGTTAGTAGACATAGTTATTACGATTGTGATGTTTTGATTTTCATGCATCGATTACGCATAACACGAAGAGAATAATAAATTAAAAATCACAAATTCATTTTAAATAGGTATTTAACCAATGCTATAAGGACAATTGTTAACAATGTTTTTTAAAACGCGGAAAAAATTAGAAACACGTAAAACAAAGAGAGATTGGAAAAAGGAGGTCACAACAACACTTGATTTTGACAACAAAAGTTCACTTCGCGACGCCATGGTGGTGATGGCCAGCTAAAAGTCCATGCACATTATCGATTGCTCTATTTAGCGCTTAGGCATTGCTCATGTGATAATTACCCTGTATTTTTATTTGTGATTACATATTTAAATACTAAACTAAACATTCATTTAATAACTTAAACTTTTAGAATAGTTGACAGCAGTTCCGCAAAATATTATATTCTATTAAAGTAATAGGTTCTACATTCTATCACAATAGGAGGTCTCGAATTCGAATATTTTCAGCCCATTTATTTTCCTAATTAAATATGTCAATGCTTAATACTAGATAAAATCTTACAATTTGCATGTTTATCAAAAGGATTTACAAATTAAAAAAATATATAGTTTAGGGATCTAATTAACAAAAGAAAAGTTGAAATATAATACATAATTTCCAAGACCAAGGATAAGTATACGATCTTCTTCTCTTTTTTGTAAAAAAAATTGATGGGGTACGAGGGGTTTGTTTGTGCACGGCAATAAAAACTTTAAAAAAAAGCAAAAAGAATATTTTTAACTTGAAATGTTTATAAAAAATTAAGGTGTGATTTTACATGTCAATTTTCTTTCTCCAAACGATTGTGATTTGTTACATTGATCAAGGTAAAAAGTTCACGGGACATGGACCTTTGGGTCATAGAATTAACCTTTTAGGTTTACGAAAAATGAATAATTTAGAATTTTAAAAAATGATCGTCCATATCTCTTCCAAAAATAGATAAATGAAATAAATTTAAAAATATTTTTTATTAATTAATTATTTTTAACGATATAAATTTTCAAAATCATTTGTTTTTCCCGAAAAAAATAAATCTTTATTTTCCATATATATTCATCTGTTCGCAAGAACTCTAGAGGCGATTTGAAGAACTGCACAGCGTTGCCCAAAGCAAGCCGAGCTCGACTGCTACGACGGCCGGAACTGGGAAAGAAGCCGCCGTAGCTGTTCCTTACCGCCGCTCGGTTCCGAGTTCTCCCTAATCGCTCGCTCCGTACTTGCTCCTTTCTTCGTCGAGATTTCTCCCTTTTTGTCTATTTTTGCTAGGGCTTCTGCTGCACCCACTGAGATCAAAGCTGTTTGTATTGCTATTCTTGTTTGTGACAAGTTACCACTGCACGATCATGAGTTTGTCTTTGGCTCGCGCAGTTGCCGCCGGAGTTGAAGCCTTTTCGCGCCGGGCGATGTCGAAGCAGGAAGACGAGGGCGCATTTTACGTTGTGAAGAAGGGGGATCTAATTGGCATCTACAGGAACCTGAGCGATTGCCAAGCTCAAGCTGGGTCTTCTGTAAATTTCTTCTCATGCTAACTCCCCGTTGCCTGTGTATAGTCTTGTGGTGAAGTTCATCACTTTAGAGTTATATTCATGTAATAAGCTTTGTTTATATATATAAAATCAGACACCCATTTGAATTTAAGCCCTTTAAACAAGGAAAACTGCCCTTGATGGATGCACTTAAGGGATGAATAGTTTCAGCTGAATTCCATTTGATGCCGCATTACTTGTATGTTCCTAGAGCATAGAGTGCCTCTTGGGTGATCTCCTTCATTTAGCAGTCATATGGTGTTCACCAACCGGTGGCGGTGGTCCATCGATAAAAATTCGCCAGAAACACTTTGGCACATTAACCCCTGCATCTCCGGGGTTGTAGTTTTTTGTGTTATAATTTGTGCTGGCCACAATTATTGGTTGTCGGGGTGCATATTGTAATAAGTCATGCTTGATCTTAGGTTGAAGATGCAGTATAATTGAACAATATGTCCTCGATTTGGTTCCAGTTCTGGAATTCTTCGCTTGGTTTTAAGATATCGTGAGCTTGCTACTGAGGTGTCTTTAATCTTGCTGCGCATTCTCCACTATGGTGGTCAGACAATCAACCTCTCCTGCTCCGGTTTTTTTATTGTATTCTCGTGAGAGCATAATCTCGCACGGTTGTCCTGCCTCAAAGATAAATGGAATGACCAATTTCTTGTGTTGTGGCGTAAAAATGATTTTGCACATTATTTAAACTGAGATCTTTTCCTCCTCCTTGTAGGTACATTCTCCATCTCTGAGTGTGTATAAGGGCCATGGTCTAGCAGAGGAGGCGGAGGAATATCTCAGGTCACATGGTCTTAAGAATGCTTCTTATACTATTAATGCCGCCAACTTGAAAAATGATATTTTCGGTGGACTTGTTCATTGCCCATTTCAGGTTAGATAGCAAAAATTATCAATGCTTCTTCATAATTTGAAGTGCTTCATTGCGGAGACGATATCTTTTGATTAGTCTAATTGGTAGAGGTGTCAAATTTCAGTTAAATTTTGGCTGGCTGTTGTTAATGAGTTAAATTAGGATGCTGCTTGTCTGTCATTCACTTCTCTTTCTGACTTATTCATCTTCAGGCTCTCCCATGATGGAGAGAAGCTTTTATTTGGTTGATTAGGTTAGGTGATTGCTTTTAGCCTTAGTAGTATCTTAATCCGAGTCTGAGACCTAAAATGCCTGGTACGATTGACAGACTATGATACTGAGAAATCTCTTCCTTTTGTGTTTTTTGAAGACGTTAATTCATGAATGCCCAATACTAGTAGAGAGCACTATTTGTTAGCTCGCTGAAAGGAGATATGATGGAATCTTACTGTTTATTCTTCCATTATTTTCCTGCAGCAACCTGCCTTTACGAGAGGAGCATCATCTGACAAGGCACTGCCTACAAAGAGATCAGTGGAAGCGCTTCAGTGGGACCATAAGGTGAGTTAAAATGTTTAACAAAAATTTATTTGAGACTTTTCAGTCGGTGTCTAGAAATTTTGATGTTTGGTTCCACATGGAGTTGCAGTACTTTAGAGCAATTACTAAAATTTCGAGCCTATTGGATGGACAATAATTATTTGAGATGCTGGATATTTTATAAGAACACATTGCTTGACAGTTAACAGATGGAGCGGAAGCCAGGCAGGAATATTGGGACTGATACTCAAATTATCGTCCCTACTTCCTAGAGTTGATCCCTAATCTCATCTCTTGAGCGCTGCATATCATTAACAATGGAACAAGCTTCCTTACCATTCTTGTTGGCATTATTCTTTTTTATAAGAGCCTGGTTGATAAGCCTTATGCATGGTGTTTCTGGATTTTTGTTGTAAGAGTACATGATGCATGTTGTTTTAGAGTTTATACTTCCCATTTAGTTTGTCAGTAAAAGCGGGGAGCTCAACATACTTGTCCTGATCCTCACTGTTTGGCTTGATCGTATGCTTAGTAGCTTGGTTGATCTATATCTTATTTGTCTAACAGCAGGCGGTGGGACCAACTTCAGCTTTGATCAATTATCAGAGCAAACATTTGAAGTTAAATGATGGTATTGCAAGTCAGCCAGCATCTTCCAATTGTGTAGGTTACAGACTGAAAAACATTTCTATTTTGCATATCTTGTCATCATATGTTAACTTTTTAAAGCCAGGTTGGTGAAAGTGTCGCTGTTGTTTTGGGATTAATTGTTCCTTGATCTGCAAATGTAAATAAGTTCTACTTAAGAAAATTTTCTGTTTCATCTAGCCATTTTAGAATTAAATCTTAACTTTAATATGTATTCTGTGTTGTTTTTATATCTATTCATGTGTTTTTAAAGCATTTCTATTTGCTGTATGTTTGCCTCGTGGTATATAATTTATCTCTCTCCCCTCTCTGCTCTTCCCAAGCAGAGTTCTTGCTCACTAGAATTTGATGGAGCTTCAAGAGGAAACCCTGGACCGGCTGGTGCAGGAGCTATCCTGCGTGCTGATGATGGGAGTTTGGTATGCAATCACTTGGATCGCCTAATCTTATATGCCTTGCTTTTAAAATTACTACTCTGGACCCTGAGTTTTTGGTAGGTTTGGCGGGTGCGTGAAGGTCTGGGAATCGCAACTAATAACGCCGCTGAATATCGGGCTTTAATTTTGGGATTGGGACAAGCTTTACAGAAAGGGTTTAAGAAAATTCAAGTCCGTGGGGATTCAATGCTTGTCTGTATGCAGGTTTGTCATTTTATTGGATGTCCCCTCATCCTTTACCTATATACTGTGGTGTTTATATTTTAATTTTTCTTCAATAATTTTTTTCTTCTGGGCTACTCATATGATCTTTTTCTTTGGGAGAAGTGTAATTGTATTCCATTTCTTTTGAATTGTTATGATATCATCTCTTAGAATACTTTCTGTGTGCTGAGACTTTGGACCATTGAGCAGTGAGTTCCTGAAGTACCTTGTATATCAAATATGCTTGAGTAACTACTAGACATGTAGGTGAACATGCTTGATGCTTGTTAGTCAAGTTGCTTATAAATTTGTCTCCACAACGGCAATCTCTCTTGGCAGTCTTGCTCAAGCTCTTTGGATGCTTGGCTTCTCTTGCTTGCTATTCCATTGAGTTGTATATCTTATTCCTCTGCTCTCTCCTTAAAGAAATGCCTATGCAACAGGTTCAGGGAAAATGGAAACTAAAGAACCAGAAAATGGCCGACTTGTGTAAGGTGGCCAAAGAGCTCAAGGACAGGTTTACCACTTTTCAGATTGACCACGTTCGTAGGGTACAAACACTAATCTTTCCCCTCACGTTGAATGTCATCTCCACTCTAGGATTTTAATTGTGAAAAAGCTCTCTTTCCCATTTTCTAGGAATTCAACTCCGAAGCCGATGCTCAGGCAAATCTAGCTATTTCTCTCATGGGTGCGGCTTTCTTCTCTCTGAGATTATGATGACTCCGGTTCCCTGGGCATCAGATATCGATCTTCATGGTAACTTTAATTGTTTTTTCTGTTGATTTGCAGATGGTCAAGTCGAAGTGGATTGTGGCCGGAAATAGCTCGACCATGGAGCCATCACCTGCTTCCTGTTTGTTGCCCTCAGATTGTTGTGGAAAGAATGGGACTTGCATTGCTACAAGAAAAAAACTGCATCAACATGTGTTGGCGGAAAGAGTAATGACATGTAAATTATGCAAACTGCCAATTTCCTCCGAGACAATGGCGTCGTTGTTCTTATGTTCAAGGCTTTGTTGTTAGGTAATGAAAAACTCAGTTGTTGATTTCCTGAAGTGGATAATCATGTTGGACCAGTTAAAAAGTGCATGATGGAGGCGATAAGTAGTGTTTCTCATGCTTCAGTTGTTAATATGTTATTCTCTTTTTTTTGTGAAACGAATCTGTTTGTTTCACT
The DNA here is from genome assembly GCF_021117445.2 of Syzygium oleosum. Classification (NCBI taxonomy): domain Eukaryota; kingdom Viridiplantae; phylum Streptophyta; class Magnoliopsida; order Myrtales; family Myrtaceae; genus Syzygium; species Syzygium oleosum. Next base: position 6,722,254 of record NW_026607504.1, read on the forward strand.
GAATATGATTTGCCGCTGGAAATTGTTCTTCAGGAAATTCGATTTGGAAGAAAGTACCATTTTCTGGTCTTTGTTTGCACCGAAACTAGTTGAGAAAATTTGTTTGTGGTACTTGAAAACAAGTGAATCCACTGGAGGAAGCTTATATCCTTAAAAAAAAATGACATGTAAAGACTAGGGAAAATTCCAATTAAGGATCCCAAGTGGGGTCTTTTTCTCAAAAAAAGACCACAAATGGACATAATGTCAAATAAGGGTTTGAAATGTCCAATCAGTCTCAAATAAGGATTCGAAGTGCCCAATTAGTCTCAAGTAATTAGTCTCAAGTAAGGGCTTGGGTTTGTCGGCCGGTCAAATGTTTGCCGGCCGGCGAGCACTGTTACTATTCCGACGACCGGAAAATGGCAGTTTCGTCTTTTTCTTCTTTTTTTTCCTTTTCCTTTTTTGTTTTTTTCCTTCTCTTCCCTCCGCCGGCCATAGCCGGCGGAGGTCGCCGGTGTCGGGCGAGGGCGGCCCTCGCTTGGGCTGGGCGGGCGAGGTCGACCCTCGCCAGATCCGGCAAGGGCAACCCTCGCCCTTGGCCGACGCCGGCGACCCTCAACTGGGCTGGGCGGGCGAGGGCGACCCTCACCGGCGTCGGGCAAGGGCGACCCTTGCCCGCCTAGCCTGGGCCGAGGGCCGCCCTAACGCCCGGCAAGGGTCGCCCTCGCCCGCCCGGTGCTCGGGCGAGGGCGAGGGTTGCCCTCGTCAGATATGGCGAGAGTCGACCTCGCCCGATCTGGCGAGGGTCGACCTCGCCCGCCCGACACCGGCACGGGTCGTCCTCGCCTGGACGGCGAGGCGGCCCTCACCAGGCTAGGCGGGCGGGCGACCCTCGCCGGAGTCGGGCGACCCTCGCCGCGTCGGGCGACCCTCGCCCGCCGAGCCCAGGCGAGGGCGGCCCTCGCCTGACGCCGGCAAGGGCGGCCTCCGCCTGAGGCCGGCGAAGGTCGCCAGCCCGGCTATGGCGGGCGGAGGGAAGAGAAGAAAAAAAAAACAGAAAAGTAAAAGGAAAAGAAAAAAAAAGACAAAACTGCCCTTTTCCGATTGCCAGAACAGTAACCGTGCTCGCTGGTCGGCAAGCATTCGACCAGCCGGTGAACTCAGGCCCTTACTTGAGACTAATTGGGCACTTCGAGTTCTTATTTGAGACTGATTGGGCACTTCGGCCCCTTATTTGACACTATGTCCACTTTGGATCCTTTTTTGAGAAAAAAGCCCCACTTGGGTCCTTAATTGGAATTTTCCCTAAAGACTAACAAATTAGAATTTGACGTATTTTTTTTTGTTTATTCTGTAATCCATTGAAATAATAAAATTCGCAAAAGAATTAGGAAAGAATTATGAAGTCATATTTGTAAAATATACAATATATGTTGGTGTTTTTCGGTTCGGAATGTCGAAAAACACGAGCAAAATATATTATGATGGACGAGTTTATAAAAGAAAAAAAAATGAGACGTATCGGGAAAAAAATTTGATGAAAGCTCATTTGGACACGTAGCAAAAATTCGGGAAAGAAAAATGATTTCCTTTTTACTAGAAGAAGAAATCATTTTTTCAATCTAGACTCTTTATTTTCAGCCAATGTAGAACGTCTTTTGTTGATCGATTAATTTTTCAGCGTCCAAATACTAGAAAATTCGAAGATAAATCGAGTTTTTCATGGAACAAAATGGCCGACGATACTCTTAAAATTGGCGAGAGGTTTTGTAACGATAATATGAATTTTTGTTCTGTCGCGCCAAGAAAGCGCAGCGCTCGCTCTCGCTCTCTCGCTCTCTCTCTCTGACATTTTGTCGAACAGTTAGAAACCAAACAACAATGGCGGCTTCTTGGCTTTCCACAGCGTCCATCCTGGACTACAGATGTCTCCCGCCTCCTTGTGCTTCCACACTTCGTTCGAAATTCTGCTCCGCTACCTCCAAAACCTCGCTTTTCGCAGCGACAAACAGAGGGCGCTCGCATTCTTTCGCGTCAATCACGCGCGCGTCCAACCCCAAGAGAGTTTCTCCTTCGAAGACCCGGCGGCAAGGCGTCTGGGAAGACCCCGACGACGGAAGTGGCAGTGATTACGACGACGACGAAGAAGGAGACGAGAGCGACTGGGAACAGGACGGGGACGACGCCGTGGGCCTTGCTTCCGGTGTTGGCATGTCTTCGCCGGACAAGTACGAGGAGGAATTGGTGAAAGGTATAAGGGGTTCTCTCTGCTCTTTCTTTTTTTTCTTTTTCTTTTTCCCGGTTTCATCGTCTTCTCAGTGAGGACCCGTTGATCGTTTTTCGTGTTTAATTTGCTGTTGCAGAGGTTGAACTGCTCTTAGGACCAGAGGAAAGTGCTGTTCTGCGTGACAATCCCACTCCTAATTTGGCAAAAATATCGACGGTAAAAATTGTACACTCGGGTTCGAGTTCTTTTGATCGACAGTTGATCTCTTTGGCACTGCATTGACTGTTTGAGCTGTTTGAATTCTCTTGGTTTAAGTTTTACATCTTCCTGTATTAATCCGGTACAATCGGCATATCGGGCTATATCTTAGCTAGTTTTCATTTCATGTTCTCAGTCAAAATGGAACCCCCTCCATACTCTTGCGCTAGCCGGACAGATACCTTTCATGGACAAGCTGCTTGAAAATGGTCTTGATATTGATGCTGTCGATGAGGCAAGTTTTAGGATCTCCCCGGCTCGTTTCCTCCACCTTCTTTTTTTCCCTCAGATTGACACTCGACGGTTTACGTCCACAGTATGGTCTTACTGCCCTGCACAAGGCAATAATTGGCAAAAAGGAGGCTGTTATTAGTCATCTGCTGAGGAAAGGTGCTGATCCTCATGTTAGAGATTGGGTATGCAACTTCATTTCATTGTTCTGGATCTCTGTAGCAGTTTCCGGACTTTTACTCATGTGTTCTGATGCAACGGCGGTCTTACTTATTGATATTGTGGTAGGATGGTGCTACCCCGCTTCATTATGCTGTTCAGGTAAGTGCCATGCAAACTGTGAAGCTGCTCATCAAGTACAAGGTTGATGTTAATGTAGCAGATAATGTGAGTATGGCTCACCTTTCTTTTGTGTACTCATTCCTCTTCTTGGTGAATATGAATCTTTATGAATCCTTATGACGCTATGTTTTATGTCATTTTACAGGAAGGATGGACTCCGCTGCACATCTCTATGCAGAGTAGAAATAGAGATATTGCGAAAATTTTGTTGGTCAATGGAGCTGATAAAACCAGAACAACTAAGGTATCTTGACAAATTCTTCAACAATATGTAGATGAATTAGTGACTTACCAAAAGGTTGCCTTGTTTATGGGTCTACTTTAACACTTTAAGTTCATTCTTGCGGCTTCAAGCCTGTGATGTATTTGACCATGCATAAATTGTTGATGAATAAAAGAAGACTATCTAATAGCTTTACTTCTTATTGTCAGTGTCTGTTCATAATTGATTTTGGTTTCCTGCCGAGAGTTGAAGATTAAATCTGTTCTATCTTCTTTTGTAATATAGTTCTTGGCTAATTTGTTTCAGGATGGAAAAACACCTCTAGATTTAAGTCTGTGTTATGGCAAAGAATTCAAGTCATATGATCTCGCCAAGTTGTTGAAGCTTGTACCAGCTAATCAAGATTTTTGATGGGCAATGTGAGTTGAAGGTAAGCCATAAGTATTCATCTGGTGTCGTAATTTTTTGAGAATTTTGCATTTTTCTCTGTGTTGTATTGGGAATAGCATCATCTTGGATTTCATCTCAGATTGGATTGGATTCTATGAATCATATTCGAAGGGCAAGGGCCGATATAGGATTGGCTTCTGGGCATCATGCACTGATAAAGATCTAAAATTGGTAGCATGCGAAAGATGATACTTTGTGCACAATGAGATGCATCAGAGGGAATGTGGGTCTTTAACTTGGAGCTATTCCTACCTACGGATGCGAAGCGGTACTGATTCTGAACATTTGCTGCTCCTACATTGGATGAGTAATAAATGGGACTGCTGGTTTTGAAACTTAGGAAGCTGATGTATAACCGGTCTTTATCTGTTCTAGATATGGTCGTGGGCTACAATGTGGGGTGCAATCAAAGGATAGCTATCATCTATTCAAGCTGAACTGAATATGAGATTCTCCAGGGTTAAAATTTGTGTTCATCTTTGGCAAAATTTTGGTTCGCAGGTATAATTTACGCTCGTTCTTCTCTTTCTTCATTTTCCCCCTTGTCCCTTGTCCCTTGGACTTGGTGTGTTAAATGCTGATTTGTGAATGGAACTCCTAAGCTCTCGCCATGATAATGTCATAACAATGTTAACATAGTTATGCTTGACATTTCATGGTCGTGTAACTTACATTTCTAGGAAGGCATTTTGCAATCTTTGATGATCTTTCTGCAAACAATTAGTGTTTCCTTCAAATAGTCAAATCATGGTAGCAAATGCAGGGTGCAGCATACGAGATACAACGCATAGGTTGAGTATAATTTTGATGCGCACGAGGGGTGACCCTTGGGAACAAATTGAGACTTGTTTGTACCGACAATATAGTTCTATTGGTTTAGTCGTATTCACGCAAAATAGAGGCGACATAATTTGACGAGCGGAAAGGATTATGTGAGTTTTTCGAAAGATCAAATAGATAGGCCAACTGACGATTTGGAAGATGTTTACAGCAGGTTTTTATTTATTTTTCCCCAAATTAAGGAGAGCCTTCTGATTATTTCATCTGTGTGATCATTGATCTTTGAAGATCGAGGTGGGAGATGATTAAATTAGATTTTGCAGTTATCCCGTCTAGTCGGTCTGGTCTGTTGGTGGCTCAACCTGGCTCTTTGATGAGAGTTTGTCATGTCAATCCAGTGCCCCTAGTCCCGCATCGCTCGGGATCATGCAAGTCTGGCCAGTTTTTATTGTGATGCGAAGACGCATAAAGCCGTCTCTTTGGCGACATCTGATAAAATTGAGATGATACAGAAAAAATTAGGATGGCGGCTGCGCAAACGAAAATATTTTACTATAAATTTCTTTTTATCTTATAAAAAATCAACTTTAAGTCTTGTCTTAATTTTATCTTAAACTTTTTTTTGTCTTGTCCCAAACCACAAAATTTTACTTAAATCACAGATCTGCCTCCATTAACCCTTCATCCAAAATTTCTTGTTAACAACAGAGAGATGGAAAACTCCAAAGCACGAGCTGTTTGAGCGTCCCGAAGGCAAGCTCTCCAATCGCGAGAGAAAGCACGGGAAATGAAAGATCGAGTGCAAAATCACTAAGGGCAATTTTAACGAAGGGTTAATAGAAAGCAGATTTGGGGCTCATGTAAAAGTTTGTGATCTTTTATAAAATAAAAAAATTAGAATTAAATTGAAACTGAACCTAAAGCTGGAATTTTTTATGAGACAAAAACAGGTTCCTTGGTTAAATTGAAACTAAAATTGGAGGTTTTTTACGGTATTAAGCCGTACGATTACTGATCTAAATTCTCTTACCACTTTGCCCCTGATCTCCAGCCCCGAGTCATCTGGGTCGGGTATTCGGATGGAGAGCGAAACACGCAGAGCTTCAGAAGATAACGCTCGCGCTTCCGCAAAGTCTGGAGATAAATTTTCTTGCTTGCTGAGTTCTCTGTGTCGATCAACAATGGCCAGCGTCTCGGCATTCGTCGCTTCCCACTCCATCGTCAACCCCGCAGTATCTCCAAGAAAACCCAGATTGCTTTTTGGCCTCCGCGCGCGGAGCCTTCAATTTCAAGTTCAGGCGCGAAAGAAGGTCGCTTCTGTGAGCCGCTGGTCGTCGAGCGAGCGACATCGGAGCCGCCGGATGAGGATACTGAGGTCGTCGGAGGAAGAGGAAGCTCCGGTCGCGGAGGCACGGGTCGAAGAAGATGCTTCTGCTTCTTCTTCTTCTTCTTCTTCAGCAGCTGCTGAACAACAGACGGTCTCGGTCCCGGTCTCGCCCTCCGACACTCTGACCATGTTCTTTCAGGTGCACCGACGGGGACCCATTTGGTTCCTGATGTGAATTTGCTTGTGTTCAGTTAGTGTTTGTGGTTGGTTCTTTGTCTGTGTTGTCAAAGTGGTTTGTGAGTTTGCAATTTGTTTGCGAGTGTGGTTGTCGGGGTTGTGCACCCTTCCCTTTCTCTTGCAGCAAGTGGATGGTGGGTTGTTGAGTTGCTATCTGCATTGTTCTGTTGAGGTAGATCATTGATAGTTGAGTGCTGGCACTGTCATTTTGTTTTCAGGGCGTTTGTATAGCGCTGGGGTTAACTGTAGATGTTGTTATAGAATGCCTTTATATATCAGGAATTGAGAAAAGAAAAGAAACAAAGAAAGAGCAAACCCTTCTCTGAAGAATGAAAAGAATGAGGTTTTGAAATTTTTATAATAAAAGAAGGATTTCGTTAACGAGTCCCAGCAATCAAAGGGGAAGCATGTTGACCTATTTCCTTTCTTTGGATTCGAAAGACCTTGGCCATTATTCTGTTCAAGCGGATCGAAGATAAAGAAAGGGATCGGGGAGCTTTATGATCAAACAAAGAGGCCTCTTTCTATAGGTTAAACAATCAATGGTATTTCGCTGAGCAGTTCTTATATGATATCGATCCTTAAACTCTTGCTTGCTGAATATATGTATGTGCTGTGGGTGTGTATGCTAGTCTTGTTACGACAGCATGTTGAGCCTAGACTGTTCATTTAAAAAGTTGATGTTTTCTAATATTTACCTTCTTATTTCTGTAGGCAGAGGGTACAATGAGCGAATCAGCCATCCCAGCGGTGACAACTGCGTTGGAGGTAGACCCATTTGTTTTAACTTCCATTTATGTTTGTCCCATCTCAGGTTGGAAATACTCTTAGTGTGGTATGACGGTCAATTACCTCTGCCTTTTGACGGTGAAGTTGACAAGTTGCTATTGGTAATATGAGTAACCAGGCATCAGGCAGCGACGTTCACTGTGAAAGATGAGATCTTATTGACTGCCTGGGGTGGAATACCCAAGTCCGATTTACAGCTTTCGTCGCTATATTGTGGAAGCAAGTTGAATTTGCTCATTCAACACTTAGAAACTTCTCATACTTATTTCCAAGTGCGAGGAAGCTGCTCTGTAGCTCGACCTCATTTTCCTTTTGTTTTTCCTTGGTCTTTTGTCACGAACTTCTGCAGATTCCTTATTTCTATTGCATTTAAGGAATTGTTTTTTTCTCGGTTGACTGGGCCAGATATATTTCTTAGTAATATGGTCTTATACCTTGTGTCTCTCCTCTGATTTCATTTGTAGGAAGTCTGAAATGAAGCACACTGCTCTTTCACTTCGACAGGTAGTGTAGTGTACACAAACTATTATTGTGCTTTAACACGTCCAATTTCTTTTCTCTTCTAGGGAGCTGAGGGCATTGCAACTTTGAAGGTTCAAGTTGTCGAAGGCATTGCCAGTGTTGAGGTGAGTGTGGACTCTTAAAGTGTGTATTATGGTTTTGTATTCGCTTTCCATTTGGTTCGAACCTTTTACTGTATTTCAACTCATCTGCATTAGTGACCCCAAGCAAGCATATATAGTGCTGGATTTATCCTGCAATACCTCATAGCCATGGAGGATTTGTCCTTTGGGAAGGATTGCCCTAGGATAAGAATTTAGCAGGCCCCGATTAATAAGGAGCTCTATCTTATCTGTGACTAGATAAGGTTTAATTGTTAAGGAGCAAGGGCCAACCCTGCCCTGTCTCCACGTTCTTCATGTCAACAGTTTTCTACCACAATCTTTCCAAGTTTGCTCACTCGCATGCTTCTCATTTATCTTTGTTGGACATTGGACTGCTATGAAGCTTGTATTCTTTTTGGCCAGAGTAATGTTGTGGCGCTCATGTTTGACAATTCCGTCCTTTCTGCTTAGTTGACGAAACAGACGACTATACAAGCCACAGGGGTGGCTTCCAGTTTGGTCGAGACCATACAAGGTGTGGGATTCAAGTTACAAACATTGAATTTGAGCTTCAAAGAGGAAGAGGAGGTCCTTGTCTAGATCTTTGAACTCTGAACCGTTAGGCATATCTTTCAAGTTCTGCTGAGATTCTCGGCCCCTGATGTGCCTCTTCTGAAATTGACATGTGCTGTTATCGTTTTAAAATGCTGGCGAATTCAGATCTTAAAAGAGCTGTTCTCTAACATGGCCAATTACTGTCGTTATGTCGGTTCGCATGCATTGAATTCACGATTGTCATTATACCGATGTGAACTTGACCATGCTGCATTTGCTTGGCATGAACTTCAATGGTCAAGATTACGGATCTATCGCCGCATAGGGCTGCTGTACGCATCCTCTTTGTATACACAAACAAGCAAGAGGAGTTCGCATGACATGAGAAAGTGAAAGCATTAAAACTTTTTGCCTTATTTTTTCAGTTCCCCCCTCAAAAGGAGAAAAAAAATTGAACTCGTTAACTGCGCATTATCTGTCATTGTACTTGGCAATCTTATCTTGGATGATGTCAATCACGTTTTGCATTTTCGAAGTAACACGTTACAAAAGTGTTATAGAGGAGGCTACGTCTCTGCCACATGCAACCACCTAAGGTGTTAGCAATCCTAGGTTGCAACACGACCGGTGAAGTTAATCAAGTCCTAACCTTAAACCCTACTTTGCGTGAACTGGATATTATTCGTAATACCTAACTGTTCATCATGCATTATCACGCATTCGTGCCTTTCTACATTCGGATTACAAATTAGCTAATTATCAACCTTGGATACGATTACCGCCTCTTCAAGTCATGCTCGAGCCGGATCGAGATCGATGACAATATGTGTATCATCACAAATGGTGCCTTCTTCAACACGAAAGCATGCCCCCGACAAACTAGATCAATGTAGAGTAATCGGGTCGAGGTCCTTTTCCGTGATATTCGCATGCAAAGGGGCAATACAAAAACGGGTTAATCATCCATTTAAATTGATTTCGATTAATTCTCTAGTAGGCTCTGTCAAAATACACACGAGTGTTGCTTAGACTGATGGGTCTCAAATGATCTTAATTAACAAATCAAAGAAAGCAACTTTACCCAGGAGCAAGAACCTAAAATTGAGAGAGTGGCGGTACGTTCGAGTCTGTATGGAAACTAGGTCAGACTGTGTGAGATGCCAGCTAATCCTGTGACCAGATTGTGCTGGCATGCTCTTAATTTCTTCCACGCGAGATTGCTCAATACGAGGGTCTTCTTCTCTGATTTTTAGAATCCTAGGTGGGTTTCGCACGTAGCCTGCACGAAGGCACATGGGACTGATCATATACCATTTGTTTAAGTCGTATTGCGTAAAAATCTGCAGATAAGATCTTCCTTGGTTGGACCCTCCACGATTAAACTGACTACTCATACAGTCATGCATGTAAAATGTTGACTTTCAGGATTATTCTTATTGCTTCCACTTGCCACTGACTAAAAACTTCACTTGAAAAGTACCAAAATCTACACTAATTTCAAGACCCACGTATTACAGCAATTAAACAAATCCGTCGAGCCCGGAGTTTTCGAACCCAGATGCAGCAAGTTGGCACAGGTTGATTCTAAGTCACCATGCTTTTATCTAGGGTAGATGTGATCTGTAGTGCATTGCAGGTGCACCCATGGAAACTTGTAAGTTGCCCTTTCTCGACCAAATCTTCACTATTTATAGCGAATTCGTCATCCGGTTTCGCTCATCGTCGACAAGAGCTCAAAGAAAACAACCCCCCTGCACACACGCTTTTCTGTCTCTGAAATGGCTTTCAAGGCTTTCGTCTTCCTGCTCCTGGCTTTGCTCTTGTTCACAGCTGGGGTATCTATCTCTTTGCATAAGTCGAGAGTAGCCAGTTAGCTAAACCAAGTCGTCCTTTACTTCTATATTCTATTTTTGTTATATCAATTCAATCCTGCTTAGTTAACTCCTTCTCTTTCCTTCTTTTTCTATGATCGATTGCAGTAATAACATGTAGTTTATGTCGTTCATGAATACAAGATCAACCAGGCCGTTTCATCAAATTTTTCGGATACTTTTGTAGTTACTTAAGGAGTGGGTCACGGAGCTTGAGCATTGAGCTCGATACTACAATGCTTGAAGTAGAAGCTTAGTTAATTGTTCTTTCGTATCTTAGGCAGAAAGGATTTGTGCTCAATCATATCTAGAATTTAGGTAACATCTTCGGCCATCACTGAAATCATGGTTGTGCTCGGAGCACCAACCGGTCATTTCCTTATTAAAATTGTCTCATCTTAGCATGGGCATACCAATTAAACAAGTCGTGGTCCACGGTCACAAGCGGCGCTAGCCAACGATCAAGGCAACGGATAGAGTTTTTCGACAGTGTTATTGTAAAAATTACCAGAATAAAGAAAGTGAAGAGTCCTCGGGGTAACAACGCTCTTTGTAATTTGATGCAGAGTTCAACCAAGGCTGCAGCGTACGCACCAGGGAAACCTCCCGGGGCAGTTTACCCGCCAGAGAAGGCTCCGATTGCACAACCCCCTGCAAAGCTCGATGGTAAGTAATAGCATCAATTCATCCCTTGCCCTAAAAAATTTCTACGTTCGTCCACGGAAAATAACAGTGTGCACAAGTAGTGCCGTGATGATGCGACACATTTGCATTAGAAATAGGAATCACCATATGTTCCCTCGTTCTCAGTTCTTTTTCCATTTTTCTCTGTAATTAAATCCTGTCTAATTTCCCCCAAAAACACAGGATGTGTGGCGCCGTGTGAGGAGCTCTGCAAGAAGGCCCGGAAGAAGAGGCCGTGCATGAAGGCGTGCACGACATGCTGCAACAATAGCAAGTGCGTGCCTCTAGGTTCTTCGAAGTGCCCCGGCTGGGACTTTGTTTACATCCACGGAGTGCGTACTGCTTGCCCTTGAGATCTGCAAAAATGTGATTAGCCATTGCTTCATGTTGTTCGAATGTGGTTGTGTTTACTTCATATATTGTTTGTACTGGTATTTTGGGTTGCTTTGATCATGTAATAAGACCCATATGGGAGGATGAACAATAATAAAGTGCAAAGTTTCATTTGTCAAATGAAAGTCTTTCGACTTTGGGGAAGCAAAAGCATACACACAGTCTTTAACTCCTCAAAATGCTTGTAACTGAACTTATGATTTCAACCAGCTTCTCCATCTGTAATGTGTCGGTCACGGTTAATGAAATCTTTACGCATATCATTATATTAACAGCGTCAGCACTATTTAAAGAGAGTTCCTTTATTCATCGTGGACCAAATGAAATCTCCACACTTGTACAGAAATATAAGCAAAGACTTACAAAATCTCGAGGGTGTAAAGAACAGAATAGAACTCACAATCAGCCTTCTCATATGTGATGATAGACCCCCGCTCTAGATCCAATAAACCATCGAATTCGACGAATCCCGAGTCCGAATCTCTTGAACTTCACTAGATCCATTTGAATGCGTGCAATTGATGTATGTGATGATTGTCTCCTTCTCTGAGTTTTAGAATCTTAGGTCTGCTTCGCAAGTAGAGGCACATAGTACCGGTCATACCATTCACTTATGCCGTGTTACGTAAAAACCTGCAGATAAGATCTTTTCTTGGTTAGACCCTCCACGATGAAAATAATTGCTCATGCATACACACGCAATATGTATCGTTGACTCTCAGGATTAGTCTCATTGATCAACATGCAACTGCTAACAAGTTCACACGAAAAGTATAGAATCTGCACCACTTTCAAGACCATGTATGACTGCAATTAAACAAATCCACCGAGCCCAGAGTGCCCGAACTCAGATGCATCAAATTGGCACAGGTTGATTCTAACTCATCATATGTTTTTTTTTTTGGTTAAAAACTCATCATATGTTTATCTGGGGTAGATGTGATCTTTAGTGTAAGTTACCACTTCTTGACCAAAATTGTCACTATTTATAGCAAAATTTTTCGGCCGATTTCACTGGTCATCTTTGCATATATATGCTTTCTGTCTCTGAAATGGCTTTCAAGGCTTTCCTCTTCCTATTCCTGACGTTGCTCTTGTTCACAACCGGGGTATCAATCTCTTGCATATGCTGAGAGTGACTACTTAGCTAAACTAAGTCATTTCTACTTTTAGATTCTATTGTAAATGCGTTCTTTTTTCAATGAATCAATTGCAATAATCACATGTAGTGTATGTCGTTCATGAATAAAAAATCAACCGGGCAATTTCATCAAACTTCTCAGGTACTTTCTTAGAGATCTTTTTTATGGCCAAAACCTATAGTAGAAGCTTGGTTAGTTGTCCTTTCATATCTTAGGCAGAAAGGATTTGTGCACAATTACTTCTAGCATTTAGGTAACATCTTCGTCGTTGCTAAAATCACGGCTATTCTCGGAGCACCAACTAGTCCTTTCCTTATTACGATCACCTCATCTTATCACGGGCGTACCAATTGAACAAGTCGTGGTCCACTGTCATGCGGCACTACCTACAATATGATATAACGGATAGAGTTTTTTGACAGTGTTATTGCTAAAATCACGTGTGCACGACATACCAGAATAAAGAAAGCAAGAGTCCTCGGGGTAATATTCATTGTAATTTGATGCAAGAGTTCAACCAAGGCTCCAGCTCACGCACCAGAGAAACCTCCCATGGCAGTTTACCGGGATGGCTCTATGGTAAACAATAGAATCAATTCATCCCTTGCCCTAGAAAAAAAAAATGAAAAGAAAATAACAGTTTCCACAAGTAGTGCCGCGATGATGAGACAAATTTGCGGTTGAAATGGGAATCACTATCCGTTCCCTCGTTCTCAGTTCTGTCTTTTTTTCCTCTCTGGTAGTGTAATAGAATACTGGCTCGAAAAACACAGGATGCGTGGTGACGTGCAAGGAGCGGTGCAAGGCGCACCGGAAGAAGAGGCCGTGCATGGCATGCTGCAGGCAGTGCCACGGCTGGGTGCCTCCGGGGACTTTGGGAACGAGGAGATGTGCCCCGGCTGGAAGTATGTTCTCGTCCATACAGAGCCTAATGTTTCCCCTTTAAATCTGAAAAAGAAAATGTTATTGGCCTTTGCTTCATGTTGTCTGGATGTGGTTGGTTTACTTCTAATGTTGTGTAGTGTTTGGTGCTTTGAGCTACTTTGGTCATGAAATAAGATCCATATGGGATGATGAAGGCATAGTTTCACTTGTCAAAGAACAGGCTTTCGTCTTTGGGAAAGCAAAAGCCTACACAAAGTCTTTTAACTCCTCAAAATGATCAAACTAACTTGTAATTGAACATGAGACTTCAATCAGCTTCTCCGTCTGCAAATACATTTTCCTCACAAGCAACGGCGATCGTAAGTCCATCTAGAATGTGTTAGTCAGGATAAAGAAAATCTCTGCGGAAATCATTAGATCGACAGCGTCAGCGCTAGTGAAAGAAAGTTTCTTTCTTCACAGTGGACCCAATGAAATCTCCACACTTAATGTAGAGATATAAGCATATGACTTATAACATCCAATAATCCTTAAGATCTGCAGTTCACAGTTTAACAATCAGCCTTCTCATAGGTGACGTTGGAGACCCGCTCTAGATCCTTATAAACCATCAAATTTGACGAATTCCAAGCTTGAATCTCTAGAACTCCACTAGATTCATTTGAATGCATGCACTCGATGCATGTGATAATTGTACAATGGAAGGAGATCTGATCCTCCACGAATAGTCCAAAAGACAAGTCAAGTCGAGAGGTCGACGATGATCCTGGAGATCCAGCAGCGTCTGGGGATTTAGCTTTGTCCTGGATGACCTCTCCTTCTTTTGGCCAGGATTGAATATGAATGCATCTCCATTAGCTATGGTGATTAAAAATGAATTCAATAATTTTTTGCGTGTGCAGTCTTAACCATTAATGAAAGAGGACGACTCTAACACTGTAGATTCATAAATTGCTCTCAAACGATTGACCAGAAGTTCACGATAGAAGGAAGAAGTTATTCTTAAAGAGAGTGGAAGAGAGTTTGCATATTCCTATCTGTTGACACCAATAATTAATTAGGTCGTCGACAGTAAAAATTAAATTAAATTAGGGGATGTACAAAGCGACAAAATACATAAGGATTGTTGAAGGGTGACGCAAGCCATAAAAAGTTGATTGCAGCAGCATACAGCTGGCAATCACTAAAATATCCTGACGAGAAATTTAAGAATCTGAAATTGAAAAGACTAGAATCATGGAGTAGATAAGTGCCGCCTGAGTTTTCGTACTGTAGATTGTCGATGAAAATTGTTCAGAGAAGACCAGGCCATCAAACTTGTCGATAAGAAAAGAGGCACGTGGTTCTATGTGCACTTAGTGATGGTTTGACACGGAAGGACATATGTTAAAATAGAAAAGAGATCAATGACAATAATCTTGTGGGGAAGGATAGGTGTCATGACAAAGAGGAGATTGATGACTGTTATCTCATGATAAGGACAGGTGTTAGAATAGAAAAGAGATCGATGACGGTTATTTCATAGAGAAGGACAGATGTCAAGACAAGGAAGAAATCGACGACGATTACCAAACACCAAAGGACAGGTGTCAAAGCAAAGACGAGGTCAAATAAACGGTTATCGACAGATGTCAGAAAGATGAAGGAAAAGAAAAGATCGATGACAGTTAATGGATAAATATCATAAAAATAAACGGCGAAGATAAGATCAACGGTGGTTATTGGATATGATCTGGCAGATGGCATTAGAAAAACGGTTATCATGCTCACAGTATAAATACCATCCAATATCCAGAAAAAGGCCCCCCTGCGAACACACAATCAAAATGTCATCTTTCAATTATCTTTACTTTCATATACTGTACTTTCAATTCCCTTAGCTATAGCAATTTACATTTCAAGCGCGGTGTTTCTCTCTCTTTTTTCCATTTCTTCCATCGAGCTCTACAACATCCAAGTGATCTTGATTGAATAGAACTCCTCTCACGAATATTAACCATATCATGTCTCGCCCTCTCTCTATAACCCGTCAACGAATCCAATATCTTCCTCTAGAGCCACGAGTGGTTCCCGCCTGTCCGCACCCTCGTTGCTCTCTCCGTCTCTCGCCACACCCGCTTCTCCTACGCCAAGTCCTCTGTCGTCCCCTCCTCCACCTTCGATCCCAATCCCTCTTCCACTAATTGGCAATGGCCCCCTCGCCGCCTCTAGTGGCCTTGAGACAGCCATGGAAGCCTTGGTTTCCCCTAAATCGGCTTCGGTGAGAAGGACCCGAGAGACTCTGGTTTTGCATTTTCCTTCGATTTTGGGTATTTCGTCAGTAAACCACTTCATGGCAATGCTTCATCCTCATAGCCCTATCCCTAACGACGCTCGTACACCCAGCAAACACTCTCGGAATGGTCAAATCTGCCTTGAATAGCCTCGACCTCATCTTGCTTTGTTCTGTCCAGTTTCGATTAGGCGGGACGCACAGTGGGTCGCACCACGAAAATGGCATTCGAGAAGGCCTAAGATCAAGCTCAAATGAACATGGAAGACTCAAGAGAGAGGTCTCGTACTTAGAGAACAGATAGCTTGTGAGATGAAAGTGTTCTTTGTGTGTATGTCTATGGAGGGACTGTATGAGCGCATCTGCGAGGATGCAAGGGAGATGGCCAGGCGTTGATTGCTGAGATTGTGGTGCGGCTTGTAGGTCTGGGTGGTGATGGGTGAGCGTCGGTGACCATGTAGTCGAGTAGTCCGTGCACATGAACAGTATGAAGTAGTGAAGGTGCGGAAGGGAGAAAAGGGAAGAAATGATGTATAGGGAGGGGAGGGAGAAATGTACACATGAAAATGTCACCCGGATTGATTTTTTTTTTTAGTGCCAACTTTATAAAATTTTAATTATGAATGCCACATGCTTATTTTGGCTGGGCGTTTTTTCTCAGAATTGACACTGAAAGTAATCCGGTGAAAATTTTGCCGTACACGACTTTTAGCACTTCTAATATCATTCTTCCCTCATGCATGTGACTTGCAATTGGCGAATGCACATGCAGAGAGAAGTTTCCAGGCCCATGTTTCGCTTGGAAATTGAATCTAGCCGATCTTGCTTGCTCCCAGCACATCGACCATCTTCCCCGCGAAGAAAAAGACAAATGGAAAACACCTAAAAACGCACATTGACCATCTCAGGGTAGACAATGCATATGACATCACATGTGGAGGGAGACAGATTGAAGAGTAGAACGAGAGAATCCCACCCCCGGCTACTGCTCAAATCTCAGTTCTGTTTCCGGGGCAGGTAGCCTGGCATCATTAGCCCTGTAGGTCTCTCTAGATCAATCCTAGTGTCAATATAATACCATTTGTCAAGAACCAAAATCTGACTTACTGGAAATAGAAAAAACCAATGCTCAGGGAGAAAAGACTCTTGTCAGCAAAGGCTTGCGGTTCGGAAAAGAATCGTAAATATGCTATCCCGCCATTAATATTCACCGCAGAGGGAGGGAGGAAGAGTGTGAAAGGGACTTCAGGTCACGGATAACACCACTGGCATCGGTGTCGTCCATCTTCACTTCCATTACCAAACTTCGACTCTGTAAAAACATGATTAAAGAAATGCAGCGTTTCCCCCGTATAAAGAAAGGAAGAGAGAGGGAGAGAGAGAGGGATCAAAGCTGTCACTATATCCGACATCACCTTACTATCTTGCAAAAAGAGCAGCTGTCAAAGACAATCGCTGCTTGCAATTACCGAAGAAGGAGAGACCTCCTCGTGTACGCTGTACAAGAATA
Organism: Syzygium oleosum; assembly: GCF_021117445.2. NCBI lineage: Eukaryota > Viridiplantae > Streptophyta > Magnoliopsida > Myrtales > Myrtaceae > Syzygium > Syzygium oleosum. The sequence goes on from NW_026607504.1 coordinate 6,739,017, forward strand.
TGAATAAAAAACCTGTGTAGAGCTAGAATACTGTAGATAGATAATAGAGACAGATATTGGGACATGTGGGGGGTGTAATCTATAGTCAGATTTCTGACATCAAAGGCCATAACTAGTGTACTCTGCTCCCAGCTGTCCTACACTTGACTGAACCCGCCCACGCCACCTCCTCTCGTAATATCTCACTCTCAGTCTGTCTTCCTCTCTCTGCGAGCTTTGCTCTATTTAAAGCTGGTAATACAGTCGCTCCCTTCCTCCATTAATCATCCAAAAGAGAAGCTCTTTGATCTCATCTCTTTGAAGTTACAGCCTCTTTTGTTGCCATTCCCCATGGCCTTCAAAGCCGTGCTCTTCTTGTTGGCCACTTTCCTCCTGATAACCACAAGGGTACTCTCTCTCTCTCTCTCTCTCTCTCTCTCACCTCCTACTTGAGGGTGGGCGTGCCTTCTCTGTGGTCTAAATCGTTGTCTTCTTTTGACAGGTTTCATCCAGTGATGAGGATCCCAGGATGAAGGTAACGTGTAGTATCCTGCGAAATGTGTATAAAGCTCATTCTATGCGCATCAATGTTTGGCGCCTTGGAGAAGTAGGAATACAGTGCTGGGTTGTTCAGCAAAAACTGGGCTTCATTTGTTTGTTTTCATCTTCTAGTACAATGCTCGCATTTACTGGACTACTAAGCAAAAATATATGCCGCACTTCACAAGTGGTCTTTTTAGTACTTCCTAATTTTAATTCACCTAAGTTCTGCAAAGAGAGACAATAGTAAAGTCTAGTAGTGTTCACAAAGAGACAAGATTAGTCAACCACGTCACTGCATTGACTGTTCAGAAAAACCCAAGCCCCTAGTCAACGTGTCAGACGAACCATACCCTTGTCCTCAATTATAGTGGCACTTTTGTTTTTCCTGTTGAATCACGTTATGTTGCTTGATTAAATGTAACTTGATGACCTTTCTTGCAAAGTAGAGATTGAACGTACAAGTTCGTTGCAGGCTCCGACTCCACCGTATGCCAAAGTCCCAGTGCCAGCTCCTGCTCAGGCCAAGGTGCCAGCCAAACCACCAACCCCATCTCCTCCAACGAAGGCGACACCACCACCAGCGAAGCCTCCCACATACGCACCGCTGCCTCCAGTGAAGTCCACAGCAGGTACCCATCTTCCCCTCCTGACGTTCCCATGATCATTTTTTGTTCTTTCCATGTCCTCTTTCGCTTAGCCATTTCACCGAACACATGGCGGGTGTCCCCGCAGATTGCGTCCCGCTCTGCGACCAGAGGTGCAAGCTCCACTCCAGGAAGAGGCTGTGCATGCGGGCGTGCATGACGTGCTGCTACCGGTGCAAGTGCGTGCCTCCGGGGACGTACGGGAACCAAGAGATGTGCGGCAAGTGCTACACCGGCATGACCACCCACGGCAACAGAGTCAAGTGCCCGTGAGGTGCTCGATACTTTTCCTCAGCCAACATCACGACTCGTAATAAAGTTTCGGAAACAGGGGTGGGACAAACCAATGGTTTTCCCGCTTGAGAAATATTGCTCAACTTTTGCTGATGCCTAAGAGGCTTTGCCCGTGTCAATCTGTAATCTGGTTTCGTTCACGTTCTATATAATTCACCAAATCTTTCGTCTCCTTTCCCCCATTGAAGCGGGTTTCACAGCATAACTTCTGGGAGAAAACCTACTGAATATTTAGAATTTTCAAGTCTAGGAAAATACGTGATCGGCTTGTTCAGTCTAAACTATCAAGTTCGATTGTCGAATAATGTTAATGCTTTCATGTTACGAACTCGATAATCAAATCATTATCCATAGTGATAAATTATTAGCTGTGAGCAAAGGTGAATTACGACAAGTACAAGCGTGACCGATTTTTTCCAGTGACTAAGGTACATCGCCACGTATGACCGAAAAACAAGAGGTACACCGCAACGAATTTCAAGAAAATTACGGCCTAATACAAGACCAGTCCCTTTGTTTAAAGTGTTGTTCATGTTAGTTTTTGTCTACTAATTCCACGAGTCTCATAAGAAAGCACTGACCAAATCACTGCAGCCCAACTTCACTTATCTTGTCCCATATCGGCTGTCAAGGAGCCAAATAATGTGTTTTAAGTGGACACTTCGTGCGTCCGATGTTACCAAGTCACTGAATGAAGTGAATGGGCCCAAAGGCTCAGGAAAGTCCCCGGGCCACGAACCCGCAGAGATGCGGTCTCGGAAACGAGAAAAGACTTCGAGCGCAAGAGTTCCGTCGCGCACTTGTGCGATGAGGCCGAGACGCGTGCGGAGCCTTCCTGGACTCTCGCCCGAAAGTTTGCATTGGCCGATTCGCACAGTCATTCACTTGGCCCTACCTTGTAATGGGCTGGGCTAACAGAACGGGGCTTACACTCTAGTGGTTACTCTCTTTTTCCTTAATTTTTTTTCGCATTCAACGCAAAATTTCAGAGTTAGGCCGTGACGGAGTGCTTCCACGGATTCTTGGTCTTCGTCCGCTTCCACGGATTCTTCGTCTTCGTCCGCCAATGGTCAAGAGGAACTAGTGCAGGACACGCAACAAGTGCGTCGGGCTGCTAGAATTCGAATGCCGTCATGGGGATGTGTTCTCCGGGACGCATCGGCTGCCCTCTCCCGATTCTGGCGAGGGCTGGCTGGCCCTCTCCTTTGGCCGGCAGGGTCGCCCTTATTTGAAACTGTTGTAGTCACTTCAGACCCTTATTTGAAAAATGAGGGTATTTCATGTCCTTATTTAACACAAAGTCCATATCATGCTCTTATTTAAGAAAAAGATAGCACTTCAAGTCTTTATTTGAAATTTTCCCTTCAATTTATATCAAATGCAAAACCCCCTGAAACCTCACAAAATTCATGAATATTAAGGCATGAAATAATAGCTCAACTTTTTCATAGTTTTTTTTATTTTAATTTTCAAAAATATTATTTTTCATTCTCGATAATTAGGATAAGTGGGGCGATGCACAGCTAGATTAATTAATTTATTTCCGCCGTAAATGTGTAATCAGACAAGAAAATCATTTTTCTCGATGTACGGAGGGCATCGTTTAATCAAAAACCCAGGATTTTATTACGGAACAACTGTCTCCGTGCATTCAAACCAGCAACGAGGTGTCGGCGTTTTCTTGTATTTTCTTTTTCTTTTCTTATTTTTTTGTTATTTTCCCATTAAAAAAAAAGAAATTATAACATATAGGGGAACGATATTTGCATAGATGAGCTGTGAAATTGGAGGCACGGGTGGGACCGTCGAGCACATGAACATGTAACACTAATGTGTCGTTTCATTGACAGATCAATGTCACTAGAAACTTAGCGAAAAAACCCAAAAATAATTTCGGGTGTTGCGTGGCCTCGGCTCTCCACGACCCGAAGTTTGACATCATGTAAATCCCGAACCAAAAGAAAGAAAAAAGGAAAAAGAAAAGCAGCAAAATAAAAAAAGAATCACTTTTCACCGATGATCAACGGGCCGTGTTGGAAAAGTAAACGGGCGAGTTCAAACGGCACTCTTACTCGGAAATCCCCAACCCCGAAGGTATCTATGCAAAATTTACGTTGTAGGGGGGCTCGCCCGGCTTATTAATTTTTCGTCGCCATTGAAGTCCCAATCATATTTTTCGTCTCCCGAATTTAGGATTTATTTAAGAGTACTGTGCTTTATTTAGTTTGTCGAATTATTATTATTATTGTTAATATTACTATTATTATTATTATTAAATTCTCTTGATTTCTTGGCACCGGATTATTCAGCTAATCAAAACCGTACACAATGTTTTGCTGAGTGGGGCGATGTTGCCTTTAGATAGCCGCGTTACAGAGACAGATCTGGCATGTGAGCCACCAAATACGCGCCAAAAACTCATATGCTTTTTTCCCCGCTCTCAGGGAAAAAGGACAGTATTTTAAATAAAACGTGTTTAAAAAAAACTCTTTAAATATGCAATTGAATCCTAAAACTTATAAAAACTGCAATCAAATCCTAAAATTTATCAAATTGATTCAAATGAGTCCTAAAGTTAACATTGTCAAATTTACTAACGGAAAATGCTGACATATCTTATTTTAATATTTTCTTTCTTCTACGCGGCGATGACGTGACTAAAACAACGTCGTTTTGGCAAAAATTTGATTTTTACTACTACTTTTAGTTAAATTAAATTTAAAAAATAAGCTAAAAAAACAAAAAGGGAGGAGGAGGACAAGCGGGGAGGGAGGGCTTGCCCTCCCGCCTCCACCGCCCCACCATCGCTGGGAGGGCCTGGCGAGGGTGCTGGACGGCAGGCGGGAGTCGTCGAGCCCCGGCCAAGGGCTAACGACCCTCGCCGACCGCTGGCAAAGGCCTGTGGGCCCTCACCTAGATCTCGGTGAGGGGTCGCAGCCCTCCCCCAGATCGGGTGAGGGTCGCCAGTGGCAGCCGACCCCCCCCCCCAGTGGCGGCCCTCCCCCAAATAAGGCGAGGGTTGGCCGCCATTGGCAACCCTCGGCCAAGTTTGGGCAAGGGCCGGTGACCCTCGCTCGATCTGGGGGAGGGCCCGCAAGCCCTTGCCTACCATCGGCAAGGGTCGCCAGCCCGTGGCTGGGGCTTGGCGACCCACGCCCGTTGTCCCCCCACCCTCATCGGCCCCTCTCGGCGATGGTGGACGGCGAGGAGGGCAAGCCCTCCCTTCCCTCCTGTCCTCCTCCTCCCTTTTTTTAGTTTATTTTTTAAATTTAATTTAAATTAAATTAATATTAAAATAATGATAAAAAGCCACGTGGGATAGAAAAAAAAACAATATTAGCATTTTCCGTTAGTTAAATTGAACAGTATTAACTTTAGGATTCGATTGAATTAATTTGACAAATTTTAGGATTCGATTGGACCTTTTGTAAGTTTTAGGACTCAATTACACTTTGGTGATAAGTTTTAGGACTTCTAGTGAACATATCCCTATCTAATAATAGACTGAATATATCTCAATAGTTTTTGTCAACACTCCAAGATTTTGGGCAGAAAAAACGATAGAAAGCAAATAAGAGAGCGTTAGGCTCCTAATAATATCATCTTACATCGCTTGATCACTGGTCTTATACGCTCTTCATATACATGTAATTTTCCTTCACCTATAAACTCAATTTTATATGCTCTTCATAAAAAGTACCTGTTAATCATTCCCAAAAGAAGAAACGGAGATGTTTACTAGAGATCCTAAAACTTGTCGTTAAAGTGCAATTGAATCCTAAAACTTGCAAAAAGTGCAATCAAATCCTAAAACTTGTCAAGTTGGTGTAACGGAGTCCTAAAGTTAACACCGTTAATTTGTCTAACGGAAAATGCTGACATGGCATTTTAAAATCAATTTCTCGCCACTACGTGCCATTTATTATTATTATTATTATTATTATTATTTAAATATTATCTAAATTAGGTTAAAAAAAGTAAAAAAAGCTAAAATTTTATTTTAAAAAACAATAATGAAAAAAAAGAAGAGGAGGCCTCGCCGGTAGGGCGCTGCCATTGTCCCCGCCCATTGCCGGGCCTAGGCAAGGGTGCCCGACCTTTGCCGGCCCTTGCCTAGAGCTCACGAGGCTTGGCCAAATTTGGGTGACGCCTCCCTGGTCCTCACATGGGACTAGCATGGCTTGCTCGGATCTGGGCGTCACCCTCCCTTGTCAAGGCTTGGTGAGCCTTGTCAGCCCCTAACAAGGGTCAACGACGCTCGCCAGGACTGAGTGACGATCGGATTCGCCGAGATCTGGGTGAGCCTTGCTTGGTCTTAGCGAGGGTCGCGGGCGAGCACTAGTCACCCTTGCCCAGGGCAGGTTCGCTATCCACTTTGGTGATGGGCGACAACGGCAATGCCCAACGAGAAGGACTCCCCTTTCTTTTTCTTTTTTTTATTGTTGTTTTTGTAAATAAATATTCAGCTTTCTTTAGTTTTTTATTTAATTTAAATAAGATTTGAATAAGAAAATAATAATAAATGCTACATAGGAGAGAGAATTTGATTTATATATGCTATGTCAGCATTTTCTGTTAGACAGTTTGACAGTGTTAACTTCAGGACTCAGTTGAATCAACATGACAAGTTTGATGACTTAATTGCACTTTTTACAAGTTTTAGAACTCAAATGCACTTTAATAATATGTTTTAGGACTTCTAATAGATATATCTCAAAAAGAAAAAAACACTGAAATGGGCTTGACCGACATATCTACAATGATTTTAGGCAACAAGATACGAAAGGAAATATCTACTCGTGACCGAAATCGGTGATCCTTGACCAGCTTTTCAAATAAAAAGATTTTATTTTGTTTACCATATTTCTCATTATAATGGTCGGGTTTATTAGTTAATTAAGGGGGGGATTAGACTAAATATTCATTAATCACACTCACATGTACCTGCACGCTCTCCCGCCAATTTAGGCTCCTCCGTCTCGCGCGCGTTCTGATCCAGCTGGTGTTTTACTTTATTCTTCTTCGTTCCCCGTGCGGTTTCAGTAAACTTGCTTTTCACGAACCCCCCACCGCACGCGCCACCGTAGCCCCCCACGCGCCGCCCCCTACAACCACCGTCACCCAACACGAGAAGCCGATCAAAATAATCAGAAATTAAAATTAAAAAAACACTCCACCTGAGAAACGATTTATGTAGATTTCCATGTCTGTCGCTCGTTCTTGTTAGCTCATTTTAATGCGCACGCGCCCCACGAAATTAGATTAATTAAACTTCAAGCGAAATTTAACAAGTTCAATTAATTTCGATTTGCGTGAGTTGAATGTAGATTCGATGCACAAGAAAAAGCTTCTATTAAATTGCTTAGGAGCGTTCTCCTTTTTTCGATTTTGTGATTTTGATGCGCGAAGAAACTTTTTGAACATAACTTTTCGATGATGACTTTGGTTTGGAAAAGGAAAGATTGCAATTCTTGAAGAATATTTTCGAGCATTTTACATCACCGTCACAACGCTCTTTAACCGACCATCCCTTCCATGTTTCAAAACGCGTCAGCTTTAAGACACTGATCACTAACATCTGTAAGCATTAAGTGAATATTTTAGGAGCATTTTTGAATAAAATTTTCAGTAAACTTGCAGTTGCAATACGACCGGCGACCATATGAGTCGGAGTTGAAATCGAGTTATATGGTCTGCATCGCCCAGTGATCAAATGGCTCGACTTTAGAGTTTTTCTGTGTTATCACATTTTGCCATGTAATTAAGCACCAAACTTCGTGAAGCGTTCTCTGAGGCAAATTTTGTTTTTCGTTCTATAGCATCATGTTGCGTTTGTTAAGGCGGAACGAAATGAAAATGATTATAAATATGTATTTAGATGGTATAAAATTACAGTGAAAAGCAAAACCGTAGCAAAAATAAAAGGTTTCACTGTACAAATAATGCTGTACCTTAATTGAAATTTTCCCAAAATAAAAGGTTTCACTGTACAAATAATGCTGTACCCTACTACTCACAAGGAATTTCTCCGTGTCATAAAAATGATTGTCAAGAGTGGGGCCCGCTGTCCAGCACGCACACCGTGATTGGCGGTGCACCGACTGCCACGTGCACGCCCTCCCCACATTAGCAAAACCCACTCCCCAGTGCGCGACTCTCACTCCTCCCATCTCCCTCTGTCTTCCTTCCTCTCCATTCTCTCCCCCCGAAGCCGAAGCTCTAGCGACAATGTCGTCGCCGCCGCCGCCGCCGCAGCACCGCCCGGCCCTCCTCCGCATTGCGCCGCTCCTCCTCGCCGTCCTCCTCGTCTCCTCCGCCGGCCCCGCGTCCTCCCGCCTCACCGCCGACTTCTACGCCAAGTCCTGCCCGGGCTTCCTCCAGATCATCCAGGACACCGTCACCGCCAAGCAGATCTCCACCCCCACCACCGCCGCCGCCACCCTCCGCGTCCTCTTCCACGACTGCATCGCCACCGGCTGCGACGCCTCCATCCTCCTCTCCGCCGCGCCCCTCGCCCCGCCCCCCGAGCGCGACGCCGACATCAACCTCTCCCTCCCCGGCGACGCCTTCGACCTCGTCGTCCGCGCCAAGACCGCCCTCGAGCTCGCCTGCCCCGGCACCGTGTCCTGCTCCGACATCCTCGTCGTCGCCGCGCGCGACCTCGTCACCATGCTGGGGGGCCCCTACTACGACGTCGCCCTCGGCCGCCGCGACACCCGGATCTCCCGCGCCTCCCTCGTCGCCGGCCTCCTCCCGCGGCCCAACATGACCGTGTCGGACCTCCTCTCCCTCTTCGCCTCCCGCGGGTTCTCCGCCCAGGAGATGGTGGCCCTCGCCGGCGCCCACACCGTCGGCCTCTCCCACTGCAAGGAGTTCAGCTCCGGGATCTACGGCTTCAGCAAGTCCTCCGCGTTCGACCCGAGCTACAACCCGAGGTTCGCCCAGGGGCTGCAGAAGGCCTGCGCCAGCTACGGCAAGGACCCCACGCTGTCGGTGTTCAACGACGTGATGACCCCCAACAAGTTCGACAACATGTACTACCAGAACCTGCCCAAGGGGCTGGGCCTGCTGGCGTCGGATCGGGGGCTGTATGGCGACCCCAGGACGAGGCCGTTCGTGGAGATGTACGCCAAGGATCAGGACAGGTTCTTCAGGGACTTCGCGAGGGCGATCCAGAAGCTGAGCCTCTACGGGGTCCAAACCGGGAGGAGAGGCGAGATCAGGCGAAGGTGTGATGCTGTCAACTAGATCTGTCCTCCTTTCTTGATCACACTGTCGATTCTTGTTTTCTTTTGGTGGGTATGAGCGAGAAACGGGAGAAGCACGCAGTGGAATGGGATTTTCGTTTTTGCAATTCAATTATTTTTGGAAAGGCAATATGTATACACGGCGTTTGTACTGGAGTTAAAAGGCATTATAGATGATAATGATATGATTATTCACTTTTTCGCATTTTCGAAGGCTGTTGGGTTCTTGGTGTCTTTGCCGGGGCAATGCAATGCTTCTGGGTTTTGTTGTTTGCTGTTGTTCTTGAGAACCAGAGCTCAGCTCAGCTCCTCCTGTTCTTCTTCTTCTTCTTCTTCATCTTCTTGCCAGAAAGGAAAGATCGTCCCCTGTTTCCGCTTGCCCTTTTTTCTTCTCTAAGAAAAAAGTTATTTGCAGTGGAAAATTAGTGAGTGGAGGAACAGTACTTTTGTGGTGAGATTAGGGTAAAGATGGGGTACCCAGGTAAACAAGTCGAACTGGGAAGTGGGACGCGCTCGCTCCCCTGTTCTTCTTGCTGGTGCGGTAGTGGAAAGTGCCTTTGTTATGGATCAGATGATTGGAAGATACCGATAGACATTACATCTTCGCTTTATTTCTCTCTCCATCTTTTTCACTTTGGCTGAATAATAGTTTACTAGCCTAATGGGTACATATCTGCATCTTGTTTCTAGTGAAGAATCCACGGAAAAACCCCAAACATTATAAACATATCAAACAAATTTATCACGAACTATGTTTTTGACATCATAAACCTCAAACAATACCTGTGATTCATTTACTCTAAAATTTTTCTTGTGACGTAAAAAAATCTCAAAATTGTATTTATATATATATATGATTTTTCAGTCAAAATAACGTCATTTTACTCTCTTTTTTCGTCCATCTAGGCGGATTTTCAACGGTTCTCATTAATTGAACTTTGACGGAAGTTAAAGATTTTTGGTGTTATAGAAAAAAAATCTATGATAAATGTGTCTTAACTGATATAATTTAGGATATTTAGTGGCTTTTGCCTTTATTTTTAATGCTATCGAAGCTAATAAGGCTCTAAATGGGCTCGATTAAGGATTCTCATAAGAACCCATTGGCTTAACTACGTAATGTAGTCGTTCTCACAGCGCACTCAGATCCAATTCAAAGGAACTCATTCACTATGTAGGCAGATAAAGAATTTTCGGGTTTAAGGCACGGCGATCTCCTTCCTCGCATGGTTTTTACTTATAAAGTGACGAGACGAATATTTTTTCTACGTGTAAGCTAATATTCGACATCTGCCGATTAATTTTTCGAATTAATTTTCCAAAATGATCATTTTCTTATACTCCATCGGTATAGTTTTACTTAGGTCAATCTGTTCTGCCAGCCGTGCAAAGGCCTATATAGTAGATTTCTGGGGGTAGACATTAATTAAGGACAGGGAGATACAGCTTTGGCGGAGTTAAAGAGCCGCAACCTCCAAGAGTGCCTTCCAACACATCACGACCCTCACTTCTTCCTTCTGCTTTTAGCTTGGAAAGGGAAAATTACCAAAAAAAGTCTTAAACCTTTTGTAACTGTGCTAATTCAGTTCTAAACCTTTTTTTTTTTGTCATTTCAGTCTTAAACCTTTTGCAATTGTACTAATTCAGTCTATCCGGCTACTTTTGGCAGGTCGAAGCTGACGTGGACGTCGGCCGGCTGACGTGACATTATTTTATTTTTATTTTTATTTTTTTCCTTTCTCTTTTTTTTTCTTTCCTACTTCCCCCTGGCCAGACCGGCTAGGGGGAGGCTCGCCGGCCATGGCGAGGCCGACCTCGCCGGCCATGGGCGAGCTCGACCTCACCGGCCATGGGCGAGGTCGAGCTCGCCCAGTGACGGCGAGGTCTCGCCAGATCTGGGCGAAGTCGACCTCGCCCATGGCCGGCGAGCCTCCCCTGGCTGGTCCGGCCAAGGGGAAGAAGGAAAGAAACAAAAAAGAGAAAGGAAAAAAATTATTAAAATAATGCCACGCCACCTACCCGGCCAAAAAGTAATGGGATAGGGCGGATGTTGCCCGTGATTACCAAAAGGTTTAGGACTGAAAATGGCTAAAAAAAGTTTGGGACTGAATTGACATAATTGTAAAAGGTTTATGACTTTTTTGGTAATTTTCCCAGCTCGGAAAGGATTCAAATTCAACGCCCCCATCATGTCTCCTCACGCGGAAGATCGAAAAGTTCTCAGCAACAAATAATGGGGAAGTTATTGCAAGACGCAATTGCATGCCGGTGCACGGGACCAAATAAATTCATCAGCAGATCATTCACGATTCGTCACATCTTACATGAGATCCCCCCCAAAAAAAAAAAAAAATCTAGCAATTCAAATGGATCGAAGAACTATAGTCGGCGCATCAGAGCATTACTTTGTAACAAATATGAGCTTGCATAATTAGACAATTTAAAGAGTAGGGTTGATCCTGAAAACTGTAGCAAATCGTCTTGAGTTCATGCAAAAAGTCTGTTCTGAATTTTTAAGCCAACTGTTGAAGGACCTGCAGAAACTGCACAGGAATAATGACATCCATTGCAAATGTTTGAGTACTTGCACACCATGGGCTTTCAGATTTTGAGAACGAAAAAACCCTTTTGTTTTAATAAGCAAAGTTCAATCTTCAAAGCATACTGATTTAAAAGAAGGATTCAATCCTCGAAGCGACGTCAACCATATGTCCAGCCAAATGCATATTGTCAACTGATTTAATCCGATCCAGTGATGCAATCAGTTGCAGCCAATTGATCATCGGTCAGACAGTTAACCCAACAGCATTTAGCTCATCATGATCCACGACGATAGGAAGTGATCCTCAATAACCAAAGAGTATGTCTATGCCGCGCTATATGGTGCTTCGAAGTTCACCACAAACCAAATTTGAGAGTGGAGACCAGAAAAAGTCTTCAACCAGATTTTAGTGTTAAGAAAATTGTGAGAGGAAACCAAAGCTCCATTTTCAGATAACAAGTGTGACAGTAGGCTAGCATACAAAATATACAATGGAGGGCTTAAAAACTGCTGCTCCTTTTCGTTCTCAGTAGTATGTCCATTTTCTTCTAACAAGGGTTCGAAATCAGGTTGAGATCTCACAACAAGTCAACTACATGGCATAGCATCACATATTTGCAGTCGATTCCTTGATTTCCTCCAACGAAATGGCCTGCACAGAAGGAAAGAATAGCATCTGAAAGTTAGAATGTCCTCAATATTTTTATCCATCCACTCTCATATGAGCTCACGATACCAAGCTAATTTATCAACTGATTCAAAACACGTGCTTAGTAACATAGATAATTCACCTGATCTTGGCCAGCAAAATCATTCTCTGGAGTGAGGAAGAGCATGCAGTGGCACTCTTTCCTGCCAGAGTAACCAGCAAGGTTATAAATTTTGAGCAGAGAGAAAACCATGACCTATTTCCGGGGAAAAGTCACATGGATAATCTCATGCGCCATCAAAGAATCCTAGTGAAAACGTTCATCTCTCTCCTATGACAATGGACACCAGGTCCACAGAGACCAACTTAAGTGAGGTATGCAAATTCTGGGGGATTTAGCCTTCCCCCCCCCCAAAAAGAAAAAAATTACAAAAAAGGTACGTGATTGCTAATTAATTTGGATTGTTCTATAACACGATGATAGTCTAAATAGTCCAGGAAACAAAAAATTCTTATAAGGGAATAAATCCAATGCTGGTCAAGGTTATAAAGTCAATTCACATCATTATTACAAATCTAAATTAATCCTATTAAGTTTATACCTACTGTAAGGCAGCACAAGTATCCATTATATTCTCACACAAATGAAGGAAAAAAAACCATTCTACCATCATAGTCAATTAATACTGTCAGCAATCAATTGACAACTCCCATTCTCAACCAGCTTGGTTTTACAACAGAAGAGGAAGATTTATCTAGATAAACATAACCAGAAAAACGTTGCAAACTTTCACATCATTAATATACAGTAAATCAGTCAATAGCATTAAAATATACTCTACCTCTCCCTCATTGGAACACAAGGACAATTCCAAAAACCTTGAGCTACCTCTGCCGCTTTGTCATCATAATGCCTGTGGTTCAGTGAGTTGAACCTTAAATTATAACACCGACTATGTATATCTCTTCATATACATTTCCAATGGATGTTGAAGTAATAAAACAATCTAAACAAGAAGGCAAGGTTGTTTCGCATGTATTTACCTACATGGGCAAAGCGGTGCACCTAATGTGTCTTTATGGTCAGCCAGTCCCTGTTGAAATTCCAATAGGAGTTAACTATGCATAGATTCTGCATTAGCAAACGAGCACTTGAAAGCCCTAAACAAACTCATAATGTAGGAAGTAACAGATGATAGTCATAGAATTAGGGATTTCTGTGCACATTGTTTCATCTCTGATGTTAGATCCACAATCTTTTAATCACACATTTTCCCCCATAGTTGAGCTCCGATTTCTTTATCTCAAGAAGTAATTAACTGATGCAAAGAAGAAATTTATTAATTAACTTGGAAAAGCAACTTCAGATTTTTAAAAGGAATATAAATAATCAGATTTCAAAGAGTTGGGTTTGAGTGGTGACACTACATTCCAAGTAGATAATTTACTCTTTAGTAAAGAAGAGCGAATGATGCTTTACCCGTCATAGTTACTGCATCTCTAAATGGTAAACTTCCATCTATCAAGATCTTCAATTTTGTATTCAGTAGCAGATGCTCATATTGAATTATACACTACATAGAAGCCTACCTATTACTCAAGCCGAGTTCCAATTGAAGCTCAAATTGGCCATGACGCACGTTAAAACTACAAAATTCTTTGTTTTCGTTTGAGATAATAGGCAAAACAAACTCGTAGCAATTACAGAGCACGTGATGAGCTTTAATAAATCGGTGAAATTGAAGAACTCATTCATACAGTAGGATGCAGCAGATGAAAGCATCACACAATTGAATTCCACAGAGGTGTTTCACTAATCTAAGCTCACACGGAGTGACAAGCTGCCAGAAGAAGACTAGGACCTAGTTAATTCCTGATATCAGTGCACAAACGGTAGTTTGGCACTGGCAACGATGGATAAATGGTGTATGGCACCACTTGGCACTTTCATTTTTCTTGTTTTGGGAGAGTAATCAGAAGGCGACTACAATGAAGGCCTAGACATAGCATAACAGGTATATTACAGACAGATGAAAACACTGATCGACCCACTAGGAGAATACACAGACGAAAACTTTTCAGAATTCAAACCCAAATGAAGGGGTAAAGAAAAAGAAAATGCACTTGAATCATAAAAACCAGCCGCATACATAGGTTCTACATACCTTAATAACAACAGAAGTCACACCCTTATCAACGCAGAAATATGTTCCTGATCGGCGTGCATACTGCTCTGAGAACTTTCTCATTATATCAACAGACTTCTCTGTTGGCTCCACTGGAAAACAACCCATAAAATTTTTGTTAGTGCGAAGTGAAGTGGAAGAAGAAACAAACCAAATGGGGAAAAGCAGCAATTTTTTGAGTTTTGACTATTGAAGCCAAGACACGTGCATTGGTCAGGAGTTACTATGAGGGAACGAGAATCGATTAGTCACAGCAATTACTCATCAAAATTAAGAGTAAAAGGTGGGCTCGTGTTTTGATCCGGATTAGAGCTCCCTCTCTCTCCTAGTTTTTCCCCCTCACCCCTGTGACTCTCCTCTCCTTTCCCCCAATTCTACTGATTAAAATTTCAACAAGAGAATCGAAAATCGGATGTAAGAAACTCTCGTCAGCCACACCTCAAGAGTCCACATGGATAAACAAAGGCAATTCAATCCTAGATAGAAAATTGCATTAGCTAACGTGTTTCACAATTCTGACCAAATTTCATCTTCACAAAGCTACAAATGGAACAACCACAAAATTGAGAGTAAACCTCTCCCAACCACACCTAAAACTATCATTGCAATCACTTTTTATAACCGCGATCACATTTCACAGTCACAGAGCTACACGCGGAGCTACAAAATCGATCAGCTCATATATCAACGAAGAAGGTAACCAAAAAAATAAAAAAGCACTCCAAATCCTCGGGTCATGAGGCCAACGTTCTGAATTCAGCAACCTCGCAACAGAGAAAAGCGAAGCTCAAAGCACGTATGCCGTAATCGCAAGCGAAAAATGAGCGAAACTACGGGAGCTCATCTTCTGCAGATAGCTATCCGATTGAACACGGCGGCACTACGGCGACGCAGAAACCAAGCCGCGTTAAGCGAACCGCCAAAAAAAAAAAAAAACCAACGCTCCGAGCACAAAGTCGGAAATTTTACTCTCCCCCTCTGCCGATACCACGTACTGCGTAAACAAGAGAACGAAGAGAAACGGCCCGTACCTTTGGCTCGAACGACGGGGCAGGGGCCGGGGCGGGAGCGGCGGAGACGCGGCGGCGCGAGGGACGGCACGCCGACGGCGAGAGAACAAGCTTGAAGAGCCATGGACGGCGGGCACCGATTTTCTGCAACCCGAAGCGGTGGCGGAGGAGGAGGAAATGAGAACCGGTTGCTCGGAGAAGAAGACGAAGAAGAAGAAGCGAGTGCGTCCGTGCGTTGTATATATGTTTGCATTTTCGTTCCGTCCTCTTTATTTTTATTTAGTTTTTTTTTTGCCCTTTTTTCTTGGCGAAATTAAAAGAAATAATTGCTTTATTCGACATTTATCTGTAAAATTTCCTTTGGGGAGGGCATGCGCGCCACACGTTGCGAAGAAATATCAAGCGAGAGGAATTTCGCAAAAAGCCAACCAAATATCTGGACAAACCCCGAACCCCGAACTCGACCAATGAAATCGATTCTCATATTCGAATCAAGAAGTCGTCTTTAAAAAAAAAAAAAAAAGTTTCATGAGATCGAGGAACGGACCACGTGCACGGATAAGATGCACGACACGGCCCGATCCCCGACCTTACTAACCATGAACCGCCATATGCGGGGCCCGTGATCGTTTCTTTTATACCGGTTTCAAGACGAGTTTTATCGGAGGAAATAGCGTCATGAAAAAGAAGAAGTTTGGATTAGGTGCACGGCACTAAGTAAAACACTATAATAGCTCGTACCGAACCGGGAATGTAGGGGCCAGACGGGGTCTCTCCGAGCCCCGATCCGGGCGGCTATCCGACTCCGGCCCGGCCCTCCCCTCGAGACCCTCTCTTCCGGATCTTGGCTTAGCTGTCCGCCATGGCGGCCTCCGAAATCGTGCCGAGTTCGTTTTTGAGAAGGTGGTGAAAGTCGCTGCTTCGGATAAATAAATAAATATATATAAACATACGAACACATCAACCGTTCAGCTTTGGTGGAAGTGACTTTTAGTTATAACTACTACTTCGAGCTGGACCGGAGTTCGAAGCCGCCACAACTTGCCCTTGATCAATAACCCCTACAAAAAAACTAAAGAATCAGAAAATAAGAAAAAGCGGGATAAAAAAACACATGAAAAAACATAATGAAAAATTATGGGGTTTTGCTACTATGCAAACGGGAGTTGGGGTGCTTTGAATGACCAGTAGCCAATCGATGAAGGGGCGATGGTTTGGTGCGTGCACCTAAGGACCACTTTGAGGGTGGCGGCATTGCTGCTGCGATATATGTGAAACATCTATTGCGCCTTTGAACCGTGCGCATCGGCTGCTTACTGAGGTCCCTTTGTTTACTAAGCCTTCGTTTTCGCTTCCGAGAATACCCGTGCCCAAGTCCCGAACTCTTCCGGCCCGTTGAAACCCCACGGGAGATCTCCGTGGGGCGGGGGAGACGAGCTTCGCGGATGCAAAGATGCCGGCAAATTGAGACACCCTCCTTATAATCGCAGAAAGCTTTCGAGAACTCACGTGAGCGAGCATGTTGATTATTCTTCAATTCGATTGCGCGGCATCTATAGGAGGCAGCTAAGGGATGGGAAATTCGAACGTCGAAGGCTGATTTTCCAGCGAAAATCAATGGTGTTTTTTAGCGCGCTCTTCCTCAATCTCACAGAACCATCTGCCCGTTCCGATCGTCGCCCTATACTTTCCATCTTCGGCGTCGTTCTTGTCATTGTCGCCTTTATCAAAGTCCTAGTGTTCATGTCTGAAAAAGCTCTCTTCATTTCTCGTAGCTTTTTAATCAGAGCAATCAAGTTGCAAAAAGATTGAAGACAAAACGTCAATCAAGGATTTCTTGTAACCTATTTATGAGTTGAATCCAACGGAAATCTTGTGCGGCACTTGATCAGAGTGCTTCTTCTTTTCCTGTAGCTGGGTTCTCAAAGAGTCAAAGGAGCCCAATTTTAGTGCCATCCCACGAATAGTAATTACCAAAAAAAAAAAAAATTCTTAAGCTTATTGTACGGCGGCCAATTCAGTTTTGGACCTTTCAATTTGGCAAATTCAATTCTATACCTTTTAATGATTTGCCAATGAATAGACCCGTCAAACGAATAAGTCGAGTCGAAAATGATCTGTTCCGAATTGGCCCATTTTCATGTAATATAAATCAAGTGACTCATACCCGATTCGACCTATATTGCTAAAACACTTCTATATTTAATATAGTCTAGGAAAACTTATATCCAAACTGAGATGAGAGCATAGAGGGAGCGAGCGCAAGAGAGAGTAAAGGCAAGAGAGAGTCATAAATGTGGGTTGGGTCTAAATAAGCTATGTACCCAGTTAACACTAATATTATTTAAGGTTTCATTATTTTAAATCCATTTATGATCTATTTTGAGAATATAGTTAACTCATATAATAATTCAGCCCATTAAATTAATATGGGTTAGAAAATGGTTCCATGACCCATTTTGACAGGGTTACTAATGAAGTCTTTCCGGTCAATTTTGACCGTAGTTTGATGACATGGATGTCGGCTGTCCTACGTCGATATGGACAATTTTTGCAATTTTTTATAAACTTTTTTATTCTGCGATTGCTGGCATAGAGTTAGTTGATGCTTATTCCTCAAATGCCGTCATTATTTTTTTCTTTCTTTCTTTCTTTTTTAAAAGGAAAAAAAAAAGAAAAGAAAATTAATAACAAATTCAGAAAAATTACAAAAATTGTCCATGTCAACGCTGTCCGTCTTACGTGTCCTTGTCACGTAGGACGTCCGGCATCTAAGTTATCAATTTCTGGCCAAAATTTATTGGAAGGAATACATTGGCAAATTGTTAAAAGGTTAAAGATTAAATTGCCCAAATTAAAAGATTTGGGACTGAATTAATACAATATATTTAGAATGCTTTTGATTATTTCCCTCCCATAAAAGACTAGGGCTGCGTTTGGTAACTGGCCAAATAGTAACTGATTATATTTTTTTGTTTCCAGAATCATTTTTGGAACAGAAATCTGTCTGGTAAATTTTTTGTTCCCAGGCACAAATTTGCACAAATTTGTTCTTAGAATTAGTTTTGGAATAGAATCAAGAAGAAAAAAAAGTTACTTCTTAATTCTGGAAACAAGAATCAGAAATGGAAAAGAAATTTTTTTTTTCTTCTTCTTCCTGGCCTGTAGCCGGACGCCGGTTACCAGCGACTTGCCATAGGCCAGGGCTAGCAAGGGCGGCTCGCGAACTGGGCGAGGGCCGTCCTTGCTAGATTTGGCGAGGGCAGCCCTCGCCCAGGCCGCTAGCCGCCCTCGCCGGATCTGGCGAGGGCGGCGGCGAGGGCCGCGACGTCCTCGCCAACCTTGGCCTGTGGTCGGTTGTTGGTGCCGGCGACCTGGCCATGGCCAAGGAAGGGGAAGAAGAAAAAAAAAAGAAGAAGAAAGAAATATTAAAAAATTCAAAATATTATTAATAAAAAGAAATTTTGTGCAATTACCAAACGCATTTTTGTTCTTTTTCTATTCCGAGAATAGAAATTTTGGGCAGTTATCAAACCCCTTCAAATGCTTAGAAATTATTCCCAGTCACGGAATAAAAAAGAATCATTTCTGAACAGAAATTGTTTTCCGGAACAGAATAGTTACCAAATGCACCATAGGTGATTTCGTGTCCATCATTGTCAAACTTTGTTTAGTACTATCAATTGCTATTTGTGATAAACCGAGCGAAAAAAGAAAAAACAAGAGTTGAACAACAAGAAGGAAATTTGGTTTTGAACGACTGTTATGGGCTCATTCTATCTAATTTTCTTCTAAGGCAAAATAACATTCAAATCACACGTTGCACTCAAGAAAACCTGAGTTCATGAAAATATAGACTTATTAAATGGGTGGGTCGGGTCGGAAATAATCTGACCCAAATAGACTCATCTAACCCGTTTTGACTCATTTCCATGTAATGCAAATCTAATGACCTCTTCCGACCCAATCCATACCATACATATATTCGATCTAACCCATATTGCTAAAACACTTCCATATTTAACTCAATCTAGGAAAACTTATATCCAAACTAAGATGAGAGTGCGAAGTGAGTAAGTGCGAGATTGAGTGAGGGCGAGATAGATGAGGTTGAGTTTAAATAAGTTGAAAACCCAATTATTACCCATTTAACAGCCATATTATATTTATATCCATTTATGACCCATTTACTGAATATAATTAACCTATTTATGACTCATTTACTGATATATGAGTTAAGAAATGAGTTTATGACCCATTTTAATGAGTCTATGAAAATGATGAAATTCTCTTCTAGTCTTGTGAATTGGTAAACATGCAAACGAAATTGTGGGGTGAGTGAAATCAGGAACCACCTGGATTGCCCAGATCAGTGGTTCGTAAGGGAGTCGATCCGATTCTCGGTTCCAATTTTTTGGAACTGGTGGGAACCGGTCTGGTTCCCAATTCTAGGTGTGGAACCACTCATCCGCCCACCCGGATCAAACCGGTAATATAATAATAAATATAATTTTTTTAAATTTTTTTTAAAGATAATATATTTATTTAATGTTTAATTTTTTTAAAATAAAAGAAAAATCCTAAATCACTAAACTAAACCTAACTCGCTCGATGCTCACAGCCTCACACTGAGTCGAGAAATACCTTCTTTTGCTTTCGCCTCACGCTCATGCTCACTCTCACTCTCTCACTCTTCTCGGTCGATGCTCACCTCACCATCTCCGACTCTTTATCTCCGTCTCCGTCTCTATCTTTCCGTCTCTGTCCTTGGCTAGTGGGACCGGTTCCATGGACCCACCTAGGAACCTGATCGGACCGGCGGTCCGGTTCTCGAATGGATCCATGAAACCAACGGGCGGTTTCCAATTTCAATTTTTCAGAACCTATCCTTAGTGGGTGGTTCCCGATTTTAGAGTGTGAACCGCCTACCTGGACCATGCTCACCCCTAGGTGAGTGGCCAAATCTGAAGTTGTCTAAACTTAGTGACGAGGGGAATTGAACCTGTATTATATGTCCAATATCCACACACATAAACTCATTGGTTATCCACCAAACCGACCCCATTCCTACCCTGACAAAAAAATTTTGTTGCATTGTTTACACCCAAAAGTGTGTGCATTTCTTAATATATTATATATATGTTACACTTAGAAATTTGTCATTTGTAATCATGATATTGCAAAACAAGATATATGTCTAATTGGGACCAATAGAATCTGAAAGGAAAATTAACTTTAGTCCCAAACTAATCCACCAAACGAAAGACACGCGAGCTCATCAGAAAATATCTCTTTTTCCACTTATGTTTAGGGCATAGCCGCCTGCTCCATAAATTTAACGCTGTAAAGTCCTCCGAATACTCCTCAGATCTCGAATTAGGGTTCGAGTCGGATCATTCATTAGTGATTCCTTATTTTCACTGGCCCGCGCCTCATTTGGTCCATGAAATTAACGATGTATTGCGTGAGCTTGCGACTTACCAACCTA
The DNA here is from genome assembly GCF_021117445.2 of Syzygium oleosum. Taxonomy (NCBI): domain Eukaryota; kingdom Viridiplantae; phylum Streptophyta; class Magnoliopsida; order Myrtales; family Myrtaceae; genus Syzygium; species Syzygium oleosum. The sequence continues at coordinate 6,759,599 of NW_026607504.1, forward strand.
AAGTGCGCTTCCTATTGTCAACGGCGGTCGATAATCGCTCTCTTTTCTCAATAATCAGGTATGGCCTTTTTTCTTTTCCCAGCTCATTCACACCCAGATCTTGTCTGGACAAAGAGGAAACGATAACGCAAAGCATGAAGAGAAGGTTGCTTTACACAATCCATTCAAGAGTAGACACACACAAATGATCTCTCCTAGCAGACAGATCCTTGAGCTAACATACACTGGTACTTTCTTACTGCAAACCCTAAAGCCCTCCACCAGGAGGGGGAAGAAATGATAAGAACAAGAGAACACACATGGTAGTTTAGGTCAAACTGAGCAGAAAGAACGCCCCATGCACATACATCTGTAGCTACTCTAAGGGGCATGTACATGTTTGCAGATAGTGATTGATGAAAGTTACAGATCTATCAACACAAGCGATAACAGTCGGACCAAGACGCTTGATTCCCCAAAAAAGAGAGAGAGAGAGCAGAGAAATGAAGCAGTTCTCGAGAGCACCCCTTTCCTTGTAGACGGTGAGGGTCCGTTTTTCGTTCAAAAGCTCTTGACGCCCTTCCTCTTTACCGAGTGCTTAGCTTTTGACCTCCCTTTTTGCGTTTCCCTTCATTGACCCCTCTCTCCTTTGTCGCTGCTGGTAATGATGGTGGTGATGATTTCGTGGAAGACTCTGGTTGTGGGTCGTGAAACATATAAGGAAGCTGCAAGAAAACAATCATGATGATGGGGTTGGAGGAGAAAGAGGGCAAGCGGGGACATGATGATGCTTCGGCGTTGAAAGATAGGGAAAAAGCAAGAAAATACGTTCAAGTTTTCTGTGCCTCTCTGATCTTTCTCTCTCAGTGAGAGAGAAAGATCAGAGAGATCACTCTCATGGAGCCAAGGGCTTGGCTTAGCTTAGCTTTATAGATAATTTTGAGGGGTGTTTCTTGGTGGCTTGCCCCCCCCTCCTTGCACCGCAAAAAAAAGTCTCTGCCGTATCTCTACCGTTCGATGCAAGTGATGCGGTGTGAATTGTCAGATGACAGATTCATCCTCACCGTCCAAAATTTTTTTACAGCTTTGTTAGAGATAAGAGTTTCGTTTTTTTTTTTTGCGCTGATAGATTTCTTGAAAGAGTTGATCAGCGTAGAGAAATTGTTGATTAAAAAGTTACCCATTGTCTGACTTTTCGGTAACATTTGAATAATTTACCAACTCTTTGATGAAAATACTAACTCTTTATTGCATTTTATAAATTACCACCGTTTGATGACATTATCATCCAAATGTTTGACTCTGATTTAGGTTACTCACTAATGATTATTTAATTTTTTTTTCAAATTTCAGTTACCTACTTTTATTTGTCTCTCATCCAAAATCATAAATTTAATATTTCTTATATGAATTTATCAACATTTATTTGCGTGACTTACCGGTTTTTTTCCCATTAGGTTATCAATAAGTTTTTCACCAACGCCTTAAATTCACCAACCATTATATAAAACTACCAACTTTATTCCCAATTAAGTAACCCCAAAAAAAGTTGGTGAATTTAATAAAATCAAATAAACGTAGGTAATGATCTCAAATAAGTGTTGTACCGATAATTAGTTGATAATTTAATTGAAAAAAATCGATATATCACTTTAAATTAAATGTACTAATTTCAAATAAAAGTTGGTAAATGTAAGTATCACTAAGAAAGATAAATAAAATTTATTAAAGATAAGAAAAGTGAGTAATTAAAAGAAACATAAACTTTGTAATTAACTCAAATGAGAGCTGATAATGCAAAACTAGTTGGTAGTTAATCAGAAAAAAGTTGGCAAGTCACTCTCATTAAGGTTGCTAATTTCCAAAAAAAAGGCGTTAGTAAGAAATGCAAATAAAAGTTTGTAAAACGTAACAAAAATTGGCAAATTTTAAAAAATCAAATAAATGTCGGCAAGTCACTTTAATGACAGTTGATCATCCAATACTATGTGGTGTAAATGTAATGAATTATTAACCAAGGCAAATAAAATTTGTAAGAAATGTAGTTTGGTAAATTAAAAAAAATTTAAATGTTGGTAAATAACTCAAACAAGAGAATAAGTTGGTAATTTAATTTGACAAAAGTTGGTAAGTCGCTCAAATTTTAGAGTTGTGATTTCATATAAGAGTTTGTAGATTCGAAGTGTTGGTAAGTTATGCAAACAAAAGTTAGTAAATTTGTATAAAATTACTATTTTGCAAATTTTTAATAAGTTGATAATTTAATAAAAGTGTCAGTGAGCTTCTTACAAGTTACTTGAAAATAAAGACAACGATGATATTTTCACCAACAGTTTTTTTGCACTTACAAGCACTTATTGGAATTTGCTGGTATGAAAAAAACCGTATAAACAATGGAATTCTGCATCTTGATAGGATCATTTAGGCTGCCATCCACATAATTGGTAATTATTCATGTGATTTTTACATTATGCAACATGTGTGAATCTAACATATCGCAAGTTACTCTCTCTCTCTCTCTCTCTCTCTCTCTCTCCAATAGCTTCAATGGATTGCTCTTCCGCCTGCCTTAGTTGTTCGTTAATTCGCTCGCCATCGCTATCGTTGCCATTGTCCCCAACATTATCAGATATCACTATCATCATGACAACTGTCTCCAACATTATCAGATATCACTATTGTCATTTCACAGTCTCACTTTCAGATATCACCATCATAGTTCATCACAGTTTTGACCTCACTTTTGGATTTATGCATCTATCATCACCACCAACAATCGGGGTTTGGGTTCTCACCATTAATTAGGATCTAGATAGATTCAGGGGTCTCCAATGGAGGTGAGCTCGTTCATATGGCAAGTAGCTTGAGAATGTTGGAGGAGCTCAACTCGATTCAATTGAACTAGGTAGGCGGTCCGCGATCTTACGATGGCGGTGCTCGAAACGGAGTCGATGGCGGCAGCTGGATGGCGGTTAATGGAGAGGTGAAGCTAAGTCTAGTAGAGAGGAGAGAGAGGTTGAAGAAATTATTGAGATGATAAGTAGTAAGTACTCGTATACGAACTAGTTTATGTCCATGACTTTAGCAGCATATCGAAGGCTGTTGTCCACTTGGGTGGTAGTCGTTTTCACGTGCTTTTGATGTCACCACGCAACAACAGTTCATCTCTGTCCCCAGTAGCTTCAGCAGATTGCCTCCATGCCGCCTTAGTTGTCCTCGACTCTTGCCATTGTAACCACCGTCTCCACCACCATCAGTACCACCGTCACCAGTTTCGCAGTCTCGCTTTCAGTTCCATACGTCAACCTCTACATGTTTCTTTATCACAACCACCGCCGATCACATGTCATCCCTGTTAAATTTGATCTAGATCTCGTCAAGGGGCTTCGACAAAGCTGAGCTCCTTCGCACGGCCAAGAGCCAGAGCTCGTTGGAGGAGCTTGACTCCATTCGATTGAACTTGATAGGGCGCATGTGATGCATGAAAACAGAGGTCTATCGCGGCATCTGGTGGATGTGTCGCACGAAGGTGACACAAACTCAAGTAGGGAGGAGAGAGGCGTTTAAAGAAATTATCTGGGGTCGGTTCGACGGGATATGTGAAAATCTAGTTTACCTTAATCTTAAAATCATGAATCTCGCACAATCCGAAGCTGAATTTTCTAGGACAATTTCTTCAAATGTTCATGGCAGATTACCTCCGAAAAGCAAAACTAGTCTCCAGTCAAAAGTTGAACTAGGTTGTCCCCTTCCATCATCTATGACGTAACTTGAACCGATGACAGCTACATGGTCCGTGTGGAAGAAGCAGCAGAACCAAGTATAGATGCCCATAAAATCAGTGCACTTAATAAAGCCGCTAATCAAGGAGTCTTTCCCCTCCTCCTGGCGATATTTTCCATGGACAGTTTTGACAAAACACTCGACCAAGTTGAAATTTTTGTCTTCCTCTTGGAATTCATTGATCACATTACTGATACAGCACTGGTAGGTCACGAGATGCAACATAAATTCAAAGAATAATTAAGGCTTTACGATCTAATCACGCCTTAATCCCAGACGAATAAGTGTACTATTTCACCACCCATTATTATGTCTATAATGGAATGCCATTAGGTAATAAACGTTCATGAGGGTGTTCCAAAGCAAATAAGTCCCGCGAGTTTTCCGTTCTTCTTTTGCCTATCTCTATCCGTGATCGCGTTGGGATATATTTCAATGGAGTATTACATGATTCAATTCTCAAAAGAAGATAAAAGCATCCGATGCAGTTCGGTCATTCGGGTTTCTTGTTGACTACGATGCAAACTGAACAGAACGTCAAATACACTGTAGCAAACCTGAAATGAAGTTTCCCACTTGCATTAACAAGGAATTTTCAGTTCCTTTCGATCAAGTTGAATCAGTTTTTCCAGTAGTTGCAGTTTCCACAATTGAAATAGCAACATTGCAGAAACCAGAGAAGGCAATCTAGGAATCAGAGAGAGATACAAGGGCTCCAAAAGTAACAAAATGACATCAAGTTTCGCCATGCAGGAGCAAGTTTACGAAATATCTCAACTTTAAAACGAGTACATTAAAACGAGTGAAAGTACAGATGGTCGTTGCAGGAATCCTCTTTATGCCTTATTATCCATCGTATGACGATGTGTTTTTATTTTCAATATGATGGAGTAATGGCGATATATTTTGCAGGATAAACAATTGATCAATTTTATTTCATTGACAATAGTATGAACAGAGTCGGGGGGTACAACAAGGCATTTACGTTCATCTTACTTTACAGTAGATTATGCTTCACATTTTTAATACCTCCGACGTACACATGAAGAATCATCTGATGAAATCGAACTTGTTCCTGCACATCGAAGAATACGAATTAATGGCGGGAAAAAAAATCAACTGCAAAACATCAATTGGGGAAAGTGATCAGTCAAATTCCCGCAAAGCCCTTTTCTTCCCTCTTTATGCTAGTCATTTGGGAAATGGGTAAGACAGTAAGGGGATGACAGGACGTTTTGGTCTTAATAACAATTTGCCACCACTCGGCCAAACCCTTGCCTTATGACTATAACTTGATAACTGTAATGTTGGAATGAACACTATCCCTTCAGACTGACAAAGCGTGGTATGTATGATTACGCTAGAACTTACAACTTGGGGTGCAGATACTGCTCCACAGTCAGAGGTTTTGGACCACCGAACCAATTAATCAAAAATATGTTCTTGATTTCTAATTTGTAGACCTGGAAATCGTGATCCTTTGGCCAGCCTGTCAACCAACCATGAAGTTCAACATCAGCGGACAATATTGTTAGCAACAGATATCATCAAAGTCGCGCGGATGTATATAATTCATCAAAACCAAGGACCAAATAGCCACTAGAAAAATGCGAGTTACTCTAGTTACCCTTCATCTCTGGATGCTTTGAGAACAAGGCAATTTTAGCATATTCTGCTTCTTCAGACTTCGGGTTGACTAGCTTCAGCTGAAAAACATAAAGAAAAATTCCCACCGATTAGCTGATAATCTTGCTTGTCAGTACATGTAAGAAACCTAAATAGCTCTACTCAGACAGAATTCATGAAAGGTGCAAACAGGCCGTTAGAGTACAAACGTTACTCTTGTGCAAGCGGGTTCTCGAGATATCCAGCTACAGGTCCAACATAGCACTTGTTAGTCATAATTCAAGTCTCTCTTAATTATACTTCTTGGCAAGAAGTATAATGTAAAAGATTCTTACATGGAGTTTCATGGCCAACAAATATGTTTCTACGTGGGCCATTATATACATAACAGATGCCAGTTAGTGAATAAAGCAAGTAGAACATGACTTTCGCGGAAGGACACACAAAAGCCATGTGGAGTAAATCGGTGCAGACGGAATAAGCTAGAAACAGGACTTAGCGTCTTAACGGTTGGCCAATTGAGGACTTAGGTTTTATTTGGATCGATTTTTAAGGTTTTAAAGAAGCCCTAATCTAATCTCGTGCTCCTCGTTGGCAGCGGAATTCATCTGTCGGAAATCCGACGTGGCCTCCATGTGGCATATTTCGAGACCTGCTTATGGCTTTTTTAAAAGCTTAAGACACTAAAATAAACGCTAATCAACCAGTGGCCAAAATCTTACGTCCTTTCTCTGCACTTATCTCATCTAATATCTCACCACTTCAGTCGAAGAACAAACATTCAGATAATTCACAAACTTCCACAGCAACTGGATCACAAAATCAACTAAAGTAAATGTAACACACCGCTCCAGTTAGCGTGATCTTCGCACAAGTGGGATTCATGGGGTCTCTCTTTCCACAGGTCCCAATAGGGTACTCGCTAACTGTAAACGAAGCCCTCGGGTCTTTCACCGCATTCTTCGCGGTTGGATCAAGAGGTGTCAAGTAAAAGTACGGGATGCCCTTTCCTTCGTTAGGTAGCCCGTCGCTAAACGAAACCACGTTCCTGAGCAACAGAGGCATGAATAAGCAGGATGACCGAAACAAATTCTCATCAACCGAGGCATGGATGAGCAGAATTGCAAGATTGTAATCTGGACAAGCGAAAAGTACCCGAATGGCGCTCCCCCCAATTCGCTGGAGATCGTGCTGTGCAATCAAAACAGCAAATTAGCTTCGATCAACAGCAACAGAACACAGACAAAACTAAAAGCACAAACGACCACCGCCCGGTATGTCAATCAATAAACAGAGGAATCATGAATCAAATAATTGCAACGTCACAACGGATCAAACCCGGCCAATCCGATATTTTCTTGCCGCCCCGCCCCGGCATTTTCGATAAAGTCAACTAATTCCAGCTCTTTATCGCGCCTTCGACATCCGAAACTTCAGACTAAAGGAGCAAACTTTGTCATCAAATTCACATGCCACGGGCAGAACACTCCTCCCCTCTCTAACGGGAGATTACAGATTAGAAATTGGACAGCTGAGCCTTATGGGGTTACGCATACAAGAACGACGAATCATTCACATCTGATCACTTTCGCTTTTGCATAATCAGGAGCTCACGCATCAGAAGATTGACAAAGCCATTTCTGCAAGATCGACCGATAAAGAGCGACACTTGGGATTCTACCAGGACGAAACAATGGAAAAGACGGAACAGACGAGGAACGAGGAACCGAGGAGCAGATGCTTTACTTCAGGACGCCCCATGAATTCTGGGCGACGAGCCACCGGGCCGAGGCGGCGGCGTCCTTCGGGTCGGGTTTCGCGGCGGAGAGCGGCCGGGCCTGTTCGGACAGTTGAAACCCCGCGACGAGGAAGAACAAGAAGATCGAACATGGGACCCGAGACCAGCCTTTGACTTCCATGCTTCCTTCTTCCTCCCCAAAACAACCGCCGAGGTATATATATACGGAAAGTAATAATTGATTTATTTCCGTACGCATATATATACGGAAAGTAAGTATTTGTAGATATAATTACGTATAAGTAAATAATTGATTTATCGCCGTAAATGCATGGATTTGTAGATATATGTTTGGGGAAAAGATGGTATGCTATGCCCTCTTGTATTAATTATTGAAGAAAAAAAAGTTACAAATTCATGGAGTTCCTTTTTTCTTTTTTTGGTTGAACAAATTCAAGGAGTTCTCAAATCCATTTCTCTTGTTCGTAAATGTGATCTCACGCGATTTATTGTGCTCCTAACTGGCCTACTAAATAAGTTAGTGTCTTGAAGTGAATCTCGAGGGAGCTAATTGATTGTTATGCAGATGCAAATATCATTTGTGATTATTTTAGAGTCTCCATTAATCTATTAGGGGTCGGTGCCAGATTAAACTAAGGCCCTTGGGCTTGTACATTTTTTCTCTTTTAAGGAAAACTTCTCACATAATTTGTGAGTTATTTTTTTTATTTCCTAACATGCATTTGCATATCCATGTATTTAGGGTAATAAATCAAACATTTAAATAATTACCAACGATAGAAAAGGAAAGTGATAATTATTCGAGCCATTTTAGGCAACGATTTTTTTTTGTCTGTCCTATCTCTAACTGTCTTCACTCTACTTTTGCTCTATCTCTTGCAAAATGTGAGAGTCAAACTTCGCACCTGTGATACTAACATCCCCACCCCCTAATCCCTTTATCAGCAGGGCCACATACCTATTGGCGTCTCGGACAACAATTAAACAATACCTTTTGTAAGGCCCTGTAGAGGACTTGTGAGCGCTAAAAAAAAAACAATCTAAGTAAGTTTATGAAATAATCTACCAAACATGCACACGTAACATACTATGCAAAAAAAAAATGTACCTAAAATAAATTACTCTCCTAAAATTATCTTTTGGACAAGAAAATAAAACTGGCTAAGATTTTACATGCCATATGATCCTAAGTCCATAATGTACAAATGGAAATTTTGTATTTTTATGACTAAAAGTGTGCATAAGAGGAAACCAAGTATAACTAGATGATGCAAATATGCAATTTACCTTCAATGTAAAGGCAATCCTAAAGATATTTCTATCTGAATTTGTATATCTTGAATTACTAAAATGAAATAGATGGAAGAGTCAAATAATAATGTAATGCAATCCTATAGATATTTTGTCTGAATTTGTATATCTTGAATTACTAAAATGAAATAGACGATTCTCTTAATGGAAGAGTCAAATAATAATGTAATCTAAATGACCTGAGATTGCATGAGAACACTTGTTCTTGATAGAATCTTATTGTTCTAACATGGCAATCATTAATATACAAATGCAATGTAAAATCCTACCTTAATATGGAAAAATATGAAAAATTGTCAATATCCATAAAAATATAAACGAGCGCACACTTAGATGTGCAAGTATGAAAAATTTACACTCAATTGCATTCCGTACATAAAAATGAAGACTTGTGGTGTAATTTTTTCAATTGTTTTGAAATATGTAAAAACAACATTTCAACTAAAATTTAGGTGTCAACAAATCCCAAACCTTTCAATTGGTCTTATTAAGTGCTAAACTTTCTTCAAAAAGTGCAATTAAGTTTTTTTTCTGAGCAGTACCTAAAATTGCCTACTATCGAGACCCTATTTTTTCGTTGGGGGAAAAAAAACGAGTTTAAGGATATTACCTAATGGCAGGCCAATGACCCTTGATTAGGTGCGGGCTCTCCCAAGCCCATAACTTGCGTGACGTTAGATTTTATTTTATATTTAATCCTAAAAGATTTCTATGTGAGGTAGTAGTTGCCACTAACCATTTTGAGGTCCGCTAGAAATCAAGTGAGATATGAGAGTTATGTCTCACTTCCTACGCAACGAGAGATTAACTGGGATCGAGACTTGATTACGCTAATGGTCTAATGCTGATATCTCTAACTTGGTGGGATTGTTCATCTAAGTGATCAAGCATTCTTTGTTACCAATTATAATCTTAAAGATCTTTGAGTCACTACGTGTTCATGCAAATGTTGTTTTGGGGTGTATTATGTTCTTAGGGTTATCCTTTCCATTCTAGAAAGGAAATGAAACAACTAATGTATTTAAAGTGCGAGAAATGAAACACTCAATATATCAAAAGCTTAAAGTAAAAGTGTGAAAGTGAAAACCCGATACTCGTCGGGCAAAAAATATTACATCGCCTTGTTTTAAGCCTCGGGACATGATCGTTGTGAGCTAAACGAGAATTTAAATATGCATGAAATTACTCTAAATGCGTGAAACTACGCTAAATAATCCTAATCTATGCAAAATGGACTATTTAGAAAAATGATTATGAAGCAAAAAAAAAAAGCACTAAATTAGGAAAGAGACTCTGGAAAATTAGGAAGATTTTGAAAATGTCATTTCTGCCCTAAATCAGCACTAATATGCGTATTTTGATTTATTGGAAAATTTCATGATTTTTCGTTTTTTTGTATTTTATATTTTTTTGAAAAATAATTTTAATTCATTAAACCGAGCTATGCTTGATTCACATGAACATGGACCAACTCAGAACATGAATATCACAATAACGAAGCTCGAATCGACCTTTTCAAGATAGAAACTTGGTCTTAATATTTTGCCAAACATTTGGTGCGCATTGCATTGCCCGCACTAGTTGCGTTGGGCCATGTTCATGGCTTTCATTCTCGATCTATAGATGATCTTAAAGAATCAATGTTATACTAAAACATGCAGAAAACAAGATTAGCAAGAAATATCATCCTAAAACACACTCAAATACGATTGAAATTAGCCTCAAAGTTACAGGTCTGACCTGTTTTGTATATCTGGGTTTGAACCCAGGTCAGGCAAACAGGTTGCTTGCCCAGTTGCAAGCCTTGATACGTACCACGTGTGAGACATTCATGAACATTTACTCTATCACAATGAAATTATGGAACACGGAGTTTCATATGAAGCAAGAATTTTGGAGAATGATCAACCACACACATCAAAACGACCTCTCCAAGTAGTCTACTCGCGTGGAACACACTGGCCAGCCATGAACCCAGTATGGATCGACTCTGTTTTTGGCTCAAGTTCTAAGCGATCTCATGGTTCACACAGAGACTTAAAGACCAAACCGAGCTAACCAAGACATCATTTGTTCACCCATATAACTTCCGTTAAGCTCACAAAGACAGGAAATGCATGAAAATGGGCATAGCAAGTCAAATATGCAAGACTCGTGGAACAGGTTCGACGCCGGAAAAAATTCCAGCCCCAGAAATCAGTTTTGTGGGCTGGTTTTCCTCTCGATTTTCATCATCAAACCAGAGCCAACAATGAACAAAAACAAATCTAGGGTCCTTACCTTGTTTACTAGTTGCTGTGTTAAGTGGCTCTTGACCGAGGAAGCCAAGAAATTGTCCTTTGAAGGCGCTCGGAAGTTGGCTCCTTCAAGTTGGAAAGTGGGATTTGCAGAGCAAAATAACTAACAACGAAGATTTTTGCTGGTCTCCAAGACCAGACTCCAGGACCTCGTTTGTCGACTCCTTTGACACCAACACCGACTAGATCTATTCTAATTTAGTTCCTAAGTCACGGTTTGCCTCAAGTACTCCTTATTTTACTCAACAATTCTCACTTGCCCTCGCCAGTGACCATCTACTGACATTTTCTGGGTTCTTCTAGGTTTCCAAGTTTGCTTTAGGAGGCATTCCCCATCTCCATTTGGGAAAAGAAATCAATCGAATTTAACTTGCTATGCCGAGCTTTAGCGCTTTTACTTTTTTTTTTTTTATGTAATTGTAACCATAACATCGCATAATCACGTGTGAGGGAGAAAATTTTAATGTGAGGGAAATTTAATTAATGAAAAAAACCAACAAAAAGTATGAAAGTGTCGCAAGTTGTGTGTGACCTACGACCAAGAGAAGATCCGACTTGATCTACTAATAGACATGATCGAGGGCTTGGCTTATCGCGGGAGCGCTCGGGTCTTCCGAGCTCGAATTCTAATTTCTTTTCCCACAAATAACATGTAAACAAATATACTTAAAACGTAATTTTTATTGAATGAGGAACGGGCCTAAGTAAGGAAATCTTAGGTTTAGTATGTCCAGCTTAACCATATTGGTACGTGTGTTAGTTTTACTCCCCTCTCTCTCTTTTTTTCCGGCAAAACACGTCTTAGGGTTGTCTATAACACTAATAAGTTAGAGCAACTCACCAATAGGGCATAACTGCGAGTAATGATTTTCACGGAAAAGCCCGATTCGCTCAATGCTAATTAGGGCCGGGCTAGAACATCTTAATGTACATCGGCTATATGCAGGTTTGGACAACACATTATGTGCGACATTAGAAAACATTTTCCTAAAAACGATCATTTGTATCGTATGAAATAATTAGTCAATAGAAATATTATTATTATTATCGATAATAATTTATGTTTAAACGTTTTCAAAGACATTGAAACAAATATTATTCATTCATTTTTATAAACGATATGAGTTATTATTTTTAGGAAAATGTTCTTCGACTCGGTCATTTTCCACTAAACAATCGAAGATCAAGAAGCTTATCGGGCTTCACCGGAGAAGAAACTGAGTCGGGTCACCGGGTCATCATTCCGGCGGCGGTTCTAGAAACGGAATGTCCGAACAGTCCAAACCGGAAACCACCACAAGCACGCAGAAAACGAACGACCTTACACAAACACACACAAACACCAAGAAGACACGACAAGCTCACACCTCCACCTCCTTTGACCATCGACGCCGTGCGAGCGCGACGGTCTCTTCGCATAACCGTCCGCCCTCCTCCGCCCTCCTCCGCCGCCGCCTCCTCCTACCCCTCCTCTTCGATCCCTTCGAAGCGAAACCCGAATCTCAACCGCGCACGGAGAAGACGATGGGGTTCGTCGCGCTCGCCGTGGCGGGCGGCGGATTCATCTCCATCGGCGCACTCGAGGCTCTCGCGGCGTCGGGTTCGCTCGCGGGCCGGACGGGCAGCCCCAGCCCTCCCTCGCCGCGATCGCCGCCCCGGTCGGGAACGAAGATCGGGACGTCTTTGATCTCGCTCGTCTCGGTTTCCGTTCTCTCGTCCCTGTTCGTGGTCAACTCGCTGATCTCGCTCGCCGGCGCGGCCGGGTCCGGGGACCGCGTCGGCTCGGCTCTCCAGCTGCAGGTCGTGGCGGTGGCGGCGCTGTTCTTGCTGTACTCGGTCGCTGGCATTTTGGTCAATCTGACGAGCTCGTTTCCTTTGAGCCCTTCGTTGGTCGACGTGATCGCTCTGTTCGCTTTCGTGGAGGAGTTCTTGGTGTACTACCTCCAGAGGAAGGACACGAGTGGGATTGAGAACAGGTACTTCGATCTCATGCTCGTGCCCATCGCGATATGCACCTTCTCTACGGTTCTGGGGTTGAAATCCCCGAAATCGGCGTTGCCAAGATTGGCGCGCGCTGTGGGGTTGGTGCTTCAGGGGACGTGGTTTCTGCAAATGGGGTTTTCTTTTTACACTGGCTTGGTTGCTCATGGGTGTTGGTTGCATGAGAAGAGTCGAGGGAATTACACGGTCAAGTGCAAGGGGCATTCTGAGTATCATCGGGCTAGAGCGATTGCAACGCTTCAGTTTAATTGCCATCTTGCTCTGCTGGTGACCGTAGTGGCCGGGGTCTATTCCCTGATCGCGCAGAAGAATGGGATCCGAGGGGATTTTGCAAATTACAGGCCCTTAGGGGAAGAAGTTCAGAGTTTGGGCAATCATGCCCAGTTTTCTCTGGACTCTGATGAAGATGTTGGTGATGGGATCAGGGAAGAGGAGAACGTGGCGAAGCCGAAGGGTGCTGTGATAGAGTTGAGTGCTAATGGATATGGTTCCCATCATTGAGGGAGAGAGAATGAAGTTTCTTGTTTGAGGAGGCTGACTTCATGTTATCAATTTTCCAAGTGCTTAGAGAAGATGAACCCGACTTTTAATGTACAAAGTGAACTGAGGTAGCTTTTATGTTGGTTTTCCATTCTGTAAAAAAAATTTCGGTTGCTATAGTTTCTTGCTGCAATTGTTGAGCTAATTCTTTCATGTTTGTAATACGTATCGAATTTCTGTCTCTGTTCGGGTCAGGTCAGAAACCCTCTGCTGAAATAGGGAAGCATATAATAAAATGCAAACTTTTGAGTGTGGTTCCCACGGACATGATTGCCATTGTCTCTCCAGTTTGAGTTGCCTTTCTTTCTTTCGTTTCCTTTTTCTGGCGCTTCCGATCAAATAGATTTTTCGATAGGTGGAGGAGACGAGCATGGGAAAGTGTAGTCAACCATTTAGGAAAGAGCCAAAGTCTTTCCGATGATTGGATGAAGCACCAAAATTGGTTCAGTATGCATGGGTTAGCTGCTGCAGTTGGCATATCAGCTTACTGAAAGCTTGCCTTTGAATGCTTAAGCTTGACCCGATGCTCACCGTTGACTTGCTTTATTGCCAGTATTTGTATCACATTCGGTTGGAGAAGCAAAACTGACCAATTCCTTTTGTCATCCCTTGTTCTCTTGTTATCAAGTTTGCCGAGAGGTTATGAATTGGTTTGCTACCTTTCTTACCTTAATGTCCTTAGAAGACACAGTTTTGTTTGCTGTTTGTCATATTTGATATGTCTGTGTGTTCTGAGATCGCATTGTGAATTTGTGAGTAAGCACCCGGTGACATTGACCCCTCAATGGGAATTAGAGCCTCATCACTCCTCTGTGTCCTCTGGCAGCTGGTGATAGATTACAAGCTAAGACATGGTCAGGTATCCTGTGGCTTGATCTTGCTGGGACATTTTCATATGCTGGATTCAGATATGTTTTGAGTCGCTTGAAGTTGCAGCAATGAAAGAGAGTGGGATACTTGATTTGGTATTAGTTGCATCGTGTTGTTTTTGACAGGTTTTCTTAGAATAGGCAATGGCATGGGGTGACACTGAAATTGCCATTTAGTCTGTCTTTTCTTACCTCTGGAAACAATTGCATAACTTGAAGGAGGATCAATAGACTTGTTCACCGCGACCTTGACTTTTAAAGTCATCCTACTAGACGTGGACACGGGTTATTGGCTCTTCCAGGAGTAAACGACCCAATTCATTATCCTCTTTCTTCCACTGTACGTTTGCATGAGCAGGTAAATGCTCATGAGTCACTGCATGTTCAAATTGTTCTCTCTCTCTCACAGAGTTCTTCACTTGTTATTTGTTCCCTAAGTGTTATTTATTCTTTAGCCACCATCATTATCATGCAGTTAGGTTCTGTATTTTGTTTGGGCAACTTTCTGTTTTGCTGATGTCCTTGGAACTTCTCTGCCTAGTTTGCTCTATGTGTGAAGTTGTGTTCGGAGGTTGTGTTCAGATGTCGGAGGATGCTTGCATTTCATCCTCCCATCATCCTACACCTTGTCCATTGCACCTTTTCCATTTTCTTCATTAACAAGAAAGTTCCCATGATTTAGTCATATGAAACATGCTACTATGTATGAAGGTGCTGACTTTCTTCGTCTTTGTCTTGGCATCCACTCCTGTGTCCTAGAACTTGCTTTTAATAGCCCTTGTTTAGGGGGGGCTGCTTTTTAGCATGTGGTTGGTCGACTCTGTCTCATGGTGGGTTATTCATGCGATTCTTCTTCCTGATCGGTGAGCACGAGCATCGATCAAGTCGATTAGTAACTTCCTATGTCGGCGAGGGTTCAAAGGATACGAGTAACCTATGTTGGTGCTTGGGCAAATTTGTCTTCTCATACTAGTCGCGGTAAGTAGATCCCAGTTCTATGAGAATCTAGAGTCCTAGTTTCAACAGCAATGTCTCATGAATGCTTGCGAGTCATAAAAGGTGGTCAACTCAAGTGGAAAGAGCACATTTCCAGGTCACGTTCCAAATCACATTCTTTTGGAGTGATATGATATATCTACAGCCTCCATGCATAGTTTTGCTTGCTCGAGACGTGACCTAAAGCCAAACCCCCAACATATCTGGTTAACTAAAGCATGCAATGGCGCGAGAGCCTTTTTCGGTGCTTTTCTCTGCGTCTAATCAGCTTTAGCTTAAACCTTTTTCAAAGTGGAGGTTTGAACTTTGACCCTTTGACCTGATCTTTTGATTCGCAGCCTCAAGTTTAAAAGTTTTATCTCGAGTGGAATGCCCTCTTTTATGAAACTGGAAGGGCCTGTGCTTCAACAACTTCCCCCGGCAAAAATTTGTACCGATTCTCTGATTTTCTGGGCTTTATAGTTCAGTTGATTTCGTCCATAAAACAAACTTGCGTCCCAGCGCAGTTGGTGAAGGTGACATTTTGCGATCAACTTGCCACGAGGAACATTATCAAGATTTCCACTTCAAGGGCAACGAAGAAACACGCGCTTACTTCCTGATCCAAAACAAAAACAGAAGAAAAAGAAAAACCCACCTAGGACCAAAGCAAAAACAATGAAGTCATGTACAATCCTCACCTTCCACACCATTTGGGCTCCTGTAAAGTTTACACGATGCTATGTACAGAAGCATGCTCAATGAACTCGCCAAGGCCAGAAGCCAGTAGTAACTGTCTAGGTGGGCTTTGCTCATGTCGTCGGAGAACCAGCTGTGTCCCCGCGTGAAAAACTCGATCGCCGAGATCATCACAGCGCTCAGAAAGCTCCCAACTCCAAAGACGCTTGTGTACAGCGCGAATCCCATGGTCCTCATCCTAAGAGGGACTTCGCTGTAGAAGAACTCCTGCATCCCGACCACGGTGAAGACGTCGGATCCACCGAGCAGAATGTACTGCGGGAGCAGCCAGAAGATGCTCAATTCGGCATGTCCAGATCTTCCTATCGTCTCGAGCCTCTTTGTCTCAACGAGCGCAGCTATCACCATGGCTATGATTGAGAGGAACATGCCGATCCCCATCCTCTGCATCACGTTGATGCCCTTCTCGTCTCGTGTGAATAGCCGAGTGATCGGGATCAGCATTTTGTCGTATAGAGGCATTAGGAGGATTATGGACAGGTTGATGGCGCTCTGGAGGGTCGCTGGGGGGATGTTGAAGTGGCTCCCGATGTTCCGCTTCATCACCATCCCTTGCTTCGTGAAGAAGGTCGCCGGTTGTTGGAAGATCACGGCGAACATCAGGAGCATCGTCCATATAGGCAGCAGCCGAAGTACTACTTCCACGTTACTGATCGCAAAACTGTGACTGTTTTTGGTGTTCTTTTCCAAGTTCTCGACGACCCCGACACTGCGAGGACAAAGAGGTTTCTGTTGCAGCCTGTATGCAATAAAAAGTGATGAGACTTGTCAGTGACTGATCAAGATCATGAAAGGATGGCAATTGTTGGGTCAATAACTTGGAGAACTTACTCTAGCTCCTCCAATTCAGACCTCTCATCTGGTAAGGAGATTGCTCCATTCTTGAATTTGGATGCAATCGCTCGGATGCTCTTAAGTACGATCTGAAAGGGCTTGTTATGAACATTATTTGCATCTTGTTTGTACCCACAGATTTTGTTTCCGCAAGAGAAAAATGCAACCGCCGCAATCATCGCTCCGGTCGGTATGGCGAATCCCAGAACCCATCCGAAGGTATCTTGTACGTACGACATGAACGTTATCCCCAAGAGGCTGCCGCTACAAATGCTGAAGTACCACCATTGAAAGAACGAGCTGTTCTTACCCGATTTCTTTTCGTCCTTGCTGCGAGGCAATTCCTCTTCATTGTCGAGTTGATCCGTCGCGAACGCCTGCAATGACGGGTTGTACCCACCGAGGCCAACCGAGATCAAACAGAGGGACCAGAAAAGGAACGGAGAATAGTCGGGCTTGGTCGGCGGGTGCCATGTCGACTCCAATGCCGTTGACGTCAATGCCATCAGTCCCTTCACAACACAAAGGAAAGAAAAAACGGGCATCAACAGCAAGGTACGAAATTACAGATTCACTGCCTCTACTCTTGGAACACATCAGATTTCACATTGAACACTTGGAACACATCAGATTGCACCTGTGCTTAATTCCCCAAAAGAAAGTTGCTCTTGAAGGTCGTGTCACAAAAAGAGAGTTGATGAAATGAAAAGGCATTTGTTTTTTCTCAAGGGCAAAAGAGAAAAAAAAAGGGTTTCTTTATTATTCAGATTGCTACTGAAAAGGCATTGATTGAGCACCTCCAAGTGAAAAAGCATCAAAACAAGGTTTAATACGGCAAAAAACTCCCAAAAAAACCCCAAATTTATATGTCTGTGATAAATTTACTCAAAATTAATTTTTTTACCACTAAAAACCCCGAACTAATACATTTGTGACAAATTTACCCTTCATTAGTTTCCATTAAATTGAATTAATGCCACAAAAAATCATAAACTAGTATGCCTGTGATAAACGGAGGGTAAAACATAAAATTGGTATATCCGTCGATTGCCGCGTGTCATTTAACAAAGAAATTTGACTGTAAAATTTAACGGAAATAAACTTAGGGTAAATTTGTCACAGGAGTTTGGGGTTTTTGATGGTCAAAAAATTAGTTTGAGGTAAAATTATCGCAGGCGTACCAATTTGGGGATTTTTCGCGGTATTAACCCTTCAAAACAACATTCAGAAAGCAGTCACACGGGTCACCTTTATGGTCTCTTGAATTAAAAAAGAAGAAAAAAACAGACTTCATCACAAAAAAACATAGAAGACATCGAAATTACGCATGTAACTAAATAATTGAAAACAAAGAAGGGTTAAGCGCAAATTTAATCTTTTAAATTTCAGCGTCTATACAATTTGATCCTTTGACTTTATCGAGTCCTCCGACTTTCTGGAATTGCATGATTTGATCCTCTTAAGTTTCGTTTTCTGCAATCGAGAATTCTAATTTCCTCGATTCGTGCCAATCGAATCCCCGTCTCGCGAAAAACTAATCAAACAAATGAAGAGTAACACTGCCAGGCTTACAAAATGTTTAGGAAGACGGTCGTACCATATTCTATGCGCTCACAAGCATTTACTATCTCTTCCATTAATGACATGATTACGAGAAGTCCCTGTCTTCCAGACAAGATATTGTATAAAATCATAAATGCAACATTTAATCATCAAGAAACAAAAAAAAAGGAAAACCCTAATCTGGCTTTAATGATTTCAATATCAAGAAGAGAATCATGACATTCTTGACGATTCTGCGAGTTCACGTTAAAAACACCCATCAGCCATGAAATGAGAACATCCTTTTCATGATAGGAGAAGAAGAAAACATGCCTGTGGAAAGCAAGGAACTGAGAAATCACGAAGCGGATTGGACAGAGCGAGGAGCGCATGCAAAGCAAGAACCGACCCAGACTCACCACGACGTAGAAGAGGGAGAAGGACAAGACGGTGGAGTAGCGGTCCCAGTAGGAGTCGGCGAGGGGAGCCACCAGCAGAGGGAGCAGATAGGTGAGGCCGCACCAGGCGCTCACCATTTTCGCCGCCGACGAGTTGCTCATCTTCATCACCTCCGTCAGATACGTCACCAGATTCGACGCCACCCCTTTGAACACGAACCTCTCCATCCCAGCTATCACTGCACCAAAATTTACATAAAACCACAAAAAAAAGAAAGACACACAAGAAAAGCCGTCATTCGAACCGATTCACAGCGCAGCAATAATTAACGGGTCGTTCGTGTTATTTGCATGCAACATATACATACAGAATTCTTACCCATGAGAAGAACACAAGCCTTGTTGAGCCTCTTCTCCATTGTGGGCTTGGAGAGAAAAAGGTGGATGATGAGGAGTAACACAGAATTTCAAGGAGTCGATGATGATCCTGAGTGGAGCTGATATGCAATAACAGAGGAGGCGAAATCAGTCATATCTCTCTCGTGTTTAACTCTCAGTGAGCCAAAACCGAGTCAGAACTTCACTCTCTTCCCACCCGAAGAAAACAGTAGCTCCCACTGGCGACTTTGGCTCTTCTTGCTTAGACCCCGGCCTCAGTCGCTGCCTTTTATACGATAGTGGGACACTAGACTCCTCACTAATTTTCCAAAAGAAAAACGAAAGAAAGAAACAAAAGATTCAGTTCTGCCTCCCCCCGACCATGCCTTGTTCCCATAAAGACGTAAAGCCAGGGGGGGGGGGGGGGGGCTATAAAATATACGAAAGCCCACTTGAAGTTTCGGTCGGGTCGCACATCGACCCGGAATATTCTTCGTGACCCAATTACTCTCCTCTTCTGCAGTTATTTCTAATTACCCTATCGACGAAAACAACTGGTGCAACAAACGTAGAAAACCCAAGTGCGGAGTGACTTATGGGGAACGTGGAGGAGGATAAAGGTGAAGGTGAAGGTGAAGGACGAATATCGACATGCGGTGGCTCTGAGTTTCGGTCGGGTCGCATATCGACCCGGAATATTCCTTATAACCCAATTGAAGTCTCTCTCTTCTGCAGCTATTTCTGATTAACCCTATCGATGGAAAACATGTGGTGCAACGGACGTAAGCAGCGTAAGTGCGGAGTGACTGCAGCAAGCACCACTGCGCCACCACCTTATCGGGAACGTGAACGATGAATGATGACATGCAGTGGTCATTTACGTTACGTTCTTGGCCTTTGGCTTTGGGCCCTCCTTCCTGCCTCCCTCCCTCCTCTCCCTCTTCAGATTCAAAGAGGCGTTTCCTTCAAGGAAGGCCGCTGCGGGAGGACACGTGGCGCGCCGGACACCCGTGATCTGCCGTGGCAACCACCCACGAAACATATCTCTTCGTATCCCCATGTTGGGAAACTTTGGGAAAAGTGCTGGCGAATGGCGAGTGACGCGAACAATACTACAGCATTGAATGATTCGCAGACAGAATCGAAGAGAGAAAGAAAAGGCAGATGAAAATGTCTAAAGAAAGACCCTCTTGGGTTTTGGTCTTACAAAACAAAAATAGACCCTCTTTAATGAGTGCGTTTCTCGTGACCCCCCAAAAAAATGAAAAATGAGTGCGCTCCTTCGAGGCACTTGTCACGCATGCTTTGTTAAAAATAACTCGATTTTCGAAGCTGATAATTATGCATAACATAAGGGTACTCGATAATACGATATAAATATTTTGGTATTTTAACGAGTGCACAGGGAATACCGGCTCATCAAGTCCCGCTTCGAACTATGGCGACCAATGATTGAGGCCGGCACTTTGCAATAGAATGATTGAGGGCTATTTTATTTGTTTAGTGTAAATGAGGTAGATTTAGTCGTATAAGAAGTAGAAATAGAGCCGCCTCTTTTTATATATTAACCATTATCATAAAGGGTTAATAAACGATTTTGAAATTATAGCTTTCTTTCTATTAGTCTAAAGTGACTCTTATTTTTTACTGTTTTCTTAATTTGAATCTTCCATATCAATGTGTTGTACTTTCTTTTTCAATGATTAAATGTTGAACGGAGACTCATGTATGCTTTTTTTAATAATATTTTGAACTTTTGATGGGAAAAAAAAGCACATTTTACTTATATTTAAGTGCAAACAAACCCACCCTTTATAAACCATAGGATTAATACCACGAAAAATTTCAAATTGGTACACGTATGATAAATTTACCCCGAATTAATTTTTTGATCACGAAAAATCTCAAGTTGGTACACCTATAATAATTTTATTCAAAATTAATTTTTTTACTACAAAAAATCTCAAACTGGTACATTTGTGACAAATTTATCCTCTATTAAAATGGATTGATACAAAAAAAAATCACAAACTAGTACACATGTGACGAATGGAGAGTAAAACTCCAAGCTGGTACATCGGTCAACTGTCACGTGTCGTTTAACTCAGCAATTTGACAGTAAAATTTAACAGAAACTAACGGAGAGTAAATTTGTCATAGGTATACCAGTTTCGAGTTTTTAGTGGTCAAAAAATTAGTTTGGGGTAAAATTGTCACAGCTGTACCATCTTGAGATTTTTTGTGGTATTAACTCTAAACCATATTCAACAAGCACATCATGAACACTAGTTAGCATCACCCAAAAATATTTTTTTTTTCCCTCTCGTACACTGCCCACGTAAAAAAAGTGCAAAGAGAAATTATCATACGAATTCATAAAATAAATCGAGCTATTCATTCAAATGCGCTGATTAATTTAATTTACCAGATTTTTTGTGGAGTGACTTCTCGTTTCGATGGAGAGGATCTAATAATATGCATCCCTTAAACAGTAACTTAAAAAAAATGTGTATTTTCGTGTAAACATGGAGTGCAAAGTGGGAGATTATTGTAAAAGGAAATATTGACTCGTGATTGCAAAAAAGATGAATGGTTTATACCGCCGGTCGACATGATGTTTCAACTTTTTCTTCCTAATGCATGAATCACGGATGCATGTCCATTCATGTTCGCCCATTTTTGGTCATGGACATGAAGCAAAGTTAAGCCTTACTCATCTCTTGGCAAACGTACCAGTAAAGGGAAAAAAAAAAAAGAACTAAAAAGCAAACCCCATGAATCTAAAATTACCCCCGTTCTACCCGAAATTACTCACTCTCAAGTTTAGACGAATTAAGAGCTTTCGATCGTTTTACAGTACTCGCGTCAACAAGACACGTGACGTTTGCCACATTAGTCGAAGATTTTTTTGCCCTTCTTTCTAACCGTGTTAAAAATATCCCGCCTCTCATATCTATATGTTACATGCTTTTTATATAAATGCGGTCTTCCTTCACCTATTAGTGTTAAGTAGAGTCGGTTTAATATGATATCAGAGCTAGGTTCTAATCCCTACTTGTGGAATTTCATGCATCCGTCCTCGATTCGGTTGAGACGGGTGTCTACATGCCCGCATCGTTCAGTGGTGGCTGACGACGATATGGAGCCCGAAGAAGCAAACGACCCCTTCGTTCATTTTCCTTCTCACCCTTTCCTTTTCCTTTCCAAGAGGCAAAAGGAAACCTGTTTTCCTCCCTGCTACTTCAAGGCAATTTCTCGACCCTTGTAAGCTTTTGCCCAAAAAAAAGAAAGGGATAAGTCCTAAAACTTGTTAGGAAAGTGCACTTGAGTCCTAACACTTTAAAAAAGTTCAAACAAGTCCTAAAACTTGTCACGAATGTGCAATCAAGTCCTAAAACTTATCACAAAAGTGTAACCAAGTCCTAAAACTTTCAAAAAGTATAATCAATGAAATGACTTGATTGAACCAATTTGATAAGTTTTAGGACTTATTTGCACCTTCGTAACAAGTTTTAGGACTTGTTTGTACTTTTTGAAAGTTTTAGGACTTGATTGTACTTTCGTGACAAGTTTTAGGGCTTGATCGCATTTTTTAAAAGTTTTAGAACTCAATTGCACTTTCCTGACAAGTTTTAGAACTTCTAACGTGCTTACCTAGTTGGCTAAAAAAAAAAAAACGTGCTTACCCCAAAAAGAAAAGAGAGATTGAGACGTGGTGGTGAATGACATGGATGGCACTTCGGCCGATATGTTCCTCACCTCGTCAGTCACCACCACCGGCGGCCCACCACCACCAATCTATCGGATCCAATGACGGAGCACCCACTCGGGACTCGACAACAGCCCACGCATATCTACGACCCCGGCAAAGAAGGAAATAAAAAATGGAAACTTGAAGGAAAGCACGTGAGATATTTCGACTGGAAGTGGTACGTGATCCCAGGACACGTTACCAAGTTGGGCCCCGAATCGGATTGCTTACAACTCGATGGCGACGAGGTCATGTCACGTGCGGGGACTAGTTACCCAGTGAATCGAGTACATGTACACGTACCGAAATGAACCTGGACCGCCAGAAATGATTGGTCCCCCATGGATCCCCTGTATATCCCCCTCCCATCCAACGTTTCGAATTCATCTGGGTTCACGCGCCCAATTTGCCGAATAGCTTATCCGTCACATAGTAATTTAAGACAGCAATACGATTCACTCTGGCTAATCCATGAACCCGGAATAGCCCCACCGGTCGAATGGGACGATTGGGAAACCTGTAACTTGCAAGTCTTGCAGCACTAATGGAACCAAATACTTACATAGCCACGCAAAAGAAATGGATGTCGATAGTCTATTCTTGCTGAGTGAGTGACTGATGAAATCCATTTGTTCATACTTTCTTATAAGATGGCGCGCAGTCAACTAAGCAACCTCAGATGATGATCATCTTAAATGTCACTAAAACTCTGGCTGTGCTCAACAGAGATTCATACAAGCAATAATATGAAATCGAGGAGATGACCAAGTTAGAAATTACTTACCGAAGAGAAGGAACGTCCACGATGTCGTCTCAGGCATATGCATGCGGAGACACGAACGATCGTCAACTTCGCGGATACGCACGCATTTCTACCAGTCTTCCGAGACAGAAATCTGAGAGAGAAGCCGCAGGGTTGATGGAGGATTCCTGGGGTTTCTTGAGTTTACAGTCGGATGATTTGGAATCATTCGACAGGGTTGGTTTCACGAGGAAACGGGAGCGTTGCGGCAAAAGACAAGGGAAACGAACAAAAGTGTCACGATGGTATAGACCGACAGACACGAAATTGTGTTTCTGAAACTGAACGAAGATGTCCAACGAAAATATCCTATAATATGTCTCCTTGAAATTCCACTAGGAACGCTTTCCTGTCGAATGAGATGCTCTTAAATTCTGAAGCAGAGAACATCACGCAGGATTCACTCCAGCAAAGGGGTGAACGACGAAAACTCAACCCCTGCATTGTTGTCTTTTGGGACCCCGTGGTTCGCAATGGCTTCAGCTCTATAGACTTAACTGCTTAGATTTCTTGAGCTTCGGAATTTGCTCGATACCCGCACAATTCAAATCTTTAAATAGGATTTGAGTAATTACCCTTTGAATTCAGATGAAATCTTTCTTAGTTCTTGAGAGAATTGATTCCACTTTTTTTCATTTTGGTGGAAAAGCAAAGAGTGATTACGGTAGAAATGAGCAACGAAGCTGATATATAATCATAAGCTTTTCATGGTCTCAAGGCATCTCTATGAAACCAAATAAAAAGGTTCCCAACATCCTCGAGCACGAGCACGTTGATGACTATTAACTTCCTATTAATACAAAATTGATGCAGTTTTACAAGCGTATAAAGATCACATCCAATAGAAAAACATTAGTCGGGTCTCGCGGCTGGTGCATGATTGAGTGAAGCATCAGAACGTATGAGCCTCTGTGAATGCCTCTTTCGTGTGTGAAGATCTTCCGAAGGATAGGCACCACCCAGCTGCTGAGATTCAGTTCTGGATCCATGCTGGTGGTTCGGGTCTGATTTCCTAGTAGAGGATCCAACTTGTCAAGGTTCACACTTACAAACTTACAGAATGGTTACACTAACACAGCTCACTGATGTGGCCGTAATTCCAATTTGTAAGCTTGAATTTCCATGGGAGATATGATTACATGTCCTTCTTGAACATCTGCAAGCTGCTCAGCATACCCAAGCAACTCTGCATCCTCATGAAGAAGATTCAGAGAAGTTGCTCTTGCATTTAATACTGCAAGCCCCTTGAACATGTTAAATAGATTGACAGGTTCATCAGCTATATTTGTACACTTCGTTCTGCCCTTGTGACAATAGGAAGAATCCCAATGTCGTCGCTGCAGAACTAGAATGAACCTAGAACCTTCCACCGCTTGCTGAGAGTATTTTAAAGGCCTGGGGACCTTAAAGCTGACAATGTGCAAGTCACATGGTAGAGAAGAAGATAAAGGGGAGAGAGATTTTGCAGGAGGCTGAACAGATATATCATGAGACTTCTTGGAAATGAATGCGTGGAAAGGGTAGTTTAAGTGGGCGCCAACAGAATGGGAAAGAAGCGAGGGACTTAATGGAAAAGGGTTGGATTCAGAATCCGACGCACGAGAAATGTTGGATTCGACGAGGATGTGGAATACCACATTCAATGCACGGTTGTCCATAACTCCTTGTCCCAAACCACGCCCATCATCTCGGACTAATCGACGGTCTAGCATAATCTCTAGCCATCCATCTTTAGGGCTAGCTGCACCCAGTGACTGCCTCGAATGAATGGAAAAGCGCCGACCATCAGTTCCTTGCATGAAGGCAAGAGAAGGCATTGGATAGTAATTTCCCTGAAGTGGGATCTTAGTGTAATACTCCCGCCGACTCATCTGAAAGCCATTCAAATCTGAATAGAATATTCTTCGGTTATCTATATCTGATCTGTATCGAGCAATCAACTCTTTGTCATCAAAATCTTGACCCAAGAGCTCGACATGATACTCCTTCTCCACAAAGAATTGCTGTACAGAGTCTTCTACATTGTAGAGGCGCGTGCTGTGAGAGATGGGTGAATTGCCCCATATTGTCTTTGGATAAGAATACACCTCCTGTACCAAGGGACCTTCAGAGACAACCATGACCCCACCAGCTTGGACAATAGGTTCTGCATCTCCGATCGGTTTGAACAGGTAGGCCCCACTTCCAGAACTTGAGTAAAGACCGATGACTTCACCAACAATTTTTTCTGAACCATCCAGATGGCTAATTTTCTGCAGCAATCCATGCTTTGCATCAATAGTAAGCACCTGATGCCTGTTTCCGATTTCAACAGTGTCGCTTTGTAATTCTGTACAAGTATACGCAGCTGGACACGATAATGTATTGGGCTTAGAGAAGTGCTTTATTTTCGCCAGCTTGGCTTTTTCGCATCCAACAAAACCACTTGCAACATAATACGTCTGCAACCCCATGGGAGGTACAGAAACTTTGAAGTGAAGACGGTGCCGCCCGGTAAATATCTTGCTTTTGTGGTGCTGCAGCTCTGGAGATACTTGGCTCTGAACACATGTCCAATTTGAGTCCAGAACAGCAACATCAGGTCTGTCGACAATGACCATGACAACTTCTTCCCTCGATTGTTCGAGGGGATTGAAAAAAACAACTGAGTGATAAGTTCCTTCAGTAGCAGCAATCACTTTATGAACTGGCTGAGCATCATACTTAGACCTCACCTGCTCTGGCTCAAACTGGGCAGGGGTCTGGTCGGATTTATCATGACGGATCCCAAGCAGTACCTCAATTCCTTTGGACATGAATATTTGCAAGTCCTGCAAAGACGTGTGCATACGTGTCCCATAGTCACGAACCACATGATCCTTAGCAGTACCAGTCACGCCATCATGATGCTGAAAAAGAGCCAAGTTCCTTCTGGCAGCTGTCAACTTATAGGAAAACCCTACAGGAAGCTTTTCACATTGTGCTCTTTGACAATATCCTAGCAATAAAGCTATAATCATCTCTGTTGCACGTAGTGTTTGCTCAAGCACTCGATCAACGGCCTTGAAGAAGGGTCTTGAAACATAATAGCCACTCCAATAGTCCTGTTGCCTATCTGCGTAAGTAAAGAAATCCCCTGCTAGAGATGGAAAGCCTCCAATCTGAGCCGAGCCGATTTCACCAGGTTGTGAGTAATTAACTCTCTCAGCCTCTTCACGAAGTGCTCGGAAGTAATCATCCAAAGTGCCAAACTTTGCTTCTGCATTCAGACTGGGATTAGAGTTGATATAATCAAATAGCAACTGGTAATTCCTAAATTGGGCTTCAGCTTCATCAATGCTGATGTAGCGGAAATCATCTCCAAGTGGAACCAGAAGTGTGTTCGTCCTATACAATGTGGATTTCTTCTTATATTGATCAAGCAGTTTTAGTGCCCTCTCCTGCACATTTTCTTGGTTGGTTTCCACCGGGTGTTCTCCCCAAGGGCAAAGTTCGTAGACAAACCCACGCATTCGAGCGAAGTCAAACTGACAACAAACAGCTGGCTCTGGTCCACAAGTATGTGGTATATCGTAAGAATAGAAGGGCATCATGTGGACAAAAATGTCGGTCGATTCCTCCGCATCCCAGCTCTGACGCCATACATACTCCAATTTCTTGTGCAAAGCAAGTTCCTTCTTCAGCTCATAATGGGTCCTCTGGATAAGCATGTTTTCGAAGCCCATTCGACGAAGAAGATATGCCATTGTGGGAGAATAACCAAACGGATCTATAGCCCAAGAGTTCTTAGGAATAACACCAATGGTTTCATTGAGCCACATATTCCCCTCTGTCATCTGTAAACATTCATGCAAAAGAAGGGAAAGAAACTAAGAGAAGCAACAAGTTGACAAAGAAACAGGTACATCCTCTCTCTCTCTCTCTCCAGGCTCAACATGCACTCAGTGAATACAAATTGACATCCACATGCATCCAAGGGTCTTAAAAATGATTGCATGTGACAAAGATATGCCTGCTGAAGCCATCAAGTGCTGAGAGAAGAGAAACCCTAGGGTACTCTATACTTCTGGTAGGGTAAATTAATTGTAAAAGACCTAGCATTACCAATCTCTAAGTAACTTCTCTCCTTTGAAGAATTCTTTACTGGAGACTAGTATAAAAGTTATTTCCCCTGAACCTTTGTCGATCTCTCAGCACAATTTACCACACTAAAAAACAGATTCCAGTATAAAACCTATTCATGACAACCAGGGTACTTATCCACTGGCCTCCATCCAGGGTGAAAACACATTACTATTTCCACTAGATCTGCAGACATAGGCTACGTGGCTTTTGCCTCAGGGAAGACCTAACTAAAAACTAAAAATGATGGAAAATGGTGTTTGATGAAACAGTTGCTCGTCGAGAACACTCCATTATCATTTCGCTGAGAGAAGCTTGCAGTAGAGATGCAGACAGTTAACTTTGTCCTCAACCAATTCAGATTCTACTATCGGGACTGGCAAAACTAGATCAAACTTTTACCAGAACTATGCGCCATAAATCACATTTATACTTTGGATACTGAGAGAGAGAGAGAGAGAGAGAGAGAGAGAACCTGCTCAATTATGGAGTAATAATGCGAATTAGCCTGCATCAAGAGGCAAATGTTGTTAACTCATATAACAATCAATAGACCATTGCTGCAGTCGAGAGTAATCACATTAGTTACCTCATCATTCATCACCCAACCACCACCGACAATTTCTAGTTGACCATTCTTCACCAAACTGGTGAAAGATTGCCTCTTTAATTCTGATGCATCCCTCCACCACCTTTCCAGGTATGACATTTCTTCCCAGATAAACTTTCGGCGAGCATCCTGCAAATCCATACTTTTCCAAGTTAGTAGATCTCCGCCAATTCAACTTGCTAGCTAAAATTGACAAAAGAAGCCACCTATTTCTTTTTTCCCTTCACTTTTTTCCACCCAAGCTAACAAATGATCCCATTAACATCAATTGAAGTTAAACAAACTAATTCACGTCGCTACTGAGCTTCTCACGAGAAGTGAAACTTTTGTCGTCAAAACATCCAAAATTTGGAACACGTAAGAACAGATAAATGTCCAGGCAAGAAAGCTGCAATGATCAAGTCACAGCTCATCCTTAGTATGCCCTGACATTTTCTGTACCCTGGTTCGACAAAACCATCTTGCAAACCTTCTCCCAAAGCACAAGATGACATATGAAATGCATCGAAAACAGAAGTGTCATGCATCGCGATTGGGGCTTTGAGAGACAATTCCATCAAACCACAGGATTTCATCATACAACAAACTTTGGTAAGCTGAAAATCCAATCACAAGCACTCTAAATTTGTTAGATTTCGCAAGAGTCTATGCGTTGTGATCACAAAATGAAAAATTCACAGAAGACTTGGCCTTTTTTGCATCAAGTTATTCAGGTTCAAGAACCATAAAGCTCCGGCAGTCATTAAATACAGGTAATTTTGCCAAATGGTAAGTCCAAAATCTAATCGTAACAGTCGAGATTTTTTTTTGTGTGATCGAGAGTGCCTTAACCTAACTATCCATAATGCCTTCACTAACTCTAAGAAGTAAAACCAAGATGCTCTCACATAGTCACAGACAACCTCTAAAACTGGAAGGAATCTCGACCAGATATAGCAGCACCAGATGCACTTCCAAAACAAGAAGTATTCATCACTACAAGAACGCTGAAATGAACCAACTAATTTCGCATCCCAAACAACAAAAAGAGCAAACAAAACCTGCAGAAATTCAGCCGAGCGACTACACCAAAGTTCGCTTCAACCAAAACCCTAACCAAAAAATCGCACCTTCGACAGAGACTCGACGATCGTGTCCAAGATGTGGCGCGACTGGCGGTCATAGTACTCCTCCACCGTGAGCTTCCAGCCGGGATCGTTATGCGAGTGCGGGACCACGAACACCTTCAATCGCTCCTCGTCCCACTCGTTCCCCTTGTAGCTCACCCTCCACCCTTGCTTCCACGGGCCGCCGTCGACGTCCAGGAACTCGATCTTGTCGTACAGGTCCTTGGTCGTGACGTCGACCTTGGCGCCGAAGGCCGTGTCGTTGACGCGCTTGATGAGAGAGATCGGCTTGCGGGGCTTGAAGGGGCGGCGGTAGTGGGCGGGGGAGGGGCGGTGGAGGCGGGAGGAGATGGGCTGCGGGACTCCGAAGAGGAAGAGGGTGAGGAGGAAGAAGAGGAGGGAGGAGGAGAGGGCGATGGTGACGAGGTTGGTGAGGACGAAGTTGATCAGGGCCGTCCGCTTGCGGGAGGAGGAGGACTTGCGGGTGGAGATCGACGCCTTCGCCTTGGCCGGTGCGGAGGAAGGGAGGAGGCTCGGCGGCGGCCCTCCCGCGAGGCGGCGCGTCTTGCCCAGGTAGGAGGAGAAGGGCATCATCGTCCCCCGCGTCGTGTGTGCGTACGAGCGAGAGAGAGAGAGAGACAGAGAGATTGGGATCTACGGGATTGATGTCATCTCGGCCGGTGTTCGTGCGGCGGCGACAGCGGCGGCGCGCCGGCCGGGGGCGGCAGGTCTACGGCGGAACGCTCCGGAGCTAAGCGATGGTACCGAGGGAGCATGTGTGGGTGGGTTTCGCGACTTGGGGGAAAAAAGTAAAAGCGATGACTTTGGAATTGCGGTGCCGAGTCAATCATCTTGAAATCACATCATCATTTCCGAAGAGAAATATTCCTAACATTTCTACTCGTCCTATTATCCTCAAAAAACCTTTCTGGCTTTAGGTATAGTCCTAATTTTACTGTAAATCTCTTTTTTTTTTTTATCTTGTAAAAAACTTCAACTTTAGATCAAATTGCAATTCTATCCTAAACTTTTTTTGTCTAGCAAAAAAAGTCCGCAACTTAAAGTACAGTCCCAATTCCACCTAAAGATGGAAAACCCCCAAGCAAGCTGTCCGAGCATTGAGAACCGAGTGTCTCGAGCGCGAGCTCTCCGACCGCTAGAGATGGAAGACTCCCGAGCACGGGAGATTAGAAAGTGAGCACAAAGTCGAAGATTCCCGAGCAATATGGAAGGAAGGCTCTCTGAGTAAGAGTAATCGAAGAAAGCTAATCCTAATTTCTCTAGTTTTTACCAAAATTTCAGATCCAATAAAACGTCATTTTGGCTGACATGGAAATTCATCTCCAAGAGACGGCTTCTTGTATATGAAATTTGGGGAAAATCTAGAGCAATGACGTGAAGATGCCACATCACTAAGGGCAAGATTTTGGACGGAGGGTTAACATGGGCAAATATGGGACTCAAGTAAAACTTGGTGGTTTTTTATTAAACAAAAAAAAGTTTAGGATAAAATTGGGATTGGACCTAAGGTTTGTGGTCTTTTTATGAGACGAAAAAAAATTTAGGGTTGAATTGAGATTGGACCAAAAATTGTGGATCTTTTTTACGAGGCGCAAAAAAAGTTCATGATGGAACTGGGATCGAAGCTAAATTTATGGATATTTTAGTGTATTAGGCACTGATACTCTTAAGTCCTGGCCTCCGTGCACGGCTGAATGAATAGGAATTAGCCAATTGCAATTTTGTTTTATTGTTGTTTATTGCTTAAACGTATATCAAGAAAAAGGAATATATGCACCCACCCATTTCTTTCACAAAACTATTGCTCAAATTTTCAACTGCGGCAGGGCCAGGCCCAAACCCCCGTTGCCCCCACGCAATGTGCTCCTTGTGCCCGCTTCTGGCAACAGTAGCCATCAAACGGGGGTCATCATCGCCCGGGCTGTGCTCCCACCCCATGGCGATTGATCAAGGGAACGAACCACCGGGCGGCGGCCGCGGTGGTCACGCCGCTAGATCTAATTCCGGATCTAGAGAAAGCGACTTTGACTATCAGAGCAAAGGAGTCGCCTTTCGGCACCAGGACGGCACCCGCCCGAGAGTGGCAACCGCCGTCTTGATGGTCAGTACAAGTCTCGTCATCGGTGTCGTTCCCTTCTTCTACAACTTTGATCATCTCACGATGTTCCTGATAGTTTTTTTGACCAAACAAAAATCATCTTTTAAATTAGTATATCTAATGCAAACCACAAAAGAAAAATAAACACAATTAGCCCCGTTGCCCCCACGCAATGTGCTCCGTCCCGCATGCCTTGTGCCCGTTTCTGGCAACAGTAGCCATCAAACGCCGCCCGAGAGCGGCAACCGCCGTCTTGATGGTCAGTACAAGTCTCGGCATTAGTGTCATTCCCTTCTTCTACGACTTTGATTATCTCATGACGTTCCTAATATTTTTCTGACCAAACAAAAATTATCTTTTAAATTAGTATATCTAATGCAAACCACAAAGGAAAAATGATTCAAAAGTCTCTGAATTTTGGCCCAATGTATAATTTAGTCCATGAACTTTTAATTTGTTCAATGTAGCCCTTGAACTTTAACCTAATATTCACTGTGGTCCTTAAACTTTTAATTTGTTCAATGTGGTTTTTGGACTTTTGGTACATGTTCAATTTAATCACTAAACCATATGAAAATGTTCAATGTAGGCTACATTGAACATGTACAAAAAAATCCATGAATTAAATTGAAGATTGTCATTATCCCAACATTTTCATATGGTTTAGGGAATAAATTGAACATGTACTAAAAGTCCAGAGACCACATTGAATAAATTAAAAGTTCGGGGACTAAATGGAACAAATTAAAAGTTCATGGAACAAATTGCACATTGGGCTAAAATTCATGAGCTTTTTGTGTCATTATCCCAACCACAAAATAAGACTAATTCATATAATATTCGATCCATCTCCACACACATATATTTACAGTATAATGATATTATCTGACACAACAAAAATTTAACAAGACTCAAGTAAAAGCTATGATATTTTTTCGAGAAATTTTTTTTTTCCCGAAATAGCTAAAATATTTAATTCCACGTGGGACTTGAAAATATCTTATGGGCTTTAAGTTCGGGCCCGTCCCCGGGCCGGCCCAAGGCCGGAGCAGGGCGGCGCTCGTTTCCAAACAGGCCCTCGAGCAGAACCGAGAGTGCCTGCGTATTTCAACCGAGAAGCGTTTCGGGAGCTCGATCTCGTTTCTCTCTCTCTCTCTCTCTCTCTCTCGTTTCGCTGAAGTTGCAGATTCGTGCCGGTAAGAGAATTTCCTCCCTCTGAATCTCTTACGTTCGATTCGCGCTTCCGCCTGCTCGCTCGACGTCGATCGCTGTCGATTTTGATTTTAAGTCCGCGTCTGTGGCGGTTTGAATTCAGATCCGGTCCATTGCGTCCCTAGATCTTCATCGAGGTTGCGGTTGAATAGGTTAGATTTTTGGATCGGATTCGCTGCTGGCGTTGTTGGAATTC
The DNA here is from genome assembly GCF_021117445.2 of Syzygium oleosum. Taxonomy (NCBI): domain Eukaryota; kingdom Viridiplantae; phylum Streptophyta; class Magnoliopsida; order Myrtales; family Myrtaceae; genus Syzygium; species Syzygium oleosum. Next base: position 6,792,547 of record NW_026607504.1, read on the forward strand.
ATGTGTGGTGTTAGCTTGTGCTTTGATCGTCGTGTAGAATGATTTCGTCGTGCTTGTTTGGCCGATCCCGTGTTTGGCTGTGCATTCCGACCGCAATTTGGTTTTGTGAGCTGATGTGAATGCTGTAGCTCCAGCGAAATTCTCATCTGGTGGGGAAAATTGTTTCTGGACTGTCGTTGTTACTGTTAGGTATTATTCGCTGCTCCTGAAAGGTGTGTTGTGGACAAGGAATTTATGCCTTTTGAAAAAGCATTGGGCATATAGTTTGTGTTCCCCTCGAGATGCTGGATCCATGTTCAAAGGTTGCTTACTTTAGAGTAACAGCTTATTCGTAACAGTTTTTAGACGATGAAGTAATGGGGGTTGGGTCCTGTCCTCTTTTAAGCCCGCGAAGCTCCAACCCTGAAGTTGACGGTGGTAGAACTTCGTGGGTTTTTGGGGATTTGACTATTACTGGGGAGATTAATAGTGACAGGAACTCTAGACTTGAAATTTGTCATTAGTTGCACTGCAGGGAAGTCTGGATTATTTTACCAACTGAGGCCTGGAATAGTTTTCATAATCTTGTTTAGTGGTGCTTCCTTTAATTATGGAAATGTGCACGAAGTGTTTTGATGTTCTTATGCTATATAGAAATTTATAATAATTGCTATTGAAACTGATGCTCTGACTTATGCTCCTGATGCGAATCAGAAGACACGAGGAAATTAGTGGTCAAGAGGAGAAGAGAAGAACTTAGTCATCATGCCTTCTCAAAAGATTGAGACAGGTCACCAGGACGTAGTCCATGATGTAGCTATGGATTATTATGGAAAGCGCGTGGCAACAGCTTCGTCTGACACCACTATCAAGATAGTAGGCGTGAGCAATAACTCTGGATCACAGCACCTTGCTACGTTGAGTGGTCATAAAGGCCCTGTTTGGCAGGTTGCTTGGGCACACCCTAAATTTGGATCAATCCTTGCTTCTTGCTCATATGATGGACAAGTTATCTTATGGAAGGAGGGTAATCAAAATGATTGGGCTCAAGCTCATGTTTTCAATGATCACAAGTCATCTGTGAATTCCATTGCTTGGGCACCTCACGAGCTAGGTCTCTGCTTGGCTTGTGGTTCATCTGATGGGAATATCTCCGTCTTCACTGCCCGACCTGATGGGGGTTGGGACGCCACTAGGATAGAGCAAGCTCACCCTGTTGGCGTCACTTCTGTTTCATGGGCTCCAGCCATGGCTCCTGGTGCTCTAGTTGGATCTGGTTTGCTAGATCCTGTTCAGAAGCTGGCCTCGGGAGGGTGTGACAATACAGTGAAGGTGTGGAAGCTTTATAATGGAACTTGGAAGATGGATTGCTTCCCTGCCCTTCAGATGCACTCTGATTGGGTTAGAGATGTGGCGTGGGCACCTAATTTGGGTCTTCCAAAATCCACAATTGCAAGTGCTTCTCAAGATGGGACTGTTGTAATATGGACTGTGGCCAAGGAAGGGGAGCAATGGCAGGGTAAAGTTTTGAAGGATTTCAAGACTCCAGTTTGGAGGGTTTCCTGGTCGCTCACTGGCAATTTGCTGGCAGTTGCTGATGGGAATAACAACGTAACGTTGTGGAATGAGGCAGTGGATGGTGAGTGGCAACAAGTTACTACAGTTGAGCTATAGATTTGGAGTTTGTCTGTTTTGTTATCTACTTTACTGTGTTTTCCCTTGCCTAGGACCTCCTTGATAGACTCTTATTGTTATGGTGTTCTCTTTTTGATTCTTAGAGTTTGTGAATACAATTATTTTAACATAATCTTTTTTTGAGAGATTAACGAAGGGGTATTATTAAATTTGTTTTTTCTTGGTGAATGTTCGACTGGTGGGTCCAATTCGAGTTTTCCATTTTCTCTGGGAAAAAGTTATTTATATCAGTGCATGTTTATGCCCATCATTGTCTAAGAAGGTCAAGGAATTTATCTGCCTGATCGAAGACCAAATTACCTGTGTGTTGCTTTTGTGCATCATTATTGGTTACTTGAACAACCTGCAGCTAATTATATGTAAGAAGACCAAGAAACTGCATACTTTCTGGTCTCAAATCCTTTAACAATCAGTCTATGCCTGATTATTCTGAAGTATAGGAAGCATTCTATTTTTTTTATCAAACCATTGTCCTCTGCTCTCGTTCCCAGGTATTTTAATGGAAGTGTGGAAATTCCACACTAGTGCCTTTTGTATTTATCTTTGTAGTCATCTTTATATTAAGGCTTCAAATTGGATTTCATAACTGTAAATGTGTTCCATCGCTGATATGATGGTCCCCGAGAGTCCAGCATCCGTGGTCACTACAAAGCTTAATGTTTCGTTGTGTGATACCTTATTTCTTGCCGTTCCTAGGATCGAGATGCAATCCAGAGTTAGTATGATGAAATCTGTCTGATACAATATGTTCCTGGATTGGAGAATCGATTGTGCTCCCCCGGCCGATCCTGTGAATTGAAGCTTTTATGTGACGCTATCTTGACTTTCCCTCGTGTCAGCTCGATCTCCTCTCCCCCTTGCCCTGCTTGAGCTCCTAGTAAGGGTGTCAAGAACTGCAATCGATCTTACTTCAATTGCCTGAAAATTTGATCCCTCCCTGATCATGTCCGTTATGTTGGTCCAGAGCCAGAGTTCACCCTCTTACAGTAGGAAACTGTTTCATTGTACATGCCAAGAAATGTACTCTGAACTTATGGCCAATCGGATCTCGGCTATAAGCATATAAGCTGCGACCGTATATGATACTGAGTTTGGTTTCGCAACCAAGATCACCATATACGATACTGAGTTTGGTTTCGCAACCAAGATCCAATGACCGCAATCGCCCCTAAAGCTCTTTCAGAGACGCGGAAGCTGTTTCCACGTCAGCTGTGGCTACAAGCTCTAAAAGTTCACGTTCATTCATTGAACTTCAGTTTATTCTAATTAGATCTGGAGTTGAAATATTCTTATGTGAATGGTCAATTTCCACGTATTATATGTCAATTCAGGAATCGCAAATCCATCGTCGGTCAACACCGGAATCTTTATACTCAAAAAGCAAAGCATAAATTGAGCGCGACTTAATCGGGCTGGATGTATACCTCTTGGCTCTTGTGACCACGGAGAGTAAGCATCATGTCCATCCATTGACGAGTGATGATAGTACGCTTTGGAGTTGTGGATAATGATCTGAGCCTCGGGCAAAGCCTCTTTTGGTTACTGTCGATGTCGCAACACTTGACATTCGTGGTGCTTAGCCGATGACGACGAGTCGTGGACCACCGGAGGAGGACCTTTGGCCGTTGGCGTGGAGCTCGCTGAAGAATATGGGTGCATTCGTTTTTGCGAAAAATTGACAATTTAAAGAAGATTTTTCTAAATTTGATCCGTTACATCACTTACGGTAGTGAGTCAACGAGAAAAATGTTTTTATTGGTAACAACCTATGCGAAAATACTTTTGTTGAGAATAAAAATATTTTTGTTATTCATGTTTTTAAGGGATGCAAGAGATCGAAGTTTCGAAAACTTAATTTAAATGATTGATTTTTCGGAAACAATCGCATCCTAAGACTCGACCGCTAGTCGGTCCATACAGAGTCGTCCTTATGATGGCTATGCCACAAAACAACAGTCTGGAATTAATTGGGTCGGCAGATCAAAAGAAGATGACCAGACAAGAAGATCGATGTGTGTTTTAGTTGGAACACTATCAAATGGAATGTGGTCCTGCAGCATTAAAAAAGAAAGCAAGTAAAGGATGAAAAGTACTTCATTAGACTTAGAAAGCAAGCAGACCATGCTCTGTTCTTTGCCAGCCATTGACATGGCGACAATAAAATTTGCTGAGTCCTTTTGGTTGGGAACTACAGATAATCGACAAAGGTGATGAGAAGTCACGGACCGGCGACACAAAAGAAAATTATTAGGTATTGAGCCACTAAATGTTGATAAGTGGAACTTGACTGAAGTGAAGATCGACGATCAAGAGGGAGATGAGTGTTCGAGTCATGAAGCCCACGATTTCATTGAGCACGATCACTAGTTCATAGAGCCGTGAATGTCGAAAGCCACGAATGAAAATGGCCAAGAAATATGGGCTGTTACAACCGTCAAGCAGAGGAGTTTGCAAGTTACGGAAGAAACAATGAACGTGAGGCAAGTGATGGGGACACGATCGTTGAGTAGGGGGTCTTTTAATAACTATAAATATTAGGATTGTTATTCGAGCAAATGACTCTAATCAAGCAATGTGCACCGGTTGTTCTATTTTATCTTATTATTATCTTTATATTTCAATACCCTTTTATACGGCTGACTTCAAGTTTTCGTACCTTTAATTTTCTCGTCAATCTTCGTTTCCTGTCCAAAAATCTACAGAGATCCCTTCACATCTTTTATCGATTTCGTTTATTCACATTTCGAAAGTTGCCTTGTTGACAGTTTTTCGCGCACGCATTGTAACTTTGATGCTACCCTATCTTGGAGAGATAAAAGGAAGGAGCAAAAAGAGCATGATTAGGTCACTTCCGAGGGAATCGACTGTGTCCCTTTTAGTCACGGTCAACTTCGATCCGTTCCTCACCAGAGAAGCAAAGGCGCAGAAAGAGACGATGCTAAAAACCTGGACCTCCTACCCACTGCATAACTCTCTGATCATTTTCATGCTCCACATAACAAAACTTGGTTGTTCATAATGGAACAAAGAGAGAACGAAACAGAGAAAAACATAACAAACCTGTGTATCAACTATACTTTGATTAGATCATGCGATCCGGTCGGTCAGTATCCACAAGAGTAGCCCGTGTAGTTGATTCGAGAACGAATATTGTGGCGGTCTAAACTTGGGATCTCCTTAGTCGACTGCCTTGATCACCACTGGCTATGCGTCGGCCATCTCGTTCTTGTACCGCCTCAGAGACTGTTGCGTTCTTCCCGCAGATTCTCTTGTAGTATGTGTTTGGTTCGGGTGAGAAATGCCGGTCATGGTGGTGCTGCATTTGCCTCGGCTGCTGCCGCCGCAACTGGGGGTAATCCCCGACCCACCCACCGCCGCTTGTCTCTGACTAGGACCGCGAAGCTCTCTTGCACTGGCCTTGAGTTGGCGTGCTTCTTCTATAGCTGCTGCAGTAGCGCCAGCATATAGAAGCTAGCCACAAGTACTGCTAGTCTGCTATACCTACAGCGCTTCTCGCGCTTTCCCGGTCCATCCTCGGACTTTCCGGCCCCAGAAGCCTCGCTGCTCTCTTCCTCAGCTTCCGCGGAGGAATGATCACACATACCAGTTCCGATGTGTCTTCGCACAATCTTACCCTGAGTTTGGAAGACAACGTCCCGACGACTGTCATTTTCTAGTCCTAGCCCATGCATTCCCGCCTCTCTGCCCGGACTAGTTCTGCGATGCTACCAAAGTGATCCTTCTCAAACTCCAACTCATACCGAAACAAGGTCAACGCGCATGAGTCTACTCCCCGGAACCAGCACAATCCCCAGATTGGGACCGAGGCTATGGAGCCAGTGCTTGGAGACCTATATTTGGACCTCGAGCTCGTCCTTCTCAAGTGTCCCGTAGCGCCACACGCACATGATGCTCCTAAATACAAACGAGTGGGTGGTCGGGACCGATGCTCCTTCGAGAAACTCGGTTCGGGAAGCAGAGAAGTAAAGCGCTTAGACCGAGCTGAAGAAAAATACTAAGCAAATGGTTCAATGAGAACAGCACTCTCGTGCCAACACAGGACTAATGACCAGAGACATCAGGCAGGTGGTCAGCACGTCGAAGCCTTCTTCAGCCCGTTGGTTCAGCTTTTGGAACGCTCATTTGGGCTCTAAAGTCCCTTGACCAAATGCAAATGGTATTTGGCAACCTTTTTTATTCACTTTGGGAAGATGTAATTGCATTTGGAATGCTCTTCAAGAGACTTTTGGCCAATGTAAAGGTGGAGGTGCCTTGAGAAGTTGCATTTTCGGAATGCAACTGTTCATCGCGACTATTTATCTTCCCCAGAGGTAGGTCCGGCGGTTGACGATCGCCGCTTGAGGGCTAGCCCGACCACGGTGACCACCGCCTGGGGGTCGCGCAACCCTGACGACCGCCGCCTGAGGTTGCCGGGCCTCGGACGTCACCTGGGTCGCGCGACCCAGGCGACGCATGAGGTCGCCACCTCATGTCGCCTCGCCTGAGGTCAGGCGGTGGTGGCCGGCAACCAGATCTGGCCGTCGGCGGTTGGCCGGCGACCAGATCTGGCCAGTGGCGGTGGCCGGTGGTTAAGCTCCATCGAAACCTTTAAAAAAAAAATAGCAAAAGTCCTTTAACCGAAGTTGATTTTAAAAAATATTTACCAAACACTACTTGCATTTCGGAAAATTTCTTTAGCCCAAAAAATATTTGCCTTCCCCAAAAATCATTTTCCCAAATTCGAACTAAACGGCCCTTAGTCGTTAACCAAACGCATAGACCATTTTTGGCGCGCTTATCGCTACCTGATTTTCCTATAGACGATCCTGAATTGTATCGCTGAATCATGCATGCGGCCATGGCCCAAGGCTGATGTACTACTCGAGTGTGACTGAGATCAGCACCAGCCGCGCAGTCCTTCTGACCAAGATCTCCGGCGAGGCACGTGACGACTGTGCAAACCAACTTGCAATGTTAATGAACAGTATTGCTATCACCAGCAAACTTACTTACGTGTTACACTTTAGATGTGAATTTCCAAAATGTCTAAATTTTTTCCGCATATATGTTGCCCAAAATGCCCAGCAAAGACCTTTTCGTATCTTGAGCCCGACGTGATTAGTTTGCTTCTCATTAGATTAAGAAAAAGCAACTTGACTTGGAACCTTACCTGAGCTTTTGAGGGAGACAAGCTTCGAGAGGGAGGCAAGAGGAATCTAAGAACCCAAATGCAAACATAATGCTTGATCCCCCTCCACCAACCTAATTTTGATGCTAGGACAAAAGTTATTTTGCAGTCGGTAAATCATATGGAGTAGTATCGTCTCACTCAATAATTTATGTGAATTTCACTGTGGAGTACACGTGATCACAGTGAAATCTCATTTGGGTTTTCTGTACTAAACCAAACGGGCAAGTATTCTTTTTTACCAGCGCTAATACCATAAAAAATCCTAAGCTGATATACCCTGTCACATTTTCTCCCTAACTAATTTTTGTGTTACAAAAATTCCAAGCCGGTACACTGTTGTCAGTTTGCCCCAAAATGATATACCTATGCAACATTTACTGATTTTTTTGGTAAATGTGATATGCATATACCAATTTGAGAATTTTTGTGTACTGGTTCGAAAATTTCTGCAATAAAAAAATTAGTTTGAGGTTTTTTTCTTTGGAGATATTTTCAATTGGGGGTACTTCTTTTTTCTTCCTTATTTGCCCCGAACATAAAAAAGATAAATAGCTTTTAAAAAAAAAAGTTTTACAAATGGAAAGAAAACAGTGTTTGGCGGCAAAGGAAAATGCCAAAAAAGGGCATAGACCCAGCGCGTGTGGATCACGTACGTCCCCGGGGGTGGGGCCCCCGCAGACATTTCTAAAGGCTGAAAATAGACTGGGCCCCACCCCAGCCGAGCGGCACCAAGCTACCGTGCCCCCACCCGCCCCGCATGAATGGCGAATTCGTAATAATCCCCAAAATCCAGTGGCAATATTAAACTCTCAACACCCCCCCGGGAACTGAAACGTCAAAAACCATCTTCCCCCGAGCGGGCAAGAGAGAGAAGACAAGAGGGCCAATCGCAGAGAGATTCTCAGTAGCAATCTCCGAACCAGCGAGCGAGATAGAGAGAGAGACGCCGCGAGCCGTCTCCACGTCTCCCTCGAAACCCTCGCATGGCGGCCTTCGCCCGGTCCTTCGTCCTCCGCCGCCTCGCCGACCTCTCCCCGAAGCCCCCGCACCAGCCGCCGCCGCCGCTGCGGCCCCTCCTCCTCCCGCCCCCCTTCCCCCGCCGCCTCTTCTCCGGCCCCGCCCCCCCGCCGCCGCCGCCGCGGCGGAGCTCCTCCTCCGCCACCGTCAGCTGCCTCAGCGGCGGCGTGTCCGACGACTTCGTCTCCACGCGCAAGTCCTCGCTCGACCGGGGCTTCTCGGTCATCGCCAACATGCTCAAGCGGATCGAGCCGCTCGATAACTCCGTCATCTCCAAGGGCGTCTCCGACTCCGCCAGGGACTCGATGAAGCAGACGATCTCCGCGATGCTGGGGCTCCTGCCCTCGGATCAGTTCGCCGTCACGATTCATATATCCGAGCAGCCTCTCCGCCGGCTCCTCGTCTCCTCCATCATCACCGGGTAATTGAATACCTTGCTGTTGCTTTCCTGCGACGGACGGGATGAATTCAACGTCGTGTGCATTTTTATCTCAATCGGAGGGGTCGCGCCGGATGTTGGATTATATTGTCGGCGATTTCTATTTTATTCTATTTTTCGAGAAGCAACAGTTTGTATGCAATTTGAACTAATCAAAGGGATGTCCGTGAAATTTATTTTTTGAACCGGTGTTTCTATATATGTCTAAGCAGACGTCGATAGTGATTGCGATTGATATGATATGAACTTCAGGTATACGTTGTGGAATGCGGAGTACAGGATGTCTTTGATGAGAAACTTCGATAGTTCGTTGGACTCTTCCGTGAAGAGGGATTTGGTGAGCCAAAATGATGTTTCGCCGGTGGAAGGTGAGGAGAGGCAAAGCGGAGATGAGGGTGATGTGTCTGTTGTAGATATGGAGGGAAGAGGCGTGCAGATATTTGGCGACTTGTCTCCCGAGGCTTTGAATTACATTCAGCAGTTGCAGTCGGAATTGGATATGGTTAAGGAGGTTTGTAATTTTTCCTTTTCACCTTATTGTTTTTATCTTCATTTTCGTTTATATGTTCTTTTGTGAAAATCTGAATGCAAACTGTTGTTATAGGCTCTGGTCTGTTGATTGTCATATTTGAGCTCTGTTGATATCGGAAGATCCTTTCGTGAGTGTCTTTGAATGAGATTGTTTCTAAATGAGGTGCTACTGCAAATTTCATGTTATAGGTCTCTTAGCACTAAGCCATTAAAATTTAAATCATATTGAAGTTTCTCGTATTTTTGGGGGCGATGAGCTGGAGAAGCTACTTAGTAATGCTAGGAAGTCAGAGAGTAAACACCCATTTTAAGATGGTTCTTTGGGTTGCTTTCCGGAATTTGGCATGTTGTGGACAGCTGCAGAATGATGTGGATGTTAAATTAGGCGATTTTGGAAATGGCTTTAGTATAACACGCAAAGGTCATATGACGTCTCATTATATTTCTGCCTCTCTTTGGGTCTTGTGGATCGAGGGATATACTTGCTGGTTGACACATATGTATTTCAAGACTGAAACATCTTAGCTGTTGACCAGAGGATGACTAGATAAGGTGAAAATTAAATATTATGACAGGATGTGGATTTCATGTAGGATCAAGGTCTGACATCGTAAGTCCCGGCATGCATGGCTGGCGAAGTACAAGTTAAGCACCAATCTTCAAGGACTTTTCCTCCAAAAGGAGATTTTAGTAAATAAACAAGTATAACACTAGGGCTGCAGGTCAAGTTGGTAATTTTTCTTACATTTCGCCCTCCCGGAGCCCAGGTATCATATGCACCTCCAAAATAAAGAGCCTTGGATACTAGAAGAAAAACACCTATACCTAACAAGATTAAGTGAATACCCAACATTGCGGTCATTTTTTTTTCTATGTTTTTATACATAATCAAAGAACATTGGGTGTGCTGCAATGTTGCTTGGCTGAGTTAGTCCGCCCTCCCTGTCTTTCCAACAGAAATGGAAAAGGGGGGAAAAAGTACAGTTTGGACACGCAGCAAAACGGTAATCAAACTGTGATCATTAAGTCATCTGTTGGCTCTATACGAAGAACCTAACAAAATTGAGCTGGTCGAAAGTGGGGGTAGAAGGGGGAGACAATACTGTGTCTTTGTCGTTTATAATATCGGTAGTGTCTGCTGTCGGTGCACATGGGTGTGGACATCATTGGACAGAAAAATATCAATAAGTCAACAAAGTGTACACGTTGTATGTCGACGGAACAAAAGTCGGGGTACCTGGTTGTTAGGTTGCTTGACGTGGTAAGGAAGAAGATTATGCTACAGAAAATGGTAAATGTAGCATAAGAAGAAAGGGGAAAAATGTTGACTAAATTGTTTTCAGGAAACCCAAAAGCATGGGTGACAAAATTGTCTGAATGAATGGCCAAATTTGAGGAGTGTTGGTCCTCTCTCTCTCTCTCTCTCTCTCTCTCTATGGAGTGATAATGCAAATAAGCCTCTTGACTCTCATTCCAAATGTGCGAGATTTTGCCACATGCTGCTCCGCCTGGGGCAGATAAGTGCGGATCTGTAATGGGTGTGGCAAATGCCGTTTCTCAGACAATAATAAGATATTGGGTTACCAACTAATAATGATGGGAAAAATCATGGTCAATTTGCTGTTTGAATATGCTGCTTAAGTCAATGTCATGAACATAATTAGGCTTCCTAGTGAATTTTGTTTGTTTGGTACACGAGTCTCACTGTTTCAAAAACTTCGGATGCATTGAAATAACGAAATAAAACTACTGATGGATGAAGGATCACAGAATGAGAGTGTTGAATTGGCCATTCTGCTTAGCTCTGGCATGTTCGCTGCTCCTTGATGAGTTGTCTGAAATATCTTGGACTTCTATCCTTCAGCTATCGTATGATCTGCTGTGTCTTAGTCTCCTCGAACTGGCAGTGAATTGATGGCTGCCTCTGTAAGAAACACTTCTGTCTGGCCTCTTTTTGACCTTCCACCAGATTAATATGACAATTTACCTGCAAGTCTTGTGTCAGCAGCCCGGTGTGCGAATTGTATAAGCTGTTAGTTCGTGTTGATGCGCCTTTCCTTCTCCCTCTCTTATCATCATTGTTCAGCTTCTTACCTGGTTGAGCTCTTACCTTTACAGGAGTTGAATTCGCACAAGAAGGGAAATATGCGAATCCAGTTGGACAAAGAGAGTAGCAATGATTTGTTGAATTACTTGCGGTCTTTAGATTCTGATATGGTAATCGCAAAATTCCTTTCTGATATTAGCTTTGTCTAAATTGTTGTAAAAACCTCCTGCAAATTGTGTACTCATACTCTTGATTTGTTCTACAGGTGAATGAATTATCACATCCCTCATCAACACAAGTGGAAGAAATCATTCAGCAACTAGTTCACAACATATTGAGAAGGTTTTTTCAAGATAAATTGGCCAATGAAAATGCCCAAGAGGGCAATGATGAATTGTTTGATGAGATAGGCACTTCGAGGGATAATTTAGCTAAACTCCTTTTCTGGTGTGTAATTTCTCTTTTGTTGATGGATTTTTGGTGCTATTAAATCGAGCCAGTTCTTTTTACCACATCAATTTCTTACTCAGGTTTTCCTTCCATGACAGGTGTATGTTGTTGGGTCATCACTTAAGAGGCTTGGAGAACAGGTTGCAGTTGAGTTGTGTGGTTGGGTTGTTGTAGAGATATTAAGAGGCATGTACATTCTCTTCTTTTTGCCCAGATGTTCTATTTACTTGAATTCCCAGTGGAAATAATCTCCAATTCTTCATCTTACTCCTACTCGAATCTTTTCACTGGAATTATAGGCTCACAAATAGTGTAGCTTCAACCATTTAAATGCATCTTCCGGTTAAATTGTCTGCACGATTGAATACGACTGTCCTGGTGTAGTTCAAGTAAGAAATGTCATCTCGTTGATGGTCTCATATCTGTATTCTTTGCCATTGTTCTCCGTACCAGTATTATGTAATAACTGTTGAAAGAGGTAATGTACAAACTGTATACTTGTTTGGGTCGATAAGGTCGAGCCTCGGCTTTTAAATGTTGCCTAGTGTGTGTAGGTTTGTCGTCTTGAACATCAAAATTCCAATGAAAGCGGCCGATGCACAGCGATTCCTTTATATTACTTGGACATGGTGGGGGCAAGGTGATGAAAATTTTCTTTTGCTATTGAATCGGGCCATTGACAAGCGGCAGCAGATGGTTGCGATATTAGTCAGCTCCATACGGGTGCATTCATTCCATGCTTATCGCTGACATGCAGCAAGCATGTAAGCAGTAGATCCTAGACATCCATTCATGACCCACGCTCAAGTTGGTCTATGCTGAACCATGCCCATCCAATTAGCTCGTGTTATTCTCTCCGTCTCTGTGACATCCTCAATCCGACACCGATTAATCACGCATTATTGGAATTATTCAGTCTCGTTTAGGCACCAATCAAGAGGGTAAGGGTAAGGCTATCTTGCCACATTGGACATTGATTGATTTTTACGATATTGCACATTAAGACAATATATGCATGATTGGTGTCCCATGATTGATTAATCTATAGTTTTCATTTAAATGCAACTTCTAGAAGGTTTGATGGAGATGCGACAAAATTTGGTCTTGTTAGGGGAAGCTTGGGTGCCACTTTTGGAAGAAAGAGGGGAGGAGAGGGCCCACTTGGTTAGCTTCTAGAATTGATTTCCCCTAAGCTTCTAGCATGTGCTCTTGTCTTGCGTTAACGAGACTTGATGGAGATATTTTAAGAAGGCTAGGCTAGCCTAAGTTTAAAGCCATGAGTGCAAGTAAATTATTGGTTTCTCTCTCTTGCAAGAACACTTAAAGGTTATCTTTTTCATTTCTCCCATTCTCACTAATTCTCACTCATTCTCACTCGCTCTCACTCACTCTGATTTCTCTCATTGCTCTCTTCCTCTCCCTCCCTTCTCTCCCTCTCTCACGCCACCACCATCACCGCTGACCGTCCACCACCGCGCCACGCCGAGCCTTCCGTGCCGCCGAGCCACCATCCTCACTGTCATCGCCGTGCTGTTCGTGCCGCGCCGTGCCGAGCCGCTCACCGCTCGCCGTTGTGTCATCCATGCCGTGTTGACGCTCGTAGTTTGAACGGTTTAGTAAGTGATTTCTCTATAGCTTGGCTAGGGCGCTATTCTACGCGCGTCGGACTTAGATTAGTCTTGTTTGAGCTTGTTCCATCACGTGTGTTCTTGATATTCAAGTGGCTGTTACATATTGGTTTAGACCTTTTGGAATGAGTTATGTGGGTTAAAGATTCGTGGGTATCAACTAGAGTTTGAATCTTTGAAATTTGGTTTGAAAACCAGATTTGTTGTTACCTTCGCTTTACTATTTTTGTAGAGACTCTTGTGGGCTGAATCTGAAGTTATGTTCTTCACAAAAGTTGTTCTTCACATCTTGAAGTTTAACATATTTTAAATCTGAAATTTTTGGAGGTCATTTGGGTCATACGAAAGCTCATCTTCAAACCGTGTTTAAACTGCCCTGAAATGCTGTTTTTCTGACCTTCTTGTCTTTTCAAATTTTTATAAATTTTTCCAGGTCTATTTTCAACAAATTTCCTTCACAAAAGTTGTTAAGGACTTTTCTGTCTATGACTTGTAAAAATTTCGAGGCTTTTTAAGGTGATTTAGGTATTGAAAGAGATAAATTTTGAGGATCAAGTAGTCTGTTCTAACGAGCTGATTTCGGGTCTGACTTTGAGTGACAAAATGACATGATTACAGATTGAACTAGGTTTTATGCTCCTCATAAGAAATGTTTATTAAGGTGTTTTTCGGGACATGTCCAAAATTTAGAATTTTTGGAGTTCATTGACTATTTATTTTAAAGGGATTTCGGTTACGGTGCAAAGCTGCTTTATTGTAAATAAAGTAGATTATTGTGATTATTTTAGTACATTTCTATGTGTACGGAATTTAGATGTTCTAAGTGCGTGAGCATGAAACACTCTTGGATTGGCCTAAGTGGAAGATAATAATTGGCTTGAGTGATTGATATGCTTGCTTGATCACATAAATGGTTCCGTAATAATTGGCTTGAGTGATTGATATGCTTGCTTGATCATATAAATGGTTTCATACTGGTATGATTGCGAGGGACAATGCCCAATGGATTTCGATTTCTGTTCGTGATAGAGTTCGGAACGATGCTCTTAATTGAATGCCATCTTCGAGTGAGGTGGAGATGATGCCGTGCCCGATGGGGCGGGACGATGCCCGGTTACGCCGGATGACCACCAACGGGAGTGTTGGTCGTGGCCTTGAGCGGTCGTATTAATCGGAACACGTGTGGATGCATTGTGCATGATTATGTGATATGAAGTGTTCTTGATTACTGTGCTCATGTGATTGTTTGGTGCAATACAAGCCTCGTGTTGTCTCATAATTATGGGGTTACGAGAAAACCGACGTTGTATGCCATCTTGCATGTGTCCATCTTTACAAGGAAGGTTTATAAGTGAAGTGTGTGCGATTTTGCATGAAGGATGATTGCGGTTGTTCACGTGTGATTATTTGGGTGAATTGTATGTGCCGACGGGAGGTAAGTATTCGCATGTGACTATTGGATTGTGTTTGGCATGTTTTCGAGACGAGGTACCTTCCTACTCGAGGTTTAGAGGTTCTACTTATTGAGTTTTACTCAACCGTTGTTGTTCACCTCTTTTCAGGCTCTAGATTGGATACTTAGACCATGTGTTTTGGTATCCCCGTGGACCAAGACGTGGAAGTGGTCGAGTTAGTAGCACTGAAGACCGACATCGTGTACGAGGAGTACACGACGACCATTTGGGTCGACGAGGTGTTCTTTTTGAGATAGCCTCCGTAGATAGAGGAGATAGGTCTAATCCCGACCATTTTGATTGAATCGGAAAAAGGCCCGTAGTAGTGGGTTTGTATTTTGCTAACATCCGATTGTTAATGATGTGTATATATGTCAAGTGTGTTTTGCCTATGTGTTTTCTTTATTATCCCTTCTATGTTGTTGATTGGGTAATGTTGTTTACGCTTCTGCATGTGCTTATTCGTTAGATAACGCGATGGGTCGGTGACGCTTCCTAGGACGTCGCATTTAAATGACCATGGCGGTTGTCGCGCGCCCGAGGCTCGGGTTGATCGGGGCGCGGGGCGTGACAGTCTCTTTCACGACAGTTTGGGTTAAAGGCAGGTGGATGTCCGCAATCAAAATCTAGTTTCTGTCTGAATCACGCTTGCCCCTCTCAGACACAGGACATCAGGTTTGACAAATTCACCTGATCTGGAATATGATTGGGTCCTTTCGTTGCCGTCTTCCTTGTGCTGGTGTGGGCATTCAACACCGTCACTGGTCCCTCTTGTTTGGCACCAGACTGTGCGACCCACAGAATATCCGAGCTGAGTTTTTTGTTCTTCTTTCCGGAACTATGACTTATTTTATTTTGAAGTGTCGCTCAATGGTGCAATCATACCACCGCCCCTGTAGGTGGAAGTTGGAATCGAACGAGTCATTGTTCCACTATTCATCTAGAGAACTAATTTAGAAGCATCCTAACCTAACCTAACCTCCCATCCTTCTAGATTGACTAAGAAGATTCAAAACACAAGGCGCAAACTCGCTTAATTGCCTCGTTGTCCGAAATTTTCCGTAGGTCATGTTCAAGCGAATTTCATTCAGCTTGTTCCTTAACCCTAGGGCAGTTCAATCATACTGCTTTTCTTCCCTTTTCGTGTACATGAGCACAATGCTGGGTCCGAAGGTCGAAGAGTCATTTCTCTTTACCAAATTTAACTCGACTTAAATTGAAGAAGCAAGCGTAGGTGAAAGACAGAAGAGCATGGCCGATTTGGCTTTCGTTTTACCCGCTCCTTCAGACTGCATTCCCACTTATGCTTCCGAAGTTCTGGTTCTCAAATCATTTCCTCAATCTCATGTAACAGGAGGCAATAGTATATTATCACAAGAAATTCGATGAATATTGGAAAATTCCATGAATGCAAAATCTCATAACTAACCATTTCTACAGGACATCATGAAAGAAACTATATATACACAAACCCACAAGATGTTGCAACCCCATCCCATCGGCCCCTTTGGTCTTCTCTAGTTAACGTCAGCACGCCTTTTCCGACTCAGGAAAAGCCAGAGCTCTCCGGGTTTAGATTGCCAATGATAATTTATGCTAATCTGAAACAGCACGGTGGTGCTTTTTGTGTGAACAGCAAAAACAGAGAACAGCAATTGGAGTTTTTCTGAGTTTTTCGGCATTGTGCCAACCTCGAGCGGATTGCGAATAAGCCCCATTGCTATGACGATGATAAGAATCTATGGAACTTTTGTAATTTTGCCAGATTGTAAGATGAAGATGCGAATCCTGTATTTGATGAACCTTTTCTTTTCTGTCTTGGACGAAAGAAGAGATCCTCTGTATCCAGAACGTATGAGATCTGCAAACAATAACCAGACATTTAGAAACAATACCCATTGGAAAACAAAAATATGCACATCCAGTGAAGGACCAGAGGGGGTCATAAATACTTCCCTACTAATTAAGGTATAAAAATAATGATAGCTTCTAATATCAATTAATATATCTAAACAGTGACAAGAGGACACAAGTTACAGATGGTCTCAGTAGGGCAAAAGATAAAACAGCAGCCTAAACGTAAAATCCCAAAAACATCAAATCCCAAGTGTACCAGGTGATTCAAAAGATATAAGTGTGTGTAACAACATCAATCCCGGTTGCCGTGAACGAGAGGAGGAAAAATTAATGTATGAAAGAAACATAAATGTCAAAGGCCAATCATCATAATTAAAACAAGAGAAATAAAGACGCTATTAAGCCACACCCACACACACAATGATATTAATCTACCTTTGATGAGTTGCAAGTTATCTTGCATTCCAAACCATTGATGATTCTAGCACCTTCCATGACCATACACGAAGCAGAACACTCATCCAGACTCGCATATTTCCGTTTGTTTCTGTCGATCAAAATAAGGAGAGCAAGCATTTAGTGAAAACGTCCCCCATTTCTATTCTTTTCCAAATAGACCAGCTATATTCACCACCTTCAAATTGTAAATTGCTCACAATGTCAAGGATAAAATAATTCTTTCGGATCCAATTCTATCACAATTTTTAAGGACAAAGTCAGACGAAAAAATGACCACAACTAACGTCACTGGTGAACCTTCTTCAATATTTTCAAACTAATATAGAATGTGCTGCAAAATGAGATACCAAAGATATTATCAAGGAGAGTTTGAATGGTAGGGGCACAGAATAATTGGACAAGGCCACACCAAAGGTATAGAGCCATTTAGGAACATTCATCAGCAGCATTGTGGAATAATGAAGAACTCTATGAATAATAAAGCACTGACTTGGACTATGGAAATTTACAAACTTTGGTTCAAACAAAGGATGTCTCACTAGAACTATATATACTGGTACTGGAGCTACTCTGGAGTTTGATAGGACAGCATCTGTAGACAGCTACTCAAACAGAAAAGACATAAACGGAGTTTCAGTAGGATAGGGTAAAACCGGTCTATTCACTTGAAATATCAGAAGTCATCGGAACTTGTTTAGGATAGGCATTGATTAGTCACTAGAAATGTTAAAGTAGTGGGAACTTGTAAGTGCCAGTATCGGGCCTTTTATTACTACCTTAGCAAAAATGTGTCATGCAGCTTCTTTTTGCCAGGAAAAACTGAAAGGAAGTCATTGTACAGATAATCAGCAAAGTTAGGGTCTATTGAAATTGCAAAAACCTCAGGCTTTTCGCTTATACTGTCCATCAGCTGGATGGACATACGAGATGGAGAGGATGACTGCAAGGAAATAAGAAACAGATCATAAATGTTTGAACAAGGAAAAACGGTCAATTAATGGATCGGAAACATAATTCCCTACAGTCAGGGATAAAACAAGGCGCTGCAAAGTACTTACAAATTCCAACCGATATATGTTTTCCTCGTGTAGAAAGATACGAGTGTTTTCATAATACACGGGATCAATTAGCTGTTTCCGAGATTTTTCATATTCATACAATTGAAGGAGCTTGTTGTCCATGTCCTCACTAGCTACAGTTTGAAGCTGCAACAAAAGCTACAACTGTGACATAGGGACAAAACCAAGGCGGAAGAAAATATAGAAAAAGATTGAGCCAAACAAACCTGCTTGACCAACTTGTATATTAATTTGTCCAACGTAAATAGAATGTATGAGTGATTTCCAATGATATCTCTGCATGCATCTTCAAATTTTGCATTTTCAAGATTTCCATCAAGCAACTTGTAGAGGACAGACATGAATCTGCAAGTCCGCACAGCCAATATGAACATGCATCCAATACTTTTGTTCAAACTAAAACTACATGAGCAGATTTTCCATACCTGGCATAGGGATCTGAAGAACATGAATCCTTCAAAGTTCTTCGCTTCATTTCAGCACCTAGTGAGCTTGTTTTTGCTGATAAAATCCTTTCATAGAGAATCTGATCAATGATGCATACACTCATTCAGGAAAGTCTCAAAAATCAAAACTGGACACAATAAAACCTAAACACCTATTCTTACTTGATGAAGTCTAAAAAGCACGTAGAAATTGTCATTTCCATAGAATAGCCGGGAATCTTTCCCCCCTCCCTTAAGCAGAGGAGTTGTTACATGCTTTGAAAGGGGCTTCACTGAGGAAAGGAAGCGTTCTGAGAGGGGCAATGGGTTGCTATCTCCTCCAACAGAGTGTGCATCAGCAGCCCCCTCAGCCTCACCTTCGCTCTCGGACTTACCATCAGCTTCATCACGCTCTAAATCATCCTCCTCTTCAGGCTCTTCATGGGAGCATGCATCTCCGGCAGAATCACTGCCTGAGACATCTCCACCAGTTTCAGAAACATTTTCGCTGTCTTCATCATCAGCATCTGCATCATTGTCTCCACCATCCTGGCCAGCAACGTGGTTGAGGTTACCAGATCGACCCTCTTGTCTGTCAATATGGCGCCTTGTCTCGGTTAGAGAGTTCACCGCATACAACTCAAGGTTCTCCTCCTCAAATTCCTCATTTGGTGATAACTCACCCTCTTCTTTTTCAAATTTGGATGGTCCAACAGTACCTACTTGATTCCAGCTGATGTTCACACTATCTTGAAGTATTCCATGAACACTCGTCTTTGCAACAGCATTGCCCTGAAGCCGCAAATCAAGCTATAACATGAACATGTCCTTCCCACATAAGAGGGAAAAAGATGAGAAATTGAGAATTACACGACAAAAGGATTTGTGAGGTGTTACTGTTTGGACAGATTTAAGTGGCAACCGTACTACTACTTTAGTATAGACGGGTATAAATAAAATTAAGGAAAGCGGCAGCAAGATCATACCTCCGATAATGGTACAGAGTCCTGAATACCTTTGGATTCATGGTCTTTGCTGGCAGTATCCTTAGGATGGGAAGGAAGAGCACTGGAACACGAACCTTGAAATATCAAAAGCATCATTATGGGTAGATAATGTCTGTCAAACTCCAAAAGATTATAATTCCACTGAATTAAGCGTTACCTGGTATTGCCTCTACACTGATTCTCTCATGACTGTTCTCTGAAACAAGCGGCGGGGTGAATCCACATGTTTGTGCACTAGAGGTAACTTGAACATTGGAAACAGCAACTTTCTCAGACAGATCCACATCCTTTGGTTCCTTCTCAGAAAGATGAGTATCACGCACTGAATCTCTATCTGCACGTTCTGAAACTAGACAATTGTTTTCTTTAGCAGAAGCATCTCCGTCAAGCAAAGCGGCCTTGCTGACACCTGGCAGTTCTGATGAGACATTCTCGTCTGTGTTGTTCCTCAATTTTAACTGCAGCAAATTAGCTTTGGCAGCATCGGCATCAGAGGTTTCGTCACTTCCTCTTCTGCTTGATGCAGTACATTTGGTAATATTGCGCATTGCATTTCCAAGAATTTCAGCACCATCAGAGGTAGGAGGTCTAGAAGAAAATCCCAGCATTGGCTCCACAAAGGTAGCCCAAAGTCGCATTACTTTATTAAGCTGCTCTTTGGAGGAGCAAACCTCTTCGCATGAATATAGGACAAGTTTATACAAATCTTCAAGAACTTTTACGTCAGAGTATTCAAACTCCAAATGTGGGACAATAGGTTGTCTACTTCCAGCAGCAATGGCAAGGAGAACATCGTCCTCTTTTTGCTTCTTTTCTTTCAATTCCTTGATCTCAGCCACCAAAGCTGTGTACCAAGCCAAGTAGCCATTAGAGGAACAAAAAGCTACAACTACAGAACGTCCAAGGGCAATCTATTTTGAGAAACCAAACAATAAGTTAAATTCACGAGGAAACTTTAAGACCAGCCATTACAATATACAGTCGACATAGAAAGCTTTCAATAGCATTACAAAAAATACGAGGGATAAATACAGGAAATATATCATAACTATTTTATAAGTAGCAAGATCTGGTAGTTTTTCCCCACTGATTTTAGTATTTCAAGGAAAATTACAATTGATAAACACTATGCTCATGTTGAAAAAAGATGGACCTGCTAAAAAGGGTCATCTCATATGTACTTTTACAATTTGGAGGCAACAACAATCTCTTCTGAGATAATTAAGAAGGGAATCAGATGCTTCAAATATTAAAGAAACACAATAACACGTCACCTCTTTTAGAACATAAAGAAATGTGGCCTGCAAAAACTGTATACAATACAAAATATGCAAAGGAGAAGGCACTATTTCAAGAAAATATCAGGCAAAAACCAACCGCCACCAAAAAAATTCATTTGACGGTTTTGACTTACATTTTGTACTTAGGTTCTTTGAATCCTGCTGCTTGAAATAGAAGCTGCGATGATCAAGCGATTTGTAGTGGTTTTTAGCATATATTTCAGCCCAAATCTTGTTAAAATCTGAACGACACCTTGTCCATTCGTCCTGTTTCTGCTTAAGGCGAGCCAACATGACAGGCAACGAAACAGCAGGATTTTTGCGGAGGATGTCCATTACATCCAGACCATGGTCACCATATAGACGCTCGATGCATCGTAGATTGAGAGCTGTAAAATAGAATGCATAAGAGAGCCAGTTGCTTGTAGCTAACTATTAAAGTACTCAACTAGGTGGTACAAATCAAATTGAAGCTCGAAAAAACCATATGACACACAGACCGGTGAAGTAATTTTCAATTTGAATAGGAGTCTCCAAGTTGTTAATATTCTCGTTGATGTTGTTCAAGACTTCCTCTGCCCTTTTCGCGGTGGAGCTCACAGATTCTAACAGCATGTCCAGCTCAAATCTGCAGCCAATAGAAAACACTCTCATGACCCTTGCATAATGAGTATCAAAAGACAACCACTAGAAAAATCATTGTTGAGCAATCTAGTCCACATTTCACAGAGGTTTCAAGTAAATAACAAGTAATCATGTGTTGAGAAATCACGTAGTAAAACCAACACAAGATTGCAAAAAACTTTGGCCTGAGTTATGTGCTTTGACAAGGTCAGAAAATAAATAGGATCCATGGGTGTCCTGGCCCTTCTAGGATGGTCCATGTTTGACCAGAACCTAAACTTGACTTGATCCTGACATATCCACTTGTAACACTTTCCGAAAACTTAGTCATAATATTTCAGGAAAATTCCTCAGAACAACTAACAAAGCAAAAGCAAAGATTTCATACAGAAAAAGACAGACAAATTTATTGAATAATTGGTGCAGCACCCACTCATCAAGTTCACTGATGTGCTCAGTCCCTTCTGCAACCCTTTTCTGTAATAACCAATATATAAGGGATAACATGGAGGATATGATCTATTCTAAGTCCTCTCCATAGCATGACCACGCAAAGAAAGCGTGACCACGCAAGGTCAAGAGAAAGATACATAGCGTCCCCTGAGTTGCCAAATGAACCAGCCCCACTCCAATTTCAAGCTAGCATGATGTAGCTTTTACAAAGTGAAAAATATGATGGCATGTTGATGTAGATGCCAAACAAGGACATCTTATAACGCAAGAAGATGTACTATGTACAGGCAAAATGCCAGTAGAGTAATCCAACGCTTTTACCTGTCATCTTCACATCTGAATAAACTTTCTTCATACTGATTCCTGCGCATATGTTTGAACGAGTAATCCTCACTACCTGACGTCACAGATACCCAATGGTCATTGAGTACTTGAGCACCAAGCTCTGATCTCTGGCTGACTGAAGGAATTGGATACTGCAGAACACCAAGCAGCAACCAGGTTATGTTAAAAATATGAATTTCTATAAACAGCTAAGCTAAGAAACGCAAACCATTTTATACATCATCTGGTAGAAGCCGGTAACTTGGGGTACAGCGTTGACAGTTAGACAAGTCCAGCTCTTGAATGGATTTGAACATATACTTGTCTTTGCATCTTTCCTTATCTTTGGCTCCGTCATTCTCGCGCTTATGTTCTTTATCTTTATCCTCTGCCTTTGCTGTCCAGGACATGTGCCCATCAGTAGAGAGCGACCCTTCATCCAGTAAGCAACCAACATCAGATTTTGCTACAAAGAGGAAACATATAAAATATGGCAAAAAATTATTTGAAGAGGAGAGGTGGATAGAGGTGATACATACTTTTACTCACAATACCAGCAAGAAAGCCATCTGGAAAAGGAGACTCGTTAATAACCAAAATTACTCTATAGACATGTAGACGAATTATATAAATAACGAATCTCAAGAACAACCGATATTCTCACAGCGCTCCAAAAAGCCATTGAATTCTTCCATGAGATCAGGATACTTTCCAAGCAGATCTGTCACCTAAGGAGATAAATAAAACATGTATGAATAAAACATTTTTCCCATGATATTGGAGAAGTCAAATTAATCCACAACCAAGGACAGATCCATGAAAACTCAAGGGTGGGGGGGGGGGGGGGGGGGTTGGGCAACTTCAATATAAATAGTTTATTCCTGAAAACAAGTTCAATACAAGTAACAAATCAGTAACTGCTTAACATAAAGTTCAATAAATAATATATATGAAAGTTTAATAAATAATCGTCTATTAAAGAAGTGTGACTTTACATTTGGTGACAAATGAGTGAGTTTTCAATTCATAAATGGGTCATTTTTTCTAAAAAAAAGAAACAAGTTTACGAGGATTATGAAGGGAATTTACCAAAACACGATAGAAATAATTCTCTCAAGAATCCCAAGACTGAAAGAAAAGAAAAGTCAGAACAGAAGAATCTAACACCACTCATACAAAGGGCCTTATAAAGCCAAAAAGAACTAGGCCAATATATAAACTACATATATACACATCATATGAATTATAAATAGGAAAAAAAAATTTCAAGCTCAACCGTCACCCAGATTATCTACGAGTGTGTCCACTTCCATATGGATTTTGTTAATTAATGTTGAATAGATGTTCTTGAAGTTAACGAATAAGTTGAGTAATGGAGACAGCACATTTAGCATTTCATAAGCCCAAGGTAAAATTCAGACAAAACAATATAGATGGCCAAAGGAGAATAAATGGTTCTGCACAGCAATTGTAAGCAATCAACAAACACACATGAACATCAACATTCTCACGAAACTAACAGATAACGGATCCAACCGATTGCCATTTGTCAGTAACTTCGTAATAATAAAATCTCATTAAAAACGAAAGGAGTCTTCTAGATCTTCTTTTAAATCCCATAGTGCAATATAAGAGAGGGTTGCTCTTCTAGTAGTCTCACACATTTCTCAACAATAAAATTACTGTTTGCAAATAATATTTAGCACTGCAAGCATATCATCATAGTGGACCTGAGAATATTAAAGGGAATTGAAAATATTTAATTGGGAAAGATTGGAACCATTTAATTGGGAGTTGACTCCTTAATTGTTTTGGTGTGTTTGTGATAAAAAAAAATCATTTACGCAAAGTGCCAAGTTTCAAATTACCTTATCAATCAAACCAGAATGACCTTCTTATAAGCAAAGGAGTTTAGGGAGCATAGGTAGAGGACTGTTGCATACAGACAGAAAGAGCGGTCCCAAGCTACAGAAAACACATACCAAACTTTGTAAGTCGTTTTTCCTTATAATTCCACTGCTGTACATATGAAGGCACTTCAAAAAGGCCTGATAATCTTCTGAGCTGCACAATCTCTCCTTGACTTTTTCA
This sequence comes from Syzygium oleosum, assembly GCF_021117445.2. Lineage (NCBI taxonomy): Eukaryota > Viridiplantae > Streptophyta > Magnoliopsida > Myrtales > Myrtaceae > Syzygium > Syzygium oleosum. The sequence continues at coordinate 6,816,577 of NW_026607504.1, forward strand.
CAGAAAATGAATCCTTGGTTATACATGCCTGCCAAAAATTCATGGTCCAAATGAAATAGAAGCAACACAAACACATTAATTATGAACTGGGTTAAAGAAACATGATGCACGGAGTTGAAAGTTCTAACTTTTAAGCAAACACTGACAAAACATAAGCTACAACTGAAAGTACAGACAAAAGCAGGTATCACGTCAACAAAAGGAAACCAATCACAGTGGAACAAGTTCCCGTGCTAATCCCTTTTTTAAAAAACACTTGCAAGTGAGATAAGACAAATCTTTGAAGTGAATCTGCTTACCTTTAGCTGTGACTCCTGTACAGCTACAGTAAACATAGAAGACAAATAACATACCCTACACCACATCTGACTCTTTACATGTACAGGTAGTTTATACAAAGACATTTAAACTCATCAAAGATGCCAAAAGTGCATGTTAAAACAACAAATTAAAAGAATTTAAATAACAAAGAAACACTAACATAGGCAGATATTTACACGAGTGGTGTCTCTCAATGTTGGAATAAGTTGTATTGAACTGTACCTCTTATATACAGATGTCTCTGAAGCACCATGCATAATTTTCGATAAAGAGGATGAAGTACACAGAGGTAATTGACAAAAAAAATCTATATGTACTCCTCTTCCCATCAAATTCGTAGAAATAAGATGATAGACAAATAAAAACTACAACGAAAATTGCCTAGGTGTAAAGCTATTTATATCTATTTAACAGAATGGAAAAAGAATTGACAAGATGCAGGTGCTATTGCATCATATGATTGCATAATTTACTTACTCTTTAGAGCATCCCTGTCTTCACTTAAAGAAGTCATTCCATAGTTTTCAACCTTCCTTGCAGATTTTCTTTTGTCGGGAAAGCGCTGCGAGTTGAAATCCCTACTAGTGTCATGCTCAGACTCTCTATCATCCACTTCACGGTTTCTCCTGTCCCTGTTATCCTTCTCAAATCGCTTTCTTTGATCCTTCTGTACCTTCATCGTTGCTTTATCATCGTCCAAATCAGGATGATCAACATTTATATCATGCTCAGCATGAGCATTGATAATCCTATCTCGCCGCACTCGTTGCTGACCAAAAGAGGAAAAGGAAAACCATTATTGTGCTGCAGTACATCCATGAAGGAGCATCCAAACACAAAAGGAGGCAAAACATTTACCTTATCCATTTGCATTTGCCGCAAGGTCGGTGTAGTAGAGCTACGTTCGTGTTGACGCTGAAATGAATTCCTGGCATAAGGAAAGTTGTGTGTGGAGGCTGTTGCTGAATTATCAGGCAAGAATTTGGTGAATTCCTCAAGTAAGTCTGGATGGTCGCCAAAAAGGTTAGCAACCTGCAGACATCAAAAAAAAAAAAAAAAAAAAACAGAAGATAACCAAAAAGAACAAGTTAATACTCCAGGTACTTCAGACCGTGCTAATACAATTAAGCCTACATATTACAGCAGGAGTTTCTGATTATATCAAACTTGTGATATTTTGTTACAGAACCAATATATTCTGTATTGTACGAAGCACATGGAGCTGCATTTACCTCACTGTAGACCTCATTAATGTCCTTGTGCTCCTTCCGGTACTTATTGAGTATGTCCAAAAATGATTTATAGACATGCTCATCATTTTGGAACCGTTTCTGGAGCCAGGAGACACAATATCAGAATTTGATTGTGCCCCTTCAGTAAAAAAAGACAATTCGTTCTATACCTTGATCTTATTAACAAATGAGATGGCTTCTTCAAATTCCACATTCTTTTTCGTTGGTGTTTCATCCTCATCGGGGGATATTTCAAATCCCTTTGGCAAGAAAGTATTAAATCCCAGAATTAATTTGTTATGCCCTTTAAATAATTCCTTTACTCTTGCTATGACTCCCGTAGTGTCAGTCCTGCAAGATACCAAAAAGTACATGAATGAGAAGCTGTTAAACCTTTAATAATCCTATCGTCACCAAGATGTTTATGGTTGTACCTTTGAGCCTTGAAATCTTTCATAACCTCGAGGAACATGTCGTACTTTTCCCTTTGATCTTGAAACATGTCCTTCACTTCCTTAAGGTATGTCAATGCATCATTTGTCGTTAGTTTCTGTGATGCGCTACCTCCACCTACAGCCCCGCCTCCACCATCCATAGCTCCTGTTCCTGTTACTTGGGACTGCCCATAGCTTCATCACGAGAAAACATTAAATCATCAATTGGAAATACCATCTCTCCCAATAACAAGTACCATTCCAAACCTGTGCTTGCATACAACATCCTAAAGTTGTCTAGTCCCAAAACTTGTTTCTCTTTTCCATGATCTTTTTCTTTTGTGTTAGGAATAAGAGTATTTGCACGAAATCATGGATATGGATATCAAAATTGCGATCTCCGCCGACTGTCCCCTTAGATATATTCGGCACAGTTTCGTTTGTATCATGATTAGCAGTTTTAAAATTACATCTTTTTCACATCTCAGAAGAGGGTAAAAACAGAACACAACAAAAACTTCCCTGCAAAAAGCTTCTAGGTAAATTCTGCAGATGTACACAGTCAGGCATAGTCAATTGATCTCGATCGGAGGTAAGATCCCGAAAATATTAAAACTTGGGACTTCAAGAAGCTTGGACAAGCTTATTATCACATCTCACGAGGTCTCACAAAGCATATTACATCTGAAAGTTTAAGTTCGACCTAAACCGATAAACGATCTCCAAGTGGGTCAAATTCATTATTTCCCCCAGGAACAAATTGTGAGGACATGTCTCAGACATCTTGCGTCAGAACAACATAGACATAATCGAAATGCATGAACAGGCAAACTCGTCCAAACCAACCAACGGAGTGGAAACAAGATCGAAAATTTTTCAAACCCGATGGAACAGAACCGGCACAAATCATACGGAAGAGCAAAAGCAAGCAGCCGAAACTCACTACTCTCCACGTGAGGAACCGAAAGGCCGTTTGAATTGCGAACCCGGGTACACGTCATCTCTCGTTCTCTTCATCCCTGCACAAAAGGAAGCAAACCCAGAAAGCTTAATCCGTCGCCCCTGCCTCCAAACACACAAAAAGCAAATCACTGGGACAGGAATTGAGCCCCAGAATTCGAAGAGAAACCAACACCTGGTAGGTCTCTCGAATCTTTATATCAGGCTAAGTGAGAGAACGAGCAGATCTCGAACAGGGAGAGCGAGAAGAAGGGCACACAAAAGTTTGAAGCTTTTGATCGAGAAGAGACCATAGCACAACATTTATGTGCTACCCTCTTCGCTCTCGTGCCTAAGGAAGGAGTATACTTACGAGAAAATTTTTCTCTCGAGAACACGACAGAGCCAGAGAGAGAGAGAGGAGAGAGACAGAGACAGAGACAGAGAGGAGAGGCGTTTTGCTGGTTTTTGTATGGAGAGAAAATTTCACTTCCTTGTGGGAAGCAAAAGGCCCATCAAGCTTAGAATTTGCAAGAGGAGCAAAAAAAACAATTACAGCATTTGCAAACCATTCCAGCTTAAAAAACATTCAGATTTTCTTGCCCGTAGGTGATTGGCCGAGTGATAAAGGGTCAATTTTTTTTTTTTCCGCTAATGGATTGTTGAAGCCGCGGTGATGGGCTTGCCAACCTCGGACCTTCTTGTCATGGGGTGATGCGAAGTAACAAGATTTAATTTAGCAGGTGCAAGACGCTTATGGTAACCCTAGCCACAGTCGCTAATTTTGGCCACCGCGCTTCTCTTTTTTACATTGTGGGCCATGTCTGTGGATGCGGTTATTTATTGGGTCGCTAGATTTAACATGACGGGCTTACTCAAAATAAGTCGGACTTTATAGATATCTTGACTCTAAATCCCGCATATAAGAAAAATTTCTAATTTAGGAAGTAAATATGAAGAAAATCAGATTATTTTCTGCTGTAATTGGGAAGTAGATATAAAGAAAATCAGATTATTTTCTTGTAAGGGCCGAAGAGGATAAAGATAGATACGTGTGATTCTTAAAGTATGAGAGCTCCACCTCCGATTAGTGCAATCAAGATCCATATTCCCACCATCTCACATTGTGAGATAACGGGAAAATTATCTAATCAGTCTTAAATCTATTTTATGAATGTCATTTCAGTCCTAAATTTTTAAAATTTATCAATTTAATCTTAAACTTTTGTGCGAAATATCAATATAGTCCTTTCGGCCAAATTTTGTCGGAAATTGATGATGTTATGATATGCTTAATAGGGCAGTCGGTGATGATTGGATCACTGCGGTCGGTGATTTTCAATGAAATTGAAAGGACTACATTGGAGTTTCATGTAAAATATAAGAACTGAATTAATATTTAAAATTGATTAGATAATTTTCTCATAAGATAAACTATTCTTAAATGTCTGACAAGCTAGTTCTTGTAAGCTTGATCTACTATGCCAAAAGGACATGCTTGTGAGTTGAAGTTCGAAATTACCGTCGTTAAGGAAATATTCAATGGTTGTCGCCTGGGGAAATTGTTCAATCAATCCTAAGTCTATTGTGCTGATGCCAATTTAGTCATAAACTTTCTAATTTTCCCACTTTAGTTATAAACCTTTGAGTGAAATTTTAATATAGTCATTTCAGCCAATTTTTGTCAGAAATTGGCGATGTGGCGATGTGGCGATGTGCCATGTAGGACGACCGGCGATGACCGAACTGCCACGTAAGTGATTTCCGACGAATACTAACCAAAAGGACTTCATTGAAATTTCACTCAAAAGTTAAAATTGAATTGTCCAAACTGAAAAGTTTATGACTAAATTAACACCCACACAAATTTCATGACCAATTTGTTAATTTTCCCGTTGTCGCATGTTATGGCATCGGTTGATACGTACATTCAACTACTCATTACATGAGTCGTGAAAGAATCGCCTTCCTTATTCTTCTTGTTAGCTTGAATTTGCATTCCATCACGTTGATGTTGTTTCGTCGCTAATTCTTGCAAATTATGGGATCTGATCTACCAGAGTAGCAACTTTGGATACTAATTCTCTGCTCGAGTCATATACATCAAATTTACGGATTATATTAAGTCATGTTATAAATACATAATTAGCCCGTTTTTTACCAGTTTTAAAGTTTTTTAGAAATATAATTTCTTCAACATGGTATCAAAGCACAAGTCAAAGATTCGAATCTCGACACTATTTCTTGCATGTTTTCATGTTCCTTGCCGAAAACGGGCCAATAATATATTTACATAATCTGACTAAACAGCTTGAATGGCATGATGTGTCAAAATCAAAATCAAATTAAACGATTGGAACCACTTCCGATTTCTTTGAAATTTTTTAAGTAAGCTGACCTAGGGTTTGGGTTGCTAGCAAAGACAAAATATCACCCTTCACCAATTCGCATCAAAATCTCTCTACGCTGCTTCTACCAAATTCTCCATTAATCATATTAGAAGTACTATATAGCTAGACTCTGTACTCATAAACAAATTGGTAGGCGAATAAGAAGAATTTCTTTATTTTCAATAAGACTCGCACGATAGAATAAGTTAACAAACTAAGTTTTGCTGTTGCACGATATAAGATCTACATTATGAATACAGTTACATTACTGATGCAATTCTATTTATTGTTTCACTAATAAATAGTTAAAGCGGATACGAAAGAAGTTTTGCTTTTTATATAACATTCTTAATAACGCATTATATTTACCGACTATTATAAGAAATTACCAAACTTTTTTTTGAGTGATTTGCCAACTTTTCTCCGATTAACTTGCTTACTAGTTTTGGGTTACCAACACTCCATTTCAGTTACTCGCCAACACTCATTAGATTATTTTATGTTTACTAACTAATTTATTCAATAATCACTTTTATTTGCTTTGCTTATCGATCCTTTTCTATGATTGACTTACCAAATAGTTTGCATTACTCTATTCTCATTTGAGTTAGTTACCAACATTTTTTGGGTTTTTTTTAATTACCAATTTTACTTATTTCTGATAAAAAAATAGTTTTATCTTTTACAAACTTTTATTTACGTCTCTTACCAACTTGCGGAGCGCACGACGCGGCCGAGTTTTAAGAGCAAGGGGTCGAGAGAGGCAATTTTGTTTGTTTGTTTTACGAAAAATCAACAATTTGGAAAATAGATTTTTAAAAACGATTGATGTTATATATTGCAAAAAAGAATGAACAAAAAATTTCTTTGTCACCAATGAAAATATTTCGACATTGATAATGAAAATGTTCTTTGTTCACTAATTTTTCGAAGCGATAAAAAATATTTTTCGATTTCAACTTTCTCGAAACAAACAGGAGGACCAGCTAAGGTTCATTAGTGATTCTTTCTTCGGGAGATTTGTTTCTAATCGATGGTTCTTGAGGCACGACTTTCTGTTTTAGATGTTCCCATCCAATTTTTTAATTTTTTTCTAAGAACATAACAAAAGAAAATCTGTAATAAAACAAAATAATTTTACCCAAAAACTTATCTCGCATTAATTTGACTATCAACAAGACCAAGACTACAGCGGCAAAAATACAAAAAAAATGAACAAAATTTTCTCCCTTTCGATTCTTTGTTTCTTTCATGCACAGCCTATCAGCCTGTATACGAGTCCCAGGGGCAAACTTTGAAGCTTTGTTCCTTGATCTCAATTGACTGTAAAGTTTCGTATGAGTTCATGAGCACGACCGCAGCAATAGAAAGACGAAGAAAGCCGCTCTCTGTTGTTATTCTCCTAGAAGTTGAATTTTCCTTGTCTTGTAACCCTTGAAACGTATGTCCAAGAAAGGCATAAACAGCTGATGGGATTCGAGAGATCTGTCATTTGTACGGACCAGAATAGATCTAAGCACTAAACATTAGTTTATACAGTTGATCAAGATTTGTGGTTTTGAGCTCCAGCTTATAGTTGAATTGGAAAAATGCTTGAATGCATATCGATTATCAGAAGATGTTTTCGGCGACCGATATTATTCCGAAAAACAAAGTAAATCGGTATTCTTGACGATACAAAGTAAAATAAAAAAACGAAGGAAAAAGAAAATTCAACAGGAGTAGACAAAAGGGCATAGACAAATTATTCCGCTCAAAGCACACGCCAAGTGATCAAATTGACTAGGAACATATACATTACCCATCTTGGTCAAGAGTGATGAAAATAAGTTTGTTTTATTCTTGTTATTTCCTTGTCCCAGAAATGGATTACATGAAATGATAGAGCTGATCTCTTACAAACCAAATGCAGGAAACTAATTCCCTCTATTGATCCATAAAGCAAGAAGGAGAACTAATACAGCGAGAACTATATATATTGCTGAAATCCTCAACAGAATGAGTCCCTTGAAATGATGCATCTCGTCCTCGTGCACCTTCATTATTTCCTCATCGTCGCCTAGATCGGGGCGATCCACAGTAACTAATCCATCCTCAGCTTGAAAATCGGCAATCCTATCTCGGCGGGTTCTATCCTAAACAAAGACAAGAGAGAAAGGAAAAATCATTCAGCGCAATGGTACATCTAATCGAAAGACCAGTCAAACAACCAATCATCATACCATGTCCAATCCGCGCGAGGTCAGTGTGGTGATAGAGCTGAGCTCCTCCTGATCCTGAAAGCTTTTAGGCAATAAGCTCTTGAATTCCTCGAGCAAGTCCGGATGGCCGGCAAAAAGGCTTGCAACCTATGGACATTACGAATGATAGATCAATTTTTTTTAGCCTACATAGCATGTCCAATTACATTAAGATACTTTGACATCCAAACAAGAAATCGTGCGCACACAAGGAAGCACTTGGAACTGCATTTACCTCATTGTAGACCACGCTAATTCTGCTGTTCCCACGCCCGTACCTATTGAGAGCGTCCAGAAACGATTGATAAACATTTTCCTCCCTCTGGAAACACTCCTGTGCCCACGCAAGACATGAAAATGAATTTACTATCAGTGATGTACTTGCGTTCAACCCCGAAAGACAAAAGTGATGCCATACCTTGACCTTGTAGACGAAACCGATGACTTCTTCGAAACTGACACGCTTCCTAGGTTCGTCCGGCACTATTTTGCATCCCTCCGGCAAGAAAGTATTGAACCCATGAATCAATTTGTTATATCCTGTGAATAATTCCTTTGCTCTTGCCATGACTCTTCTCGTATCGATTCTGCGAGATACCGAAGAATGGAATGAATAAGAAGTATAAATCATTGATAATCATATAGTCGCCACATGGTTCATGATTGTACCTTTGAGTCAGGAAATCGTTCATAATTTCCAGGAACATATAGTACTTTTCTGGATGATCTTGGAACGCGTCCTTCACTTCCCCTAGAAATGACATAGCGTCATCAGCTGTTAGTCTCCGCGACGCTCTGCCTCCGGCATCTCCCTCCGTTCCTCCTTGGGATTGTCCATAGCTTTAGAACCAGAACCAGAAAAAAAGAACGAACTATCAAATTCAAAATAACATCTTTAAGAGTGCTCTCATACAAAACGAACCCACGACGGGGAAGAAAGTGAACTTTTCAGCACTATACAACAAGACTGGAAAATATAATATTGAAGATAAAAATAAACTCACTGTTCTCCACGTGAAGGGTGAACGGCATCTCTTGTTCTCTCCATATCTGCACAACACAAAACCCCAAAAGCTCTTTCTTTTACCTCAAGCAAAGATTATCACTTAAACAGAAAGCCCCCAAATTCAAAGAGAGACCACACCTAGAGCTTTCTCAGAGTGAAAAATGAGCAGATCTCTGAGATGAAGAGAAGGACCAAGAAAATGTGATGCTTTTCAATGAGACCTTAGCACAATTTATATGGGTTTTGTCAGCATGGTTAAGGAAAGTCATGTCGATGGATCAGGCTTCCCATTGGATTCCTAGTAATATTTCATATTTGGCTAGCCTACAACTTTTGGCGCGCATTTTACCAAATTATGATGCATGGAGAGAAATCGCCACTAGGCAGGTTGTGTATGATGCATTTGTTACATGGAAGCAAGCACTTAAGAATTGGGGTTTTTCTCCTTCATCTGATTGTTTTGACTGATGCATTTAATAATGAAATCATTAAATTTAAATAAGCGGCTCACTTGACAATGGAAAAGGTGATGTGCTTTTTATTCTTTACGAGACATCGAATATCGTTAAGTTATACGTAGTAGAATCTTAAAGTTTTAAAACCATTAAATTTAAATAAACGGCTTACTCGAAAATGGATAATTGAAGGTGACTTGCCTTTTATTCTTTACGGAGCATCTAATATCGGAGGTGATGTGCTTTTTAAATTTTACCACATCTTGGTTAATCTTTTAATCCTTTTAAAACGAGATATTGCTCGTTTCTACATGTAAGATCCTTTAAGCTTCATTGAGTCAATAAAGAGGTTCTAGCTCCAGCATCCCTTTTTTCAGCTGTTCGCAAGATGCCATTTTCGGGAAAATTCTCAACGATCCCATTACATTGCCGTCCTTGGTCAAGGATATTAAAGAAAAACTCAAAACGCAGCAAAGGAAAGCCAACCAGAGAACACCCAAGACAGATGTCAGAGATGAATATGGAAACACGGGTCTCAATTCAAAAATGCATCTTTCTGAATGTAGAAGTCTCATAATTCTCACGTCGAAAAGATCTCTAATTTGGGAGGTAATCGCATATGGAAAGAAATCTAAGTGGTTATCCTACTCGAATTCAATATCCTTTAGGAAAAGAAGAGCAAGACCCCGAGTTTGCTTCGAAATGTTCTCATATTGGATCAAAGATAGAGAGCATAGATTTCATGAACTAAAAATTTCTGCGGTTGTGTTCGGTTTATGTAATCATCATTTTTATTTTAAGAAACTTGCGAGCCATGTGGTTACGTTTATATGATTTTTTTTTATGTTTTTAAAAATGAAAACTTGGTTTTAATATTAAGGGTTAATACCGCGAAAAACCCTAAACTGGTACATCCGTGACAAATTTATCCCAAACTAATTTTTGCCCATGAAAAACCCCAAACTGATATGTATGTGACAAATTTATCGATAACTAATTTTTTAACCATGAAAAGCCATAAATTGATATATTTGTGACAAATTTACCATCCGTTAAATTAAAGTAATACCACGAAAAATCACAAATCAGTACACCTATGACAGATGGAAGGTAAAACCACAAACCGGTATACCCATCAACTGCCACATGTCATCTAACTAAAAAAATTTGATGGTAAAATTTAACGAAAACTAACGGAGGGTAAAATTGTCACATGTGTACAAGTTTGGTGTTTTTGATGATCAAATAATTAGTTTTGGGTAAATTTGTCATAGGTGTACCGGTTTAGAGTTCTTCGTGGTATTAACCCTATTTAAAATGGGTTTTCGTCCTTCAATCAATAATGAGTTTCTTAACAATAACGTCGTCGTCACGGAGGTAAAAATGAGTGTAAGTTTTCTTTAAGATATAAATAAAGTTGGGGGAAATATGTATTGCTTTTGTTAGTTCTAATTGGCTCACTTTTTTGTTTCGATTTGAAAATGTTTGGGAGGAGAGAAGGTTACCCCATGCTAAAACTATGGCATATTACAGCCCTAGAAGGTCTTATAGTGGATTTATGGATCGCCTACCAAATGGGATTGTCGGCAGCAAAATTTGAACTTTTGAGCATAGTGTGTGGAAGGTTTGAACCTTATCAGCTAAGCCAATTCACTTTGTCAAAACATAAAAAAAAAAATATAATCAGTGCATGGTGTGCCAAACCTTATTTGTAATAGTCACGTATTAGAAGTATTTATAATTTGACATCACAAAACATTACTTCGAGTTAAGAAATATTTATATAAACTTGAATAAAAAAAGTCAAATATGAATGAATCAAAATGGCGCCTTCGTTTATAAGATATCAAAATTGAATGATCTGAGACATATACATGGTTAATTCTTTTGCATTTGGTTTACATAAAATGATATCGTCCTCTAACTGGGGTTGCTAAATGTGATATCATTAGCTAATACGATATTTAACTACCGGTTGCAACAAATCATGGGCTTTTCTTTTACTTCAAAACTTGGATTCATTGCTTTCTTTTTTTGAGCCGTGGATATTAGATTCATTATGTTGATAATGAATTATCATGCCATAAAGTAGATACGAAATTCATTAATTCATCGGCATGATGTGTTAAAGAACATTGAAAAACTAGAGGTTGCTGATCTTTTGGGTCTTCTGCAAAAATGCGTAATTTAGTAATCTGGGCTACTTATTAACAGATAAGTTTGAGGGATTGATCTCTCTTTATGTTTTCATAAATAACCTTGCGACAAGAATTAAAAGTGAAAAAAGAGAGAGTAATAACTAAACATGGTTAATTAGTCTGATACTAATTAACATGTGGTTACTGATAATGAAGGAAGTGCGTAACTTCACTAATCCCACTCTTAAGTAGTTAATACCACTACCAACCATTGGGTAATGACTAAATGACTGATTGCAATATGATAAGATGTGCAGGTTTGCTCTCCACTTGTCACTTTAAGTAAATTGTATGGATTAAAAAGCTGTTTTGAATGTCGGAAAGCCTTAAGATGGAGATTGATGTTATTTGGAGATTAACAGGCCGTCCCATTTAATGACCGAGAGGAAGGGCTTGTGGGTTGGGAAAGCATACCCATTTTGAATCTCCATTAGTAATACCTCAGAAAATTCTCTTCATGGAGACTGAGTAGTTGTGGGAAAGCATTTTGTTCCAAAACAGTGTCCTCACTGGAGTAGATGTTTTTACCTTCGACACTGAACGATGTGTGTGTTGTGTTAGTGCAGAATGTTCTTTCCTTCCTATTGCATGTCGCGATTGGTTTAAGGCACCGGAGATACATGGGTTTGTGACATCTCTGTTTGCTGTTACAATTATGGTTCATGGCTTTCATATATACGAGTTAAGAAATCATCACGACCGACTTCTAGTGACGCACCTCGACCCTCCTCACCTGTCACTGGACATCTAAATGTACTAGATTGTCTGCTCCGCCTCCCATTCTCCCCTATTCCATCCCACTTCCAGTGTTACTTCTGACGTTAAAAAGAGAAAAAATCCACAGAATGCATATCAATCATCAAAAGGCATTCTCGGGCAACCAATATCATCATCACAAACAACCAAAAAAAGGATTGAGCATGTCACGTTAGTGCGTAATATTCCAACTAAGGTAAAATTACCTAAGCACTCCTAATTTATTATATGGATATCAATGTAGTTTTAGACTTATTGTGCGGATGTCAAGCCCGAGCTCAGCTGGTGAGGTCAAGCCTCAGATATCAGAAATGAGGTCGAGCGAGCCCTAGATCTCAGTTGAGCACCACCAAGCCTGAGATCCGAGGCTCGCACTTTATAAGCCTCGATCTTGGCATGGGCTTGTTCCTTCTCGAGTTGTGGTTCCGCAAACATTCGCTTTCCCTCACCTCCTCGCCACAGATTTCCACCGCCCATGCCTCTGTTATAGACCGAGGACCCTCGCCTCAAAACTTTACTTGCGCGGCAGTGGTTCATAATCCCCGTCGTCGAGCCCAAGCTCAGCCAGTGAGGTCAAATCACAGATATAGGATATTAGGTTAAGCAAGCCGGAGCTTAGCCAGCTGAGCACCACCATGCTGGAGATCTGGGGCTCGCGCTTGATCCAAACCTCTATCTCGGCTTGGGCTTATTCCTTCTCGAGTTGTGGCTCTGCAGTCATGCCTGAATATGATTCTCTGGTGTTGTCACATCTGGAATTGATGTTGTTATTAAATGAAATTGCTTAATAGTTGGCTGAATTGTATTAGTGCCGTGGGATGGAGTTTCTGCAGAAATTAGAACACGCCAAGTTGTTTCTCTGATCTGAAGGTGGAAATGATGTCTCCCACTCTTGAGATGCTGCAGCTGTAACTTGGAATAACTCATGTTGATTGAGTTTGTTGTTCATTAAAAATGTGTAATAGTTGGCTATTGCGGATCTTCAAATTGATAGTGGAGGAAGGAGGAACTCCACACTAAAATGTGCGTCGATAATGGGGGAGTCGGAGAAGAAATGTAAAGAAATTTGACCCGTCGGATCGGAGAAGAAGATGAACAGTTACCATATATGTTACGGAAAAAATATTGAGAACTAAAAAACGTAGACGAAAACGGCTTTGTTTTGCCACGTCAGGTCTTTGGTCGTGCAACATAAAATGGTCGATCATGACTGGACGTCGCATTAGTGATTTCTGGTGACAATTGACCGGAAAAAATTACATTGGAAAATCATTAAAATGTTTAATACTACATTTGCCAAATTAAAAAAGTTTATAATTGCATTGACATCGGTACGATATGTTTAGAATTGACCAGGTAATGTTCTCTTCTCACTATGTCTAGCTAATTTTGAACCTTCAAAAGAAAAAGATAAATGTATCGAGAAACATACATAAGCTAGGAAACGCTACATAGTAAAATCCAAAATTGAAGGAAAAAGAAATTCAACATTACCTACGAAAAAACATTATTTGGGATTAGTTTTCGCCACTAGTGAAACATAACATTTCTTATCTCATAATTTTGTATTATCAACATCAATTCAAAAGTGCATAGACAAACATTCCGCTCAATGCACACACCAAGTAACTTATTGACTATTAACATGCATACATTAATCATTCTTAGCACAAGCAAATAACCAATATCCAAAAATAACCTCTAGAGTGATGTAAAAACATTAGTTCAATTTCTTTTTTATTTCCTTTATCCCATAAATTTCATTAGATGACGATCTCTTACAAACTAATTCAGAACCATAAATCAAGAAGGAAAAGTAAAACAAGGAAAAGTGAGTATATTGATGAAATATTCTTCCATAAAATGTATCCCTATGTTATGATCGACAACTCATATTAGATACATGTGTATTCCTATCGTCCTTGTGCACTTCTTCATCATGTCCTCATTATGGTCCAAATCGGCGCAATCTTTGTCTAGCTTCATCCTTGGCTTGAGAATTGACCTATCTCGACGGGTTCGGTCCAAAACAAAGACAACAAAATAGAAAGATTATTTCGTGCAACGAAAGATCTAACCGAAAGAAATGGGAGGCATAAATGGTCACCTTACCATTTGCAATCGGCGAGTCGAGTGTGGTGGTACAGTGAGCTCTTCCCCAAGCCGAAAGTTTTCGGGCAAGAATCTCTTGAATCCCTCAAATAAGTCCGGATGGCCGGCAAAAAGGCAAGCAACCTACAGACATTACGGAATCGAATGATGGACCAAATCTTTTAGCCTAGTCTATTTAGATCAAGATAGGGAAATTTTGTGGTGGAAACAAGCTAGAGATGGTGCATGCATAAGTAAGCACGTCTAACTGCATTTACATCATTGTAGACTATGCTGATTTTCCTTCCGCGCCGGTACGGATAGAGAATGTGATTAAACGAATCATAAATATGTTCCTTGTTCCGTAAACATTCCTGTATCCATACAAGACATGAAATTAAATATCGTATCAACTCAGTATTTGCCTTCAGCATTGAAAGACAAAAAGTGTGCCATACCTTGACCTTGTTCATGTAACCGATGGCTTCTTCGTAAGTGACAGGCTTCTTCTTTACTGGTAGTTCGTCCGGTGCTATTTCGCATCCCTCCGGCAAGAAAGTATTGAACCCGTGAATCAATCTGTTATGCCCTTCAAATAATTTCTTTGCTCTTGCCACCACTCTTGCTCTATCGATTCTGCGAGATACCAAAGAAAGGAAGTTAAATCATTGATAGTCCTATTGTCCCCACAAGGTTCGTGATTGTACCTTTAGATTGAAATCTTTCATAATCTCGAGGAACATGTCGTCTTTTTCCGGTTGATCTCGGAACGCGTCCTTCACTTCCCGGACGTATGACAAAGCGTCCTTCATTGTTAGTCTTCGACCCGCTTTACCTCTGGCGTCTCCCTCCATTCCTCCTTGGAATCGTCCATAGCTTCATATCCAGAGAAAAGAATGAAGGGCCAGATTCAATATAACATAACTTTTAATATCGGTTCAAATCCTATTTGAAGCATTTCTTTTCATCTATAAATATTTTGAATGACTTACATAACAAATTTATAATACGTCTTACCTTTGCTTATTCATGTTCTTTCTTATGTTCTATTTTATATTAATTTATACACATTTTTTTCGATTGAAAATTAATTTTTTTGTCAATAGAAGCCGAAAACGAAACCTCGAAGGGGAAAAAATAGCACTAAACAACAGGACTGGCAAAAATTGTTTTGACTATAAAAATGAACTCACCGTTCTCGACATGAAGGGTGAAGAACATCATCTCTAGTTCTCTTCATGTCTGCACAAAACGAAATCCGAAAAGCTCTTTATTTTTCCTCAAACAAAGATAATCACTTTAAACAGAAAGCCCCCAAATTCAAAGAGAAACCACACCTTGAGCTTTCTCAGAGTGAAAGAAGGAGCAGATCTCTGAGATGAAGAGGACTGAGAAAATTTGATGCTTTTCAACAAGATCTTAGCACAATTTATAGGGGTTTTGTGGATGTGGTTAAGGAAAGTCATGTCGATGGATTAGGTTTGCCTTTGGATTCCTAGTAATATTTCATATTTGGCTAGCCTGCTGCTTTTGCGCGCATTTAACCTAATTATGATGCATGGAGAGAAATTGCCACTAGGTAGGTTGTGTACGACACATTTGTTACATGGAAGCAAGCCTTTAAAAATCACGGTTTTTCTCGTTAATTGATCGTTTTGACGGATGCATTCATTTACGAAGCCGTTAAATTTAGATAAACGGCTTACTCCAAGATGGAAATCGGAGGTGATGAGCTTTTCATCCTTTACGGAACTTCTTAAAATTTTCAAACCGTCAAGTTTAAATAAGTGGCTTACTCGAAAATGGATAATTGGAGGTAATGTGCCTTTTCTTCTTTACAGAACGTTTGTGCTTTTTCAATATTAACATATCACGGCTAATTCGTGGATATTGAAGAAAAACCCAAAACGCAGCAAAGGAAAGCGAACCAGAGGACACCCAAGACAGATGTTAGAGATGAATATGGAAACTCGGGTGTCAATTCAAGATGCATCTTGCTGAATGTAGAAGTCTCATAATTATCATTTGGAATAGATCTCTAATTTGGGAGGTAATCACATATGGAAACAAATCCTAGTTGTTATCTACTCTGTTGTCATATCCGTAGGACAAAGAAAAGCAATACTCTGAGTTTGCTTCGAAATGTTCTCTATGTTGGATCAAAGATAGACAACATAGATTTCGCGAACTAGAAATTTTTGCAGTTGCGTTCGGTTTATGTCGTATTATCTTTTTTTTTTTCAGATTTTTTTTTCTTTTTTCTCTTTTTACTTTTCTTCTCTTTATTTTTTCTATTGTTGTTCATCTTCAACTCTACGATAAATGTTGAACTCGTACGTGGGTTTGAAATTTTTGTTCCTGTTCATCTCTCTACTAAACCTCACATGTTATTTTGATTTCTTGTTCTTCTTCACATTTGTTTCGGACGTTGCGAGCTCTCGGCAAATCTCTAATGGCCACCTATGCTCTCTTCATCTTCAATTTTTCTGCTCTCAATCTCCGCCGCAACGTTCACTTTCCCTCACCTCCTCCCCACAGATTTCCACCACTCATGCCTCTGTTCTAGACCGAGGACCCTCGCCTCTAATTTTCACTTGTGCGGCCGTGGTTCATATTCGCCGTTGTCGAGCCCAAGCTCAGCCAGTGAGGTCAAGTCTCATATATCAGATATTAGTTTAAGCGAGCCCTAGCTCAGCCGGTTGAGCGCCACCAGGCCGGAGATCCAAGGTTCGCGCTTGATCCAAGCCTCTATCTCGGCTTGGGCTTGTTCCTTCTCTGAGTTGTGGCTCTGCAGTCATGCCTGAACATGATTCTCTGGTGTTGTCACATCTGGAATTGATGTTGTTATTAAATGAAACTGCTTACTAGTTGGCTGAATTGTGTTAGTGCCGTGGGATGGAGTTTCTGCGGAAATTAGAACACGCCAAGTTGTTTCTCTGATGTGAAGATGGAGATGATGTCAACCACTCATGTTGATTGAGTTTGTTGTTTATTGAAAATGCGTGATAGTTGGCTATTGCGGATCTTCAAATTGCTAGTGGAGGAAGGAGGAACTACACACTATAATGTGTGTCAATAATGGGGGAGTCAGATAAGAAATGTAAAGAAGGTTGACCCGGAGAAGAAGAACAGTTGCAATAAATGTTAAGGAAAAAAATTGAGAACTTAAAAAATTAGACAAAAACGGCTTTGTATTGTCACGTTAGATCGTCGGTTGTGTAGCGTAAGATGGACAATGATGACCGGACGTAACGTTAGTGATTTTTGGTGACAATTGATCGAAAGGAATTAAATTCGAAAATCATAAAAATGTTTAGGATTACATTTGCCAAATTGAAAAATTTATGATTAAATTAACATCGGTACGATAGGTTTATAACTGACCGGGTTATTTTCCCTTCCCACTATATCAAGCTAATTGGGAACCTTCAAAAGAAAGAGATAAACGTATCGAGAAAGATACATAAGCTGGGAAACGATTCGTAGTAAAATACAAAATTGAAGGAAAAAGAAATTCAACATCACCTGCACGAAATCATTATTTGGAATTAGTTTTCACCACTAGTGAAACATAACATTTCTTTATCTCATAATTTTGTATTATCAACGTCCATTCAAAAGTGCATAGACAAACGTTCCGCTCGATGCACACGCCAAGTAACATATTGACTATTAACATACATACATTGCTCATTCTTAACACAAGCAAATAACCAATATCCAAGAATAACATTTAGAGTGATGCAAATACATTAGTTCAATTTATCCCAGAAATTTCAATAGATGACGATGTCTTACAAACTAATTCAGAACCATAAATCAAGAAGGAAAAGTAATACAGGGAAAAGTGAATATATTGATGAAATCTTCTTCCATAAAATGCTCCCTATGTTATGATCAACAACCCGATCCAATCGCATTCCTGTCGTCCTTGTGCAATTCTTCGTCGTATCCTCATTGTGGTCCAAATCAGCGCAATTTTTGTGTAACTTCATCCTCGGATTGAGAATCGACCTATCTCGACGGGTTCGGTCCAAAACAACGACGAGAGAAAGGAAAGATTATTCCTTGGAACAAAAGATCTAACCAAAAGAAATGGGAGGCAAAAATGATCATCTTACCATTTGCACTCGGCACGAGGTCCGAGTGGTGATACAGCTGAGCTCTTCCTCATGCCGAAAGTTTTCAGGCAAGAATCTCTTGAATGCCTCGATTAAGTCCGGATGACCGGCAAAAAGGCAAGCAACCTACAGACATTACGAAATCAAATGATGGACCAAATCTTTTATCCTGCTCTATTTAGATCAAGATTGGGAAATTTTGTAGTGGAAACAAGAGATGGTCCATGCGGAAGGAAGCACGTCTATCTGCATTTACCTCATTGTAGATGGCGTCGATTTCCTTGCCATGCTGATACATATGGAGAATGTTATGAAAAGATATGTAAATATGTTCCTCGCTCCGAAAGCATTCCTATGTCCACACATGACATGAAATTAAATATCGTATCAACTCAATATTTGCTCCAACCCGAAAGACAAAAGTTGTGCCGTACCTTGAGCTTGTGGATGAAATCGATGGCGTCTTCCAAACTGGCAGGCTTCTTCGAAACCGGTGCTTCGTCCAGTGCTATTTCACATCCCACCGGCAAAAAAGTATTGAACCCATGAATCAATCTGTTATTACCTTTAAACAGTTCCTTTGCTATTGCCACGACTCTTGCTCTATCGATCCTGATTGATACCAGAGAAAGAAGTTAGATTATTGATATTCCTATTGTCGCCACGAGGTTAATGATTGTACCTTTGAGACTTGAAATCTATCATAATCTGTTGGAACATGTCGTACTTTTCCGGTTGATCTTGGAACGCGTCCTTCACTTCCCTGACGTATGACGAAGCGTCGTTCGGTGTTAGTCTTCGACCCGCTTTACCACCGGCGTCTCCCTCCTCTCCTCCTTGGGATTGTCCATAGCTTCATATGCAGAAAAAAGAATGAAGGGCCAGATTCAAACTAACATAGCCTTTAATACCGGTTCAATTCCTATTGGAAGCAATTATTTTCATCTATAAATATTTTGAATGACTCATGTACCAAACTTATAATACGTCTTACCTTAGCTTATTCATGTTCTTTCTTATGTTCTATTTTATATTAATTCATACGCAATTTTTTTCGATTGAAAATTAAATTTTTTGTCAATAGAAACCGAAAACGAAACCTCGAAGGGGGAAAAACAGCACTAAACAACAGCACTGGCTAAAATTATACTGAATATAAAAATGAACTCACCGTTCTCCACGGGAAGGGTGAAGAACATCATCTCTTGTTCTCTTCATTTCTGCACAAAACGAAATCCGAAAAGCACTTTCTTTTTCCTCAAACAAAGATAATCACTTAAACACAAAGCCCCCAAATTCAAAGAGAAACCACACCTTGAGCTTTCTCAAAGTGAAAGAATGAGCAGATCTCTGAGATGAAGAGAAGGAACCGAGAAAATGTGATGCTTTCCAATAAGATCTTAGCATAATTTATATTGGTTTCGTGGATGTGGTTAAGGAAAGTCATGTCGATGGCTTAGGTTTGCCTTTGGATTCCTGGTAATATTTCATATTTGGCTAGCCTACTACTTTTGGCGCGCATTTTACCTAATTATGATGCATGGAGAGAAATTGCCACTAGGTAGGTTGTGTACGACACATTTGTTACATGGAAGCAAGCGTTTAAAAATCACAGTTTTTCTCGTTAATTGATCGTTTTGACGGATGCATTCATTTATGAAGCCGTTAAATTTAAATAAACCGCAAACTCCAAAATGGAAAATCGGAAGTGACGTGCTTTTTATTCTTTACGGAACTTCTTATGTCGTTAAGTTGTACGTATTAGAATCATAAAGTTTTAAAAACGTTAAATTTAAAAAAGCGGCTTACTCAAAAATGGATAATCGGAGGTCATGTGCCTTTTATTCTTTACGGAACGTTTGTGCTCTTTCAATTTAACTTATCACGTTAACATTCGTGGATATTGAAGAAAAACCCAAAACGCAGCAAAGGAAAGCCAACCAGAGGACACCCAAGACAAATGTTAGAGATGAATATGGAAACTCGGGTGTCAATTCAAAATGCATCTTGCTGAATGTAGAAGTCTCATAATTAATCCCATGGAAAAGATCTCTAATTCGGGAGGTAATCACATATGGAAAAAAATCCAAGTTGTTATCTTACTTGATGTCAACATCCCTTAGGAAAAGAAGAGCAGGAACCTGAGTTTCTTTCGAAATGTTCTCATGTTGGATCAAAGATAGAGAGCATAGATTTCGTCAACTTAAAATTTTTGCGGTCGCTGATCGATATTTCCTATTTTGAAAAAATTACGAGCCGTTTGGTGATATATATATTTATGTTTTAAAAGCGAAAAGTTGGTGTTAATTTTGAGAACGCTATTTGGATCCATTCAATAGTGTTTAGGGTTAATACCATGAAAAATCTCAAACTGGTATACTTGTAATAAATTTATCTTAAACTAATTTTTTTGACCACCAAAAACCCCAAACTAGTACACTCATGACAAATTTACCTTCCGTTAATTTTCGTTAAATTTTAACGTTAAATTTCTGAGTTGGATGACATGTGGCAGTTGAAAGGTGTAGTAGTTTGGGATTTTACCCTCTTTTTGTCACAAGTGTAATAGTTTCTAGTTTTTCATGGTATTAATCTAATTTAACGGAGGATAAAATTGTTTTAAATGTACCGGTTTGGGATTTTTGGTGGTAAAAAAATTAGTTTTGGGTAAATTTATTACAAGTGTACCGGTTTTGGGTTTTTGGTGGTCAAAAATTTGTTTGAAGTAAATTTGTCACTCGTGTACCAGTTTAGGGTTTTTCGTGGTATTAACCCTAGAATTTATTATTTCAAAAACAAAAGCTAACATAGTCCATTGTTTAAGAAGTATATCTTTTTTTGGGGTTAATACCATGAAAAATCACAATATTATACACCCGTGCCACATTTACCCCAGACTAATTGTGATGTCATAAAAATTCTTAAATCGGTCTTACTATCACAAATCTTCCAAAACCTTATAGCAAAATTGGAACAAAATTAGGGAGTTCAGTAGATTTCCAAACCTTATGGTCGAGGCATGGGCCTGCACTCGTTTGGTTTTTTCTACTTTTTCGTGTTTTCTTAGTTTAACTTATTTTTTTAATTTAATATAGGGATAAGTGCACTAGAAGTCCTAAAACTTATCGTGCAAGTGCAATTGAGTTATAAAACTTTCAAAAAGTGTAGTTAAATTTTAAAACTTGTCGAATTGGTGTAATGAAGTCCTTCCGTTAACTCGGTCTAATATGGCTAAAGGAAAATGCTGATGTGGCTAAAACATAAACATGAGGCTACAACAATGTCGTTTTATTCCATATCTTATTTTTTAACCCTAATTTGATTTAAACTATATTTAAAGTAAACTGAATTAAAAAAGAACACAAAAAAGGAAAGGAAAAAAAAAACAGCCGAGGGCACGTTGCCATCGCCACCTCCACCATCGCCGACTAAGGTGAGGGTCACTAGCCATCCCCCCACCATTGTCAACCCTTTCCGGCATTTAGTGAGGCGGCGATGGCGAGGGCTTGCCGCTTCATTTTTTTTTTCTTTTTTGTGTTCTTTTTTCTAAAACTTAGCTTATTATTTTAATTCAATTTAAATCAAATTTAAGTTAAAAAAAATATTTGGACCAAAATGATGTTTTAGTATCATATTTCATGTTTTAGCCACGTTAACATCACTTAGAAAAGAGAAAATAATAACAAAAAAAAAAGTCACGTCAACATTTTCAGTTAGTCAATTTGGAAAGAAAGTTCTTGATTGCACTAATTTCACAAGTTTAGGACTTGATTGTATTTTTTGAAAAGTTTTAGAACTTTTCGTAACAAGTTTTATGGCTTATAATGTACTTATCCCTTTTTGGTACTTCAAAACTTGGATGCATTGCTCTCTTTTTTTAGCTATTAAAATCAGGTTCATTATGTTGATCATTAATTATCACGCCAAAGTTTATATACGGAATTCATTACTTAAGCGGCATGATGTGTCAAACAAACATTGAAAAAACTTGAGGCTGCCGATCTTTTTGGTCTTCTGCAAAAATGCGTAATTTGCTAATCTGGACTACTTACTAAAAGATAGTTTTAAGGTTTTGGTCTCTCTCTTTTTATTTTCATAAATAACCTTGCGACCAGAATTAAAAGCGAAAATAAAGTAATAACTAAAAAGATTAATAAGTGAGATACTAAGTAACGTGCGGTTATCGACAGTAGAGGCCGTATGTAACTTCACTAATCCCTCTCTTAAGCAGTTAACACCACCACCAATCATGGGGCAATGACCAAAGGACCGACAGCAATATAATAAGATGAGCTTGTTCATAAAGTATGATCTCCACTTACCACTTTAAGTAAATCGTGTGAATCAAAAAGCTATTTTGGAAGTCGAAGAGCCTTAAGATGGAAATTAATGGTATTTGGAGAATAACGGGCGGTCCCATTTAATAGCCGCGAGGAAGGGCCGTTGTTGGGAAAGCATATTTGTTTCGAAAATCCACTAGTAAGACCTCCAAATATTTTCTTCAAGGAGACTGACTAATTGTTGAAAAGCATTTTCTTCCAAAACATTGCCCTCACTGAAGTGGATGTTTGTTCCCTTGGACACCGCCTGTTGCTCAATGTTTAAATCTACTATAATTATCTGAAAAATGAATAAAAAAAGTCCACATAATGCATATCAATCATCAAAAGTCACTTGAACAGCCAATATCATCATCACAACAACGGAAAAAAGATTAAACATATCACATTATTGCATAATATTCCAACTAAGGGAAAATTACCCAATCGGTCTTCAATATATTGTACGGATGTCATTATAGTCTTAAATATTTTTCATGATTTTCTTATGTTGTCTATCCGACTGAAATTAGCCGGAAATTGCTGACGTGGCAGTCTAATCATCGCCGATTGTCCTACGTGTTAGTGCCGGCGATTTGACATAGACAACTCTACTCCAAATGATGTCGTTTGGAGTAATTTTTTGAATTTCTAGATTTTTTCCTTTTTCTCTCTTTTTCTTTTCTTTATTTTTATTTTTTCTTTTGCTGTTCATCTTCAACTTTACGATGAACATTGAAACCTGTGTTTGGGTTTGGACTTTTTATTTCTTTTCATATTCTCTACTAAACCTCATGTGTTATTGTGATTTCTTGTTCTTCTCTATATTCGTTTAGGACGTTGCAAGCTCTCGGCAATCGTCTAATGGTTTGGTTTTCTTTTGTTTGAGGCTAACAATACACTTTAAAGGAAGAAGAATAGGTTGTTTTAAAAGATATTACAAATTTTCATAGAATATTTCAAAAATTAGTGAAGAGTTGAAGAGATTGCAAATAGAATTTGTAGTGGTTCGGCTAATATAATGCCTATATCTACTCTCCCAGACTAATAGCCACCATGCACCAAGCCTCTATCTCGGCTTGGGCTTGTTCCTTCTCGAGTTGTGGCTCCGCAGTCATGCCTTCCTATGATTAATTCTCTGGTGTTGTGAGATCTGGATTTGATGTTGTTATCAAAATGAAATTGCATAATAGCTGGCTGAATTGTATTAGTGCCGTGGGATGGAGTTTCTGCAGAAAGTAGAACACCCCGAGTTGTTTCTCTAATCTAAAGGTGGAAATGATGTCGACCACTCTTTGAGTTGTTGCAGCCGTAACTTTGAGTGCCTTTTGTTGATTGAGTTTGTTAGTTTATTGAAACTGCGTGATAGTTGGCTACTGGGATCTTCAAATTGCTAGTGGAGGAAGGAGGAACTCCACACTAAAATGTGCGTCAATAATGGGGGAGTCTGATAAGAAATGTAAAGAAGGTTGACTCGTCGGAGAAGAAGATGAACAGTTACCATGTAATGTTAAGGAAAAAAAATTGAGAACTCAAAAAAATTAGACAAAAATGGCTTTGTTTTGCAATGTCAGGTCGTCGGCCGTGCAATGTAAGACGGCCGACGATGACCGAATGTCGCATTAGTGATTTCTAACGATAATTGATTGGAAAGAATTACATTAGAAAATTATTAAAATGTTTAGAATTACATTTGCCAAATTGAAAAGTTTATAACTGAATTGACATCGGTACGATATTTTTAGGATTGACCGGATAATTTTCCCTTCCTACTATAACTAGCTAATTTGGAACCTTCAAAAGAAAGAGATAAACGTATTGTAAAAGATACATAAGCTAGGAAACGCTACATAGTAAAATCCAAAATTGAAGGAAAAAGAAATTCAACATTACCAGCGCAAAAACTTTATTTGGGATTAGTTTTCGCCACTAGTGAAACATAACATTTCTTATCTCATAATTTTGTATTATCAACATCAATTCAAAAGTGCATAGACAAACATTCCGCTCAATGCACACGCCAAGTAACTTATTGACTATTAACATGCATACATTAATCATTCTTAGCACAAGCAAATAACCAATATCCAAAAATAACCTCTAGAGTGATGCAAAAACATTAGTTCAATTTCTTTTTTATTTCCTTTATCCCAGAAATTTCATTAGATGACGATCTCTTACAAACTAATTCAGAACCATAAATCAAGAAGGAAAAGTAAAACAAGGAAAAGTGAGTATATTGATGAAATATTCATCCATAAAATGTATCCCTATGTTATGATCGACAACTCATATTAGATCCATGTGTATTCCTATCGTCCTTGTGCACTTCTTCATCATGTCCTCATTATGGTCCAAATCGGCGCAATCTTTGTCTAGCTTCATCCTTGGCTTGAGAATTGACCTATCTCGACGGGTTCGGTCCAAAACAAAGACAACAAAGTAGAAAGATTATTTCGTGCAACGAAAGATCTAACCGAAAGAAATGGGAGGCATAAATGGTCACCTTACCATTTGCAATCGACGCGAGGTCAGTGTGGTGGTACAGCTGAGCTCTTCCCCAAGCCGAAAGTTTTCAGGCAAGAATCTCTTGAATCCCTCAAATAAGTCCGGATGGCCGGCAAAAAGGCAAGCAACCTACGGACATTACGGAATCAAATGATGGACCAAATCTTTTAGCCTAGTCTATTTAGATCAAGATTGGGAAATTTTGTGGTGGAAACAAGCTAGAGATGGTGCATGCATAAGTAAGCACGTCTAACTGCATTTACATCATTGTAGACTATGCTGATTTTCCTTCCGCGCCGGTACAGATAGAGAATGTGATTAAACGAATCATAAATATGTTCCTTGTTCCGTAAACATTCCTGTATCCACACAAGACATGAAATTAAAGATCGTATCAACTCAGTATTTGCCTTCAGCATTGAAAGACAGAAAGTGTGCCGTACCTTGACCTTGTTCATGTAACCGATGGCTTCTTCGTAAGTGACAGGCTTCTTCTTTACCGGTAGTTCGTCCGGTGCTATTTCGCATCCCTCCGGCAAGAAAGCATTGAACCCGTGAATCAATCTGTTGTGCCCTTCAAATAATTCCTTTGCTCTTGCCACCACTCTTGCTCTATCGATTCTGCGCGATACCAAAGAAAGGAAGTTAAATCATTGATAGTCCTATTGTCCCCACAAGGTTCGTGATTGTACCTTTCAGTATTGAAATCTTTCATAATCTCTAGGAACATGTCGTATTTTTCCGGTTGATCTCGGAACGCGTCCTTCACTTCCCGGACGTATGACAAAGCGTCCTTCATTGTTAGTCTTCGACCCGCTTTACCTCTGGCGTCTCCCTCCATTCCTCCTTGGAATCGTCCATAGCTTCATATCCAGAGAAAAGAATGAAGGGCCAGATTCAATATAACATAACTTTTAATATCGGTTCAAATCCTATTTGAAGCATTTCTTTTCATCTATAAATATTTTGAATGACTTACATAACAAACTTATAATACGTCTTACCTTTGCTTATTCATGTTCTTTCTTATGTTCTATTTTACATTAATTTATATGCATTTTTTTCGATTGAAAATTAAATTTTTTGTCAATAGAAACCGAAAACGAAACCTCGAAGGGGGAAAAATAGCACTAAACAACAGGACTGGCAAAAATTGTTTTGACTATAAAAATGAACTCACCGTTCTCGACATGAAGGGTGAAGAACATCATCTCTAGTTCTCTTCATGTCTGCACAAAACGAAATCCGAAAAGCTCTTTATTTTTCCTCAAACAAAGATAATCACTTTAAACAGAAAGCCCCCAAATTCAAAGAGAAACCACACCTTGAGCTTTCTCAGAGTGAAAGAAGGAGCAGATCTCTGAGATGAAGAGGACTGAGAAAATTTGATGCTTTTCAACAAGATCTTAGCACAATTTATAGGGGTTTTGTGGATGTGGTTAAGGAAAGTCATGTCGATGGATTAGGTTTGCCTTTGGATTCCTAGTAATATTTCATATTTGGCTAGCCTGCTGCTTTTGGCGCGCATTTAACCTAATTATGATGCATGGAGAGAAATTGCCACTAGGCAGGTTGTGTACGACACATTTGTTACATGGAAGCAAGCCTTTAAAAATCACGGTTTTTCTCGTTAATTGATCGTTTTGACGGATGCATTCATTTATGAAGCCGTTAAATTTAGATAAACGGCTTACTCCAAGATGGAAATCGGAGGTGATGAGCTTTTCATCCTTTACGGAACTTCTTAAAATTTTCAAACCGTTAAGTTTAAATAAGTGGCTTACTCGAAAATGGATAATTGGAGGTAATGTGCCTTTTCTTCTTTACAGAACGTTTGTGCTTTTTCAATATTAACATATCACGGCTAATTCGTGGATATTGAAGAAAAACCCAAAACGCAGCAAAGGAAAGCGAACCAGAGGACACCCAAGACAGATATTAGAGATGAATATGGAAACTCGGGTGTCAATTCAAGATGCATCTTGCTGAATGTAGAAGTCTCATAATTATCATTTGGAATAGATCTCTAATTTGGGAGGTAATCACATATGGAAACAAATCCTAGTTGTTATCTACTCTGTTGTCACATATCCGTAGGACAAAGAAAAGCAATACTCTGAGTTTGCTTCGAAATGTTCTCTATGTTGGATCAAAGATAGACAACATAGATTTCGCGAACTAGAAATTTTTGCAGTTGCGTTCGGTTTATGTCGTATTATCTTTTTTTTTTCAGATTTTTTTTCTTTTTTCTCTTTTTTACTTTTCTTCTGTTTATTTTTTCTATTGTTGTTCATCTTCAACTCTACGATAAATGTTGAACTCGTACGTGGGTTTGAAATTTTTGTTCCTGTTCATCTCTCTACTAAACCTCACATGTTATTTTGATTTCTTGTTCTTCTCCACATTTGTTTCGGACGTTGCGAGCTCTCGGCAAATCTCTAATGGCCACCTATGCTCTCTTCATCTTCAATTTTTCTGCTCTCAATCTCCGCCGCAACGTTCACTTTCCCTCACCTCCTCGCCACAGATTTCCACCACTCATGCCTCTGTTCTAGACCGAGGACCCTCGCCTCTAATTTTCACTTGTGCGGCCGTGGTTCATATTCGCCGTTGTCGAGCCCAAGCTCAGCCGGTGAGGTCAAGTCTCATTTATCGGATATTAGTTTAAGCGAGCCCTAGCTCAGCCGGTTGAGCGCCACCAGGCCGGAGATCCAAGGTTCGCGCTTGATCCAAGCCTCTATCTCGGCTTGGGCTTGTTCCTTCTCTGAGTTGTGGCTCTGCAGTCATGCCTGAACATGATTCTCTGGTGTTGTCACATCTGGAATTGATGTTGTTATTAAATGAAACTGCTTACTAGTTGGCTGAATTGTGTTAGTGCCGTGGGATGGAGTTTCTGCGGAAATTAGAACACGCCAAGTTGTTTCTCTGATGTGAAGATGGAGATGATGTCAACCACTCATGTTGATTGAGTTTGTTGTTTATTGAAAATGCGTGATAGTTGGCTATTGCGGATCTTCAAATTGCTAGTGGAGGAAGGAGGAACTACACACTATAATGTGTGTCAATAATGGAGGAGTCAGATAAGAAATGTAAAGAAGGTTGACCCGGAGAAGAAGATGAACAGTTGCAATAAATGTTAAGGAAAAAAATTAAGAACTTAAAAAAATTAGACAAAAACGGCTTTGTATTGTCACGTTAGATCGTCGG
The DNA here is from genome assembly GCF_021117445.2 of Syzygium oleosum. Lineage (NCBI taxonomy): Eukaryota > Viridiplantae > Streptophyta > Magnoliopsida > Myrtales > Myrtaceae > Syzygium > Syzygium oleosum. Next base: position 6,844,794 of record NW_026607504.1, read on the forward strand.
TTGTGTAGCGTAAGATGGACGATGATGACCGGACGTAACATCAGTGATTTTTGGTGACAATTGATCGAAAGGAATTAAATTCGAAAATCATAAAAATGTTTAGGATTACATTTGCCAAATTGAAAAATTTATGATTAAATTAACATCGGTACGATAGGTTTATGACTGACCGGGTTATTTTCACTTCCCACTATATCAAGCTAATTGGGAACCTTCAAAAGAAAGAGATAAACGTATCGAGAAAGATACATAAGCTGGAAACGATTCGTAGTAAAATACAAAATTGAAGGAAAAAGAAATTCAACATCACCTGCACGAAATCATTATTTGGAATTAGTTTTCGCCACTAGTGAAACATAACATTTCTTTATCTCATAATTTTGTATTATCAACGTCCATTCAAAAGTGCATAGACAAACGTTCCGCTCAATGCACACGCCAAGTAACATATTGACTATTAACATACATACATTACACAAGCAAATAACCAATATCCAAGAATAACATTTAGAGTGATGCAAATACATTAGTTCAATTTATCCCAGAAATTTCATTAGATGACAATGTCTTACAAACTAATTCAGAACCATAAATCAAGAAGGAAAAGTAATACAGGGAAAAGTGAATATATTGATGAAATCTTCTTCCATAAAATGCTCCCTATGTTATGATCAACAACCCGATCCAATCGCATTCCTGTCGTCCTTGTGCAATTCTTCGTCGTATCCTCATTTTGGTCCAAATCAGCGCAATTTTTGTGTAACTTCATCCTCGGATTGAGAATCGACCTATCTCGACGGGTTCGGTCCAAAACAACGACGAGAGAAAGGAAAGATTATTCCTTGGAACAAAAGATCTAACCAAAAGAAATGGGAGGCAAAAATGATCATCTTACCATTTGCACTCGGCACGAGGTCCGAGTGGTGATACAACTGAGCTCTTCCTCATGCCGAAAGTTTTCAGGCAAGAATCTCTTGAATGCCTCGATTAAGTCCGGATGACCGGCAAAAAGGCAAGCAACCTACGGACATTACGAAATCAAATGATGGACCAAATCTTTTATCCTGCTCTATTTAGATCAAGATTGGGAAATTTTGTAGTGGAAACAAGAGATGGTGCATGCGGAAGGAAGCACGTCTATCTGCATTTACCTCATTGTAGATGGCGTCGATTTCCTTGCCATGCTGATACATATGGAGAATGTTATGAAACGATATGTAACTATGTTCCTCGCTCCGAAAGCATTCCTATGTCCACACATGACATGAAATTAAATATCGTATCAACTCAATATTTGCTCCACCCCGAAAGACAAAAGTTGTGCCGTACCTTGAGCTTGTGGATGAAATCGATGGCGTCTTCCAAACTGGCAGGCTTCTTCGAAACCGGTGCTTCGTCCAGTGCTATTTCACATCCCACCGGCAAGAAAGTATTGAACCCATGAATCAATCTGTTATGCCCTTTAAACAGTTCCTTTGCTATTGCCACGACTCTTGCTCTATCGATTCTGATTGATACCAGAGAAAGAAGTTAAATTATTGATATTCCTATTGTCGCCACGAGGTTCGTGATTGTACCTTTGAGATTTGAAATCTATCATAATCTGTTGGAACATGTCGTACTTTTCCGGTTGATCTTGGAACGCGTCCTTCACTTCCCTGACGTATGACGAAGCGTCGTTCGGTGTTAGTCTTCGACCCGCTTTACCACCGGCGTCTCCCTCCTCTCCTCCTTGGGATTGTCCATAGCTTCATATGCAGAAAAAAGAATGAAGGGCCAGATTCAAACTAACATAGCTTTTAATACCGGTTCAATTCCTATTGGAAGCAATTATTTTCATCTATAAATATTTTGAATGACTCATGTACCAAACTTATAATACGTCTTACCTTAGCTTATTCATGTTCTTTCTTATGTTCTATTTTATATTAATTCATACGCAATTTTTTCGATTGAAAATTAAATTTTTTGTCAATAGAAACCGAAAACGAAACCTCGAAGGGGGAAAAACAGCACTAAACAACAGCACTGGCTAAAATTATACTGAATATAAAAATGAACTCACCGTTCTCCACGGGCAGGGTGAAGAACATCATCTCTTGTTCTCTTCATTTCTGCACAAAACGAAATCCGAAAAGCACTTTCTTTTTCCTCAAACAAAGATAATCACTTAAACACATAGCCCCCAAATTCAAAGAGAAACCACACCTTGAGCTTTCTCAGAGTGAAAGAATGAGCAGATCTCTGAGATGAAGAGAAGGAACCGAGAAAATGTGATGCTTTCCAATAAGATCTTAGCATAATTTATATTGGTTTCGTGGATGTGGTTAAGGAAAGTCATGTCGATGGCTTAGGTTTGCCTTTGGATTCCTGGTAATATTTCATATTTGGCTAGCCTACTACTTTTGGCGCGCATTTTACCTAATTATGATGCATGGAGAGAAATTGCCACTAGGCAGGTTGTGTACGACACATTTGTTACATGGAAGCAAGCGTTTAAAAATCACAGTTTTTCTCGTTAATTGATCGTTTTGACGGATGCATTCATTTATGAAGCCGTTAAATTTAAATAAACCGCAAACTCCAAAATGGAAAATCGGAAGTGACGTGCTTTTTATTCTTTACGGAACTTCTTATGTCGTTAAGTTGTACGTATTAGAATCATAAAGTTTTAAAAACGTTAAATTTAAAAAAGCGGCTTACTCAAAAATGGATAATCGGAGGTCATGTGCCTTTTATTCTTTATGGAACGTTTGTGCTCTTTCAATTTAACTTATCATGGTAACATTCGTGGATATTGAAGAAAAACCCAAAACGCAGCAAAGGAAAGCCAACCAGAGGACACCCAAGACAAATGTTAGAGATGAATATGGAAACTCGGGTGTCAATTCAAAATGCATCTTGCTGAATGTAGAAGTCTCATAATTAATCCCATGGAAAAGATCTCTAATTCGGGAGGTAATCACATATGGAAAAAAATCCAAGTTGTTATCTTACTTGATGTCAACATCCTTTAGGAAAAGAAGAGCAGGAACCTGAGTTTCTTTCGAAATGTTCTCATGTTGGATCAAAGATAGAGAGCATAGATTTCGTCAACTTAAAATTTTTGCGGTCGCTGATCGATATTTCCTATTTTGAAAAAATTACGAGCCGTTTGGTGATATATATATATTTATGCTTTAAAAGCGAAAAGTTGGTGTTAATTTTGAGGACGCTATTTGGATCCATTCAATAGAGTTTAGGGTTAATACCAAGAAAAATCCCAAACTGGTACACTTGTAATAAATTTATCTTAAACTAATTTTTTTGGCCACCAAAAACCCCTGTCGCGACCTAAAATTTCTCTCAGGCTAATGGATTGTTAAGACTAAGCCTAACTCGGGCCCTCCCAAGCCCTACCAATTCGCAACTTAGGGTTTAAATTTTTAACATGCAAAAATTTTCATGCTTGGAGTCGCCACTAATCTATTTGTGGTAGGTCGATTAGAAACCTAAATAAAACATAGGGAGATATGTTTTATTCCTACGAACCAGAGATTCTAAACTTCGGGACTTGGTTACGCTAGATCTAGTCTAACGCCCTTTCGGTACCTTTTCTTTTCAAAAATATTTATGCAGCAGTCTGGATCCATTTTAACTTAGTTACTAGCATGTGAGGTGATCATGCGGGTGCGCAAACCACCAAAGTAACACCCAATAATCAAAACATTAAATAAATTGCAAGATTGGGAGAATTACTTACCTCGAAGCAACGTAAGCATCTGCATTATTAGCTAGAAAATCACATCAACAATCCTGATATGATTTCTAATTAACAAGCAGTTCACTCAATATTTTTTTAGGATTTTCACTTATTTAAATGAAAACTAACCTATATGCAATGACATGCGAAAATGACATGCGATTAATGCAACCTAGCATGCAAACTATATGTCGTGCGACGACGTGACCTATTTCTAATGACAAGACGAATGATTATTTTTGGTATTTTCTCAATTTAAATTCGGAATAATAAAAATGCCTAAATTAACATGCAAACTATGATGACTTAATCTACCCTAGCATGATTTCTTTTTAGGATTTTTGTTAAAATTCGAAATAATGAATTACTTAAATTAAGAATACAATCTATCCTAATCTATCCTAATCTATCCTAAAACAATTCATTCTTCTTTTCTTGGGATTTTCATGGAAATTCGAAATAATAAAATAACCTGAATAATCTATTAAGATTAGAATATTACTTAATTTAAACTAGAAAATAAATCATCTCAAGTCCTAATTTAAATTAAATAACTACTCTATCTTCTAGATATATTTAGGATTCCTAGACATGCAAAAACTCTAATTCAAATCTAATTAATATTTTTTGAATTTTCTGTTTATTTGGAAAAGGAAAGCAATTAAATAAACAAGGATAGCAACCACATTCAAAACGTCCACGCGATCCGCCATATTTGTTTCAAACTCGGATTAGGCATACAAATCAAACTATCGGTCATATCTATAGGGTTATAGATATCGACGGAAAGCCGATTATTCAAATTTGGAAAGCGGATAAAAATCATTATCGTACCCAAGTGGTTATGGATAAGATAATAATTTTCCGTATCGCCGCGTATCGAACCTTAGGGATAAGGTCGGATAGTCGTCCAGATACGTTGCTAAATTAGGAAGTTTTCCTAATTTTGAATATTTAAAAATATTGCGGATATATCGAACATTATCCTAAGATATCTAAATATCCACATGATATTCACGAAATATTCAAACACCCATATTAGGAAATTAAATATTCTGAAAATATCGGATAATGTTGAATTACCTAATTTGCAGATAACTTCCAAATTCGAATTGTGGATCGGGATCGGGCTTTGCGGATCGAGACGGCGGTGGTGGCGACGACACGATGGCTCACGGGCGTCGAAGACGGCGGGAGCGATGACCGGCTGAACAGCAACTTGGCGGGGGCTCACAGCGATGCACGAACGGTTCCGGGTGATGTGGTACTGATCTTGCGCTGGACGAAGTGCTTGCTGTGGCCTCACTGACGTGCACCGCCCTGCAGCCTTCTGTTGATTGGCCGCTCGACAGGGAAGAGTCTTCAGCTTGGCGAGGGAAAGCGGGCTGAACGAAGACGTCTTTATGCACGCTGCATGGGGAATCTTCAAAACTGTAGCTGCTGCTTCGTGGACCAACAGGATGGAGAGGAGGCGTTGACAAGCTCCTCGGTTGACTGGAGAAGACGTGGCTGGTGCATGGAGAAGCAGCAACAGCAGCGACAGCCTCTCGGGACAGGCTGTTCGGCGAGGCAAAGCAGCGACGATGGTCCTTCAACGGCTATAACTTGCGGACAGGGAAGGAGTGATGGTGGCTGACCGGGACGGTGTCGGCGGTCCTCCGACGCGGCGGTGACGCGCGATGGGAGGCACGACCACGGGTGGTGGTGTTGCCGGCCTCCCTTCTCTCCCTTTCTTTCACTCTCGCACTTGAGCTCTCACTCTCGTACTTGAGCTCTCAAAATCAGATCTGAAAATTTTTCTCCCCCCTCCTCCTTTGAAATCTGACCTAAACATGTTGATATAATGCTAACCTAGGTCAATTAGATGGGCTCTATAGTCCTAATGGGCTTAGGCTTGGGCTTAGGTTTAATTTAATTTAAATGGGCTGATTTAACTTGGGCTTTTATTTAATTAAGCATAATGGGCTGAATTAAACTCAAATTAAAACAACCGAGCCCGTTTGACTTGTAATTCCCGGTCCTTGCCTTCCGAGCGAGCCGAGTCTCGTTTGATGAAATTTTAAGCTCATTCGCCACTGCCAATCTGATGCAAAAAATGCAATTAAATTAAATGGACCTAAACTATATGTTTATGCAATTTAAATATTTTTATTTAGGGGTTAAAAATTTAATCCCTAATTTTCTATGCAAATTACACTAAATGATACGCCAAAATTTAGGTGTCAACAGCTGCCCCTCTTTGAAGGTGAGCTCGTAGAGGTTGCATTCAAAGACTAAATGATACCTAAATTTCAACCATGCAAATGCAATGAATGTTGTTTTTGTCGGGATTATGAGTCCCATTTTAAAATGCATTAAGAAATGATGCATGCTAACATGAGTGGAAAACATACCTGGAATTACTTACCTGATAGGAGTGAGATAGCGCAATTCGAGGCACGACTCGGACTTTGTATGTTGTTTGGCAAATGTCTGGGCTCATTTCCATAGGTATTGCCTGATATACGTTGATGAACTTCGGTGATCTGTAGTTAAGTCAAAACACACGAAGAAAGCTCGACGTATCCAATCATCATCTGGATTCGTGAGAACAGTTCCGATCTTTACCAACTACCTATACATCTCCATAGGTGTTTGCAAAGATTTGGCCGCTTCACTTATACCTGCTCATAAGTGAATTGCGGGGAGAACTTTTGAAGTCAAGAGGATATTCCGACTTTTACATATACTGCTCATATGCAAAGATTTGGCCGCCTCACTTATACCGCTCATAAGCGAGTAGCGGGGAACACTGGGGTTGAAAGAATATTCCGACCTTTACATATACCGCTCATATGCAAGGATTTGGCCACTTCACCTATACCTGCTCATAGGCGAGTAGCGGGGGAATACCTGAGATTTGGGGAGAATTCCGACCTTTATATATACCTGCTCATATGCAAAGATTTGGCCGCCTCACCTATACCTGTTCATAGGTGAGTAACGGGGGAATCTTCTCGAGATTGTATGAAAATCTGTGATTTGGTGAACAAAGGGGCTAGCCCAAGTGTTCAAGGGTTCCTTGACAAAGTACCCGGATATCATCAGAGGTACCTGAAAAAGCTTGATCAATAGACACCTAAACATCATCAAAGGCATCTAGAGATCGCAAAAATGATCAAATGTGGGTCCTGACGATTGCTCGAACAGGTTAGGGACACCTAGATAGTCATAGACATCCTAGGGATAGAGATATACGTACCTGGCGATATCTCCAACTCTGAAGGTGTGTCTCCCGTTAGACATGGATTTAAGTAACATGTAATATACATTCGCACACTGTCAAGAACACATATACACATGCACTATGATTTTCAACTGATTTTCATGCACGATGATTTTGTCAAATCGGTATTACAAACTCATTGGGAACAATCATGACAAGACAATCCGAACTTACAAGTGGGTGTCTTGAAAATGCCGAATGAGGGACTTCCGATCTAAAAGGGCTTTCTCTCATTCTCATTGAAAAAGGCTGATTTATGAGAATCACTCCATCTCACCTTCATCATGTGGACAAGGGTCCGAGTATTCTCGCAAGCGGTACGACCTTACCAATCTGAGAGGTCTTTGTCAGGACCGTAACATGGGCTTGGTCAATGGCTTAGCAAAAGGGGACTCTTTGAGTCAAGGCTATTGAAAGAACAATACTCCGCAATCGTCTCCGGGTTTACAAGTCAAGAACCCTGCAAAACGAGATAGAAATGGACTTGCTCGCACTTCTTCGAGCTAAGCTTATAAACATCTGAATCCTTCGTTAGTTCAAGTGCCCTAATATGAAGAGACTTTACAAGGGACGTAACGTAGGCTAGGCTCATGGGTTGAGAAATGAATAGATCATTAGGCTCAAAATGTGTATAATTGGGGTGAATAAGTTGGTGATCATCTTGGCATTGTCACCGGTCTTCTTGTTCATTCTTGGGAGTTGTCTTTTCAACGAATGCTTCATTGGGCTTGAATTCACCACTTCTTTAAATTTGTAGGACTATGACTATCCCACTGGGGATGATTTTGATACACTTATCTTTCATCCTTGGGCATTGGCCTTGCTTTTACCAGGCACACTGCTCTTTCTTGCCCACTGAACTCTTTTTTTTTTTTACACTTGACATACGCTGTTTACAATGCATATATTGGCCAACTATACTTTGACTGAATGATTCAACATTAGACTTCCAGGGGTAATTGCCTTCGATTGACATTCTGAATATGCTGCTCGGCGGTGACAACTTTTACCTTGCCCTAATGTGGGGGATGATCACCAACTGGTTTTAAGAAACGAATTTGCAGGCTCAATTGGGCTTAGCAAAGGATAAAGTGTGTATAGGATAGAGAAAGAAATGCTCTTCGTCATCCTAAGACACTTGAATTTCGTGTGAATTCATCTGAAAAAAGCAACACTCGAAGATTGATGCAAGTGAGAGCAAGAAAATTTCTACTCATTTTTCACCTTATAATGCTGACTTACCTCCAGTTTGCCCCAATGTGGGGTAATTCTTAACAAGGGTAATTTGAAAGAATTTCTCCAAGTGTTTAGGCTCAAAGTGGCAAAACAATGGATAACCTGTAGTGTTTGGGATAGAGAAATGAACTGCCTCTCGTCATTTCGGTTGCCGTACCTTTTGCAAGATAACCCTTTACCTTACAGACATGAAATTTTTCCGCTCAACTCACTGGGGATTAGTGCATGGGACTATGTATAGGATAGGGCTTGCCTTCCATCATCCCGATGTACCTCATTCGACACATTCAAGTCATTCCACATGAGTTATCAGATTGTCTAAATAGACTTCTCCTTTGAAGTCAATGATACTGATCGACAAAATAACCATGTAGAAATTAAAGCCAATGCAAACATCTTAACTTGAAATTGGTTGAAACCATTTATTCATCAGTGAAATGTTTGCAATTCAAAGGTATAAAGCCAAACACTGGAAACTTTTGCTGCAGAATGTCAGGTTTTATCAAGGATAATACATCTTTACAGCATCAGAATTAATAGGATTGGAGAACTCACGACCATCCATTTCTGCGAGAATCAGGGCACCTCCGGGAAGCACCTTTTTAACCACATATGGACCAATGTAGTTTGGGGCAAATTTACCTCCAGGAACAGGAAAGACTGGCAGTACCTTCCTTAGGACTAGGTCATTTACCTCGAAGTGTCTTGGACGCACCTTTTGGTTGAAGGATCTAGCTATCCTCTGCTGATAGGTTTGACCGTGGCAAATGGCTTTCAATCGCTTCTCATCTATTAGGTTCAACTGCTCATGCCTTTGTTGCATCCATTCCGCCTCGGATAACTCCACCTGAGACAAGATTCGCAGGGAAGGGATCTCTACTTCGACGGGCAGGACTGCTTCCATGCCATACACTAAGGAAAAAGGTGTCGCCCCAACAGAGGTTCGGATGGAAGTCCGATACGCCATTAGTGCAAATGGCAACCTTTCATGCCAATCACGATAGTTTTCAGCCGTTTTAGCCAGGATCTTCTTGATGTTCTTGTTAGCAGCTTCAACTGCTCCATTTATCTGTGGACGATAGGGAGATGAATTCAAGTGCTTGGATCTTGAACTCATTGAACAACTGATCTATGAACTTGTTGTTTAAATTTGTCCCATTATCGGTGACAATAGCTTCAGGGGCACCATAACGAGCGATTATGTCTCGCTTAATGAATCTTACAACATTCTTTGCAGTGACGTTCGCATAAGATGCCGCCTCAATCCACTTGGAGAAATAATCAATCGCGACCAAGATAAACCGGTGTCCGTTCGATGCCTTGGGATTAATTGGGCCAATTACATCAATACCCCACATTGAAAAAGGCCATGGCTCGGACAAGCGATGTAATTCCGTCGGAGGAACATTTATTTTATCTCCGTGAACTGACAAACGATGACATCTTCGAACATGTTGGATGCAATCACTTTCAAGGCTAAGCCAATAATAACCCAACCTCATGATCTTCTTTGCTAACATGTGACCATTCATGTGTGGACCACATATTTCCTCGTGTACTTCTTGCATGATTCTGGTAGCTTCAGCCGCATCTATACACCTCAGTAGGATCGAATCATAGGATCTTTTGTACAGCTTTTCACCACTGACAAAGAATTTTGAAGCCATTTTCATTATGTACTTCCTGTCAGCCGGGGTGCTTCCCTCAGGAAATTCTCGTTTCTGGATGTAACTCATGATATCATAATACCATGGCTTCTCGTCAGGTTCTCCAGTTACAACCATATAGTAGGCCGGTTTTGTCAGGACTTCAATTTTCAGGGGTTCTACCTCTATTCCATCAGTCACTTGCAGCATGGATGATAGTGTAGCTAGCGCGTCGGCGAACTGATTATGGGACCTCGACAAGTACTCAAAAGAGATATCCTCGAATTCCTCTATGATTTCTTCGAGGTATTCATGGTACGGCACCAGTTTGGTGTCTCTCGTCTTCCACTCCCCTACAGTTTGGAGAATAATCAGAGCGGAATTACCAAACACTTTCAACTTGGCTATCCCCATTTCCACTGCAGCTTGGAGTCCAAGGATGCAAGCTTCGTACTCGGCTATGTTGTTGGTACATGGGAACACCAACTTTGCTGCTACTGGATAATGTTGCCCATCTACGGATATTAAAACTGCCCCAGTACCAGAACCAGCCAAGTTTACAGCTCCATCAAAAAACATGGTCCATGTATCTTCCTTTATTACCAAAATGCGATCTTACGGGAATATCTATCATCATCGGGGATTCCAGGATTTTCGGCTAACACATCAAGCAATTACTCGGCCTTTAACTGACTTCCGCGACATCGTCTGGACATCAAATTCTGAAATTAAAATCTGCCACTTGGCTAACTTCCCTACCAAAGCCGGTTGATCAAGTAAATACTTGATGGGATTATTCTCAGTCACAAGCAAAGTCTGGTGATGCAATGTATATTGTCGCAGCCTATGGAGCACCCATACTAGTGCAGCGCAAGTCTTCTCGGCTTCAGGATAATTCAACTCCGAGACGGTGAACTTCTTATTCAGGTAATAAATGGCTCGCTCTTTTCCATCTTCAGGACTTTTCTGGGCTAGCATCGCACCCAGAGACTCGCTATGAATCGTGAGGTAAAGGATCAAAGGCTGGCCCGGCATTGGTGGGACTAGCATTGGTGGTTTCATCAGGTACCGTTTTAATTCATTAAACGCTTCCCGACAATCATCGTCCCATTCTACTTGAGCATTCTTCTTTAGAAGTTTGAAAAATGGCTTAGCAGTTTTGGAAATAAAGCGGGCTATGTAGTTCAACCTACCCAGGAGGCTTCGCACTTCTTTCACGGTCGATGGGGGTTGTAACTCACATATAGCTTTCACTTTGGAATGGTCAACTTCAATGCCCTTGCGCTTACTATGAACCCGAGTAATTTGCCCGAGGTTGCTTCGAATATGCATTTCGCTGGGTTGAGACGGAGTTTAAACTCACGGAGTCTGTCGAACAACTTTTTTAGGGAATTAACATGACTCTCTCCGGGTTGAGACTTGGCAATCATGTCATTGACATAGATCTCGATCTCCTTATGCATCATGTCATGAAAAAGCGTCACCATTGCCCGTTGATATGTTGCCCCGGCATTTTTAAGGCCGAAGGGCATGACCTTGTAATGGAATGTCCCTTAAGGGGTAATGAACGCCGTTTTTTCTTTATCGCCGTCTTTCACTTTTATCTGATTATAACCCGAGAAACCATCCATGAAGGAAAACAGCTCGAACCCAGCGGTGCTGTCCACCAAAACATCTATGTGTGGCAAAGGGAAATCGTCTTTAGGGCTGGCCTTGTTTAGGTCGCGGTAATCAATGCAAACCCGAATTCGACCATCTTTCTTCATGACTGGCACGATGTTGGCCACCCAGCTGGGGTATTGGGTGACTTCGATGAATCCCACTTTCAAGAGCTTCATGACCTCATCCTCTATTTTCTTCGAAAGTTCAGGCTTGGTTCTCCGTAGCCTCTGTTTCTTGGGCGGCATGCCTGGATTAGTAGGTAGACTATGCTCCACGATAAAAGGGTCTAAACCCGGCATATCAGCATACGACCATGCAAAGATATCATGGTAATCCTTCAGCAGTTGGACCAGGCGTTTTGCTTCACCTTCGGGAAGGGTTGCCCCTATCTTCACCTCTTTGGGTTCTCCGGAATCACTCAGGTTGACGATGATAGTTTGGTCTACCGTCGGGACTTTAGGTCTTTCATGATGCTCTAGATCGCGCTGAAGATCCAAGGAATCTTCGAGTTCGTTGGTGTCATCAAGATCAGGCTCGGCGGCACATAATTCATCATATTGGACCGTTCCCATACCTTCACGCGTCATAAGATTGCCCCTGAAACATAAAGTAAGGGATTCAGAAGGACAAACAGGGGTAAACCTTGCATTTTTTCTAAATTGTTTTTTTTTTTTTGAAATTCTTTTCAAAAATATTGTAACACGAAGGAACATGAAGAAGCCCAGGCCTCAGAATTCTCCTTGGACTATATTTTCTTTTATCGGTTGGATATCATCACCGGGCAGGTTTGATGTACCTCAACATGTCCTCAAAACGAAAATAACTTGTAATTTCATTGATTATTTCAAAATGAATTACATTTATTGAATGGAAATTGCAACAATCAAATCCTAAAAATGAAAATGGAAAGCAGCGCCCGAAACGGGGCAAGTCCTAAAAAGCAGTAAAAATTCCCACGTAGGGGAGTGTGCGAAATAGTAAAAGTTTTATTCTTGTGGGCCTGTGCCCATTCCCTCTAACGGTCCTTCCTCGATAGCTCCAACGAAGAAATCATCAAACAGGACAGTGATTCCATCCATTGCATCATTAGAATCTTCTGTCATTAGAGGTGTTGGATCATCCATACCTCCCCATCCATCCGGGACAATATCACAGGGGTTAACATAGAAGCTCGGGGGCGCCGAGTATTTCACATAAAAATCAAGCTTGCCGCTCGGTTGGCCCAAAGTGTCGATCACCTCTTTCTCTTCATGCATCATTCTTGCAGGGCCCGGAAATGTGGTGCGGATATGTGGAAGCAACCTACCATGCCCAAGCTCTCCATTGTTGTGGGTAATTCCATTCGGCTCTTCTTCGGATCGCTGTCTGTTATATCCATCTCCTCGACCTCGATCTCGACCGCGTCCACGTTCATGTCCACGTCCCCTATTATTTGGCCCGCTTGACCCCTGGTATCCCAACCCAGTAGTGTGGGGCCTTCGAGAAACTTCCACCGGTTGGCGGATACCTTGACCATTCCTACCAAGACCTTCACCCGGAATAAAGCCATGGGACACCATTACTCTTCCAACCATGACTGCAGCATTTGACACCTCAGGAATGGGCGGTGATGATCCTCTCGATGCATGTATGGTTGATACGAGCTCGAGCGACTGATAGCTTGATTCTATTTTGCAATCCAGCTCAACATAGGGGATAGCCGTTGCGTGGTAGATTGGGTGCTCCTCTTCACCGTGGACTGTGACTAATTTTCTCTCCACAACGAACTTCACCCTCTGATGTAGACTGGATGGCACAGCTCCCGCAGTATGAATCCATGGACGACCCAATAGAAAATTAAATGCAGTGGGAATGTCCATAACTTGAAATAGGATGTTGAACATCGTTGGTCCTATCTGTATGTCAAGGTGGATTTCTCCCATTACTTCTTTCTTCGTTCCATCAAAGGCCCGCACAGAGGTCTTTGCAGAATTTATCCTAGAAGGGTCTATCTTGAGGCGGTGTAAAGTCGCCAAAGGACATATATTCAAGGCGATCCGTTATCAATGAGTACCCGGGCTACATGCGAGGCCTTATATTTGACAGAAATGTAAAGTGCCTTGGTATGCCCATCCCTTCCGGAGGAAACTCTTCATCTGAAAAGGCTATGAGGTCCTTGAGGAGTATAGAACCGACAAATTCCTTCAATTTATCATGATCGATCGTTTCTGGCACGTGGACTTCACTTAACACCTTCATTAGGGCCTTCTGATGCTTGACAGATGTCTGGAGTAGTTCAAGGAGAGAGATTTGCGCGGGCATCTTGCGCAATTGTTCAACTATGTTGTATTCGCTAGCCTTAATCACAGCTAGAAACTCTTTGGCTTCTTCATCAGTAACAGGTTTTGCAGGTTGGGCATTAGCTTGGCTATAGGTACGCCCAGATCTGGTAACCAAGTCGACATCGAGGCTGTAAGACCAAGGGACCGCCTTATTATCACTGTACTCATGTGGTTGAGGTATCTCGATCACTATCCCTTCATCAGCTGTAGGCGTGCTTACTACGATCTCTTCATCATCGGACGCGTCTTCGAGCGGAGGCATGTCTTCAAGCAAAGGGTCGAACTTGTCCTTCCCGGTGTTCAATGTAGCAAACTCTTCTTCCCAATTAATAACCACTTCAGAAATAGTGGAAACAATGCCAGTGTGGTCAGCATAAACAATCATCCCAGCTTCTACCATCCTTGAGATTCTTTCTCTCATGACAGCCAGGGGAAGGGTCTCGTTACTCGGGTAATAACCGGCTTTCACCAACTCGCCATAGACGTCCGTAGTATACACCTTGACGTTCTTAATTCGACCAGCATCGAAGCTAAAAATGGCATTCACATTGCCCGCGTGATCGGGGAGTGGGTCTGAACATTCGGCTTAGCGGGTTGGAATGAGAAAGCCCTCGTGTCCAGGAGGTTCTGGATTCGGTGCTTGAGGACATAGCAATCATCGGTTGAGTGTCCCAGCTCACCCATGTGATAATCACATTTCTTTGACGGGTCGAAGTTATAGAACCGCTCAGGATTGGGCCGCTTTGGCTCAGTGGTAAGCAAGCCTTTCTTTCGGAGGACCGCCAATACTTGAGACAACGACCCGGGGAGGGGGGTGAATTGCCTCTTGTTGTTCTTCCTTTGAAAAGGTTGACGACCCGAGTTTTGTTGCTGAGCTTCCGCTACTTGGATTCTTTGGGCGGAGTTAGTATTGCTCGGTTGGTTATAAGCCACATTCACTTCCCATTCTTAGGTTCTTTCTCTTTTCTCGCACCAAATCTTACTGGTCGAGGAGGACGGCTCGACAAACCATCCATCTTTCAGCCCTATCTCAATCTGTTCGCCTATGGGGATGAGTTGGTTGAAGTTGTCAGCCGGAATGGCAACCATCCGATTACGGTATTCGAACGGGAGAGTTTTTACGAACATCCTCTTCAACTCGCTGTCTATGGGTTTTGGGACAATGAGCAGCGACTAAATTCCTCCATCCGATAGCATAGTCTTTGAAGGACTCAGTCTTTTCATCGAGCACGTTCGAGATCATCACGGGTAGGAATGATGTCCGTTATGAATCATCACGCTTTAAGAATGCTTCACCGGCTTCTTTCCAAGTTTTGAGGCCATTTATCTTCTTCATGAGATACCAGTTCAAAGCGGGACCCGTCAAACTTGCTTGAAAGGCATGGATCATCGGGAGTTTGTTGTCAACATATGAAGTCATCTCGTACGTGATAGAGTGCGGGTGGGCTTTTGGACATGTGGTGCCATTGTACTTGTCAAAATCTGGCATTTTGAACTTCTTTGGGATTTTGATCTGTGAGTACAGGGACAGATCGATCGAAGGTGAATCCTGCGAACCTTCCAGCTGCTTCACTCTTTCTTCAAGCTTGTTGACTCGTTCGTCAGGTTTGTCTTTGTTGTCGATAATCTGGACGGGGTCATCTTCTAAATCAGGAATATCGTCATCTCCGTCAACATCGACACTTTTTCTAACTTTCTGCTTTGGGACTGATGTTTCGAGGGATGCCGGAACAGGGATCGACCGAAGAGCTTTGATCTCAGCGGACATTTGTTGCATCGCGATGACAAGTTGCTTCATCTGGTCTTCCATACCAACAACACGCTCTTGCAAGTCGGTTTGATCGGCCATTCTGGCTCTCGACCGTGTACGAATGGGCGATCGTGATCGGTCCGTAGTTACCTAATTTCGGAACGAAACAGGCATACATAAGTGCCAAGCAAAATCATACGCCGATCCATGACATTGGTCTAAACGCTTTGAATTGAAAAGACCCCTTTATTGAAATGGTGAAAATTTTTACACCGATTAATGACTTGAAATTGAACTGAATATAAAGACAAATGACTCAATTCCTAAACAAATTTAAAAACTGAAACTGAAATGAGAAAAGAACTTCGAGCTTATTATTTAGCTTGATCTATAGACATATGGGAGGCGACTTCCTTCTTTAATTGCTCATAAGCTCGAGCTATCTTGGCTGCCTTTTCTTCAGCTTCTTCGGCCTTCCTTTTGAGGCGATTGTTCTCTGAGCGATTGGCGGACTTGAGAGGCACCTTGGGTATCTTCGGGAGCAAATCCCGCGGGATTCTGTGCCGTCGAATGTACTGGGTCGTCGCGAAATAGGACTTCTACTCTCCCTTTAGTTCTCCTTCGGGCCGAGCTATCTTTAACACACGGCACTTCTTCCACATCTTATTGAGCTGAGCTACGGTCCCTTCGTGGTCTTTATCATCATCGGCGAAGTCGACCCGGAGGAGTTCCGGTTGTAACGCCGGAGGGAGTCCCTGGAGAATTTGGTACTGTCGGGACACTCTGGCAGGGTAGTACTCGATTGCGCCAGTGAAGCCCAAAAGTGGCACCGGTCCAACACCATTACACGTAAGCCGAGCTTCCTCGACCTTGAACCAATTAGCATGCCAATGGAAACCTTGGGGTCTAGCGTTTTTCATGAAAATGATCCATTCGGAATAATGATAATCAGGTGCATTTCCTTGTTTTTCTTTATAGCTTAAAATGGGATGGCTAGAATCACTAAGCTCGGATATTGTGAGTAAATCGCCACACCCTTTTATGTGAGATAAAAACCAAATTTGCAAAAGTTCGAGGGGGGCATGAAACGTTTTGTCAACATGTTGCCAAAATTCTTTTCAAGACAAACTTGTTGGACCAACCATGCGATTGACGGACTACATGCATTCTTACAGTGAGGAAAAATCACGAACCCGAAAAATGCTAACAAAAAGATTTTGCCCTTTTGAAAAGATGTGGCTTTTTCAAAACACTGACTCAGGAATGAAAAAGGACATGTGCCGCGATTTGCTTTTAAAACTTTTCCCAATTCATCTTTTCCAACATTCAAAAATTCAACCAACGTTAAAGTAGAATCAATTCCCAAAGGTGGTGTGACTAACTCCGACTCCAATGGTTTTCCAATGAGCACGCTATATTCTTCCAATGTCGGGGTGAGCTCGTGCTTACCGAATATAAAGGTAGAGGTCTCGGGACACCGAAGTGCGCTAATGCTCGAACGAGGCCGGTACGGACTTTGACCTCCAGTAGGGGAGCAGCCTCCCGATGTGGCCCTCAACTAGCTTGCGGTTGGTCGGACTGAGTAGATTCCACCAGGCACGGAGCTCGTCCTTAGGAGCATCAAGAATCCGGATGTCTGCCCCTCCCATAGTGTATAGGCCAAGACTCACGACCGACCTAATGTCATGGACCGACCAAAGAAAATACGGAACATAAACAAATTGCGAAATAAAGGTTCAGAAAACTTACTTTACCCTATAGGACCATGGCAATCACATAGACATGCGCATGAAATGTGAGGTTCGATTTCTATCTAGACTCTGGCTTGCAAAATGGAGACGCGAGGATTACCGGGCTAAACCAGTCATGGTTGTGGTTAGGCCGGGGTTCCCCTTACTCCGGCTTAGTCAAGGAGCCGACCCGGGTTGCAAAGGGTGCAACCGTGGTGGGAACTCAATGACACCGTGAAAGAACTTTCGGGACCAAGGAGGGCGACCCGTACCACGCGGGTGTGGTTGGGGTGTCCACTGTCTCAGTACCATCCTAAACCTGTGCCGCCCAGGTCCGGCAGCGGGTAGTGTGTGCGGTGTAGTGTAAATGCAAGGCATGCACAACATGTTATATCAAACAGCACTTCGTGCATAAAATAAACCATACATCCAAACACCTCCCTGCAAAACAAGGGTTAACAATCACGCCTCCCCATATACCTCTCATTCTGCAAAAACATTTAACACCTAAAATGTTAGGGACGTACCTGGGATCCTCGCTGCCAAACAAAAATATTTTTTGAAAAGAAAAACTGGCCTAAGTCCACTAAGAGTTTTAACTCAAGTCCCCAGCGGAGTCGCCAAGCTGTCGCGACCTAAAATTTCTCTCAGGCTAATGGATTGTTAAGACTAAGCCTAACTCGGGCCCTCCCAAGCCCTACCAATTCGCAACTTAGGGTTTAAATTTTTAACATGCAAAAGTTTTCATGCTTGGAGTCGCCACTAATCTATTTATGGTAGGTCGATTAGAAACCTAAATAAAACATAGGGAGATATGTTTTATTCCTACGAACCAGAGATTCTAAACTCGTGGACTTGGTTACGCTAGATCTAGTCTAACGCCCTTTCGGTACCTTTTCTTTTCAAAAATATTTATGCAGCAGTCTGGATCCATTTTAACTTAGTTACTAGCATGTGAGGTGATCATGCGGGTGCGCAAACCACCAAAGTAACACCCAATAATCAAAACATTAAATAAATTGCAAGATTGGGAGAATTACTTACCTCGAAACAACGTAAGCATCTGCATTATTAGCTAGAAAATCACATCAACAATCCTGATATGATTTCTAATTAACAAGCAGTTCACTCAATATTTTTTTAGGATTTTCACTTATTTAAATGAAAACTAACCTATATGCAATGACATGCGAAAATGACATGCGATTAATGCAACCTAGCATGCAAACTATATGTCGTGCGACGACGTGACCTATTTCTAATGACAAGACGAATGATTATTTTTGGTATTTTCTCAATTTAAATTCGGAATAATAAAAATGCCTAAATTAACATGCAAACTATGATCACTTAATCTACCCTAGCATGATTTCTTTTTAGGATTTTTGTTAAAATTCGAAATAATGAATTACTTAAATTAAGAATACAATCTATCCTAATCTATCCTAATCTATCCTAAAACAATTCATTCTTCTTTTCTTGGGATTTTCATGGAAATTCGAAATAATAAAATAACCTGAATAATCTATTAAGATTAGAATATTACTTAATTTAAACTATGAAATAAATCATCTCAAGTCCTAATTTAAATTAAATAACTACTCTATCTTCTAGATATATTTAGGATTCCTAGACATGCAAAAACTCTAATTCAAATCTAATTAATATTTTTTGAATTTTCTGTTTATTTGAAAAAGGAAAGCAATTAAATAAACAAGGATAGCAACCACATTCAAAACGTCCACGCGATCCGCCATATTTGTTTCAAACTCGGATTAGGCATACAAATCAAAGTATCGGTCATATCTATAGGGTTATAGATATCGACGGAAAGCCGATTATTCAAATTTGGAAAGCGGATAAAAATCATTATCGTACCCAAGTGGTTATGGATAAGATAATAATTTTCCGTATCGCCGCGTATCGAACCTTAGGGATAAGGTCGGATAGTCGTCCAGATACGTTGCTAAATTAGGAAGTTTTCCTAATTTTGAATATTTAAAAATATTGCGGATATATCGAACATTATCCTAAGATATCTAAATATCCACATGATATTCACGAAATATTCAAACACCCATATTAGGAAATTAAATATTCTGAAAATATCGGATAATGTTGAATTACCTAATTTGCAGATAACTTCCAAATTCGAATTGTGGATCGGGATCGGGCTTTGCGGATCGAGACGGCGGTGGTGGCGACGACACGATGGCTCACGGGCGTCGAAGATGGCGGGAGCGATGACCGGCTGAACAGCAACTTGGCGGGGGCTCACAGCGATGCACGAACGGTTCCGGGTGATGTGGTACTGATCTTGCGCTGGACGAAGTGCTTGCTGTGGCCTCACTAACGTGCACCGCCTGCAGCTTCTATTGATTGGCCGCTGGACAGGGAAGAGTCTTCAGCTTGGCAAGGGAAAGCGGCTGAACGAAGACGTCTTTATGCACGCTGCATGGGGAATCTTCAAAACTGTAACTGCTGCTTCGTGGACCAACAGGATGGAGAGGAGGCGTTGACAAGCTCCTCGGTTGGCCCGGAGAAGACGTGGCTGGTGCATGGAGAAGCAAAGCAACGGCGGCGGCAGCCTCTCGGGACAAGCTATTCGGCGAGGCAAAGCGGCGACGATGGTCCTTCAACGGCTATAACTTGCGGACGGGGAAGGAGTGATGGTGGTGGCCGGGACGGTGTCGGCGGTCCTCCGGCACGGCGGTGACGCACGATGGGAGGCACGACCACGGGTGGTGGTGTTGCCGGTCTCCATTCTCTCCCTTTCTTTCACTCTCGCACTTGAGCTCTCACTCTCGTACTTGAGCTCTCAAAATCAGATCTGAAAATTTTTCTCCCCCCTCCTCCTTTGAAATCTGACCTAAACATGTTGATATAATGCTAACCTAGGTCAATTAGATGGGCTCTATAGTCCTAATGGGCTTAGGCTTGGGCTTAGGTTTAATTTAATTTAAATGGGCTGATTTAACTTGGGCTTTTATTTAATTAAGCATAATGGGCTGAATTAAACTCAAATTAAAATAACCGAGCCCGTTTGACTTGTAATTCCCGGCCCTTGCCTTCCGAGCGAGCCGAGT
Organism: Syzygium oleosum; assembly: GCF_021117445.2. Taxonomy (NCBI): domain Eukaryota; kingdom Viridiplantae; phylum Streptophyta; class Magnoliopsida; order Myrtales; family Myrtaceae; genus Syzygium; species Syzygium oleosum. Next base: position 6,865,232 of record NW_026607504.1, read on the forward strand.
CTCGTTCGATGAAATTTTAAGCTCATTCGCCACTGCCAATCTGATGCAAAAAATGAAATTAAATTAAATTGACCTAAACTATATGTTTATGCAATTTAAATATTTTTATTTAGGGGTTAAAAATTTAATCCCTAATTTTCTATGCAAATTACACTAAATGATACGCCAAATTTTAGGTGTCAACAACCCCAAACTAGTACACTCATGACAAATTTACCTTCTGTTAATTTTCGTTAAATTTTACCGTTAAATTTCTGAGTTGGATGACATGTGGCAGTTGAAAGGTGTAGTAGTTTGGGATTTTACCCTCCGTTTGTCACAAGTGTAATAGTTTCTAGTTTTTCATGGTATTAATCTAATTTAACGGAGGATAAAATTGTTTTAAATGTACCGGTTTGGGATTTTTGGTGGTAAAAAAATTAGTTTTGGGTAAATTTATTACAAGTGTACCGATTTTGAGTTTTTGGTGGTCAAAAATTTGTTTGAAGTAAATTTATCACTCGTGTACCAGTTTAGGCTTTTTCGTGGTATTCACCCTAGAATTTATTATTTCAAAAACAAAAGCTAACATAGTCCATTGTTTAAGAAGTATATCTTTTTTTTGGGTTAATACCATGAAAAATCACAATATTATACACCCGTGCCACATTTACCCCAGACTAATTGTGATGTCATAAAAATTCTTAAATCGGTCTTACTATCACAAATCTTCCAAAACCTTATAGCAAAATTCGAACAAAATTAGGGAGTTCAGTAGATTTCCAAACCTTATGGTCGGAGCGTGGGCCTGCACTTGTTTGGTTTTTTCTACTTTTTCGTGTTTTCTTAGTTTAACTTATTTTTTTAATTTAATATAAGGATAAGTGCACTAGAAGTCCTAAAACTTATCGTGCAAGTGCAATTGAGTTATAAAACTTTCAAAAAGTGCAGTTAAATTTTAAAACTTGCCGAATTGGTGTAATGAAGTCCTTCCGTTAATTCGGTCTAATATGGCTAAAGGAAAATGCTGATGTGGCTAAAACATAAACATGAGGCTACAACAACGTCGTTTTTGTCCATATCTTATTTTTTAACCCTAATTTTATTTAAACTATATTTAAAGTAAACTGAATTAAAAAAGAACACAAAAAAGGAAAGGAAAAAAAAAACGGCCGAGGGCACGTTGCCATCGCCACCTCCACCATCGCCGACTAAGGTGAGGGTCACTGGCCATCCCCCCACCATTGTCAACCCTTTCCGGCATTTAGTGAGGCGGCGATGGCGAGGGCTTGCCGCTTCATTTTTTTTTTCTTTTTTGTGTTCTTTTTTCTAAAACTTAGCTTATTATTTTAATTCAATTTAAATCAAATTTAAGTTAAAAAAATATTTGGACCAAAATGATGTTTTAGTATCATATTTCATGTTTTAGCCACGTTAACATCACTTAGAAAAGAGAAAATAATAAAATAAAAAAAAGTCACGTCAACATTTTCAGTTAGTCAATTTGGAAAGAAAGTTCTTGATTGCACTAATTTCACAAGTTTAGGACTTGATTGTATTTTTTGAAAAGTTTTAGAACTTTTCGTAACAAGTTTTATGGCTTATAATGTACTTATCCCTTTTTGGTACTTCAAAACTTGGATGCATTGCTCTCTTTTTTTAGCTATTAAAATCAGGTTCATTATGTGGATCGATTAACTATCACGCCAAAGTGTATATAGGAAATTCATTACTTAAGCGGCATGCTGTGTCAAACAACATTGAAAAAACTTGAGGCTGCCGATCTTTTTGGTCTTCTGCAAAAATGCGTAATTTGCTAATCTGGACTACTTACTAAAAGATAGTTTTAAGGTTTTGGTCTCTCTCTTTTTATTTTCATAAATAACCTTGCGACCATAATTAAAAGCGAAAAAAAAAGTAATAACTAAAAAGATTAATAAGTGAGATACTAAGTAACGTGCGGTTATCGACAGTAGAGGCCGTATGTAACTTCACTAATCCCTCTCTTAAGCAGTTAACACCACCACCAATCATGGGGCAATGACCAAAGGACCGACAGCAATATAATAAGATGAGCTTGTTCATAAAGTATGATCTCCACTTACCACTTTAAGTAAATCGTGTGAATCAAAAAGCTATTTTGGAAGTCGAAGAGCCTTAAGATGGAAATTAATGGTATTTGGAGAATAACGGGCGGTCCCATTTAATAGCTGAGAAGGAGGGCCGTTGTTGGGAAAGCATATTTGTTTCGAAAATCCACTAGTAAGACCTCCAAATATTTTCTTCAAGGAGACTGACTAATTGTTGAAAAGCATTTTCTTCCAAAACATTGCCCTCACTGAAGTGGATGTTTGTTCCCTTGGACACCGCCTGTTGCTCAATATTTAAATCTACTATAATTATCTGAAAAATGAATAAAAAAGTCCACATAATGCATATCAATCATCAAAAGTCACTTGAACAGCCAATATCATCATCACAACAACGGAAAAAAGATTAAACATATCACATTATTGCATAATATTCCAACTAAGGGAAAATTACCCAATCGGTCTTCAATATATTGTACGGATGTCATTATAGTCTTAAATATTTTTCATGATTTTCTTATGTTGTCCATCCGACCAAAATTAGCCGGAAATTGCTGACGTGGCAGTCTAATCATCGCCAATTGTCCTACGTGTCAGTGCCGGCGATTTGACATAGACAACTCTACTCCAAATGATGTCGTTTGGAGTAATTTTTTGAATTTCTAGATTTTTTCCTTTTTCTCTCTTTTTCTTTTCTTTATTTTTATTTTTTCTTTTGCTGTTCATCTTCAACTTTACGATGAACATTGAAACCTGTATTTGGGTTTGGACTTTTTATTTCTTTTCATATTCTCTACTAAACCTCATGTGTTATTGTGATTTCTTGTTCTTCTCTATATTCGTTTAGGACGTTGCAAGCTCTCGGCAATTGTCTAATGGTTTGGTTTCCTTTTGTTTGAGGCTAACGATACACTTTAAAGGAAGAAGAATAGGTTGTTTTAAAAGATATTACAAATTTTCATAGAATATTTAAAAAATGAGTGAAGAGTTGAAGAGATTGCAAATAGAATTTGTAGTGGTTCGGCTAATATAATGCCTATATCTACTCTCCCGAGAAAATATTCAGTGGTTTGTGCACGCCACGTGACGTGCCTACGTGGCGTGCACAAACTCACGTGGACCACTGATAAAGGGACACATGACTCTGATCTGGAATAAAAAAAAAAGCTATATTTTGAATCTCTCTCCACTGGCGCCCTAGAAAGACTAACTCTACCATTAGGAGTGGGCGTGAGCAAAAAGTAAAGCAATTAATGCGTGTTCTCTCTCTCCTCCTCTCCCCCTCTCTCTTCTCTTTCACTCTTCTCCTTCCCTTCCATCTTCTGTGAAAAAGAAGAAGCCCGCTTTCTCTTTTTTCAACATACTCTCCCCCTCTCTCCCTCCCTCTCTCCCTCCCAAGAGCCCCGCGGTTGCATCTCGAGCCCACCCGGCTCCTCTGGACCCGGCTCCTCTGGTACGTCGCCTCCAGAGCCACTCCCTCTCCGTCGCTCCCAAGAGCCCTCGTCGATCGCATCCCATGCTCAAATCCGACGGCAAAGCCCAAGCCCAGCGCCTCCGCATCCGCCGTCGCCTCCAGGGAACCACTCACACCCCCCTCTCTCTCTCTCGCTCCCAAGAGCCCTCGCCGGTCGCATACCGAACACCGCCTCCACCTCCACCTCCGCCTCCGCCGTCCCCCGCCGGTCGTCATTACCGGGTCTCGAGCTTAGATCCGCCTCTGGCACGTCGCCTTTGCCTCCGCCCTCCTTTTGTATTATTCTCTTAGATTTCCCGAGCAGAGGGTTCGAGATTTGGAAAGTCCCATCGGATTTAGTACTTCTTGAACGGCGGCGGTGGTGATGAGGATGAGAGGGTTGAGCCGTTGAGGTTGGTGCATTTGCCTCTGGGTTGTTTGCGAGGGTGGTGGTTGCAGGTTTCCTTCCACTGTTGATGAGTTTCTTCGTAACGATCCTCCTGGTTGAAGATTCAGGCCAAAAAAGATGATATTTGAGCCATCTTTACTAGATTGTGTAGTTGTTTGAGGTTGATCATCGTGATTATTTTAGTTTTTTGCGAGGAATTCTCAGTTTCTTTTTATGGTTTATGTCGTGTTCTTGTTCGTCGGAATGTGATACTCTCAAGAGTGAGTTTAAGTTTAATGCAACAAGAAAATATATTTGCGCAGTTCTTGTTTCTGGGCTTTTTTCTCTGATCAAGGTTTGTTCTACTTGTCATTGCCATTTTATTTTCAAGTTCGATCTTTAATTTTGATGAAGGAAGCTCGGGACAAGCAACTGGATTCTTTGATGTTATAAGCATATCCAATGCAAGTAACTAGACTGTCAAAGTTATTCCGGACACTGAAGGGCAATCGCATTGCTGTTGCAAGGATGAAGTCCATTCATCCGTGATGATCGCTGAAATGAAAACTTGACTTTGGACTCCATTCATTGTTGTGCAGGAATAAACACGTCTTTTTAGCTAATGAAGCAAAGCAAAACAAACGCAATTATAACAGTGATAATGCTTGATCAAAAAACAAACAATGTACAGCCTACCTAAACTGAAGGAGAACTTCTCGACCGAAAAAAACTGAAGGAAAACTTAGACAAAAAAAAAAAATTAAAGAGAACCGGTTACACACCGGCACACCCAACATATAGGTATTACAAACACCACCCTCATAAACCCGAGTAGAACAAACAATACATTATTTTCTTCCAAAACGAGACAAAAATGCAAATACAAATGAAAGTTCCCAAGTCCATGCGTTTCCGTTTCACTTGGACTTCGTCTCATCTTCCACCGGGGAGAGAATGAATACACGAGAAGGAGATCTTCCACCGGGGAGAGAATGAATACACGAGAAGGAGAACGCTCAGCTCAGTTATGTGCAAAACCCAAAATGCCATGGCAGAGACGGTGTTCGGGAAGCGACCGGCGGGGGCTCTTGGGAGCGAGAGAGAGAGAGAGAGAGAGAGAGAGAGAGAGAGAGAGAGAGAGAAGTGGTTCCTGGAGGCGACGGCGGATGCGGAGGCGCCGGGTTTGGGCTTCGCCGTCGGATTTGAGCATGGGATGCGATCGACGAGGGCTCTTGGGAGCAACAGAGAGGGAGTGGCTCTGGAGGCGACGTGCCAGAGGCGCCAGGTCTAGGCTCGAGATGCAACCGCGGGGCTCTTGGGAGGGAGAGAGGGAGGGAGAGATGGGGAGAGTATTTTGAAAAAAGAGAAAGCGGGCTTCTTCTTTTTCACAGAAAATGGAAGGGAAGGAGAAGAGTGAAAGAGAAGAGAGAGGGAGAGGGGGAGAGAGAGAACACAGCAATTAATGCACGCATTAATTGCTTTACTTTTTGCTCACGTCCCCTCCTAGAGGCAGAGTTAGTCTGCCTAGGGCGCCAGAGGAGAGAGAGTCAAAATATAGCTTTTTTTTTTTAATTTCAGGTCAGAGCCATGTCTCCCTTTATCAGTGGTCCACGTGAGTTTGTGCACGCCATGTAGGCACGTGACATGGCGTGCACAAACCACTGAATATTTTCTCCTCCCCTCCTAGAATAATAGCCACCATGCACCAAGCCTCTATCTCGGCTTGGGCTTGTTCCTTCTCGAGTTGTGGCTCCGCAGTCATGCCTTCCTATGATTAATTCTCTGGTGTTGTGAGATCTGGATTTGATGTTGTTATCAAAATGAAATTGCATAATAGCTGGCTGAATTGTATTAGTGCCGTGGGATGGAGTTTCTGCAGAAAGTAGAACACCCCGAGTTGTTTCTCTAATCTAAAGGTGGAAATGATGTCGACCACTCTTTGAGTTGTTGCAGCCGTAACTTTGAGTGCCTTTTGTCGATTGAGTTTGTTAGTTTATTGAAACTGCGTGATAGTTGGCTACTGGGATCTTCAAATTGCTAGTGGAGGAAGGAGGAACTCCACACTAAAATGTGCGTCAATAATGGGGGAGTCTGATAAGAAATGTAAAGAAGGTTGACTCGTCGGAGAAGAAGATGAACAGTTACCATGTAATGTTAAGGAAAAAAAATTGAGAACTCAAAAAAATTAGACAAAAATGGCTTTGTTTTGCAATGTCAGGTCGTCGGCCGTGCAATGTAAGACGGCCGACTATGACCGAATGTCGCATTAGTGATTTCTAACGATAATTGATTGGAAAGAATTACATTAGAAAATTATTAAAATGTTTAGAATTACATTTGCCAAATTGAAAAGTTTATAACTGAATTGACATCGGTACGATATTTTTAGGATTGACCGGATAATTTTCCCTTCCTACTATAACTAGCTAATTTGGAACCTTCAAAAGAAAGAGATAAACGTATTGTAAAAGATACATAAGCTAGGAAACGCTACATAGTAAAATCCAAAATTGAAGGAAAAAGAAATTCAACATTACCAGCGCAAAAACTTTATTTGGGATTAGTTTTCGCCACTAGTGAAACATAACATTTCTTATCTCATAATTTTGTATTATCAACATCAATTCAAAAGTGCATAGACAAACATTCCGCTCAATGCACACGCCAAGTAACTTATTGACTATTAACATGCATACATTAATCATTCTTAGCACAAGCAAATAACCAATATCCAAAAATAACCTCTAGAGTGATGCAAAAACATTAGTTCAATTTCTTTTTTATTTCCTTTATCCCAGAAATTTCATTAGATGACGATCTCTTACAAACTAATTCAGAACCATAAATCAAGAAGGAAAAGTAAAACAAGGAAAAGTGAGTATATTGATGAAATATTCATCCATAAAATGTATCCCTATGTTATGATCGACAACTCATATTAGATCCATGTGTATTCCTATCGTCCTTGTGCACTTCTTCATCATGTCCTCATTATGGTCCAAATCGGCGCAATCTTTGTCTAGCTTCATCCTTGGCTTGAGAATTGACCTATCTCGACGGGTTCGGTCCAAAACAAAGACAACAAAGTAGAAAGATTATTTCGTGCAACGAAAGATCTAACCGAAAGAAATGGGAGGCATAAATGGTCACCTTACCATTTGCAATCAACGCGAGGTCAGTGTGGTGGTACAGCTGAGCTCTTCCCCGAGCCGAAAGTTTTCAGGCAAGAATCTCTTGAATCCCTCAAATAAGTCCGGATGGCCGGCAAAAAGGCAAGCAACCTACGGACATTACGGAATCAAATGATGGACCAAATCTTTTAGCGTAGTCTATTTAGATCAAGATTGGGAAATTTTGTGGTGGAAACAAGCTAGAGATGGTGCATGCATAAGTAAGCACGTCTAACTGCATTTACATCATTGTAGACTATGCTGATTTTCCTTCCGCGCCGGTACAGATAGAGAATGTGATTAAACGAATCATAAATATGTTCCTTGTTCCGTAAACATTCCTGTATCCACACAAGACATGAAATTAAAGATCGTATCAACTCAGTATTTGCCTTCAGCATTGAAAGACGAGAAAGTGTGCCATACCTTGACCTTGTTCATGTAACCGATGGCTTCTTCGTAAGTGACAGGCTTCTTCTTTACCGGTAGTTCGTCCGGTGCTATTTCGCATCCCTCCGGCAAGAAAGCATTGAACCCGTGAATCAATCTGTTGTGCCCTTCAAATAATTCCTTTGCTCTTGCCACCACTCTTGCTCTATCGATTCTGCGCGATACCAAAGAAAGGAAGTTAAATCATTGATAGTCCTATTGTCCCCACAAGGTTCGTGATTGTACCTTTCAGTATTGAAATCTTTCATAATCTCTAGGAACATGTCGTATTTTTCCGGTTGATCTCGGAACGCGTCCTTCACTTCCCGGACGTATGACAAAGCGTCCTTCATTGTTAGTCTTCGACCCGCTTTACCTCTGGCGTCTCCCTCCATTCCTCCTTGGAATCGTCCATAGCTTCATATCCAGAGAAAAGAATGAAGGGCCAGATTCAATATAACATAACTTTTAATATCGGTTCAAATCCTATTTGAAGCATTTCTTTTCATCTATAAATATTTTGAATGACTTACATAACAAACTTATAATACGTCTTACCTTTGCTTATTCATGTTCTTTCTTATGTTCTATTTTACATTAATTTATATGCATTTTTTTCGATTGAAAATTAAATTTTTTGTCAATAGAAGCCGAAAACGAAACCTCGAAGGGGGAAAAATAGCACTAAACAACAGGACTGGCAAAAATTGTTTTGACTATAAAAATGAACTCACCGTTCTCGACATGAAGGGTGAAGAACATCATCTCTAGTTCTCTTCATGTCTGCACAAAACGAAATCCGAAAAGCTCTTTATTTTTCCTCAAACAAAGATAATCACTTAAACAGAAAGCCCCCAAATTCAAAGAGAAACCACACCTTGAGCTTTCTCAGAGTGAAAGAAGGAGCAGATCTCTGAGATGAAGAGGACTGAGAAAATTTGATGCTTTTCAACAAGATCTTAGCACAATTTATATGGGTTTTGTGGATGTGGTTAAGGAAAGTCATGTCGATGGATTAGGTTTGCCTTTGGATTCCTAGTAATATTTCATATTTGGCTAGCCTGCTGCTTTTGGCGCGCATTTAACCTAATTATGATGCATGGAGAGAAATTGCCACTAGGCAGGTTGTGTACGACAAATTTGTTACATGGAAGCAAGCCTTTAAAAATCACGGTTTTTCTCGTTAATTGATCGTTTTGACGGATGCATTCATTTATGAAGCCGTTAAATTTAGATAAACGGCTTACTCCAAGATGGAAATCGGAGGTGATGAGCTTTTCATCCTTTACGGAACTTCTTAAAATTTTCAAACCGTTAAGTTTAAATAAGTGGCTTACTCGAAAATGGATAATTGGAGGTAATGTGCCTTTTATTCTTTACAGAACGTTTGTGCTTTTTCAATATTAACATATCACGGCTAATTCGTGGATATTGAAGAAATACCCAAAACGCAGCAAAGGAAAGCGAACCAGAGGACACCCAAGACAGATGTTAGAGATGAATATGGAAACTCGGGTGTCAATTCAAGATGCATCATGCTGAATGTAGAAGTCTCATAATTATCATTTGGAATAGATCTCTAATTTGGGAGGTAATAACATATGGAAACAAATCCTAGTTGTTATCTACTCTGTTGTCATATCCGTAGGACAAAGAAAAGCACTACTCTGAGTTTGCTTCGAAATGTTCTCTATGTTGGATCAAAGATAGACAACATAGATTTCGCGAACTAGAAATTTTTGCAGTTGCGTTCGGTTTATGTCGTATTATCTTCTTTTTTTTCAGATTTTTTTTCTTTTTTCTCTTTTTTACTTTTCTTCTGTTTATTTTTTCTATTGTTGTTCATCTTCAACTCTACGATAAATGTTGAACTCGTACGTGGGTTTGAAATTTTTGTTCCTGTTCATCTCTCTGCTAAACCTCACATGTTATTTTGATTTCTTGTTCTTCTCCACATTTGTTTCGGACGTTGCGAGCTCTCGGCAAATCTCTAATGGCCACCTATGCTCTCTTCATCTTCAATTTTTCTGCTCTCAATCTCCGCCGCAACGTTCACTTTCCCTCACCTCCTCGCCACAGATTTCCACCACTCATGCCTCTGTTCTAGACCGAGGACCCTCGCCTCTAATTTTCACTTGTGCGGCGGTGGTTCATATTCGCCGTTGTCGAGCCCAAGCTCAGCCGGTGAGGTCAAGTCTCATATATCGGATATTAGTTTAAGCGAGCCCTAGCTCAGCCGGTTGAGCGCCACCAGGCCGGAGATCCAAGGTTCGCGCTTGATCCAAGCCTCTATCTCGGCTTGGGCTTGTTCCTTCTCTGAGTTGTGGCTCTGCAGTCATGCCTGAACATGATTCTCTGGTGTTGTCACATCTGGAATTGATGTTGTTATTAAATGAAACTGCTTAATAGTTGGCTGAATTGTGTTAGTGCCGTGGGATGGAGTTTCTGCGGAAATTAGAACACGCCAAGTTGTTTCTCTGATGTGAAGATGGAGATGATGTCAACCACTCATGTTGATTGAGTTTGTTGTTTATTGAAAATGCGTGATAGTTGGCTATTGCGGATCTTCAAATTGCTAGTGGAGGAAGGAGGAACTACACACTATAATGTGTGTCAATAATGGGGGAGTCAGATAAGAAATGTAAAGAAGGTTGACCCGGAGAAGAAGATGAACAGTTGCAATAAATGTTAAGGAAAAAAATTAAGAACTTAAAAAAATTAGACAAAAACGGCTTTGTATTGTCACGTTAGATCGTCGGTTGTGTAGCGTAAGATGGACGATGATGACCGGACGTAACGTCAGTGATTTTTGGTGACAATTGATCGAAAGGAATTAAATTGGAAAATCATAAAAATGTTTAGGATTACATTTGCCAAATTGAAAAATTTATGATTAAATTAACATCGGTACGATAGGTTTATGACTGACCGGGTTATTTTCACTTCCCACTATATCAAGCTAATTGGGAACCTTCAAGAGAAAGAGATAAACGTATCGAGAAAGATACATAAACTGGGAAACGATTTGTAGTAAAATACAAAAATACAAAATTGAAGGAAAAAGAAATTCAACATCACCTGCACGAAATCATTATTTGGAATTAGTTTTCGCCACTAGTGAAACATAACATTTCTTTATCTTATAATTTTGTATTATCAACGTCCATTCAAAAGTGCATAGACAAACGTTCCGCCCAATGCACACGCCAAGTAACCTATTGACTATTAACATGCATACATTGCTCATTCTTAGCACAAGCAAATAACCAATATCCAAGAATAACATTTAGAGTGATGCAAATACATTAGTTCAATTTATCCCAGAAATTTCATTAGATGACGATGTCTTACAAACTAATTCAGAACCATAAATCAAGAAGGAAAAGTAATACAGGGAAAAGTGAATATATTGATGAAATCTTCTTCCATAAAATGCTCCCTATGTTATGATCAACAACCCGATCCAGTCGCATTCCTGTCGTCCTTGTGCAATTCTTCATCATATCCTCATTGTGGTCCAAATTAGCGCAATCTTTGTGTAACTTCATCCTCGGATTGAGAATCGACCTATCTCGACGGGTTCGGTCCAAAACAACGACGAGAGAAAGGAAAGATTATTCCTTGGAACAAAAGATCTAACCAAAAGAAATGGGAGGCAAAAATGATCATCTTACCATTTGCACTCGGCACGAGGTCCGAGTGGTGATACAGCTGAGCTCTTCCTCATGCCGAAAGTTTTCAGGCAAGAATCTCTTGAATGCCTCGATTAAGTCCGGATGGCCGGCAAAAAGGCAAGCAACCTACAGACATTACGAAATCAAATGATGGATCAAATCTTTTATCCTACTCTATTTAGATCAAGATTGGGAAATTTTGTAGTGGAAACAAGAGATGGTGCATGCGGAAGGAAGCACGTCTATCTGTATTTACCTCATTGTAGATGGCGTCGATTTCCTTTCCATGCTGATACATATGGAGAATGTTATGAAACGATATGTAAATATGTTCCTCGATCCGAAAGCATTCCTATGTCCACACAAGACATGAAATTAAATATCGTATCAACTCAATATTTACCTTCCAACCCGAAAGACAAAAGTTGTGCCGTACCTTGAGCTTGTGGATGAAATCGATGGCGTCTTCCAAACTGGCAGGCTTCTTCGAAACCGGTGCTTCGTCCAGTGCTATTTCACATCCCACCGGCAAGAAAGTATTGAACCCATGAATCAATCTGTTATGCCCTTTAAACAGTTCCTTTGCTATTGCCACGACTCTTGCTCTATCGATCCTGATTGATACCAGAGAAAGAAGTTAGATTATTGATATTCCTATTGTCGCCACAAGGTTAATGATTGTACCTTTGAGACTTGAAATCTATCATAATCTGTTGGAACATGTCGTACTTTTTCGGTTGATCTTGGAACGCGTCCTTCACTTCCCTGACGTATGACGAAGCGTCGTTCGGTGTTAGTCTTCGACCCGCTTTACCACCGGCGTCTCCCTCCTCTCCTCCTTGGGATTGTCCATAGCTTCATATGCAGAAAAAAGAATGAAGGGCCAGATTCAAACTAACATAGCCTTTAATACCGGTTCAATTCCTATTGGAAGCAATTATTTTCATCTATAAATATTTTGAATGACTCATGTACCAAACTTATAATACGTCTTACCTTAGCTTATTCATGTTCTTTCTTATGTTCTATTTTATATTAATTCATACGCAATTTTTTTCGATTGAAAATTAAATTTTTTGTCAATAGAAACCGAAAACGAAACCTCGAAGGAGAAAGACAGCACTGGCAAAAATTATACTGAATACAAAAATGATCTCACCGTTCTCCACGGGAAGGGTGAAGAACATCATCTCTTGTTCTCTTCATTTCTGCACAAAACGAAATCCGAAAAGCTCTTTCTTTTTCCTCAAACAAAGATAATCACTTAAACACAAAGCCCCCTAATTCAAAGAGAAACCACACCTTGAGCTTTCTCAGAGTGAAAGAATGAGCAGATCTCTGAGATGAAGAGAAGGAACCGAGAAAATGTGATGCTTTCCAATAAGATCTTAGCATAATTTATATTGGTTTCGTGGATGTGGTTAAGGAAAGTCATGTCGATGGCTTAGGTTTGCCTTTGGATTCCTGGTAATATTTCATATTTGGCTAGCCTACTACTTTTGGCGCGCATTTTACCTAATTATGATGCATGGAGAGAAATTGCCACTAGGCAGGTTGTGTACGACACATTTGTTACATGGAAGCAAGCGTTTAAAAATCACAGTTTTTCTCGTTAATTGATCGTTTTGACGGATGCATTCATTTATGAATGAAGCCGTTAAATTTAAATAAACCGCAAACTCCAAAATGGAAAATCGGAAGTGACGTGCTTTTTATTCTTTACGGAACTTCTTATGTCGTTAAGTTGTACGTATTAGAATCATAAAGTTTTAAAAACGTTAAATTTAAAAAAGCGGCTTACTCAAAAATGGATAATCGGAGGTCATGTGCCTTTTATTCTTTACGGAACGTTTGTGCTCTTTCAATTTAACTTATCATGGTAACATTCGTGGCTATTGAAGAAAAACCCAAAACGCAGCAAAGGAAAGCCAACCAGAGGACACCCAAGACAAATGTTAGAGATGAATATGGAAACTCGGGTGTCAATTCAAAATGCATCTTGCTGAAGGTAGAAGTCTCATAATTAATCCCATGGAAAAGATCTCTAATTCGGGAGGTAATCACATATGGAAAAAAATCCAAGTTGTTATCTTACTTGATGTCAACATCCTTTAGGAAAAGAAGAGCAGGAACCTGAGTATCTTTCGAAATGTTCTCATGTTGGATCAAAGATAGAGAGCATAGATTTCGTCAACTTAAAATTTTTGCGCTCGCTAATCGATATTTCCTATTTTGAAAAAATTACGAGCCGTTTGGTGATATATATATTTATGTTTTAAAAGCGAAATGTTGGTGTTAATTTTGAGGACGCTATTTGGATCCATTCAATAGAGTTTAGGGTTAATACCACGAAAAATCCCAAACTGGTATACTTGTAATAAATTTATCTTAAACTAATTTTTTTGACCACCAAAAACCCCAAACTAGTACACTCATGACAAATTTACCTTCCGTTAATTTTCGTTAAATTTTACCGTTAAATTTCTGAGTTGGATGACACGTGCCAGTTGAAAGGTGTAGTAGTTTGGGATTTTACCCTCCGTTTGTCACAAGTGTAATAGTTTCTAGTTTTTCATGGTATTAATCTAATTTAACGGAGGATAAAATTGTTTTAAATGTACCGGTTTGGGATTTTTGGTGGTAAAAAAATTAGTTTTGGGTAAATTTGTTACAAGTGTACCGGTTTTGGATTTTTGGTGGTCAAAAATTTGTTTGAAGTAAATTTATCACTCGTGTACCAGTTTAGGGTTTTTCGTGGTATTAACCCTAGAATTTATTATTTCAAAAACAAAAGCTAACATAGTCCATTGTTTAAGAAGTATATCTTTTTTTGGGGTTAATACCATGAAAAATCACAATATTATACACCCGTGCCACATTTATCCTGTGACATTCCGAATTTCGATCCATTTTTGGGATTTATAAAACGTGTATTTCGTTAGTGCACTTATAACAAAATCTCGCCCTGAACTGATCACTCTTGGGTTATTTCTTTTTAAATTAGAGATTTCGCTAAAATCGCACTCGATCGAATTTGACCGTTATTTAGAGCCCAAACTTTGGTGTCAAATTTCTCGAAGTTTCGGAACGAATTTAATTGGACGGTGTCGATATTATTGTGGCCAGCCTCGATATTGCCCGGGATATGTGAAAAGTGAAATTTTGATCGGGTGCGGATTTGGACTAGTAGACCTTCCTCGTAGTGTGTTTTAGCTATTTTCTTTTGGCCCTTTCTCCTAATTATTATTTAGGATTTTCGTGAACCGTTAGATCGTTTTCGGATTTGAATCGTGACCGTTGGATCGCACTCGAGGACAAAAATTAACTTTTGTCCTCTCTCTCTCCTCTCTCCTCTGCCGCGCCCACAGCGCGCACGTCTCCCCCCCTGATTTCTGTATTATCAACGTCAATTCAAAAGTGCATAGACAAACATTCCGCTCGATGCACACGCCAACTAACATATTGACTATTAACATACTTACATTGCTCATTCTTAGCACAAGCAAATAACCAATATCCAAGAATAACATCTAAAGTGATGCAAATACATTAGTTCAATTTCCTTTTTATTTCCTTTATCCCAGAAATTTCATTAGATGACGATCTCTTGCAAACTAATTCGGAACCATAAATCAAGAAGGAAAAGTAAAACGGGGAAAAGTGAATATATTGATGAAATCTTATTCCGTAAAGTGTATCCCTGGGTTATGATCAACAACTCATATAAGATCCACTTGCATTCCTATCATCCACGTGAACCTTCTTCATCATGTCCTCATTGTCGTCCAAATCAACGCAATCTTTGTGTAACTTTATCCTCGGCTTGAGAATCGACCTATCTCAATGGGTTCGGTCCAAAACAAAGACGCCAAAATGGAAAGATTATTCCGTGCAACAAAAGATCTAACCGAAAGAAATGGGAGGCAGAAATGGTCACCTTACCATTTGCAATCGACACGAGGTCACTGTGGTTGTACAGCTAAGCTCTTCCTCATGCCCACAGTTTTCAGGCAAGAATCTCTTGAATCCGTTGAATAAGTCTGAATGGCCGGCAAAAAGGCGAGCAACCTACGGACATTACGAAATCAAATGATGGACCAAATCTTTTAGCCTACTCTATTTAGATCAAGATTGGGAAAATTTTGTAGGGGAAACAAGAGATGGTGCATGCAAAAGGAAGCACGTCTAACTGCATTTACATCATTGTAGACCACACTGATTTTCCTTCCACGCCGGTATAGATAGAGAATGTTATTAAACGATTCATAAATATGTTCCTCGCTCCGTAGACATTCCTATATCCACGCAAGACATGAAATTATATATTATATCAACCCGGTATTTGCCTTCTGCACCGAAAGACAAAAGTTGTGCCGTACCTTGACCTTGTGCATGAAACTGACGGCTTCTTCAAAAGTGATAGGCTTCTTTGCAAGTGACAGTGGTTCGTCCAATGCTATTTCGCATCCGTCCGGCAAGAAAGCATTCAGCCCATGAATCAATCTATTATGCCCTTCAAATAATTCGTTTGCTCTTGCCATGACTCTTGCTCTGTCGATTCTTCATGATACCTGTTGACACCTATTTTTAATTTGCCCAAAATTAATTACACAAAATTTAGGAATTAATTTTCTTTAATTCCTAAAACAAAAAAATATTTCTATTTAAATGCATTGCATATAGACATTAGGCATATGTGCATTAATAGGGCCTATTAGAGCATATTTTCTTAAATTTTAAACAAAAATTTAAAAAAAAAAAAAACGAAATCGATTCGGGCCGGGTCGGGGCTGGGCCGACCCGGCCCTTTTCTTCCTTTTTCTTTTTCTCTTTTTCCTCCTGCGCGGGCCCAGCCCGTTTCCTTTTTTTCCTCCGCGCGGACTGGGCTTGGCCCGGCCCAACCCCTTCCTCTCTTCCTCCTCCCTCGCCGGTCGCTCTCTCCTCCCCTGTTCTCCCCTGTGCGCAACCGAAGCGTGACGCACGGCGGCGCCGCTCCTCATCGTCGTCATCCGGTCAGAGGAGGCCCAGGCGAGCACGCCACAGGGACTGGCCATTAAGGCCAGTCCCGTCTTCCCCGTTTCCTAGGCTTTCTCTCCCTCTCTGCCCCGTCTCTCTGCACCCTCTCTGCACCGGCCCCCCTTCGCTTGCCCGCACCGGCTCGCCATGGCCGCGAAAGTCGCAGGCGTATAGGCCTGGCAGCCGTCATCATTGCGTGCACGTAACGGCTTCTGGGACGCCGTCGCTCGCCTATAAAATCGAGAGAGAGAGAGAGAGAGAGAGAGCCAGGGTCGGCCGTTTCAAAAAGACAGAGAGAAAGAGAGACTGAGAGCTCTTCCGGCGACCGCCGTACTCGCACCGCGCCTCAGCCATCCATCCCCGCCGCCGAGCCGACGGCGGCGACACAGTGAAAGAGAGAGAGCCCCCGGTCGGCGAAACACAGAGAGAGACTGAAAGAGACAAGAGAGAGAATAGAGAGAGAGAGAGGGAGCAAACCGAGGCCACGCCGGAGCAGGAAGGACAACCAGCAGCATCGCCGTCGCCCACGGAATAGCCAGAAAGCCGCCTCGACGAGCCGTCACCGGTGAGCTCCCCCCCGGCCGAGACCCCCTGTCCTGCTCTGTTTTTTTGACACGGTCGGGCCGGGATTCACGCCGGCCGTGTCGCGTGATTTCCGGTCCATGCCGTCGCCGGTCCCAGTCCCTAGTCTCAGTTGAGAACCAGCCGTAGCCGCCGGAGCCGACCGGTTCGTCGGAGGAGGGCAAAACACCTCAGTTTTTGGCACACGCGTCAACTGTTTGACGAAATGCCTCAGTGAGGCTGGTTTCGTTTTGGTCGCCGGCCGGCGAACAGGTGGCCGGACGGTGAGTCCAGGTAAGTGGTGAAGCTCGGCGTTCAACCAGGAAGCAGGCTTGGGGGCGGTACCGGTCTGGGTCGGCCGGCGGACGGCCATTTTTGGCTCCGCCGGCGCACTCCCTCGCGGGTCTGTATGTTCGGGTCGGATTCGACTCGAATCAACAGATCCGACCCGGGTCAACGCCCGGGTCGGATCCGTTGACCCGGGTCGGTTCCGACCCGATCCGGATTGACCGATCCGACCCGGGTCAACGCCCGGGTCGGATCCGTTGACCCGGGGTCGGATCCGACCCGACCCGGTTAATATTATATTATTATTTTATTTTTTAAAAAAAATAAATTAAAAAATTTTTAAAATTTTTTTTCTTTTTCTTTATTATTATTTTTTTCTTTTCGAAAAAAAAAAATTTTAATTTTTTTTAATTATGTTATATCTAAGTTTTTAATTTATTACTATATTATTATGCATATTATTGTCTTATTTAAATTAGACAAGCCTGAGATTGCGCGTTAATATTTTGCATGTTATTTTTATTATCTCCGTATTATTATGCATGTTTTTAATACAATCGCATGAGTTGTGTTTTGAATGTCATCTGACTTAGTTAAGGTTAGAACCTTAGGCTGCATGAATTGTTGTGTTCTTAACTGCTGATCGTTTCTGATTATGTACTCGCTTGATCACCTCACATGCTAGGAGAAAGGTCCTAAAATCAATCCAAATTGCCTGACAAATGTTTTCAGAAATGAACAGGGTAAAAAGGTACCGAAAGGGCATTAGTTATCCAACTAGTGTAACCAAGTCCCCGAATTCAGTTAATCTCTGGTTCGCAGGAATAGGGTGATTCTCCCATCACCCTATTTGGGTTTCTAATCGACCCACCCCAAATCGATTAGTGGCGACTCCTTGATATAAACCACTTGCATATTAAAAACTTAAACCCTAAGTCGCGATATGGTATAGGCTTGGGAGAGCCCGAGTTAAGTCCCGAACCTAGACTTAGCACGTACCATGCGAGCCCCCCTTTTTTGCATGTTCGATAAAAAAGGGCTCGGGAGTTCGGTCGCGACAGACTGGCGACTCCGCTGGGGAATTGCATTTTTTTTCAAAGTGGACTTAAGCCAAAAAATTTTATCTTGTTCAAAATAATTTTTGTTTGGCAGCAAGGACTCCAGGTATGATCCTGACACTAAGGTGTTATTTGTCTTGCAGGTTCGAATTGATTGTTTATAATTTGTTGTGCACGCTTTAATGATTTAGCACTACACCATTGCACACACAACCACGCTGCTGGACCTGGGCCGCGATAGGGCATGTTAGAATGGTGTTAAGAAAGATACGACCTCGAACGCGAGCCCGCGATGTAGAGGTTGCCTTTCTTTTCTCCGAAATTTATTTCTAAAAATCGTAAAGAAGTATCTTTAGCCGCTATTCGCGTGACTATAAGATATTCCTTTCGATTTGGCCGAGGTTAAAAGGACTTGACACCAATGCGAGACTGCGACGGTCAGGCACCCTTTTAACTTCATGTTGCTGAGCCAGTCTAGATAGAAATCGAACCTCACTCCTCATGTGCATGTTGTTGCGATTGCCATGGTTCAAGGAAAGGTATATATTCTATCCATTTTCATTTTTTTATATATACGGCCTACTTATTCAATTGATTTGTTACTGTTAGGCCACCCGTTGATTGCATTCTACATACGATGGGAGGAGCTGATATCCAATCCGTCCCCGCTCCTAAGAAAGAGTTTCTAGCATGGTGGGACCGACGAGACGAGGGATACGCTTATTGCAGAACTTATCCGTGAAAATAAGCGGCTCCGAGAGACTGTAGCTTCCCCATCGTTTATAGAATGAGCATCCGGGAATGGCGTCATTTTTGTTAAAAACCCCGTCTTTTTTATATTTCCCTGTATTTATGTTTAGGGGTTTTGGTTATCTCCTGTAAAAATGTTTATGGGTTGTACAAATGTTAATATAATTCGGGCCGTTTTTTTATGCTTTAAA
Source organism: Syzygium oleosum (assembly GCF_021117445.2). Classification (NCBI taxonomy): domain Eukaryota; kingdom Viridiplantae; phylum Streptophyta; class Magnoliopsida; order Myrtales; family Myrtaceae; genus Syzygium; species Syzygium oleosum. Next base: position 6,884,279 of record NW_026607504.1, read on the forward strand.
TAAAATTTTTTGCCCCTTAATGACACCATCGCGGCCTTCGGCCCAGTGGTATCCGGGGATGTAGCGTCACGGTCCGAGGCGACCGGGGTTCGAACCCCGGGGACGCCGCCTGTAATGTTAATATTAATAAAAACCTTTTTTGCTTATTTTTTCTTTGCAAATAAAGAAAATATGGAATAATAATATGACTAAGTCATAGAATGATTATTTATTGGGCATTATACTCATTCATATCAGCGTTTTCTCAGGTAGCTACAAAAAATGGCCGAAGAAAACGTCCGTCTCAATAACATGGAAACCGAAATGAAGCAGGTCTTCGCCTTTCTTCAACGACTCTCAAAACAAGTGGAACATCTGTCGGTCCGCTTAGACCAACTCACCATGACTCCGCTTCGCTATCCAAGACCAGGGGTGATGATTCAAATGGAGCCATCCAGTGTCAACCAGAAGGGTAAAGATGTCATAGCTGACAATGTCCACGAGTCCCCTGATCCTAAGGAATTGAGCACCCTATGCCCAAAGTTCATGCAACATGAACAATACAAACCCAGTATCCCTCCATCACAAAAGCGAAACAACCGGAGACAGTTCACTCCCCTCCCTGGACCTCCGTCTTAGATGCTGGCAATACTCCGGAAGAAAGGGCTGCTCTCCACTGAACCAAAGCGACCTAATCCTGAGAGTTTTTCAAACTACAATCCGTCTAAAAAATGTGATTATCACATGGGCGAGGTGGGACATTCAACTGATGGGTGCTATACTCTTAAGCACCGAATTCAAAACATGCTGGATACCAAGACTTTCTCATTCGAAACCGGTGAAGGGAATGGGCGCAAGCCCGCTTGAGTAGAACTCCTCTCATCCTTTTGCATGAATCCCTGGAAAATGGGCTATCCTTGTATTTTGCTTTTTGTCGTCATTTCTGCTGGAGGAAATGTCTTTTTGAACTCACTCTCTTTTGAGATTGTAAATCCATGTATTGTAAATAAATAATGTTTTTAGGGCATGAGGTAGTATACCAAACCGGCCCGTTGATGATATCCAGCCATGTAAAGGAAAGTGTTCTGAGGCCCGGGCTTCCGTATGCTTCCTTGTCTCTAAGCTTTTGAAAAATAAAACAAACGTTTTATCATTTTTCAAAAGGACCGAAAAAGAACGGTGGTGAAAAAGCATGCATGCTCATAGCCCTGTTTGTCTTTCTAACTCGCTCACTTCGTGTCTCAGAGCATACTCCCTTTTGATTTATTATTACGAAAGGGACATTTGGAAATGACACAAACTGAAGAGCACATCAGACCCTGGGATGATAACGGACCAACTCATCTGATAAGGGGCAGTCCGAGCGAAGATCATCCAATCTTCAAATGAAGCATGGGGCAAATCTCATTATTACCGGTGGGTGATATCAGCCCCAGAGAGTCAAAGAGAATGTTGAGCATTCCTTGACTCCATGATGAGCGAAACATCATTTCGTACAAAAGTCGGAGGCAGATCAAGAAAAGATTACCCCTTTTGAAAGAAAAAGGTATGTCTTATTCCTTAACAAATTTTGGAAATGACATTCCATCCCTTTTCTTTTGCAGATGATGAACTGGGGAACATGCTAGACTCTGACGTGCTAGCGAGCCGGATAGAGCACCAATGTCGGGACCTCTCGAATGAAACATGACGAAGAAGTGCTTAATTGGAAGAGTAGACTAGGGGGCATGCGATCTCCCAGTCCATCAAAAAGGGTGTATTTCGTTCCTAAAGTTCATCCACTTTAGCATAGAAATGACATATCTTTTCCTTTTACATAGGACAAAATTGAGTAAAGAACACTCATAGTACAAGCAGCTGGAAAGGACTTTGCATATGACAAAATGGCGTCAAGGCAGATCCTGACAACCACAGAAGTCTCGATGGTAGTCATGCCCATGTTCGTCAAAGACCTTTAAAGTAGAGATTAGCTTTGCTGCAAAGATCCCCATGCAAGCAATTACACATGCCTGTGCAGTCAGGAATCGGAGCATCCACAAGAAACTCCTCAACATGCTGGAACCGCATTGACACAGCATGCGCTGACAATAGAACCCTCTATTTGGAAGCACCCCTAATTATAGAGGATTTCATTCGAGCTTCGAGACCGAGAATATGGAGGAGCAGACTGAAATAGAGAAGGCTTAACAAAGTAAAGAGGAGAAAAGACTCTGCTAGCTTTGAAGGAGGGAATTATCGACATCCGAGAAAACTCAAGGAGTTGCCAATTTAATTTCAAATGAAGGGAATCACGAAGGGTAATGTGGTATCGTTCCCAATTCATGTCCCTCAAAGAGCCGTTCATTAACACGGTCTTTCTTATTGCCTTACAGGTTTATCTCGTCGCTGCTGCAGCATAGGTAAGTATTTCTTTCCCTTAAAACTTTAATTTTAAGAGTTGAAAGAATCAAAAGAAAGAGGAAACATGTTAAAGCAAATAAATGCTTAACCCTCCCCAAAGTGCATCGCATATCTTTGGGAAAGGAATTTTGCATGGTAATTTTACTTGTTTAATTCACCAATTCCCTGTGAAAATCTTGACAATTCGACGAATGGTGTCGAACTGCTCCGATGTATTGAACGAGGTGTCTCGGGATGATGAGAGGCAATCCTTAGTCTATACACATTTTCACGTACCAAACCCATGTAAGATGAGCGAAAAGATTCCACTTCTACAAAGTAAAGGGGTTTCTCGCATAAGGTACGGTAGCCAAAATGACGAGAGGCAGTTCATTTCTCTGCCCCATACACTACCATTAATCCTTTGCTTGACCATTTTTGAGCCCATACACTCGGAGGTTCCTTTCAAATCACCCCTGTCAAGAACCACCCCACATTGGGGTAGCTTGAGGTAAACCAGCATTATAGGAAGGATTCATGTGACATCCCGAATTTCGGCCCATTTTTGGGATTTATAAAACGCGTAATTTGTCAGTGTGCTTATAGTAAAATCTCGCCGGAACCGATCACTCCCGATGATCATTTTAAATTAGAGATTTCGCTAGAATCGCACTCGATCAAATTTGGCCGTTATTTGATCCCGAACTTGACGATCGATTTCCGGGAGTTTCGAGACAAAATAAATTGGACGGTGTCAATATTATGGTAGCCAACGTTGAGATTTTCAGGAATGATGGAAAAAGGGGAGTTTTTGACCACGTGCGAATTTGGACTAGTAGACCTCCTCGTTATATTTTGGTCTAATTAATTTGGCCTTTGTCCATTTTTATATGCGAGGCTTATTTTGGACCGGTAGATCGTTTTCGGTTTTGAATTTAGACCATCGCTTTGCAAATAATATTTGAATGTTCAAATTATTTCTTATTCTATTTCTCTCTCTCTCTCTCTCCTCCCTCTCGCTCGCGCACGATGGCCCCTCCACGTGTCTCCTCACGCTCATTTGTTGCTTCATTTTATTGCTCAAATCATAAGCAACTCCCTAAACTTTGTCTAGGACATTGGGTACTAGTAGACTTGTTTAGTGGAGCAATTAGTGTGGATTGAGGGTTGTTTAAGGACTGATTGGGTTGCTAGATTTGTGGACCTGATGATGGCTGGATTTTGAATTGTTTATGGCTGATTCGGTGATTGAGTATGGCGGGCCTTAATGGCTGGTTTGATGGAGTGACATCGGTTGGGTTATCGAGTTAAATGCGTTAAATCGTGTTGGAATGGCGAGCTATGTTTCGGCTGAGCGTTGTCGGATGTGTGGGCTGATTTGGTGCCCGAATCGCATATGTCGATGGTTATTTTGATGGCTGGATTTTAGCGGGATGAGGAAGTGACGTTGGTTGGGTTATTGAATGAAATGCGGATTAATATGTGTCGGAGTGGCGAGTCGTGTCGCGATGAATTAATGCCGGGTTAGTAGGTTGATTTGACACTCCATTGGCGTATAATATTCGTTGTTTCTATGGCTAGTTGTTGTTGCCTTGAGATAACCGATTGCGAGTGTGCATTTGTGATTTTAATTGTTAGAATCTCGGTTGTTTGATTTGCTAAGCGTGGCTGATTTTGTGGCGGGTTACGGCTGAAATTGTGGCTGAACTTATGGCTTGTTTGATGGTGGAATCTATGTCAAGAGCATTGGTTGTTTGTGTGTGATTCAATGCTCGATTGGCTGTCATTCATGTTGGTCACTTGTGATTGGGTTGACACAGTCTATGTGAGCTTGAATTACGTTGATAGATATGCTTGTGTTAGCTTGACGTGTGACCGGCACTTGGTTCGAGTGAATTGTATGGCGTGTGTGGTTGATTGAATAAGCCCGGATTGATCGGAGGGTCGCCAACCCGGTGGTGTTGACCCGGGTTGTAAGAAAGGACCAGTAGGGTGTTGACCCGGTCGTGAGAATGGTCCTGGAGCGTGTTGACGTGGGACAAAGCCCGGATTGATCGGAGTGGCCGCCACTGGAGCGTGTTGACGCGGGTGGCGAGAAAGGACTGGGGTGTTGACCCGGGTCATGAAAAAGTTAGATGAATGCGCATGTGTATTGCACCTAATGGAATTGGTGAATGTACGTGTGAATGACGTTCGAGTGATTGTGATATGTACGTGAAGTGTTATTGTATTACGTTGATTTGACTAATGTGTAGAGCTAGCGTGTGATTTGAGACAAGGTAAGTACATTATATGAAATTTGTTATGTGAATAATTAGATTGCCTTTTAGACTCGTCGGGTACGCATTGGCCTATGTGGGGTTTAGGGGTCCGCTTTATTGAGAAATATTCTCATGGTTATTATATAACCACTTTCGGATCCGCGACCGTGATCGACTTGAAGATGCCGCAGTACTACGGGGATTGAAGGATAGATCAATTTACCCCGTCTTTTGAGTATATTTTTGTAGAGGAGATAGGCTTGTAAACCACCGCCCCTTTTGAAAATTGTGGTTTTTAAATTGGTAGCCTGGATTATCGTTTTGTATTAATGATTGCTTTATGAAATTATTGTTTCGTGCTATCCTTTTGTCATCTTGTTAGTTGTCCGGGTTGTTTTATTTTAAAGGTGTGTCGCGAGCCCGTTGGGGTTCGGGGCGTGACAATTCAAATCCAGAGGGAGCAAGAAGAACGTCCCTCCTTTTTGGTCACCGCCCCTGTGGCTTCGACCTCGTCATTTTCACGGATCCGGTGGTCCTCGACAGAGTCCTCCAAGACAAGCACACCATCGATGGCAGGACGGTCAAGGCTAAGAGGGCTTTGTCAAGAGAGGAGCAGCAAACTAAAGCCTGTCCAAAATGCCAATATCTTATTGATAACAATGATGAGCAAGACAAGAAGGATGAGGAGTTTGTAATATCTAAAATTTTCTATGATCATCAGCTGCAACAGCCCACAAGGTGAAAAGATGTATAGAAATTTTCTTGCTCTCACTTGCATTAATCTTCGAGTGTTTTTATTGCAGATGAACTCTTGCGATAATTTAAATGCCCTAGGATGACGAAGAGCGGTTCTTCTTCTATCCCATACACTCATATCCCTTGCTAGCCCAATTGAACCGGCGATTTCATTTCGTACCAACCCAGTTGGTGATCATCCCCTACACCGGGGCAAGGCAAAAGTCACCACAACTTGAGCATCAGGGTCCAAAGTACCGAATCAAGATGAAGACTCCAAGAGCCTAATAACATTGTTCTGCTCAAACTTGTTTAAGCTAGTCCTGACAACACCAAAAGAGCAGCAAAAAAAATGCTGAAAACTAGAGGCATGGAAAAGCAGTGTGCCTGGTAAAAGCAAGGCCAATGCCCATGAATAAAAAACAAAGAAAAAGAAGAAGAAGAAAAACGATGAAAAAGACGACCCCAAAGGGTTAAACTTGAGTTCTTCTTCGATACAAATTCCTACTTTAGGAACTCTGTCTTGACAAAGATCTGTCACATGATAGATGAAGACGAAACTATTCTTGAGAAAGCAATTGGAACAGAGATAGAATGGTATCCAGGAAAATGCTTGACGCAGAAGCTCCTCAAGAAAATGTTGTCAAAGATGCTAAAACACGGGATTACCCAGGGAGTTGTCCAAGAGGATCCTAATGATGAAGAAAAAGACAAGTGACAATGCCAAGATGATCACCAACTCTCACCCTTACACACATTTTTGAGCCTAACGATCCTTTCGTTTCTCAACCTGTGAACCGAGCCCACGTTACGTCCCTCAGGAAGTCTCTTTCTGACTAGGACACTTGAATTAATGTGAAATTTCAAATGTTTATAAACAACGCTCGAGGAAGTGCGAGCAAGACTATTTCTATCTCGTTTTGCAGGGTTCTTGACTTGTAAACCCGGAGATAATTGCAGAATTTTTTCTTTCATGGCCTTGACTTGGACAGTCTCCTTCGTTAAGCCATTGACCAAGCCTACATTACGACCCTGAAGAAGACCTCTCAGATTGGCAGCGTCGTACCGCTTGCGAGAAAACTCAGACCCTTGCGGATGTGATAGTGGTCAGATTGAGTGTTTTCGATGTTCCCGCATTAATGGACGGGACAAATAGCCCTTTTCAATGAGAGCGAGTGGAAAGTCCTTTCTGACTGAGGATCCCTCGTTCAGCATCTCGAGAAGTCCACCTCCCAAGCGAAAATTGTCTTAATTGACCCTCGGTGGATGTTTGGTGATGCAAACATGGTAAAATCATTATGCATGAACTTTCAAATACACATTCTGGGATAGTCTAGCTTGTCTATCCTTGATGAATGCATGCATGTTTGCGCTAACCCTCTTTGACAGGTAAAATATCTTCAAAGACTCAAAGAACATATGACCTTTGGAGCGTCTCCAAAGATGTCACAAAAAATTCCTTCTGTTCCCCAAGCGGAATTGACATAGCATGCTTTTGCAGCTCAGAGTTCTAATCCCCAGTGATAGAACATGAAAATTCGGGCACTGGAGAAGCCCTCATTATCATCACAAAAAAAAAAGATGCCCTGAAAAAGGTCGGGTATTCAGCAGATGATACATCAAACCTCCGGGTAAGAAATCCCAGGTATTTCATCAGATTTCTTTTCAAACTACCCAGAAGGTAAACGGGGTGTTTCTTTGAAAAAGAAAAGCATCTTGACTAGCTGGTCAAGATATTTCATACGATATTCAAGAATAGCCTCAATTGTCTATTTCTCCGATGAATACGTATGTCTTTGCAAAAAAAACTTGTCTGACAGGAGACACGCCCTTAAGAGGCAGGAACGTGCCCAGGTAAGTACATTTTACCCATGTCCGATTCCAAAAATCCATGTACCTACGATTGTTATGGTACCCTTTGAACATCGGATTGACCCCGTTGTTCACCCTCTGAACATCGGATTGACCCCTTTGTTCACCCTCTGAACATCGGAGTGACCCCGTTGTTCATCAACTGAATATCGGATTGACCCCGTTGTTCACTTTCCTGAGCATGGAACTGACTCCCTCTGTTCACATCAAATCCTCGGGCGAGGACCCCCAGGTGCTCATCGTTTGAGCTTTTTCAAGACCTGCTGGCGAGGACCCACCAGGCAAACAATCAAATCCTCGGGCGAGGACCCCAGTGCTCATCGTTTGAGCTTTTCAAGACCGGCGAGGACCCACCAGCAAACAATCAAATCCGGCGAGACCCGGTGCTCATCGTTTGAGCTTTTTCAAGACCGTCGGCGAGGACCCACCGAGGCAAACAATCAAATCCTCGGGCGAGGACCCCGGTGCTCATCGTTTGAGCTTTTTCAAGACCTGCTGGCGAGGACCCACCAGGCAAACAATCAAATCCTCGGGCGAGGACCCCCAGGTGCTCATCGTTTGAGCTTTTTCAAGACCTGCTGGCGAGGACCCACCAGGCAAACCAACAAATCCTCGGGCGAGGACCCCCAGGTGCTCATCGTTTGAGCCTTCTCAAGACCTGCTGGCGAGGACCCACCAGGCAAACCAACAAATCCTCGGGCGAGGACCCCCAGGTGCTCATCGTTTGAGCCTTCTCAAGACCTGCTGGCGAGGACCCACCAGGCAAACCAACAAATCCTCGGGCGAGGACCCCCAGGTACTTTGTCAAAACAAAATCCAGTCAGTCAAGGCGACCGAAGAAAGGTTCGGGTCCTAAACAGACAAAATCCAGTCAGTCAAGGCGACCGAAGAAAGGTTCGAGTCCTAGACAAAAGCAATTCCAGTCAAGGCGATCGAAGAAAGGTTCGGATCCTAGACAAAAGCAATCCCCGTCAAGGCGACCGAAGATAGGTTCGGGTCCTAGACAAACCATTTTTTTCGTCAAGGCGACCGAAGACAGGTTCGGGTCCTCGACACACAATATCAACTATCTGGAATTACTCTACCCTTCGGCAAGGTAAGTAGCCCCAGGTATGTTTTCATTTGCTTTAGCATGCATCATCTTATATCGCATCATAAAAATGGGACTCCGGTCTCGCCAAAAATAACATTCATCGAGCATGCATGGGCCAAATTTAGGTGCCATTTTATCTTTGAACGTAACCTCTGCGAGCTCAATCTCTGCGAGCTCACCTTCAAAGAGGGGCAGCTGTTGACACCTATTTTTAATTTGCCCAAAATTAATTACACAAAATTTAGGAATTAATTTTCTTTAATTCCTAAAACAAAAAAATATTTCTATTTAAATGCATTGCATATAGACATTAGGCATATGTGCATTAATAGGGCCTATTAGAGCATATTTTCTTAAATTTTAAACAAAAATTAATAAATAAATAAATAATGAAATCGATTCGGGCCGGGTCGGGGCTGGGCCGACCCGGCCCTTTTCTTCCTTTTTCTTTTTCTCTTTTTCCTCCTGCACGGGCCCAGCCCGTTTCCTTTTTTTCCTCCGCGCGGACTGGGCTTGGCCCGGCCCAACCCCTTCCTCTCTTCCTTCTCCCTCGCCGGTCGCTCTCTCCTCCCCTGTTCTCCCCTGTGCGCAACCGAAGCGTGACGCACGGCGGCGCCGCTCCTCATCGTCGTCATCCGGTCGGAGGAGGCCCGGAGCGAGCACGCCATAGGGACCGGCCATTAAGGCCGGTCCCGTCTTCCCGTTTCCCGGGCTTTCTCTCCGTCTTTGCCCCGTCTCTCGCACCCTCTACTTGCACCGGCCCCCTTCACTTTCTGCTCTACACCGGCTCGCCATGGCCGCGAAAGTCGCGGGGCAGATAGGCCGGTGCAGGCCGTCGTCATTGCAGACGTAATGAAGCCGGGGGACGCCGTCGTTCGCCTATAAAATCGAGAGAGAGAGAGAGAGAGAGAGAGCCAGGGTCGGCCGTTTCAAAAAGACAGAGAGAAAGAGAGACTGAGAGCTCTTCCGGCGACCGCCGTACTCGCACCGCGCCTCAGCCATCCATCCCCGCCGCCGAGCCGACGGCGGCGACACAGTGAAAGAGAGAGAGCCCCCGGTCGGCGAAACACAGAGAGAGACTGAGAGAGACAAGAGAGAGAGGGAGCAAACCGAGGCCACGCCGGAGCAGGAAGGACAACCAGCAGCATCGCCGTCGCCCACGGAATAGCCAGAAAGCCGCCTCGACGAGCCGTCACCGGTGAGCTCCCCCCCGGCCGAGACCCCCTGTCCTGCTCTGTTTTTTTGACACGGTCGGGCCGGGATTCACGCCGGCCGTGTCGCGTGATTTCCGGTCCATGCCGTCGCCGGTCCCAGTCCCTAGTCTCAGTTGAGAACCAGCCGTAGCCGCCGGAGCCGACCGGTTCGTCGGAGGAGGGCAAAACACCTCAGTTTTTGGCACACGCGTCAACTGTTTGACGAAATGCCTCAGTGAGGCTGGTTTCGTTTTGGTCGCCGGCCGGCGAACAGGTGGCCGGACGGTGAGTCCAGGTAAGTGGTGAAGCTCGGCGTTCAACCAGGAAGCAGGCTTGGGGGCGGTACCGGTCTGGGTCGGCCGGCGGACGGCCATTTTTGGCTCCGCCGGCGCCTCCCCCGCGGGTCTGTATGTTCGGGTCGGATTCGACCCGAATCAACAGATCCGACCCGGGTCAACGCCCGGGTCGGATCCGTTGACTTGGGTCGGTTCCGACCGACCCGGATTAACAGATCCGACCCGGTCAACGCCCGGGTCGGATCCGTTGACCCGGGTCGGATCCGTTGACCCGGGTCGGTTCCGACCCGATCCGGATTGACCGATCCGACCCAGGTCAACGCCCGGGTCGGATCCGTTGACCCGGGTCGGATCCGACCTGACCCGGTTAATATTATATTATTATTTTATTTTTAAAAAAATTTTAAAAAAATTAAATTTTTTTTCTTTTCGAAAAAAAAAAATTAATTTTTTTAATTATGTTATATCTAAGTTTTTAATTTATTACTGTATTATTATGCATATTATTGTCTTATTTAAATTAGACAAGCCTGAGATTGCGCGTTAATATTTTGCATGTTATTTTTATTATCGCCGTATTATTATGCATATTTTTAATACAATCGCATGAGTTGTGTTTTGAATGTCATCTGACTTAGTTAAGGTTAGAACCTTAGGCTGCATGAATTGTTGTGTTCTTGACTGCTGATCGTTTCTGATTATGCACTCGCTTGATCACCTCACATGCTAGGAGAAAGGTCCTAAAATCAATCCAAATTGCCTGATAAATGTTTTCGGAAATGAACAGGGTAAAAATGTACCGAAAGGGCATTAGTTATCCAACTAGTGTAACCAAGTCCCCGAATTCAGTTAATCTCTAGTTCTCAGGAATAGGGTAATTCTCCCATCACCCTATTTGGGTTTCTAATCGACCCACCCCAAATCGATTAGTGGCGACTCCTTGATATAAACCACTTGCATGTTAAAAACTTAAACCCTAAGTCGCGATATGGTATAGGCTTGGGAGAGCCCGAGTTAAGTCCCGAACCTAGACTTAGCACGTACCATGCGAGCCCCCTTTTTTTGCATGTTCGATAAAAAAGGGCTCGGAAGTTCGGTCGCGACAATACCAGAGAAAGAAGTTAAATCATTGATAGTCCTATTGTCGCCAGAAGGTTCGTGATTGTACCTTTGAGAATTGAAATCTTTCATAATCTGTAGGAACACGTCGTACTTTTCCGGTTGATCTCGGAACGCGTGCTTCACTTCCCTGACGTAGAACAAAGCGTCGATCCTTGTTAGTCTTCGACCCACTTTACCTCCGGCGTCTCCCTCCATTCCTCCTTGGGATCGTCCATCGCTTCATATCCAGAAAAAAGAATGGTTAGATTCAAAAAAACATAACCTTTAATATCGATTCAATTCCTATTGGAAGCAATTCTTTTCATCTATAAATATTTTGAATGACTCATGTAGCAAACTTATAATACGTCTTACCTTAGCTTATTCATGTTCTTTCTTATTTTCTATTTTATATTAATTCATACGCAATTTTTTTCGATTGAAAATTAAATTTTTTGTCAATAGAAACCGAAAACGAAACCTCCAAGGGGGAAAAACAGCACTAAACAACAGCACTGGCAAAAATTATACTGAATATAAAAATGAAGTCACCGTTCTCCACGGGAAGGGTGAAGAACATCATCTCTTGTTCTCTTCATTTCTGCACAAAACGAAATCCGAAAAGCTCTTTCTTTTTCCTCAAACAAAGATAATCGCTTAAACAGAAAGCCCCCAAATTCAAAGAGAAACCACAACTTGAGCTTTCTCAGAGTGAAAGAATGAGCAGATCTCTGAGATGAAGAGAAGGAACCAAGAAAATGTGATGCTTTTCAATAAGATCTTAGCATAATTTATATGGATTTTGTCGATGGGGTTAAGGAAAGTCATTTCCAAGGATTAGGTTTGCCTTTGGATTCCTGGTAATATTTCATATTTGGCTAGCCTGCTACTTTTGGCACGCATTTACCTAATTATGATGCATGGAGAGATATCATCACTAGGCAGGTTGTGTACGACACATTTGTTACATGGAAGCCAGCGTTTAAAAATCACGGTTTTTCTCGTCAATTGATCGTTTTGACGGGTGCGTTCATTTATGAAGCCGTTGAATTTAAATAAACCGCTTACTCCAAAATGGAAAATCGGAGGTCATGCGCTTTTTATTCTTTACGGAACATTTTATATTGTTAAGTTGTACGTAGTAGAATCTTAAAATTTTTAAACTGTTAAATTCAAATAAGTGGCTTACTCAAAAATGGATAATCGGAGGTCAAACCCAAAACGCAGCAAAGGAAATCCAACCAGAGGACACCCAAGACAAATGTTAGAGATGAATATGGAAACTCGGGTGTCAATTCAAAATGCATCTTGCTGAATGTAGAAGTCTCATAATTAATCCCATGGAAAAGATCTCTAATTCGGGAGGTAATCACTTCTGGGAAAAAAAATCTAAGTTGTTATCTTACTCGATTTAAACGTCCTTTAGGAAAAAGAAGAGCAGGAACCTGAGTTTGTTTCGAAATGTCCTCATGTTGGATCAAAGATAGAGAGAGCATAGATTTCGTCAACTTAAAATTTTTGCCGTTGCTGATCGATATTTCCTATTTTGAAAAAGTTACGAGCCGTTTGGTTACATTTATAAATATTTTTTATGTTTTGAAAGCGAAAAATTGGTGTTAATGTTAAGGACGCCATTTGGATCCATTGAATAGAATTTATTATTTCAGAAAAAAAAGCTAACATAATCCATTGTTTTGGAAGTACATCTTTTTTGAGTTAGTACCACAAAAAATCAAAATATTGTACACTCATGTCACCTTTACCCCAAACTAATTGTGATGTCATAAAAAAATCTTAAATCAGTCTTACTATCACAAATCTTCCAAAACCTTATGGCAAAATTGGAGCAAAATTAGGGATTTTAGTAGATTTCAAAACCTTATGGTAGTGGTGCGGGCCTGCACTCGTTTGTTTTTTTTTTTTCTTACAACCTTTAAAAAGTGCAGTTACATACTAAAATTTATTGAATTGGTGCAGTCAAATCATTCCATTAACTTGGTCCAATATGGCTAACGGAAAATGCTGATGTGGTTAAAACATGAAATATGAGGCTACTACGATGTCGTTTTTGTCCAAATCTGATTTTTTAACCCCAATTTTACATAAACTGAATTAAAAAAAGAACACAAAAATGAAAAAAAAAAAAAAACCGAGGCATGTCGCCACCGCCACCTCCGCCATCACATACCACAAGCAAAGCCCTGCTGGCCAAACTTGGGCAAGGGCCACGACCCCCACCCAAATCTAGGTGAGGCTCGCTGGCCATTGCCCCACCATGGTTGACTTTTTCTGGCATTTGGTGAGGCGCCGACGGCGAGGGCCTACCTCTTCGTTTTTGTTTTTGTTTGTTTGAGTTCTTTTTAAAAAAAAATTAGCTTATTTTTTAATTAAATTCAAATCAATTTTGAGTTTAAAAAAAAAGATTTGGATCAAAAGGATGCCGTTTTAGTCTCATACTTTATGTTTTAGCCACATTAGCACTACTTAGAAGAGTGAAAAGCTATTGAAATTAGGTTCATTATGTTGACCATTAATTATCACGCCATGCAGTATATACGAAATTCAGTACTTAAGCGGCATGATGTGTCAAAGAGCATTGAAAACTATAGGTTCTTTTTATTTTCTTGCGACCAGAAATTAAAAGCGAAAAAAATGCAATAACTAAAAAGGTTAATCAGTGAGATACTAAGTAACGCGCGGTTATCGATAGTAGAGGCCGTAGGTAACTTCACTAATCCCTCTCTTAAGCAGTTAACACCACTAATCATTGGGCAATGACTATATTACTGATGGCAATGACTAAATTACTTATAGCAATAATATAAGATGAGCCGATTCAGAAAGTATCCTCTCCACATGCAACTTTAAGTAAATCGTGTGAAACTGACTAATTGTTGAAAAGCATTTTCTTCCAAAACATTGCCCTCGCTGAAGTAGATGTTTGTTCCCCTGGACACCGCCTGTCGCTCAATATTTAAATCTACTATAATTATCTGAAAAATGAATTAAAAAGTCCACATAACGCATATCAATCATCAAAAGTCATTTCAACAACCAATATCATCATCACAAACAACTGAAAAAAGATTAAACATGCAAAATTATTGCATAATATTCCAACTAAGGGAAAATTACCCAAACCGGTCTTTAATATATTATACGGATGTTAATTTGGTCTTAAACATTTTTCATGATTTTCTAATGTAGTCCATCTGATCAAAATTGGCCGGAAATTGCTGAAGTGAATATGACGGTCTAGTCATCGCCGACTGTCTTACGTCTCACTGTTGGCGATCTGACATGGACAACTCTACTCAAAATAATGTCATTTCTAGTAATTTTTTTAATTTTCTGATTTTTTTTCCTTTTTTCTCTCTATTTCTTTTATTTTCTCTATTTTTTCTTTTGCTGTTCATCTTCAACTTTACGATGAAAATTGAAACCCGTATTTGGGCTTGGACTTTTTTTTTCCTGTTCATCTTCTCTACTAAATTTCATGTATTATTGTGATTTCTTGTTCTTCTCCATATTCGTTTCGGACGTGACAAGCTCTCGGCAAATCTCTAATGGCTACCTTTGCTCTTTCCATCTTCAACTTTTCCACTCTGAATCTCCGCCACTCTGAATCTCCGCCACAACCGTTTGGTTTCCTTCTGTTTGAGGCTAACAATGCAACTTAAAAGAAGATAAATAAGTTTTTTTAAAAGATATTACAAATTTTCGCAGAATATTTCAAACTGGACTTGGATATAAGCAGAGAAAGCTTGGTAGTATCAAACGTAATATGCTCATATCAGATGGTATATCCTTATATCCAATGCAATATGCTTCTATCAGAAAAAATTATGAAAAATGGGTGAAGAGTTAGAAGAGATTGCAAATAGAATTTACAGTGGTTCGACTTATATCATGTCTACGTCCACTCTCCTAGACTAACAGCCACCATGCTCCAAGCCTTGATCTAGACTTGGGCTTGTCTCTTCTTGAGTTGTGGCTCTGTAGTCATGCATGAATACGATTCTCTAGTGTCGTCCGATTTGGAATTTGATGTTGTTATTAGAAGAAATTGCATAATAGCTGGCTGAATTGTATTAGTGCCGTGATATGTAGTTTCTGCGGAAAGTAGAACACCCCGAGTTGTTTCTCCAATCTGAATGTGGAAATGATGTCGACCACTCTTGAGTTGCTGCAGTTGTAACTTAGAATGCCTTATGTTGATTATGTTGTTTATTGAAAATGTGTGATAGTTGGCCACTGCGGATCTTCAAATTGCTGGTGGAGGAAGGAGGAACTCCACGCTAAAATGTGAGTCAATAATGGAGGAGTCAGATAGGAAATGTAAAGAAGGTAGACCCCGTCGGAGAAGAAGATGAACAGTTACCATATATGTCAAGGAAAAATAAGAGAAAATTAAAAAATTTAGACAAAAACGGCTTTGTTTTGCCACGTTAGAGTATTGGTCGCACCACATAAAATGGCCGATGATGACCGAACGTTACGTCAGTGATTTCCGATAGCAATTGACCGGAAAGAACTACATTAGAAAATCATAAAAATGTTTAGGACTACATTTACCAAATTAGAAAGTTGATGATTGAATTGACATATGGACGATAGGTTTAGGGTTAACTAGGTAATAATCCCTTCCCACCATATCTGGCTGATTCGGAACCTTCAAAGGAAAGAGACAAAGTTACCGAGAAAGGTACATAACCTATGAATAGACAATACGAAGAAAAATCCCAAAATGAAGGAAAAAGAAATTTAACATCACATACACGAAAAAATTACTGGGAATTAGTTTTCCCCACCAGTGAAACATAACATTTCTTATCTCATAATGTTTTATCATCATCGTCAATTAAAAATTGCATAGACTAACATTTCGCTCAATGCCCACGCCAAGTAACTTATTGACTATTAACATACACACATTACTCATTCCTGGCACAAGCAAATAACCAATATCCAAGAATAACATCTAGAGTGATGAAAATAACTTAGCTCCATATTCCAGAAATTCATTAGATGATGATCTCTTACAAACTAATTCAGATCCATAAATCAAGAAGGAAAAGCAGTACAGGGAAAAGTGAATATATTGATGAATTCTTCTTCCATAAAATACATCCCTATGTCCTGATCAACAACTCATATCAGATCCAGTTGCATTCCTATTGTCTTTGTGCACCTTCTTCATCATGTCCTCATTAGGGTCCAAACCGGCCCAATCTTTGTCTAACTTCACCTCAGCTTGAGAGTCGACCACCATTTAATTTTGTAATGTTTGTAGGTTGCCGGCCATCGGGACTTATCCGAGAAATTCAAGAGATTCTTGTCTGAAAACTTCTGGCATCAGGACGAGCTCAGCTCTACCACCACACCGAACTCACGCCGATTGCAAATGGTAAGGTGACCATTTTTGTCTTCCATTTCTTTCGATCAGATCTTTCGTCGCACAAAGTAATCTTTCCTTTCTCTTGTCTTTGTTTTGGACCAAACCCGTCGAGACAAGATGGTCGACTCTCAACCCGAGATGAAAGATTGCGCCGATTTGGACCACGATCAGAACATGATGAAAAAGGTGCACAAGGACGATAGGAATGCAACTGGATCTAAAATGAGTTGTTGATCAGGACAAAGGGATGCATTTCATGGAAGAACATGATTTTTCTCCGTATCGTCTCCTCAAATTATTCCTAGCTTATGTACCGCTCTCGGTAACTTTATCTCTTTCCTTTGAAGATTCTGAATCAGCTAGATATAGTGGGAATGGATTATTACCTAGTTAGTCATAAACCTGTCGTATAATTGTCAATTCAATCATAAACTTTTTTTTTTTTCTTTTCTTTCTCTTTCCTTTTTCGCTGGCCCTTGCCTCTGGCCAATTGCTCGGGCGAGGAAAGCCCTCACCAGCCATGGCCGTGTTGGCCCCCAGAGGAAAGAGGAGGAAAAAAAGAAAGGAAAATAAAAAAATTTCGAATATTATTAAAAATGTCCACGTTATCATTTGCCATGCCATGTCGGCCGGCCGACGTTGACGTCCGCAATATTCGGCCAAAATTAGCGGAAATGACTTAATTGGCTCAAGGTCAAAAAGCTTAGTACTAAATTGGCTCCATTAAAAGATTTATAATTAAATTGACACAAATATAATAGGTTGGAGACTTTTCTGATACTTTTCCCTATGTAGTTAGTCATTCCAGCCAATTATTGGCGGATATTGCTAACATGAACGCCGGCTGTCCTACATGGCAGATGACCGGCGCTGACGTTGATAATTATCATTATTTTTTTTAAAAATTTACAGATTGTTTTTTTTTTTATTTTTTCAATGTTAAGGGCCTGCAACCACTAATTGGGGCCTGGCGACCCTTGCTGGCCAGTGGCGAGGGCCAGCGACCCCAGCCAGCTCATCGTGACCGACGAGGGCTTGGGTGAGGGCCACAACACCCTCACCAAATTTGGCAAGGTAAGGGCATCCAAGCCGGTAGAGAAAAATAGAAAAAAATAAAAATCTAAAATTATTAAAAATTTTGCAAAAATTGTTCATATTAGTGTTGGTCGTGCCCATGTAGACAGGTGGACGACGTCTACGTCAGCAATTTCCAGACAAATTTGGTTGGAAAGACTATATTGACAAATCATCAAAATGTTTAGAACTAAATTGACTCAATTTGAAAGTTCATGGCTGAATTGACCACCGTACAATAGATTTGAGATTTTTTAGACAACTTTCTCCTCCTGCGTAAAACGCGTCATCTAGTTAATATGATATCTAGCTACCGATTACAACAAATTTTTTTGTGCGATAATGACCTTCCTTATACGACCTTCCGATTACAATATCCATATATACACAAGAATGGTTGTTCCAAATTTCTATATGCGACCTTCCTAGGATCTAATGTTACTCTCTTTGACGCCTTACATTAACATAATTTCCTAATAGCTATCTACCATATTCTTACTTACCATCCCATTACTTTCTCAGTTTAAGGTACCAATAATATTTTTACCAATATTTTCAATTTATTTTACCATATTAGATTCTTTCACGCCTTCATAATATTAATCTCTTGGCATATGCTGTCCCCATTTTCCAGATTCATTTCCGAATTAGCTACCTACCTTATTCTTACTCCCCGATCGGTATCTCTTCAAGTTTACATTGGAGTAAATTTCTTACCACAATTTCGACCAAAAAGAAAATTCTTACCACAAATGAGAACCTATTCCCTACTTTTTAGGGAAAAAATCTATACAAACGTTAATGAATTTCCACAGAATTAATTGTAAATTATTGAATTACATACCTTCAAAGACTAAAAGAATAAGATCACTCCATGGGGGATTAAATAACTTGAAATATTCAAACACATCAATTTGTATCATGATTTTTAAGTAAATCTAAACGTATAAGGAAATCAAAATTCAAATCGAATCCAAAAATATCATCATCAAAGCTATCTAGTTTTTATATTAAGTTGTAACTGGTGTACATAGAAGACTTCCAAAGTAAAACGAAACGAAAAAGTATACATTATAGATCAAAAAATTGAGGGTTTCTCAAGTCAAAAGAAAAGTTAATGGATAGAATGTACCAATTACAACAACTAACAAATTTTCAAAAACATTAATATTAATGCGTTAATTTCACACATAGTGCATAATTTAAAAAACTCTAAAATAAAAAAGTTTGCCCTTGTGGTAACTTTTGTTTTAAACTTTTTAATTGTTTCCTCTTATTCGATTAAAATATACGAAAGGGTAATTATACTCGATGAGGTGAGGTCCAGCTCCAAAGAGTACCAAATCGAAAGCCCATAAAACAGGAAGATGAATCTATCTCAATGGCCCGAATTGGTCCGTCGGGCACATGCCCCGTGAATGTGTCCACAAATTGCTGGATCACGTCTCCCCTCTCTTACATTATTAAATTATAGCATGACCATAGTCTCCTTATGTTTCCAATGTTATAGCACATCAAATTTGTACACGTACATTCTTATGCAACGACAAAAGAAAGAAGCATCTTCCATTTTATTGCTTCATCTCCCTCCATGACATTTACAGAAAGAAGATTTTTCTCTTGGCTTATGGGTTTTTTTTGCCTCTCGACTTCGAAAGAGTCTTCCAAATGCTTAATCATTATTATGAAACTAAGTAGGAGCCCCGGTTCTTTGGAGGCTGACCAACGAGTAGTAAGCCCCCGACGGCCCTTTGGCCAGGAGGGAGGGGTGCGTCCCTTTCTCCACCACCTTCCCCTTGTCCAAGACGGCGATGGCGTCGCAGTTCTGGATGGTGCTCAGCCTGTGCGCCACCACCACGCTAGTTCGACCCACCATCACTCGCTCCAGGGCATCCTGCACGATCTTCTCGGACTGGCTGTCGAGCGCGCTGGTGGCCTCGTCCAGCAGCAGGATCGTGGGGTTCTTGAGTATGGCCCGGGCGATCGCGATCCTCTGCTTCTGCCCGCCCGAGAGCTGCACCCCCCTGTCCCCGCACCACGTGTCGTAGCCGTCCTTCAGGGACGCGATGAAGTCGTGCGCGTTCGCCACCTTGGCCGCCTCGATGATCTCTGCCTCGCCCACGTCTCCGGAGGCGCCGTACACAATGTTCTCTCTCACGGTGCCCGCGAATAACGTGGGTTCCTGGCTGACGAGCGCGATGTGCTTCCTCAATGATCGCAAGTGATACGACCTTATGTCTCGGCCGTCGACTTTCACTACGCCCTTGAGCGGATCATAAAATCTCTCGATCAATCCGATTATCGTCGATTTGCCCGACCCGCTCTGCCCCACCAATGCTGTTGATTTCCCAGCTTCGATCCTGATTGAGAAGTCCTTGAATATCATGACGTCGGGCCTAGCCGGGTAGGCAAAGTCCACGTCGCGAATTTCGACCTGGCCTGTTATCTTTTCGGGCTTGTGCCCTTCCGCGTCTTCGGGCTCGATCCTAGTGTATCGATCCAAGATGGCGAAGACCGAGCCGACGGCGTCCGATCCCTTAACAAGGTCCGACGTCATGCTCCCGGCGTCGGCAATGACTCGGCCCGTGCTCACCAAGATCATGAAGGTCTCGAAGAGTGCCTTCCCCGTGATGTAGCCCTCGGCGATGAGCTTGCCACCGTACCAGAAGTCCAGGGCCCAGGTGCAGGAAGTGAGGCTCTGGGAGGCGCCGAGCCCGAGCCCGGCATACCAAGATTGCTTGATGCTCTCCCGGCGCGGGCCCTCCTGCACCCGTTCGAGCATCCTGAGGATCCGGTCCTGGGAGGAGAAGGCGGTGATGGTCCGGAGATTGGAGACGGCTTCGGCAGCGAGCTTGCTGCTCTCGTCTTGGGCTTTGATGGCCTTCTGGGACATGCGCTTGAGGAGGACTCTCTGGGCGTAGAAGCAAGCGATGACGATGGGCTGGACAGCTATCATCACCAAGGCCAGCCTCCATGCGATGACCAGTCCCATCGTGAACGCTATGGTCACAGCTGACACAGTTTGTACGAGAAGAGCCATCCGATCACCCACCAGAGATCTCACCTGACCGACCCCATAAGAAGAAGGACATTGTTAAAATCACAGCATTTTGCAATTCTGGCGATGTTGTAGAGCTTCAAAAAGAAAACGCACGTACCACACTGGCGTCCTTGGCGAGTCGCCCGCAGATCGTGCCGCTCGAATTCTCGTCCTGATCGAACCACCCGACTTCGAACGTCAAGATCTTGGACAACATCCTCTCCCTCAGCCTCTTGGTTAAGCACTCGCCCATGTACGCGAAGTTGTAATGCTGCGACACATTGATCAGCAGAGAGAACACGGCCAACCCCAGGAAACATAAGGCGTAGGTCCTAGTCTTGCGTTTCACCTCATCGTGGTCCGACAGGAAATAGACCGAGATTACCGACCCCAGCGCGAAGGCGTAGATCGGCTGGACCGCCCCGAACAGCACTGCGCTCACGCCCCCCATGCACGCCTGCCTCCACTCGGGCGCGTTCAACGCCAGTAGCCTCCTAAGTGATGGCACCGGGAACTTCTGCTCGTCCATGAAGCCAGTCTGGTCTGCACCACCAAGCGAAGCCCGGCCTGGCCCGGCGACCGAGTTGGCCGAGCTTGACCGGCTCACGAGTGAGAGCCTCCGGCTGCTCGTGTTGTTGGCATCCGCAGCAGATATGGTCGACGAGGTGAAGTCCTCGTGGTGGTGGTGGGGGGCAGTGGCGTTGCGGCCCTTGGTCTGCTGGAGCCGAATGAGGGAGGCATAGAGGCTGGAGTCGTCGCCGATGAGCTCTTCATGGGAGCCGGACTCATGGATGCGGCCGTCCTGGACAACGGCGATGATGTCGGCATTGCGGATGGTGGAGAGGCGGTGGGCAACAATGATGGTGGTGCGGCCGATGGCAGCCTCGTCGAGGGCCTCCTGGACAACCCGCTCCGACTCAGAGTCGAGCGCGCTCGTGGCCTCGTCGAGGAGGAGGATCCTCGGGGACTTGATGATGGCCCTCGCTATGGCGATCCTCTGCTTCTGGCCGCCGGACATTTGCACGCCTCGCTCACCTACCTGAAAAGTTTACAATTGCACGGTGGCCATTCAAATTAACTAATGACGAAGCAATCTACAGTGATTATTCACATTAAATTTTGTGTGCGAGTTTGAGCAAGACCTATTATTTTGATATTTTTCTCGTATTTGTTTTTTATCTATAGTCGGAAGCTAATGGGACCTCTAGTGGTCTAGGACCTATACCAACTAAACATTAAGACATCAGATTAAACTTTTAAAATTTCGAATTCGATGTCTATCTGTTCACTTAATTACGACGACACGTGGTGATCCGGTGATTTTGTCAGGCACTCGTCATCAACATAACTGCTAATGACTAGTGAGCACGGGGGGGCGCACAGTTGAAGATGTTGGGGCGCAAGCTTGGCCTGGAACAGAACGAGCGACCGTGTAAGAAAAAAGCCAGCGGCAAAGTTGGGTGCGAGGTGGACGTGTGTTGGGTCAACTACAAATATCATGATCATGCTCGAGAAAGGAATCGTGGTGCGCCCACCATTCGAAGAGAGGCTGGTGTTCGTTTTAGAGTGGTAATGTGACTGGTGAGTCGGCCATTTTTTGGGGAACAAAGAACATTCTCTCGGGAAGACCCAAGAAGTTCAGCACAGAAATCATCTCGAATGTCTTAGTCGAGCACCATTTTCATTCGTTAAACTCGACTAGGATGGTTGAGTGGCACTGTTATCCTCTGCATTTCTGCAAACCCTTAAGAGGAAAACAAGAATCCTGTGTACTCTCCACTTTGCCGTTTGTGGCCCCCGTGTCCCAAAAATGAACCGATGTTCTTACTTTACTCAAGGGATAAAGGCTAAATCCCCCCATGAATCTTTTCATGTCCTGCAATTTGCTCCTAGCTTTTTTACTTGACAATTTACACTGAACATTACACTACGGACATGCAGCCTACACTGTCCGGTTTAGCGCTGGATATTTACCCGAGGAAGCTTAGAGTAACAATTTTGATCTACGAAAACGGTTTGGAAAGGGTAACGCCTAGCAATTCGAAGCATGTAAGATGTCAAATTGCATTTCTTTATAATGGTTTGCAAACTCCAAGCGATTTGTTTTTCGAGACAAAATCCCTTTAAAGACCATACGATACTTCCTGTTTATGTTGATCAAGTCAATCTCCTAGCATGCCTTACCATTTTCCGACCAGCTATGTTGCTGCTGGACATGCGTCTTGCCCGAATGCCCACTAGGTTTACTCGAAGAAAGCGAAAATCGATGGGTCCAAATCTCGCAATTAGTACTTTATGTGGAATCAGATGCGACACTCACCTGGGTATCGTACGCCTGAGGAAGCTGAGAGATGAAGTTGTGGGCATTGGAGGCCTTGGCAGCTTCCACAACCTCATCAAATGTTGCATCTTCCTTGCCAAACAATATGTTCTCTTTAATGGAAGTAGCAAAAAGTGCAGGCTCTTGGCTCACCAGGCCCATCTGTGACCTCAACCACTTGACCTGCAACCTCTCAATGAGCACTCCATCCAGCAGTATCTCCCCGCCGAGCGGGTCATAGAACCTCTGCAGCAGCGATATCACTGTTGACTTGCCCGAGCCGCTCCCGCCTACCAGGGCCACCGTCCTGCCTGCCGGGACTCTCAGGTTGAAGTCCCGGAAGATCATGGTATCGGGCCTCGACGGGTATGCGAACTGGACGTGCCTGAACTCAGCTTCGCCCGAGACTGTGTTGAGGATCTCACCCTCCGTGCTGTCCGAGTCGATCTTTGGGACCCGGTTGATCATTTCCATTATGCGCTCGCCCGCCGAGCATGCTTCCGAGAAGTACTTCAGGTTGGGTAGCCCAGCTCCTAATGCACTGCATCAACGATCAAGAATTGGAATGAAGAAAATGACATCACTTTTTCGGTTCTTTTTGTGTTGGAATGGTTTGGCGCAAATGTCAAATTATTCTATTCTAAGTATTACTTAATTGAAGCTTTCCTTTTGAAGGAACAACTATTGCACCAGTTAGCTACTTCCCTACTAAAAATTCTGAAAGGTTATAGGACAGCAAGATGTTATCACTTTTGGGGTTGAAAATGAAACAAGTGCTTCAAGCCTAAATTTTTAAGCTTTAATCATTGAAAGAGAAGCCAAAAAAAAAGTATTCTTTAGGATTTGATCAGTGAGAGAGCATTACAGTCCACCGACGGCGATGGCGGCGCCAACAGCAAAAACGGTCCCGCCCTGGGCGCCATGGTACATCACCATCCTGCTGCCGTAGTAGGACATGAAGGACCAGATCGCAAAGACAACGCCGTTGCTCCCGATGGCCAGGCCCTTGGCCAGCCCCTGCCTCAGACCAAGGTCAACCGACCCCCGGAGCGCGGCAGAGTACTCAGCGATCGTCTTGTCCTCCCCAACAAAGGCGTAGACAGTCCGGATGGACGAGACCGCCTGTTCCACGACCGCACCAGCCTTGTTGTACTCCTTCCGGATCTTCCTCGCCAGGTTCATCAGGGTTCGCCCATACATGAGCCCAGGGATGACCAAGAGGACCACAAATGGGAACCCGACGATGGCCAGCCTCCATAGCATCAGGAACGCCACGAAGTAGCTTCCAGTGAACATCGAGGCGTTCATCAGGAAATTCGGCACCTACACAAAACATGACATTCCATCAACAATCGTTTACATGCCTCAATTTATAGATCAAACGAAGCGTGACAGCCCTTATGGGGCTTGGCTAGTCTTTAATGTTATATTACTTTGTACTAGTGATTAGATAGGACATTTTAACCTTCTCGGACAGGACATCTTGGATCACAAGGCTGTCGTTGGACACGCTCGTGATGACCTCGGACGTGCTGGTCACATGCACGTCGAAGTAGCCCACATCCTGTCGTAGGACGGCCTTCAAGTAGCGGGCTCGCATCCTTGCGGCTTGTCTCTCTCCCGTCCTCGTCCAACAGTATCCCTCTAATCAAATCGCATGTTCGAAACATAGATGTTAAGTAAGAAAACAATGAAGGGGTAAACTCAAATTTGAGAGAGACAGAAATAGGACCGACCCAAGAAACAAGCAACGAACGAGCCACACGCCAAGTACAGAAGAGCCACTGCATTCTGTCAAATCGCATGGGGACACAAAACGTAAGAAACTCGGCCCCTCTTAATGATAGAACAAAATTAACCTGAATGCAAACGGAGGGGGCGGACCTTGTTAATGCTGTGGAGGAACGTGCCCGTCGTAAAAGACGACGTGCCGCCGATGTGGTTCATCAAGCGGCTGCTGATGAACAAGACCAGCGGAGTC
Source organism: Syzygium oleosum (assembly GCF_021117445.2). NCBI lineage: Eukaryota > Viridiplantae > Streptophyta > Magnoliopsida > Myrtales > Myrtaceae > Syzygium > Syzygium oleosum. Next base: position 6,909,001 of record NW_026607504.1, read on the forward strand.
GAGAAGCCATCCCCAACAGCTCCGAGGAAGCCGAGGGCCATCAGCAGCTTGTCGGCGGCATCGGCATGCATAAAGATGGAGTGGAGAGAACCGGTCGTCCTCCCCATCTCCCTCTTCTTCGCCGCCCCGGCACCGTTCTTGTCCTCGTCGCTCATTTTTCGACGCACGATCGGGCGCACACGGGACGCTCCGGAGAGAAGAACGACAGTCAGATTCGTTCGCACTCGATTTGGGAGGTTCCACCTTTGGTTGCCTCCAAAATGAGGAGGGCCCTAAAGATGGGAGTGCTGGTGTTGTCGTTTAGTGGCTTCCTCGCAGTGCTGAGAGGAAGCGAATCGAGAGATGCCATGCATTTATAGATGTCTTTATGTGTAGCCAAATTCACTAGGATTTGGGAAAAGCCCACATTAGGAAAAGATCCTACACATGCACTCCATTAAATCACATGGATTCCACGCGAGCGATACGTGCAAAATCCAACGGATCATATGAACTGATCCCAATACATCGGTGCATGCAATACTTAAAGCTTCGAACTCATCGTTTTTCGACAACATAATTACGGTGGATTCGATGAAAATCGAATTTCCTGGCAAGGCCCGTGTAAATACTAAGAGCGATGTGGAGTTGACATTATTATCGATTTGTAACTCTCGAGTTTTGGCGAAGTAAAAGCATTACTCTTGATATTCTCTCCATATATCTAGGTCAGTCATACTCAGTGATTTGTACGTGTCCCTTACACATTAGAACTTCCGATTCTATGATTGTGTATAAGATCGAAGGGTGTTTAAATTCTAGACGTATTAAGTATACTTTCAATTGATAATTCGAACGAAAGGATCAACTTTGTCTTGAGCTGGCATCTTTAACTCCTATTGCTATAGAATTTAATTATGATTTTTTTTATGAAATAGTAACATTCCCCATATGAAGCATTTCTTCCTTTTTACCAAATCTTTTTCCAGTGGAACGCACAATGTCACCTCAAAAGATATTGAATCGTATACCACTCAGATATTTCATGTTTAAAAAACATTAATCTACTTAGTTATACTTTAATGATGCTAATTAGGAATAACAAATTTCTCGAATAATCTTGTGGGGACCTTGGTCAGGTTGTTGATCCCATGTGTCCGAGCCTATTGTATTGAAATAGATGGTTCGATGAACATGTGCAGGAGGGAGAAGATCGTGGTTGACTTTGATCGTTCAGCTCCTCCGAAAAGCGTCATTAATGACGAAAATGCGCCACACTTATTAAACAATCGAATAGAAAAATTACAGCCTTGCGTGATCCATGGCTGGTGTTGTGAAAAAATCAAAATATTTTTTTTTATCGAAATCGATAAACGAAAAAATTTATCAGGGCTCTAATATATTGCCTCCTTGTCTAATCTTTATATATTTCAGCTCTTTTGCCAGAGGGATCTTTTTCTTTTTCTTTTTCTTTTTCTTTTTCTTTTTCTTTTTTGTGGGGTTGCTGAAAACAACGTTAAAGATCTCTGCTGCATGAAGGTGGTATCTAGGGGTCTCAGCTCTTGGCTGTAACATAACATTCTTGAAATTTCACTAATATTATATACTTTAGGGTTTTGATATATTTAAGATTTTTTCGTGGCTCCACCTAAGTCTGATGCATAGCATACGCAAAGGTGGGATTATGATCATCGTTGGGGTGTGTCCAAACGACACGATTGACCTTGCGGACTTGGAGACTTGTAGTTAGTAGGTCGATATAGACTTTTAACTCGACCCCCATCAAGAACCCTTGTACTTTTAGGTCCGAGATCCCCTTTGCCAAAAGCAAGGTTAATAATCGACTTTGAATGTGATCTGGGGAGATAGAGATAGAGATAGAGATAGGTGCATTATCTTATAGACACGTTGACAAGTCCGTCCCCACGGCACTAATTATATTGAAAATCTCGAGAATGTTTGTGAAGGCGAAACTATCTGATCATTCAGTCCTAAACCATATATGTTAACGATTTTCGACCAAAAATTCGCTAAAAGAATTGTATTAGAATTTCGCATAAATATTTAGGACTATAATATTTGATGCGGAAATGTAATAAAATGAATTTGAATGTGCCAGATCCACGTCTCGAAAAACTCTGAAAACCCTGTTGAAGATGTTTCCTTTTGTGGTGGATTTATTTGGATCTTGCTCTTCTAATGAATTCCTCGGAGTGAGTGCATTCAAATTGTTTTTCTCTTTTTACATGTTCTTCTGATCATGCGTGATGTTGATAAGTTAAAACTGACGAAAAGAGGGGCTCTTCCCGAAAGTTTTTCCGACGTGGACAATTTGGAGAGTTTTGTTAAGACAAGAGAAGTAGAGGTTACGAAAATACCTTAGAATTTGGGATCCTGCTTTTGATTATTTATTCGCATGGTTCTTCGTCATTATATAGTATATTTAGTGTATATTTGTTTGAGTGAGAAAATTTTCTATGAATTAATTTTCTGGACATTCGTGCGTTTGGTTTGCTGAAAATGATCGATTAACTGAAAACCTTTTACGGCCAAAGAAAACATGCACGATTAAAGCTAGGTAATTGAATCCCTTAACCTGAAGAGGGGAAAACATTTTCATGAACTTTTTTTCCGAAAAGAACACACCTTTAGATTTCAGTTCATCGTCAGTGAAAAAACTTTATGGATCCAAGCCATTTGTTCTACAGTATATACAAAAATAAGTTTCTACGATAATTTCTGATTTTTCTCGACATGCAAAGGTTTCGTTGTTTAGGCCAAGGATTCTTTCTTGAGACAGAGACGGGAATGTAGACTAGAGGTAAGCATGGTCCTGGTCCAACCCAAGAACCGAACTAGACCGGACCAACCTATTTTGGGTAGTTCTTTGGGAACCAGCGATAACCCATGGTTCCCGATTCCGCACTAGGAACTGGACCGATCGGATCGGTCTGTCTTAATTGTCCTTTTTTTTCTTGATTTTTTTCCTTCTTCTAATTTTCTAAACTAAAGCTGAAGCATTTAGGATCAAAACCGCAATTAGAAGCAAAATGAACAATTTATGCAGTCAACCAGAAAAGATGATGCACGAGAAAATGTTCTTTGCTTATAAAAAAAGATGGCGGGATGCAAATCAGTTGGTGCAATCGATCCGTTTTTGTTTGTATGTAGAAGAGCATCAAACGCAGCAATGACGGGCTCTAACAAAGGTTCGCGGTGAGAGTTTTGGACGACGACATGTTTGCAAAGAAAGCTCCAGATCCATTTATTAAGTAGTCAATAGTGCTACAATCAACATCTTTAAATCCTGCAAGCGACTTCTTGGACTCTAAGATCATTTATCTGGACGCCATGAATGTGCAGCTCTTCTTTTAAGTCCTATTGAAGAAACAAATCCCAAAAAGTATACACGGTCGGTTCCGGTCCAACCCAGAAATCAGAGTTGGACCTGGGCCGACCGGTCGAGTCTAGTTCCTTGGTGAACAGGGTCAGTTCCCACTTCTTGAGTGGATATCGGCTAATCTTGGAACCGACCATCCCTAACGTGGAAGACTAAACAATGCGTCTTTCAATTTCCCGATGGCTATGGTCCCCACGCTATTGATTTCTCATAATTAATTAATCATCATAAAAGAAAGAGAAAACATAAAAACCATGTCTGACCCATTTTTATTTTTATTTTTTTACATATTTCGACAAATAGATGATATATGGAGTACGCTATTCTTGCATTTTCCTTCAAAACAAAAGGAATATTTATGTAGCAAGAGTGATTGATTCAACCGACTTTTACATGCCCGCGATGCGTCACTGATGCATCATGGTTCAAAGTTCCAAGAACCCTAATATTATTTATTAAAAAAAACCCCCCAAAAAGGAGTTTCGTTTGCAAAGAACAAAACCGAGGAAAAGCGTGCAAGTGGTCTTACGAGGATGCCCGCACAGTGTTGTCCTACAAAAATGGACGAGGCCTTAAAAATTCTCAATCATGCCATGCTAAGGGGTCCTGTTCTGTACAAATAATTGAATTTCAATTACAAGTGTTGTGTGCACTTATGGAAAGATCGATTTTTTTTGCACATTATTCATTGCACTATCGTTTCTGTAATTTTCTTATTTTGACACTAATCGAAGCGGTTTTAAGTCGCGTATAGCTTAAGGGGTTTTGGGCACTAGCTAACAAGAGCTCGTACAAATATTCGAATGTCAATAACGAGTGTTGTGTGCATTATTCAGGGCACTATCTCTTTTGTAAATTTTTATATTGAACACTAATTGAAATAGTTTTTGTCGCGTATAGCTTAAAAGTTTTTGGGATTGGGCACTAGCTAACAAGAGCTCGTACAAATACCGTGTACATCTTCTATTCGACCTTGAGAATAGGGGTCCGAGGCTCTATGATACTTTTGCCATTTTTTAAGAGGATTTTCATCGTATCCATTTCTGGTACAAAATTAACTGACGCACTTACTATTAGATAATTAACATGTGAAAGAATTCGATTATAAAATTAATTTCAAATACACATGCACCTAACAATAATCTTTTTAGAGAGCTGTTATTTTTTTTTTATCTCTCGTCTAAATAAAAAATGTAGAAGAGTAAAACCATAAAGTTTTTTATGCGCTCGGGATGCATGCATGTGAGCCCAATATATCTCAATCCTTGAGATACATCCCACTCCTTCAAAATCATACGTGATTAGCAATGGCCAAGGTGCCGGGCCGTGCCAAGCCTAGGCACGTTATGCTCGGGTCTAGTTTTTATTTTTCATTTAATTTATAAAAATCGTTTAGCAAATCGAAAATTTTAGAAACATATCACCTGTTGAGTCATACACGATCGTGTAAAATATTTCTTATACTGACCGCAAGTCTGTAGTAATCCTAATAATAATATTTCAAAAAATATAAGTACGAACCCCTATTAACAATATTTCAATCGGGTCCAATTATCAATCCAGGTACGATTTTTTTTTATTTTTTTTTTATTTTATGGGTATCCACTTGGATAAAACATGCAAAAAACCATCCCTCTTTTTTTGGACCACCCTGTAAAAGCGCGGGCGGTTTGATGCAACGACGAAGCAAGAGGATGAGGATCCCCCATAAATATTCCTGGAAAAGAGCGATGACGTCCTTGCATACGAGAACTGCAATAATAATTGGAATTTAAATAATTCGGATGAGAAACAGAAAAATAAATAAATAATATCGGTTCATGTCGATGTTACAAAAACCAGCTCTATGCGGCTCATAGCTGCCTTGCACGGAAAGAAGAGTCGATCAATTGTCATCCACACGAATTATTGTTTTTTACCCATTAATACTTCGGACGTTTTAAACTTTCGGTATCAAATCTCCCTCGATCTATTCATAACCATTTTCCGAATACAGAATTCAATCGTGTTTTTTTATTTACAAAAATTAGTAAAATCTTCAAAGCACTCGTGCTCTTCAATATGTAAATGTCACTCCCAAATCATAATGTAACTTTCATCATAATGAATTGGCTTCTTGCTCTTTTATGCATTGACGTGCTGCGCAACTAATCCGTTGCATAAGCACAGCATGTCATCCTTTCAAGAAATGTCAAATTGAGTTTCTACGAATCATCGACTCGATTAGATTGTTCAAGTCATCGTACGGTTCATGTGATTATCGAAAAGTCAACGCCCTCGAAAGTGTGCATTTTTTACGCTTAATCAAAGCAATTAAGGTCCATTTTGGAAGCAAAGGGAGACCACCTGCTCGGGTACATATGACCAGGTGCGGACCGTGAAGTAGAGACGTCATGAAAGGTTCAGGATCTCGCGATGATGACGTGTAATTCGTAAGCTGATTAGATTTTACCTAAACTAAAACAGGCTCTCTGGTCTGTGGGTGGGAGCTTCGGGTGAACTGACATGATAATGTCGTGCTTTTTAATTTGGTCGGCAATTACCACCCAATGCATATGAATTGAGGTGACGTCATTATTCGATTAAGGCTCTATAGTCATTTGTGGGGATAGATACAAAAAAAAAAATCTTAAACCAATTGCATTTATGTTAATTCGATTGTCGATCTTTTAATATGGCTGATTTAGTTTTAAATCTTTCAGTAATTTGCCGATGTGTTCATTCGGCCAATTTTGTTCAGCTATTACTAACGTGGATAATTTGCAAATTTTTAATTATTTTTTTGAATTTTTCCTCTTTTTTTCTTTTTTCCCCTTTTCTCTTTTTTTATTTTATTTTTTCTATTTTAAAATAAGCTAGCAAGGGCATCGCGGCCCTCATCTAGATTTGGCGTGGGCTGTGAGGCCCTTGCAAGATTTAGGATAGGTGAAGGCATCGTGACCCTCGCCAAATCTGGGTGTAGCCATGCCTGCCAATGCTGAGACTGCAAACCGGTGAGGGAAATAAGAGAAAAAGAGAAATGGAAAAAAAAATTCAGAAAATATTATTAAAAAATTTTCTAAGTCAGGTTGGTCATACTTTGTAGGACGGCTGGCTTTTTTTTTTTTTTGGTTGCCAGACGGTGGGCTTCACTTCAATAGTTTTCAGTCAAAATTAATTAGAAGGATTACATTGGCAAATTATCAAAAGTTTTAGAACTAAATTGGTCAAATTGAAAGTTTAGGACTCAATTGACACAAATACAATAGATTTATAACCTTTTTTGTAATTTTCCTATCATTTGTGAAATAAAAATCAAGCCTGTTGAGTATACTCTCTATATATATGGAATCAAAAGCATAGCTCAAAATACAAGGTTTTTGGCAATACATTTTGTATTAATTCATTTTCGGGGAAAAATTAATTACATTGATTCTTTTATTATTGGATATATTGTCATTATTGTCACTCAAATGGTAAATTCATTCGACGTTTCCACCTCAAATCGATAGGATCCATATTCACCACCTAAATAATATCTTTAACTGTCAATACGACACCTAAGTAAACCATGCACACAAGTTGATTGTTCGCTGAAAGTTGCCTCGTTTATACACCTCATAAAAGTGTCGATAAGTTACCAACAAGTTATGAGGAATTGAAGCGACTCGCTAAGCGCTTTTTACCAATAGTTTTTGGACACTTGCCAACTACTTCATAAATCTATGATTAAAAATCCATTTTTTTCTTTTTTACGAAATAGCAGAATTGTCCGGCAGGCAAAAAAGCACGCCGTGGGAGGATGTCACGGAAAAAAATAATAGCCGAACCTCCAGTCCCTCCCGATTTTACCCAAGAAAAGTACTGTAATCACCCAAAAAACGGAACGTGCTGCGAGACTCGGCCTGAGGTTTTTAATCGAGACGGTCGAGCTGGACGGCCTCCCCGTCGCCGGCCCCCGGCGGGCACGGCGAAGAGCTCCAAGTCTACCCCCTTAGCTAACACAGCTTGCGTCGTAGTTTTTATCTCAACTCCAAGAGCCCCAACTTCTCGTTATTCCACGTGACAATAATACCAACCCATCAATCACACGACACACGAAACGCATAGAACACTCGTGGATCGTTTGACTAAATGCAAGAGCATCAATGATTAGAACCACCTCTAAACCGGTACCACTTCAGACAGCTCGAGGTGGGGGGGGTTCAATCAACCTTGTCCTACTCCCAGCAGGGGGGGGGGGGGAAGGAAATGTGATCGGAGAAGCACCGAGACACGCAGACAGGGAGAGTTCAGTACAAAGCTCGCTTGCTGTCCACTGAGCTGCACAGTAGTTCACTGTGCATTAGTTGGTGATTTGAAGCTCAATCCACATCGCCTTCCATGAAGTCTCGCTCGATGACGCGTTGGCGCACCGGGACGATCGAACGATGCGATATGTCGCGATCCTGGAACCGGAAAGTTTTGAACGATTCACGAATCTGTACTAGCAGAAACTGTCGGCGATGGATATTTGTTGATCGAATTGCGGTTTGGGCGTCGATGGTTTGTCATAATGGATTTTCGTTGTCAGTACCGAACCGGATAATCAAACTGAATTCGGAACCGAACCGAAATTTCGTGCATTTTCAGTTGGGTTTCGGTTCGGATAATGAAAAACAACCGTTTTTTTTTTGTTTTATATTCCGGTTCGGATAGTTTCGATTCGGTTCGGTTGACCAATCCAAATTAAAAATCGTCGGTCTTTTTAATATTGCAATTTACACAATCTATCTCCTTTTTCACTGAACCTCTTTTTAATATTACCAAAAAGAAAACCGAAAAACCGAACCAAGCCGAACCGGGTCTTTGATTCAAAGCCAATACACACCCAAGTGGCTCGGTTTTCCTGAAAATCCGACCGGATCGAACCGTTGACACCCCTAGTTGTTAGGAAGACCAGAGAAGCCTCCTAGCATCTCAATAAGCCCATTTCGCATAATTGTATCTGAACCATTTAATCCGGTGGAGAATTTTTGCTTATTCGGCTATTCGATACACGAGATTCACCGAATCGACGAATAAGATAAATCTTAGGAAAACGAGCGCGGCTCACCAGGTGAACCATGTTGGGGATTCGCATATCTTACTCACGAAGCCCATCAAATTCGATGATTCGGATGAATATATCGAGCACGCACCCAGTAAATCTTTCCCAATGTCACCGTAGCGACCGGGACATTAGCTCCCACCTCTCTCTTGCCCGCCCCCATCAAATAAAAAAGGGACGATCGAATCCCAAAGATCACGCTTTCAAAGTAGTGCTGATTTCATTGGGAGATTCACTCTGTTTTTTTACTTTCTTCTCCCTCGCGGAGCCAAAGAACGGACAGGAAGTTGCGGAGCATTCGAGTGCTCCGAGGAACCATGTCCGTCCCTGTTCCTTTCTCCCTCTCCACAGTCGCTCCCATTAGCGCAGGATATGCAGCGGGACAAAACTCATATGATGAACGCGAATCACATCGTGCAATTCTCCGAGTGTGTCCCCCCCCCGCTTCCATATGTCGGGTCTTTTCAATCGAGATGCGAAGCTCTTGTTCGTGCCGCGATTGTTGCATCACTTCGTTTTCGTGCCAACCCCGGCCACGTGTTGTCTTTCGAGAAATTCTTCGAGGCGGGCTCCCCGCGAGATCCCCCCCAACCTTCTCTCTCTCTCTCTCTCTCGGCGCACGCTTTTACCCGATCCCTTGCGCGCGCACGAGAATAATACATTTCGCGAGCACCCGCATGACGCACCGTGCCGCGATCCGCGACGACTCGCTGCTCGCACACGCACTTGTGATTGGGGGGTCGAGCCTCGGAAACCTCGAACGACACGGAGACAGGGAAGACGGGGGCTCTAACGGTCGGTGCGCGACATGCTTCGACGAGCTGCCGCGCACTAACGCGGGGGGCGACGACATGGCGCGATCGCCGATCGATCTTTTTCCATCGATTATCCGAGTGTGCCCGAAAAAGTCCCCCACATCCAACTGATGCTGGAGAAACTTGTGTCCATCCCCTTCATCTTTGCATTAGAGGGACAAGAGAATAAAAACCCATCTTGATTTCTATTCTCCTGTTAGTTGCGTGGGGGGTAGGTAACTCGTTTACGGGCAAGAACGATGACCTCGTCGAGTCTTCGAGTTCGATTGCTGCAAGAGCAATTTGGGTGCCTTGTGTTCGATCGCACCACGTAGGGAACACGAGAAGATCACGAGAAGATTAGGGGGACACGAAAAGATCCATCATCTGTGGGCTGATGAGGGACTCGATTCAGAAGATTAATGTGATCCTACTCTGTGATTCTGCTGCATAGCTTGTCGTTAAAATTTAGTCTCGGGCAATCATTACGAATTGCATTATGATGTGGCTTTCGTACCGATTTTGAAAACTGATTAGAAGACGCAATTCCCGTGCCCCCATCTCCCCTATTTGGAGCCCTGTCGATGGACTTAATCCTGTCCGAAGATGATTGGGCTGATTGTTCGGATTGATTAAGATTTTGGGCAGCTTCTTTTGCACATTGGTTTTGTTTCTAAGAGATCCTCCGCTTGGTAATCGTAACGATCGGATGCGTTCCACGTAGTAGACCAAGCCGTCGAAAGAGCTATTCTGAGTAACCGCACGGTATGGTGATTGTTTGGGGATGGGCGTTGATTCGTGAATTACTTGACAAGGTCTTTCTTATCTGATGTGAGATAAGGAATGTCACGACTCCCTTCTCGAAGGATTGATTTTCACGTCAGTACTAGTCGATGACCCTATCTATCCATGCTCCCTCCGCTATTCCAGAAGCCCGCTAGGAGTTGCACATTGTCCAAGCCCTTTCACCACGACGGTCATTCTTCACCCTCATTGGATCAAGTATGGTCTAGTCTGTCCATGAACTATACTCCTATTGGAGGGGCTTCTACTCTAATACCATTTTGTAATAACCTGACTAAGTCCACGAGAGCAGAGCCGCCAAAAGGAGTACTCTAACTAATTCCACAAGGTAATGACCTTTTATGGAGTGAGTGTTAGACTCGTGAATAACTAAACAAGGCATTTCCCATCCGATGTGAGATTTGAGATGTCACAAGCTCGCCAATTAAATAACTGATAAATCGACTCAATCCACAACAGCCAAACGACCAAAAAGAGTGTGCTGAGTAGTTAGAGAAGGCGATATTCATCCGATGATGGTTTAGACTTTGAATTACTAAATGGGGTGTACCACTACCACCCGGCGATACTTCCCTATTTGATATGTCGCTCTATTTTTTTTTTTTTTTCTATCCTCCAACGTCTTAAAAATTTGCTAGGAGCCGCATCTCGTTCGAGTCCTTTTTACAACCACCGTCGCTCCCTGCCCTTGTCGATTTGAGTATGGGTTCCACAACCACGCATCTAATGGAAGGGAAGCTGCTTAATATCATCTATAACGACCCGATCTATTTCATGTGACCCTAACCACAAAAGCGAGTACTCTAAGTGATCGCACAAAGTTTCGACCAACGAATGTTGAATCACGAATCACTCAACCGCATCTCTCCCGCCCCCACCCGATATTCGGGATGCGATCCTAACACACTGGTAAAACTACAGTGAGATTTGAGTGGGACATCTTGGCACTCAAAGCTCGATGCTGATGTGATGGAGACAGTTTTGAGTTTTCCCATTTGTTTCTTCAATGTCTTGGGTCATAAAAGCGAAAGAAGAAAGCGCAGGTCCACCAAGCCTCCCCCGATTTCGCAGCGCCATCCGTGACGTCGATAGGCCCATCTTGCCATTTTTAGCTCAATCTGGGCCCGCCAAACACCGAGCAAGTGGGAGTAGGTCCACAGCAGTACTTTGAGGGAAATACTCCCAGCCACAGAATATGCCTAGGGACGGAAGCGAGACCCACGATCGGTCCGCTGGACTTATTCATGTTAGGACTAGGCGCACAAACACAACGAAACAGAGAGTAAAGACGGGAAAAAAGAAAAATCGAGACACGATATTTCATCTGGGTTCGCTTTTTAAATTAGGGTTACACCCAGCAGAGGATTCTACTATAATTAGCAAATTCCACGTCTTTGTTACAACTCTCAATTACAAAGAAATAGATTATATATAGGCGATAGCTATTCACGAGTCCAAGCCTAAACTACCAATGAAATATGGGTCCAGACTATAAAACCCTTTGGCGGCCCCCGTGCCTTACTGTCGATAAGGAGTATAGACCACGCCACAACAATTCCGAATCCGTACCGACAAGTTCAGGGACCCGAACCGATCGCAATCGCTGACGGTGCGAGACCCACGCGACCAACGGCTCCACACCAATGGCCGTAATCGACAAATCCCATGCGCCCCGAATAAATAATATTATCTTCTAGTCCAAGATTCCATGGGGTTACGTGACAACGAAAACCTACTGTTTGTTTTGGACAATGTGCTGTCGGAGGGAATCGAGATACGTGAGGATATGGTTGATGTGGGGCGAGCTTTTGTCTGAAGTTGAAGTTCCAATGACTCCTTTTATAAAGCTATAGAGGGAATGCATCTCTTTTCGCTTTCCAACACTCGCGAAGCGAACCCAACCCAATGGACCACGTTCTTTTGGCGCACCACAAACGATCCCACTCTCTCCTTCCAATTCCATCACGACTTCGACTTCTTAAGTTTGGCTTCTTCTCCTTGGTACTTTATTCCCCCTTCCAAGATACATGTCCCCTTTTCGTCCCGCGGCTCGCATGTACCGCGAGAATTTTCATCGCCGGTCCGACCGATAGCAAAAAGGAATTCGATTCTGTCGGCTGATGGCGTATAGCGGCGGCGGGGGGAATGATCGTCTATCGGGGTGACAGGTTGAATACTTTGTCGCCTCGAAATCGCGGTCAACGGCGACGGCACTTACTTTCGTCGCCTTAGGCGTGAAGCAAAAGCGACGTGAAAATGTGGTTTTTGCACCCTTAGGATAAAATCAAGGAGACAAATTCTTGGATTCCCTGTTTTTTAGGCGATAAAGGGGCACCCATAAGAAGGAAAAAATTAAAACAAAAGGGAAAGCAACAGGCAATGTAGCTAGCTTAGGGGCGCAATAACTCTATAAATACCTCATATCTACTTGATAATTTCTCCTTTATGTCATTCTCAAGCAACTGTATTTCCCGCGCAAAGTACCCTAGCGTCATCTAAAATATCACGGCATAACTAACAAGTGACTCGAACTCTCGATCGTATCGGCATTTGGCTACTAGCTCTGATTAATGTTGTGCCGGACATATGATTATTTATTAACATAATTCGGATACGCTAAGAAATGTCGTACAATGTATATAGCGAACATCCTGCGACCCTCGTCTCTGATTCTATCCTACAAGTCCCTGGTTTTTATGGGCGTGGTGGGTAATTGGTGTCCCGGTGCCCGTTTCAGACATTGGTGGGTAATTGGATGCGGCAAAGTTATCGTCGCATCACTTCACGGTCGCATGTCGCTTGTACATTCGATTCGAATTCACGATTCTAGGGGCGATAGGGACCAATTCTAGGGGCATCCACCACCACCATCTAACCAAAAAAAAAAACGTGAAGAGACATACCTTAAATATTTTCCGTAAAAAAAAAAAGTACGGATATTTTACGTCTAATTGATAGTTTCTCCTTTACGTCATTCTCAAACAACCGTATTTCTTGCACAAAATACTCTAGAGTTATGTAAAGCATCATGGCACGATTGGTGAATGATTCATACTCCCCATCATATCGGCATCTGGCTATCAGCTCTAATCATTATCGCGTTGGACATATAGTAATTTATCAACACAAACCGGATCCACTAAAAAAAAATGCCGTACGAACGCATATAAACGAAGGCCGGTCCGGTCCGCGGTTTCCAATTCTCGTTTGCAAAAATGAAAAACGGCGCCGGGGAAATAACGTTTTTCGTTTCACGAAACGGCGTGCCGTATTTGCTCATCGTGCCTCGCGTGGGCTTGGGCCCTTGGTTAATTTCTCCCGTGGGCTTGGGCTATATATAAAGTCAAAAATTTCCATCGTCATCCGTCGCTCTGTCATTTCTCAAAAAGAGGCGCGAAAAAAGCAGAAGAGAGAGAGAGAGAGAGAGAGAGAGAGAGAGAGAGAGAGAGAGAGAGAGAGGGGAGCGGCGATGGCAGGTAGCGATGCGCAGAAGCAGCTCCTGACTCTGATACGCGACGTCGCCTCCGAGAAATCACAAGGAGGTAATCTTCTCTCTCTCTCTCTCTCTATCTCATCTTCTTCGTCGCTCTCCTTCCTCTCTCTATCTCATCTTCTTCGTCGCGACTCCTTCCTCGGCCGCGTTCGAACGGGGAACGAGAGCATTTTCGGGAGGGGCGACGCCGGAAGCGTCGGTGGGAATCAGCGATGTAGGATCCCGAGATGCTGAGCTAGGCGTGGCTGCAGCACCGGCTGCGGCAGGCGACGCGCGGGATTGCTCCGTTGTTCTCGTTGCTACTTCGTCTTGTCGCGACGGGACGAGTCGATCGAAGTTTTGAGCTCGATTTGATTTCGATTTGATTGCTTCAAAACTCGTGAGAGGAACGAGCTTATTTAGCTGTCGCTGAGCTAGGCGTGGTTTCAGTACCGGTTGCAGCAGGCGACGCAGGATTGCTCCGTTCTCGGTTTTTTTTTTTTTGTCTTGTCGCGAACGAGTCTATCGAAGTTTTGAGCTCGATTTGATTTTGATTTGATTGCTTTTAAACTCGTGAGAGGAACGAGCTTATTTAGCTGTTGCTGAGCTAGGCGTGGTTTCAGTACCGGTTGCAGCAGGCGACGCAGGACTGCTCCGTTCTCGTTTTGGTTCGTCTTGTCGCGATGGGATGAGTCGATTGAAGTTTTGAGCTCGATTTGATTTTTGATTCGGTTGCTTTTGAAATTCCGCGAGAGGAACGAGCATATTTAGCCGAATGCTTAGGGTTTCGGCATTGTGTCTACGGTCATGGGTCAACTACGGTCACGCGAGTGTTTAAGTGTTTGTCCGTGTTGAGATGCGCAGAGCGAAGAGTAGCTGGTCTCAGGAAGCAAATCGAGGAGCTGCGGTCGGCACTGGATGCGGTCAACGCGGAACTCGAAGATGCGAAACTCTGTAGGGAGACTGCCGAGCAAGAGCTGAAAGGCTACGAAGTGGAATTGGCTGTAAACGAATCTGCTATTCAGACTCTCGAGGTTCTGCATTGACTGCTGTTAATTACATCCAGTTCCTTCTCTGTCACGTTCGCAATTACGTCTCGATTTGTTTTTTTACTACCGGATTGTTTCTAGGCTAGGATTTCCACCATTCAGGAGGGGATATCTGCTGTTCGGTCGGATCTACAGGATCTGAAGGTGACCATTAGCTATTCCTAATTATCGATTTTACCGTGCCGAAATAGATTTTGAAAGTGGTGAATTGTTGTTCATGCTTTGGCTCTTGGCTGTACAAAGAGAAAAGACAGGGAATCTAGGTACGAATGCGTTTTCTCTGTTGTTGATTCACTTACTTTTGATCGAGTCTTATTGCTGCGTGTTATTGTGAGTCCAGAGACGAGTTTATCGACAAGATGTATGAGATGAATGCCGAAATAAGGTCTGTCTCATTGAGCATATCATACCGGTTTGCTTCCGCCATCTCACATCAAGTCCTTGAAGTCTCTAAACTATTTGTTGGTTTGTTTACTCGGCGAAGCAGGAATTTCCAAAAGACGGCATTCAGAGATGTTGGTAAAGAGGATATCATCGGAAATTCATCCGGTATTGCCTTGACTCCAAATCTTTTATCACTAGAATTCCCAGTTCCGCATGCTTTTCTCTTTCTTCCTTTGCAATTTTCAAATATTTTTTCCATTCGCAGGAATGGATTTTTTAAATGGTTATTGTAAAATCTTGTGTACTCATGCCATCATGTATTGTTATTTTATGTTGTTTAGTTAGTGTTGTCTCACATTTATTTTCTTAATGTGTATCAATCATGGAGGAAAGAAGTCTTTCTGTGCCCTCAGCATGGTAAAGTAAATAAAAAAGGGCAAAAAAAGAAAAATAAAAGGAAGGCTGTTTTTCATTTCTGGTTCGTGCAAAGTCTTTCAATGCTAATCGTCCTCATTATCTGAGACTAGAAGTACAATATACTAAAACACGGTATGGAGGTCATTTCGCCCGCAATTATATGGCTCCTGTAATATTGAGGATCAACTTCTTTTCAGAAGATAGCTGCCTATCTGTGAAGGAGGATGTTCGTGGGATAGCTGACAGAACTCTTGAGGATAAACTGGCTCATGTGATAACTGAACTGACTAAGGAAGAAGAGATGTTTCAAGTAGAGCAGAATATGCAAAAGCAGGTGAATACGGTCCACTGCATTTGGATGTGCTAGCACAATAATTGATACCTCAAACACTTATGTCTGCTTGCGTGTGGTGGGAAATCCTGAAACTGAAGTTGGTGGACTGAGAATGTTGAGAAACAACTGAATAATAGGTTATTTTTCAGGTCCAGCAAGAATCGCTTGATTTGGAAATGAAAGTGCCGTTAATGGAGGCAATTGCGAAGGCAACAAGAGATTTGCAGGACCTGACTAGATATCCTTCCCTGAAAGTAGATCATGCATTGTCAAGTAGACAACATTTGCTTTAAGCGTCATGCATGAGCACATATTCCAATCTCCAGTAGTCATCATATTTAAGAAAATTCACGATCTTTTTCCTTATTTGTGTATAGATTGGAGCCATACATATACAGATAACCAAGTCATGTAGTCACATTATGTTGTAAATGTCATGAACTGCCATTTAGCGAGAGTAGTTTATCTTTGCATGGAGATGAAGCATCGAAGAGGACAATGTTAGGGAAGACAGTGAAGTAGAACTCTTTTACCTTGACGGAAACAAGCAGAGTTCCCAGTTAGAACAGAAGTATTCTGGCCTAGCTGAGGAGCTCCAAAGGAGGAGTGTCTGTCCTTCTTGTCGTCAAAACAACATTGAGGCTCTTGAAGGCAGTCTTCTGATTAATGAAGTGGACTGATGCTTGTAAGCTTTTCTTTTTATTTGAATTACCGAGATTGAGTTTATTACTTTTATTTGATTAGACATCCATCATAAATGGACTATGCTTTTGCTGCATTCCCATAAGGATGAGGCTTCAGCATTCAAGCTCAAGGTCTTCATCTGGCACAGAGTTTTCATGGATCCTTCTTGCGGCCAAGATAGAGGTATATCGTCTACTGACTATGTAGCTAATTTTGTTCTGCCTGCATGACTATCAAAATTTCTTATTTCCTACTGATTTCCATTGATTGTAATAACATTCATGCTTGAGGGGTAAAAGATCCAATCGCAATTCTTTCATTGCGTTGTGCTTTCATGCTGTTCTCGTGTTATCATTTACATTAATTCAACTATCAATCACTTCTATCTCTTATCTCTTGAATAAATTTGCTTATCACCTACTCTATTTCTAAATTACAAAAATCACCTTTAAAAGACCAAGAGGACTTCTGATCAAGTAGCTTTTTAGAAGCTGTTTTTGATGACATAGTTGATGGAAGGTCATCTGTGTCCAACATGACTTGTTATCTATAACTTCAGTGTAGCTTCTGGCAATGATTCCATATCCTTGACAATCAGTGGCATCAATGTAGATGTGGCATTTTCACAGTGAACACTCTTCCCCTGCAACGGCAACATATCGATTACTCTTAATTAGTTATGTGCTCCTAAAGAATTGAAATACGTGTTCAGGAATAATTTTCATGCTAAGTTTCCGGAAAATGAGATTTAGGGAAATATTAAGCTCTGATAAAAAAAATGGAGATGCATAGAAGAATTACACTTTGGAGTTCGATTGAAGGAGCTGTGGATGTGAAAATGGCAGGCAGTGGAGCAACTATGGGGTTGGATTTTGCTACTTCTATCTGTGTGGCAAATAGAGCAGAAACCGGCCGATGATCAGAAAATTTGCTTTCACTGCGAAAGTAGGAGACTTGCCTCACTCCTTTTCCATACCACAGGATCCTATCACACCTGCCACCATTAGTATGACAATATTTTCTTAGATGCTTTGCTGATAAATGAGAAAGGGCAACCCTAGAAACTCTTCTACTTGAGTCAATAAAGTAGTACTAAGATGATTAATACCATGCTGGAGTCCGTTGCTTTTCCCTAAATCTGCTGGGTAATCCTCCTGAGTATCTATTACCATTCAGTGAGGAATACTTATACGTAGGTGGGAATTCTATGTGCCCCTCTTTCCAGCCCTGGAACACTCCGTCTTCTTGTTCTTTCTGAAGCTGGTCAAACTGTTGCAATGCCCTCCAGTCCTGCGCTCTGATCAGTTCCCTGGGTAAATCATTCTCCAAGTACAACCTGTAGTTCAGATCCCCAAACCAGAATATTCGACTGCATGAAAGCATTGTATTTGTAGTCAATAGTGCGAAATGGATGTCTCAGCCAAGATATTTTAGAAGATGACTTCTTCAATCAGAAATGATCAGTCATCTGATTGCTAGAATACAGTGCTCGGAATTGCTAATGGAACCTAATCTTTAGAATCTATCGAGCTTCTGATTCTACACGATAATGTATAGATTAAAATGCAAAAGAATATAGTGGGTCAATAGCAAGGATGGGGGGGCTCTCTGGCGGGGGTTCATGTGTGGTGATAGAGATAAGTGGAATTAGTAGTAATGTAGAAAATCATGGGAACCATTCTGCTGCAAATGCTCTAAATTACTTGTCAGTCATAGATGTTCCCTTTTTTCTGTGAAGAAATCTGAAAGACGGGCCACAATGTTTTGCTTGATGGGGAGATGTATAGTTTCTTTTTTTCTTTTTCTTTTTTTTTCAGAATGTATAGTTTCTTTTGGCCTAATGAATATCCACAAGTAAGGAAAGGTCTGCCTTCTGTCCTCGATACAGGTATCAAACGGGTGGGTCGGGTCGGGTCGAAAATAGTTCGACCCATATTTGACCCATTTAACTCGTTATGACCCACATTCATGTAGTGTAAATCTAACGACCCATACTCGACCCATACCCGACTCAACCTGTATTCTGAAAGACTTTAATATAAAATTCAATTTAGAAAAAAAATTATTTCTTAAAATATTTATATTGCTAAAATGCTTCAATGCAATATAAAATAAGTGAACAATTTTTATAATTTTTAAAAATAAATTTTATTTTTTTTATATCTTTATTTTCTTTTTTAAAAATGAAAATTTTAATTATTTTTATTTTTTCTTTTTCTTTTTCTTTTTTCCTTTTTCTTTTTCCTTCTTCTGGCCGGCTGTCGGCGACCGGCGAGCTTCGAGCTCAAGCTCGCCAGATTTTGGCGTGCTCGAAGCTCGCCTATGGCCGGTCGCCGGCAGTCGCCGTGGCCGGCAACCGGCTGAAGGAGGAAATAGAAAAATAAAAAAAATAAAAATGAAAAATAAAAAAATGAAAATAAAAGAAAAGAATTAAAAAATCGATTTTTTAAAAAATAAAAAGAATTTTCTTTAAATAACAATTAAGCTATTTAGCCTACAAGGCTACAAGTTAATAATTTAAATGGGTCAAATATGGGTTGAATATGGGTTTGTTAATAACTTAAATGGATCAAATATGGGTTGAATATGGGTTTGCAAACCCATATTCAACCCATATAAACCTTTGGCTTTAATGTTGGAAATCCATTTTGACCTGTTTTCAAAATTTCAAGAGATCCATATTCAACCTGGGCCTACTAAAAATGAGTTAATAAATGGGTTTCTGACCCATATTGCCACCTCTACTCCTCGATAACCTTATTGATGATTCGTAGCAAAATCACTTACTCATGTCCGAGGATAGTTAGAGGATGATTTTTGCCGTCATCTTTATTGGAATGAGGGAAAGAAGTTCTCCTGAATATCTCCGAGACTTGGTGATTTCTTCGGCCTTCATCGCCTTTCTTCTCACCAGAGGCCAAGTGTGCAGCAATGAAGCAAAAGCTAGTTCCTCCTATAGACATGCTAACTGAAACCGAGCCTTTGTTCCCTAGATAATTCATAATTCCACATGGCACTGAACAGACTCTAACATTAGAAACACAGTATCTCCTCAGCAGATCCTTTCTCATCCACACGCTGATAAATACCCCGACCATTTTCTTGCTTGCCATGAGCTTATATTTGCTGCCGGTGTATGATTTACCACGCTTCGTGGGATGCTCTTGCATTGAAATCATCGTGCTGCCACTAATGCTCCTCCTTCCTTCATAATCTGAAGTTCCCGCATACTGATAGTGGTCATCTGAGATTGGATTTAGCATCGGGGTTAACCAGGGGCATCCATATCTCTCATTCAGTGCTTTTCCGATGAGCATGTTCCAGTTTGCTGCTTCTTTAAGGTCTTCTGCTCCAATTACGTTCCTTGTCTTTAGCGGTACAATCTCTTGAAATCTGCTAGCACCAAAAAGATAGACAAATCAATGATTCTCCACTACGAATTGGAACAGACACCGCTAACGTTTATCTAGAAGTGCTGCTTACCCTAGGACATACATATCAGCTGCATCTTTAAGATTCAGCCAGTCATCCAAATCCTCTGCCAAGCTCCCAACTGGTGACCTCCCCGCCACATTCCACGTACCCACAAAGATTCTAAAATCCTCGAGATATTGTCAAGTCAATCAGAAAAATAGGATCACTCCCTCGGTCCTTTCTCCGTATTTCAAAGGATGCGATCATCTTACCTCAGTTCATTTCTTGGAACGCAAGCATCAATCTCCATGGCCTGAGCTGACAATTCAAACGGGTCTTCTTCATCTTCACAGTCGGTGTCATCTGTACACACAAAGAGAATAATTATTTTCTTCTCTTCTCCCCTTATCCTACCCTTGTGCTTCCAGATGCAAGGAAAAACAGAAAGAAGGAAGAGGGAAAAAGACCTGAAAGTTCGCCCCAACGAAACAGGTCGTCTCTTTTGTACTTCCACAGGAACCACTTACGCAACCCTTTACCTGATCTCCATCCCCGGTTGATGCCATCCATGGCTCTCCAGTGGGATACAGTCCATGCCAAGACCAGCAAAAAGTTACCTACATATGCTCATGTTTCATCCTACGAAAACCCTGTTTAATCATCTCTCATCCGCGGCTGCTTCCTGTCTGCCGACCTTGAACGCGGAAACGCAAAGTTTAGCTGTCAGAAAAGAACCCATTGTGTCAATCGCCATAAACAAGAGAGACGATTTGCTTATATGTTTTTTCTAAAAGCGGTGTTCCCAAAGGGAGGGAAGGTTTTGAATATACCACAGAACAAAGTCAAAATGCTGGCTGGACTCGAGAGGAAGCTGAACTTCGGTGCGAAACTTTTAAGCGTGAACAGCATAAAAAAAAAAAAAAGAGCACCAACTCCAAACATGTGATAGATAAAGCGAAATGATATAGGCCTCACAGGAGTGTCATCACTTGCTTCCAAAATTCAAGCCTGGTAGGTGTTGCTGGTCGCATTCACGTACGTCTCGTGCAGATCTCATTTTACGTGACAAGATTTTTCTTCTTTTTAGCAAGTCGTTGTTTGACAGCGGGTGATATTTACTTGGAAAGGTGGAGGACTGGAATAGGCACGAAAAGATATGAAACCTTTAGCATTCCTATAATAGTACTTGCGAAATAAGTCTGTATAAAGCCGATTTGAGTGGTCCCCCTTTCGTCTATCCCCTCATAAATTACCCTGCTATGCTGTGCGATTGCGACCAATAGTATGCCTATGTTTTAAAGAACATTAAGACTACATAAGTAAAAAAAAAATCACTATTGGTTAACACTCAATAAGTCTGTAGAATATATCTTCATCGACATGTTTGGTTTAACTTCTCTGCAGTAGTTGCAACCACAAAGTTTGAACATATTCTTTGGTGATTTTAGTTAAGTGAGTAAGGTGTTATGTAAGTTACAACTAAACATTTGGCCACCAGAGAGAATGACACGTGTATTTCATTAATAAACATATTTTTCATTAATTAATTATTTTAAGCAATACGAGCGATCGTTTCTAGAGAAATATTTCTGCGATCTTTTATTTCTTGCGAAATAATCGCACTATATCAAAGGTCATTTACTTATCTATATGTCGGTGATATTTCTCAAATGCCAAGGAGTGACGATGGGGTCCTGTATCTTAAATGTCACCTGCCAAAGGAGTCCGAAAACTTTCATATCTTTTTTCTTAAGGAGTGGTCACAATGATTGGAAATGTCTTTAATCAACCCCACTTATCTTGAGGTGGTACACTTCCACTTGCACTTTTCAAGTTTCACGCTGTTTAATATTAAGTGCAAAATTTTACAGATTTTACTGTTACATACGTATATAAGCGAAGACTTTTTCATTAGTACACCGAGCTTGGGACGAATTTACATCCTGCGGATTTCTTTGTTGGGTGGGAATTTCAGTCCTTCGGCACTACGTGTGCAATATCGAAACGATTAACATGTAGTTGTCACTTGTTTTACCCATTTACTCTCGGACATCTAACCTCGTTCTTTACTCCCCACCAAAGTTGACACAAGACAAAGTTCCCAACGCCCCCTCCAATCTTTTACAAATATACCAGCTGATGCCATGCCATGCCACGCCACGCCATGCAAAGGGGAACATTCGCACTCGATGGTCCACATAATGAAGAGCAAAGACAAAAAAAGGAAGAAGAAGAAGAAGAAGAAAAAAAAAAGGAAGAAGAAGAAGAAAAAAAACAAAGATAGTGGCCAGATGAGATGGGGGGGTTCCCATTCGAATTTAGATAAATTTGGGACCCGTGGGGGGCGATTGGTGGGGAGTAGTAGTGCAATGAAATTGGGTGTTGTAGCTTTCAAGGGTCGCGACATTCCGGACGAGAAGGTCGTTGGTTGTGGGGATTGCTATTTTGGCAGCTAAGTTTCGCCGTCCGCAATAAACGGTGGGGTTGCTTCTGAGGATGGGACCAAAGCAATACGCACTCGGCTCTGAATCGATGCAATTAAGAATTCCAACCCTTGTCCTGTCCTCCCTCCCCCCACTTCTCCATCCTCGCATTGTGGCCTCAGAAACTCTCTCTCTCTCTCTCTGATGGCAGGTGTTGCTTCGCCAAGCTGGCTGAGAGGGGGAGCATCTAGCGGATGTGGACTTCCCATCTTGATTTTGATTTTCCTTTCAATAGAGGGCAGATGGTACTTGAATTGCTTGAACGTACGACCACTGATTAGTGGACTACTGCAAAAATCTGGCCTTATTAGATAGTACCTATTGAGATTGTTTCAAATTCGGAAATCGTCCCGTGTGAAATGTTAATGCTATGATTAGAAGCAACCTGGAAGACGAAAAAAAAAAATGGATAGAAAGTGCGTCTTGTTTTAAATTCGCACTCCTTTCTTTTCTTTGAAAGTATTCACAAATTTTTTTTTCTCCACTGCACGAATAGCAGTTACTAAACAAATAGAGGATTTATTTGCAGATTAATGATCGATTCGGAGTTACTAGTTCTACAAGAAGCAAGTTACTCGATCATTCTCTGAAATCTGTAGTCAAATCGTCAAGACACTAAAGGGTTCGCAAATGGTATGGAGGATTTATTTGCAGATTAATGATCGATTCAGAGTTACTAGTTCTACAAGAAGCAAGTTACTCGGATCATTCTCTGGAAATTTGTAGTCAACTCGTCCAAGACACGAAAGGGTTCGCAAATGGTATGCAGGAGTTTTGAGCACGTTTGAGAGGCGGGAGTGATTGATCATGGAATGCATTGGGAGATCAGAGTTGGATAACGACAAAATATTTTATTTTATAAATATTATCGGCCCCGCCCCGGGGGGGGGGGGGGGGCCCCCCACAACCAAGGGGGACAACCCCCCCCCCCGCCCAAAAAAAAAAAGAAGGGGCACAAAACCAAAAAACCCAAAACCCCCACCCGTCCGGGGGGGGGGGGGGGGTTGCCTCCCGCCAATCAAAAATTCAAGCGAAGAAGTATGTATCTAAATAGGAGGATTAAAGGAAAAAAAAGGACATTCATGCGCTCTTGCCCTAGGATTTGAAAGAAGAAAGAAGAAAAAAGAAAGAAGACATTACTAAACCATGCTGAAATTTCATGTCGACTTTTGCAGTGTATTTTAGTTTCCAATTTTCGATTTCATGCCAAGTTTACGTAAATAGTAATGTTAGACATACTAAAAATTCGTCTACTGAATTTATTCATTAGGTGACGAGGCAAATTCTTGTGAGTGCTAAATAGGTCTCTACTAAACTCGAATGACCAATTATAGATTGTTATAGCGCTCTGTAAAACCAAATTAGTAGGAATCTTAGTTAGTGTCCCTAACTCTGCTTGTCTTGATATTACTTGGTTTTAGTCGGTTAAGCCGTCCCTCTAAATTCCATAGGCACTTTTCATTCCCTGCCAATTTTCAATTTCCAACATTTTAATTTGCTTGTAGTTTTTACCCAATTTCAAAGATTTCATCACATTGTGGTCATATTCAAACCGAGGGGCGAAATCAATTCATCTCTGTGGTCTGAAGTCGGAATTCGCCTTCTGATTTAGTGACCAACACAATCCCAAAACTGTGATGAATAAGCAATTTGTTCACAAAGTTGAGTTTGTATCTGTCATTGTAAAGCGGTTGGGGGCACATCGACATCCGAATGTCAAATTCTGGCAACAATTCTGGACAAAGATGTAGAGAGAGAGAGAGAGAGAGAGAGAGAGAGAGAGAGAGAGAGAGAGAGAGAGAGAGAGAGAGAGTTATAACTTTGATTGGCTATGATTGAATGCCTCTCCAAGATTGTCTTGCCTCTCTGACGACGTGGAGTCCAGCGTAGTCCCAAACGACCGCTTGGCTCGCTTCTATCCAAAAAGGGCGAAAGGAAAGAACAAAGGCTGGCTTTCATTTTTAGCTCCATTTGATCAGGGGATCAACAGATGTTTGGCGCCGCATGTTCATGCAATGGGAGACAAAAGGAAGTGCATGCTAACACATGGTTAAACACGTCGCATGATACTTATCGCCGGTCCAAAAAAAAGAACAAGAGAAAGAGAAAAATATAGCCCCGCGACACATTCAGGAACTCAAAATCGACCGAACTCTGCCCCTTCTTTTATCAATAATTGTCTCCTGCTGTGACACTACTCGTGAATTTGATAGAATCGAACATGACACACAGCTAGTTCACTAACAGGAACTCTACCATGTGACCGAAATTAGTTGGGGGAAACTTGGCGATTGCCGTGCTGCGGTTTTAGGATTTAATTCTCTTTTCAGCTCCTCATCCTCCCCACTCTAAAGAATGGGAGAGTATTTCTATGAAACAATATTTCCACCATGTGGCGTCACTCATCCAATTAAGCATGTGGGCGATCCATCTTCGTCGCATATTGAAACATCACAAAAACAAAAAGAGGGGATAGTTGATCAGATACGTTGCACCGACCGTCGTGTCGTGTGATGTAAGGTTTTCGGAAGCTCGCCGCATTTTAACTTGAAGTCTCTATCCATGAACGTAACGACCTCTTTGCTGGGTTCATACAGCATGATGGACTTGTTTTGGGCCTGTACTGTTTGAGCTGAAAAGGGGAGGAGGATATTACTCCTTCAGGCCAAGCAGAAGGAATTTCTTCTTTGAGCTCTGCATAATCTCGCATTCTCCTCATTTTTCTCTCTCATACATATAGATAGGACGACCATGGTACCCGCAAACTTTCATACCGCGGGGCGCGATTGGAAAAAAATAAATATTGTGTAAAACCTAAGCGCAAGGTGGTGGAATTAAGAAACTTCACCAAATACTGTACATATCCTGGCGGCGAGAAGGGCAACAACACCGACCAACCTTTGGCATGGGAACATGTTCTTCATTTTTTGGAACTTGAAACCCACCCTACATACCTTGAAACCTATAACCTACCCTGTCACAGGTTCCAAGGTCTACCCAGATTCCACTTATATTATTAATTAGACAATTGTAGTAAATTATCGCTTTTAATGACCACCACTTGCTATTACGATTTATTGATCACAAATTATATTTAGAGATACGAAAAATATAAAACATTAACAAGTCATAAAATGAAAGCTCAGACTAGTAATTCCATATTACAAACTTATTATCTAACGCCATGAAACACCGTAAAATCATGCGAAGACAAATAAAAAAAAAACACAAAACTTATTTAAGATTTCAGGTTCCACCTACCTAGAACTTGGCCCTACCCATCGAAACAAGTTTTCCAATTTTTAGAACCTGTAACTCACCTTGCATACCTTGGAATCTGGAACCTACAGGTTCCCATCGATCAAGTTCCAGGTAGAACCTAGAACATTGCTCACCCCTACCTTGCATCATGAAGCTGGTTCTTTCTTGTTTCTTGTTTCTCTTTTTTTTTTTTTTTTTTTTTCAAGCATCAATAAGGGAAATCATGGAGTCGATCCTTTTTGTTATTTAGAGATGACAATGGACTTAGACATACGTTACCATAATATAATCAGAGACTATAATAGTCCCTACTCTGGATATTTAACTGAGCTATAGGCATCCGCTCTCGATAACTCCCGAGCTCCGAAACAGAAAAATAGAAAGGAATATTCAATAGTTGCTAGCTAAAGCTGTGTAAATAAGTGATTTACAGACACATGTGAATGTGCTGACCTGCTCCATTGCTCCTCTAACAATAAACTCATCTTGGGCATCGGTACTTATCTTTTGAAGTCCTTCAATTTTGTCTGGGCGGCCTCATAGAGGTCAGCTGTTGCCTGGACTGCCAGCAAACTCCATCATTTCCTGGGTTAAACAGTCATTAACGAGTGCTTCTATGGTTCTACCATCTCTTTCCAGACAGAGCGATAAGCTGCCAATCGAACACATAAATGAGTGCATATACTCAAGGTCATAGTAACCTAATAAGAAAGGAAAACAGATTTAAAACTACAGGGATCAGAGAACTCCATGTCCTCCTTCCAAGAAACACAAAGGCTCCCACATGTACAAAGCCTGAACAGTCAATGTCACATTAGCTCAATGGGATATTGTTTGGAAGCTCCCTTATCAGATTCGACCAACATAATAGTAGACAGATGATGGTGAATGTCAATGACCAATAAAAAGTGAGATGCATGCATACATGGGGCCAAGTAGGATGGGATTTCTAGCAAGCGGGCAATGGTGATTGGTTGGTTATACCACATCATCACTATGTGGTATATTTGTGCCATAAAATACTTTCTCCCTTATTCTTAGGCTTGGGGCAATTACTCCCTGATCTTCAAGTTTGTAGCAATTAAACCCACCCCAGCATGTATCCTCCTGGCCACATTAAAAACTTTGTGGAAGTGTTACCCATCGAGTCTTCATTTGTATTTAAGTGACTGTTGAAAACAAAAGCCGCACCAATGCACCACCACGTTATCAAAGTCAAGCTCCCAGATTGTATGTTCTAGTAGAAAGGGGATGGCATTCAAATGCCCCTCAAAATATTAATTTCTTCACAAAATTTTCCAGAGAATCATCAAATTATATTTATCTTTCTTATGTTGAAAGAAGAGCGATCATGTTTTAGTGCTATAAACATCCTAAAGTTGTACCTCCCTTTTAGAAAATTTGGCTAGTTGAGACGTCAGAGTAATGGCAATTTACATCGTTTTAACTCAATTTCATGCTATGAAAGACAAAAGAGATGTACTTCAATGTCTTGCCCAGTATATAGAGTTGGAGTGTATACGATACTTTTGATTTTTTAATGTACTAAAAAATCTAATTGTAACCTATTTGAAGATCACTAGGTTACTACAAAAATTAAAAGGAGGAGATTCCAATCGATCTCTGAAATTTGAGGGGAAGATGATTTGCCTTCCAGTAAAAACCTCATGATTTATTCACAATGATGACTAATACCTGGTCACTGGAATATCTTCTCATATATTTCATAATCTTAGAGTGCAATTAAGCAGAAGGAAGAATGACCCACCTGGCGAGCTACTTGAGCGAGTCTCCGACTGTCCCTTGACGACTCATTCATTGCGTCAGATTCTTTTGGCTCTTGAACGTCATCTTCCGTATCCTCCTTTTTCTTCTTCACTTTACTCTTTCGGGGTGCAGCATTTTCATCAGTATGGTTTGAGGGCTCTCTTCTGCGCTTTCTCTGGAAGGTGTACTTGAGAGGCGTCGAGTTGTTAGTTTGAGTAAATCCTCCACTATTCATCTCTGAATCCAGGACTCTCACATCAGTCATTCCGATGTCTAATTTACCATCTTGAAACATCAGAATCTCCGCACCACTAATTTCCTTCTTCACTGACTCAGAGTCATCTATAAAGTCTTCTTCCCTGACAATCATTCTGTTATTTCTTGATTGCAATGTAGAATCTCCGTTTCCTACAACAAGGCCTGCATCCAAGTTGGGCAATAAACCCTTTTCAGTTTCCTTTGGCCGAGCATCAGCAGAAGTAAAGTTGGCATCAAGTTGATCAGCCTTACAACGACGAAGAATAGATGGTTTAGTAGTTGAAGTGAGCTGGTCAGGAAGACACTTCCTTCCTCTAGCTATCCTCTTTCTCTTGCCTTTGAGAACTATACCGTCAGCAAGGTAGTTACGATTACTCTGCAACATATCCTGCAACCCTAAGGGATTTTTCAGCTCTTTCACCTTTTCAGCCCTCAAAGAGACTCCAGAATGAGCAATTTCACCAGATTTAACACTGTCATTTGTTGAGCATGACTTGCGGCCAGAAAGAACTGGAGTTTGAGAACACTTCATGAGCTTACTAGAAGAGGGTCTTTGTGAAGTAGCTTTGTACTTTCTAAGTTGTGCCCCTCTTCTTCTTCTAGTTGGGACCTTTGAAGTTTTATTCAATTCTTTCCCAGGTAGCTTCTCTGCCACTTCCAGGGTTTCGTCCATGGAAGCTTTATTACTTCTCTTGCAGTCCAGAGCATAAACTGCTGGGGAAGTTTCTACAGCTCCTAAAGTTCGATCCAGCATGTGTCCTTCAAATGCACGGACTCTCTGTGTACATCCATTCCGGTACAGCTCAGGCTCCTTTCTTCTTGCCATGATTATGGAAGCTAAATCTGGGCTTTGATCACGACCATCCTCCAAAGGCAAATCAAACAATTGTCGGGCCTGCTTTCTTCCATTGCAGCTCTTGCGGTCCCAGGCTATGTTAACCAAGGACACATCCTCCAGAGGAGCCACAATTTCGAGCTCTGAGTCAGATGAATAGGGTACAATGGATTGAAAGGAGTTAACATGATTCTCTGGAGTTCCATCCTTACTAGGTAATGATAGTTCCTCTGGATTTTGTCCTATTTGGTTTTTCCTTGCCTTCTCCAATTCATCCTGCACATTCCTCAACTCTACTCTGAGGTCTAGGATCTTGTCTTCTGCCTCCTGTAGCTGCGCTTCAAGCTCTTGAATCTTTCCCCTTTGGCTCACAGACGTTGTTTCTGCTTCGGCTATCTATATAGAACAAAAACCAGCAACAGCTATTAGTGTCGAACGTTATCAAACAGCATATAGGGGCATATACTGAATAAATCTCAGCTTCACTCTTAATCCTTAAACCAAGTAATTTCCCTGAAGAAGTGTACATATTGAACTTAGACCAACATAATCTCACAAAAGATTGGATTTGCAGAAACTAAAGCATAAGATATACCTTTTAATTCTACAGAAAAGTTATTAAACTTTCAGAATGTCTAAATCAAATAATCAGATGATGACATTACCATTTCACTAACAATTAGTGATAAGCGCCTCTAAGTACGACAAGCACAAAACGGATTTAAGTATGCCAGGTCACATGTGCTCGAAAAGATGAATTGAATGAAGAAATGCTTTTAGCAACCGACAACTGCTATCAGTAAGGAGTTTCCTAAAATGCAATGCCAAAATGAGTAAAGCGAGAGATGGATTTCAACAATGATAAAATCTCCTCATTCTCATACAAGATTACCAAAAGAGGACGTAATTCACAAGACCCAAGCTTGCAGATTTTCCAACTGAAGGATAGTTCACCCAAGACTAAGCCTAGCTTTCATCATGCCAAGCTAACGAAACTATTCCATGTTTTTATTTCCTTCTCTCTTTTGGAGAGCTTTTGAAACTGCTCCATGGCACTTCAAACAGAATACTACGATCCAAAATGTCTATCAGGTGAGCACTATGAAAAGCAATGCACGCATAGTAGCCACGAGACATCCATAAAGCAAGCAATGCGTGGTCGAAGATCTTTCCATCTTTCTAGCGAAGTTATCATGACATCGAGATAAAACGAAATCAATCACACCCAGACAAATTGCAATTTGAATCCATCATCGGTACAGGCTGAAATTGATCGACTAACCCAGCACCTAACTTTTGCACTGTGCAGATGCTATCACCACCACTAGAAAATCACCAAATGCGTATTGATCTACATACGCGGACTTAACATTTAACTGCAAGGAAATGTGTGAGGCGCTGCCCTTTTGCTGTTCAATAGGTAACTTCAAATACAGAAACTTATCATGGAAATGCAATCAGGCAGACTAACTAACGGATTATTTCGCGAACTCCTATCTTCAAGTTTGGAATCACAATTCCACCCGAGCCATTCTCAAATCGCACATTGTGCAATCTCAGCACAGCTGCTCCATCATAATCAGATCAGATAAATCATCAACAAAGCAGCAAACAAACCTAGGCTTCAGATCAAACGGTTCGCACGCCTAAAAAGAGGCCGAAACGAAAAACAATCCCTCCCCCCCCCCGACAAGCATCAAACCAACCAAAACACGGGCCGCCAGCTCTCGAACGCACCTTGGCATCCATCATCCGCTTCAAGCGGAGCAGCATTCGGAGGCCTTCCTCCTTGGTGGCCTTCAGATCATGCTGCACCCGGAGCGCCCTGCGCTCGGACGCCATCACGCGAGCCGCCGCCTCCTTCGCCGTGTTCAGGATGATCTCCGCGTACGCCTTCTTCAACGCCACCATGCTCTTGCGAAACCGAAAAAAAAAACACAAACAAACAAAAACAAACAAAACATCAACAGACAACCAAACGGAATTACGCGATCGAGGCCCTCGCGCGCACGAGAATCGACGCCCGGAGACGCGAGAACCGCGCAACATTCCGCCGGCGAGCGGCCGGGATTGCGGGAGGCGGTGGAGAGAAGGAGCGATTCGGAGGTCCAGAGAAAGAGAAAGAGAGAGAGAGAGATGGGAAGGTTCACCTCGGATTCGTCCATTGCTAGGGCAAAGGAGGAGAGCCAGGAAGAGGAGGAGCAGCAGCAGCGGAGGAGGAGGAGGAGGAGGAGGAGGTTTATATATAGAGGCGAGGGGGAGTGTGTTCGTTTCGCCTTCGGTCAGTGTGCGGGGAAGCGGTGGTGTGTCTGTTAGGAACTGAAAAGGAAGAAAGCAAGGAAGGAAGAAGGAAGGAAGGAAGCTGGAGCAAAAAAGGTTTCCTTCCCTTCGATTTTACGCGATTGCCCCTCGTTTTGAAATTCAATTACGGGGTTCCGCGTTCGTTAACGATGGTGTCCAGTCCGTTGGAGGGTTTTTGGCCTCGCGGAATCTCTCTGGTCGGTTTTCTCTTCACTTTTCTTATTATTATTATTATTATTATTATTTTTCCTTCTCGAAAACTCGACCGGAAAATGATGAAATGTCTTTTTTTTTTATCTGATAAGAAAAATCCAATCGAAAAAATATAATCACGCGAGTGTTTGAGCTTGTGATTTTGCGAGAAAAAAGAAAGGGTAAAGTTGATATTTCAAAAGCCGGATACGAAGAATTAAGCTTATTATCGAAGAGAGACCATGTGTATAAAAAGAGTATATAAACGTAGACGAAATATGTAGGATACTTTTAACACCCTCATACGCCATGTGCAAGAGATCAAAAACCGACACTTAAAATTCGACGAATGAGAGCCGGCGTGCGAAATAAATTGGAATAGAATATGGCTCCAATACCTATTTTGAAATGTCCGACCCAAAACTTTAATGGTCGGTAATTGCTCATCTTGTTTTTCGGTTCTCCACCTTTTCTTTTCAATTTGGAGAGACCAAAAAAAATTTTGGGTCCAATGAAATTTCAAATCTACATAATTTTTTCACCTCAATTTTCTTGAACTTTTCCGAGCAAGAGAATTTGACTATTCTCGGTCCATTTCTTCCCCTACCATTTTTTGCCGTGCCCATTCTACCCCTTTCGAAACGGAAATGGTTGGTATTTATTCATGTTGATTATTCGTGTCATCGTTAAAAAACATTCCAACATGTCGATGCGCAATTTGGGTCATTCGGTGTTCGCCGGAGCTCCAAACGAGGATTCAACATGCACTCATAGATAACATCCAACATGACCTCGACCGACCTCCCTAATACTTAAGTCAGTAAATTGAAGATAATAAAGGAAAGAGACTTGGTGTATACAGAATCGATAGGGCCTCCTCGTTTATTTCGTGAAGAAAGAAGTGGAAAGTATTTTTTAAAATGATTACTTATACTGCTTGAAATAATTAGTCAATGAAAATAATTTTCATCGTCAACGATAATTTATATTTAAACATTTTCACGGATGATGAAAATATTTTTCATTTGTTTGTTCGTTCGTTTTTGTTAACGATATAAGTGATTATTTTTAGGAATTTTTTTTTTCAAATCATTCATTACTTGTGAAAATACGCATGCTCAACTTGTATTTTGTATAGCACCATTCTCGATAGGAAAAGTCTGAGGTCGGTGCCCTTATCGAGATGTTAGTAGTTCGAAACTCATCCAGCGCGAGCTAGGTACGCCCATACATCCACGGGTGACTTCGACCTCGTGACCCCGCGTCCGCGGGGGATACCAAACACCGTGCCGACGGCGGCGGTTCGGAACGCCGGCGGCTGGGGGGGGGGGTGGGTCGGGAAAAGAAGGCCCCACGGAGGCCCCATTCGGAGACGTCGACGACGGGTGACCCGACTTCCGAGGAAAAGCGGTGCGGCGGGCCCCGATGCGGCGGCGTTTGGGGGGGGGCGAGGCGCGATTTTTTCGGTTGTTTTGGGATCGCGCCAGGCGCAGGAGAGGAGGGGAAACGTGTGGGGCCCGCGGGGGTGTTCGCCGGTCCACGCGAAGGTCGTTACGGTGGGTGGGAAGGCGTGAAAACTTTATTCAAAATCGGCGACGGTTGCAGAAGACGAAGACGAGCTGCGAATCGACACGTGTAATTATTTCCGGCCAGATTATTTTGTCCTTCTGCAAGATATATATATATATATATATATATATATATATATAGACACACGCAAAAGAAAAGAAAAAAGAAATAAAGAAGTAAAAATTCGAAAAGAATATTACAATATTATTAAAAGATTTCCATGTTAGCGCCGGCCGCGATTGTCCATGTTAGCGATTTCCGGCCAAAATTGGCTAATTGGACTGAATTGGCATAACCGCAAGATGTTTACAGCTGAATTGGCACATTTTCAATATGTTTACGGCTTTTTTATTTTATTTTCTTCATATAAATGCAACTAATTGATAGCTTAGATATTTGACTGCTATTCTTGACATTTTTGTTAATTGAATGCCAAATTTACAAGACCAAAGAGCTAATAGTGCCAATCAAAAAGTTAGGAAACACATTTCAATAGTCTCCTGGTTTAGTGGGTCTTTCTGTATAGTAGCTCATTTTCAAATAAATATCAATATTTAAGTTAATTTCGTTCTTCGCAAAAACTTTACTTATAAAAAGGATCGATAATTTATAATTAAGATCGACACGATTCTTATGTTCTAATCGCATCACTCTGATCTTCACGAATCAATACAAAAGCGAGCGCCCCTTGAAACGGTTGCTCAAGTCCGACACGGTATTAATGTACATAGAGGGATTTTTTAGGTGATTCTACAATCAATGCACTTGTTGCCTTCTCTATGAATATGCTTCAACTCGATCTTCAATTCTCGCGCATGTTACATCGAAAGGTTGCTGTCGGCAGCGTTCCTTGTACAGTTCTAGTCTGGGACAGACATGATTGAGATTTCACTTCCAAGATCATTTCTTTGGAACCAAACTTATATCCCAAGTGGGAGACCCAAATACCCAACTTACAACTTTACCAAGTCAAGAAAAGAAAACCCTTTTGGCACGTTTCAACTTTCAAACACTAGACAAAGATGCAAGTTCATGCTTCGAACAAGCATTTAGGGGAAGAAAGATGAGTTTGATTTGAACTTTCAAATTGAGGAAATCGTCTTAGGAAAGACATGAAAGCCCCACATTCCCAAGTGGCGGGGCCACGAATCGCATGGATCCAAATCGAATGCGCCTGATTGGCTGCATCGAGGCCAAACGTTAAACCCATTTCACCAAAAAGCAATAACGTATCATTCACGTCAAATAAACTCGATTTATGAATGGCGTAACGAAGAATATCAGGTTAATTACGATGCAAATATCACGTGAACTTACTTCCGTAAAACTAAGGACGTATTGCATTGTCTTTTTCATACGTAATTGGCTTGGTGTACCTGGTATGTTCCAATTGGACAGATTAGAGTAATCAATCAGAGAGGATCAACTATTGCAGCCGAAAAACTGGCCATTGCCCATTTTGCTGTTGATGTTGGAGGATTTCGAAATCAATGAGCAGTGAATAAGCACCATTTCCGACCAAAAATTAGAAAAGAAAACAAGCACCATCTCTTTTTTTTATTATTATTCCATTTTTTTATGCTCAAAACCCTTTGATTATATACTATCTCCAAGAATCCATCTTTAGCGAATTCATTGTTAATCATCAAGAACCTCATTCACCATTGAATTTGATCGAGACACTCGCAAAAGGCACTCAATCCTCACCCATAGAATTAAGGAGCTCAGATTCTGTTTGTCTCTTTGCAGATTTCTGGTCGATGTACCTTCTTCATACCTCTTTCACTCCCAAAGTTCCCACTTTTTGCGCGTAGAACTCACCCCGTAGAGCTAGTCACCCGAGAACACCATTTGCTGTGCCTCTCACGAATGGTCCTCTTCGTTCGGTATGAACTGATCGCGGTCGTTGAGGACGATGTCGAGTGCTTGCAGGGTCTCAAAGCCTCGCTCGGCGACCCACAAGGGAAGCTGAGTTCTTGGAGATTCGCAAACTCCTCGGTCGGGTCCATGTGCAAGTTCGTGCTGGAACGACCATACGCAACCTCTAGCTCTGAGGCTTGGACTTGTCGTGGCAGGTTCCGGAGTCATTGCAGTATTGCCAGAACTTGCAGACCTTGGATCTCTCAAACAATGGCTTCTCTGGTTCGATCCCTTGTCCAATATGCACATGGCTTCCTTGCTTGTGACATGAAGGCTTCGTTTGCTTTAGGGAAAATGAATGATTTGAGAAAATATATTCCAAAAAATAAACATTTGTATAGTTTGAAATAATTAGTTAATTAAAAATGTTTTTCATTATCAACAACAATTAATATCTAAATATTTTCGTGAACAATGAAAATAGTCATCGTTCGTTCATTTTTGTGAGCGATATAAAAAATCATTTTCAGGAAAATATTTTTCAAATTATTTATTTTCCACGAAACAAACGCACCCTATGCTCTGTCCACCTTTCGGGCTCTATAACACACGAGCTAGTGAACTGTGCTTACTTGAACAATCTTGTGCTCTCGAATGATCGCCTCACCGGGACTAGACCTTATTGAATTTTTTGACTCTAGGAAGGCTCAAGAAGTTCTCGGTCGCGAACAATGATTGTAGAGGGACGATCCCTTCGTTCTTTGATGGGTTTGACAAGGCAAGTTTTGCAGGGAATGATCTCTGTGGAGGGCCTTTAGGGAAGTGTGGGGGGTTGAGCAAGAAGAACCTGGCAATCATAATTGCTGCAGGGGTTTTCTGTGCCACGGCATCTCTGTTGCTGGGTCTTGGTTGGTATCATCTGAGGGTTGTGAGGAGGAGGAAGAGGATATATGGGATCAGGAGGGACGATGATAGTGTTTGGCTGAGAAGCTTAGGGCTCTCATATGCTTGTCCAGGTTTCTTTGTTCCAAAAGCAGATCGTGAAGGTCAAGTTGGCTGATCTACTGGCCACCACAAATAATTTCAGCACGGAGAATAAAATCATTTCTACTAGGACTGGTTACACTAACAAGGCCATCATCCCGGATGGCTCCGGGCTGGTGATCAAGCGGCTCAATACTTGTAAGCTCGGGGTAAAGCAGTTCCAGTCGGAGATATAGCAGTTGGGACAACTGAGGCACCCAAATTTGGCGCACCTTTTGGGGTTTTGTATAGTGGAGAAAGAGAAGTTGTTGGTTTACATGCACATGTCGAATGGCACTCTTTACTCTTCGTTGCATGGAAGCGGTGTTACATAAATTGGCCAACTAGGTTCCGGGTCGATTTAGCTATTGCTAGAGGCCTTGCTTGGCTTCATCACGAGTGTCATCCACCCTTCTTGCATCAAAACTTGTGCTCGTATGTGATCTTTATCGACGAAGACCTTGAGGCTCGAATAGTTGATTTCGGCTTAGCAAGGCTCATGACTACCGCAGAGTCCATCGAGAGCAGTTTTGTGAATGGCAATTCAGGGGAGTTCAGTTACATTGCTCCGGAGTACTCGGGCACCATGGTTGCTTCGATGAAGTGGGATGTTTAATGTTTACGCATTTGGGGTGGTGCTTTTGGAGTTGGTAACGGGGCAAAAGCCTCTCGAGGTAAACAAAACTGATGAGGAATTAAGGATGTCGTTGACAAAAGTATCTGGGAATACGGCCATGATGGCGAAAATCTGCAGTTCCTTAAAATCGCTTGCAATTGCATAATTTCTCAGACCTAAGGACCGACGGTCCATGTACCAGGCTTACCAGTCATTAAAGAGAATGGCCGAAGAGCAGGGTATGATGAAGTCATATGATGACGAGTTTCCTCTGATTCATTTCCTAGGGATATTTCCAAGTATTCGGCAAAAAATTCAAAAACATTCATTGTGTGTAGTTCCGCAATCTGTATTTGCCACAGTGTATATGTATAATATAATTTTTCTACATGATGAAATAAGC
Source organism: Syzygium oleosum (assembly GCF_021117445.2). Lineage (NCBI taxonomy): Eukaryota > Viridiplantae > Streptophyta > Magnoliopsida > Myrtales > Myrtaceae > Syzygium > Syzygium oleosum. The sequence goes on from NW_026607504.1 coordinate 6,945,368, forward strand.
TATATAGCTGCTGGTTCAAGCATTTATCAGGAGTATATGAATTTTCTGGCTCCTGTGTGGGAAGAGGTTTTAGAATAGAATCCCTTTCATCTTTTATGTGCTCCCCTGCTTGCTGTTTCATTGTACACTGCGGCAATTAAAATCCATCATGCTGATGCCACATGGAGTCTCTACAGCTCCAGATACTCTGATGAATCAATGTCAACTTTAGTATATAAACTTGGAAGTTACAACTATCTTCATGTGCAATAACGTCTCTCTCTCTCTCTCTCTCTCTCTCTCTCTGCGAGTCAAATATGCATTGAACTTGAAGACAAACTTACCTGATCTCATTATTGTCCATAATCTTTTATATGCTGCCGGCTCTTCTGGGTACATTAAGCTCCAAACACTAGCTGGGAACATAAAATCATTTTGCAAAGTTGTAGCTCTTTCACAGGGGCTATTGCATTGTCATGTCTCAGGAGCGTGTATTGGGTACATAAAGCTTGTGATTTCCATCTCGTTTAGGACAAACAATCTCTGTTATCCGGTAATAGGAAATATATTGCGAAGTAGTCACCTTGCAGGCTCCTGACCACCGATCAGCCACTAAGTTGGAGAAACGCCAGGACATTGCGGCACATCTGCATGCCATCTTCCTTGCTTTCCGTGACGAAAGTTTAGTCTGGGCAATGTCTTCTCCAAAACCAAGAAAACTAAGCTCTCTTAGAGGTTCAAAGGCAATCTTTTGACGGAGAAAGGGCAAAGGATCAGAGTTGAAGCTTGTCATGGATGGGTTTTTCGGTGCTCGCATCATTCTCATTCTTTCTATAGCACGAGCCTCTTGGGCTACTTCGAACCATGAACTAAAACTACATGCACTTTACACATGTTAGCGCAGTCCCGCACATGTTAGCAGAGTCCGGCTTTGACATCAGAAACACAGACATCATCAGCAAGAAAAAAATCAGGAACAAGTATGATTTAGATATATCATGTAGAGTAAAATAAATTCTACCGAATGATTGATGTTTCTAAAGACAAGTGTCTTTTGGCGGGCCACACTCAACTGCCCAAAAATTGCTTCTCTAAATTGATCAGTACAGTCCAGCTGAGGTCCATCGAAAGGCAAACAGAAATTCTCACAAGAACGAGAACTTGCACGAGCTGGGATGCTGTCTCCCACGCACCAAAAGGGACCCCAAATTTTGAATATCAGTTCACTTTTTAGACCGAGTCCTTTTGCTTCTCGAACCACACAAAATCAAGCCAGGAAAATAGGGGCAAAGCAAAAGGGGAGGGAAGAAAAGAAGGATTGAAAGCAAAAGCAATGGAGCTTAGATTGCTCCTTGTCTTTCCCTTTCATTAACTGCTTGTTTTAGGAGAAAGTTTGTCTTTTTCTATTATTCCAAACGAAGCGTATGGTGAGATCTCTCAAAACCTTCAACTCTAATACCAATTTAAAGTTTAAAACAGATTCGTTGGTTTTAAATTAGTAAAGGCCAACACGATACTTTGAGTTTTCTTGAGTAGATACGGTTATTGTGGCTATAAGAAAACCGAGTTCTCGAGATTGATTTTCGTGCAGACCCAGCTGCTACTCGAGCTACTTAACTTGCATTGTGAAATGAGGGCAAATTCAATTTCTTCGCTATTCAGCCTAAAGTTGCGCTTAACTTGCACGGGGCATCCGGATTAGTGACAGGAAGTCGGGCTGGGGATTGCAACTGCGAGGTCGGTTGTTCAAAAAGCTGTCGACCGCAACTTTACATGGCAAAACCTAAAAAAGAATCAACAACCACATGAGGATGTTTCTATGTTCAGACATAACAGCTTTAATCATACTGAGACAATTGAGAGATGGATCTGGTACTTTCATCTGTTTCGCAGTAAGTTTTTTCTCTAATTCCCTTAAAAACCTTCACGATCATGACAACGCGGTTCATCAGGTGAAAAGTTTCGAGAATGAGGCCCCTTTAGCTGAGCCATTTGAAAAATTAAAGATAGAAGCAAACCCAGCAAAGATCTGTCAAAAGAACCAAGAGAAAACAGCTAGATGATGTAGCTAGCTATCTATGAACTATCTCAGTACAGCTGCTCCATCAGAGTCAGATCAGATAATCATCAACATGCAGGCAAACAACTTAGGCTTGGATCAAACAGTTTGCACGATTGAAGAGCCAAACGAAGAATTCACGATAATCAATCAATGACCATCCAGACCGCCAGCTCGTCGAAGACAAGAACACACCTCGGCATGGCATCCATCATCTGCTTCAAGCGAAGCAGCATTCGAAGGCCTTCCTCCTTAGTAGCCTTACAGATCATGCTGAACCCGGAGCGGAGCGGAAGGACGCCATCATGCGAGCCGCCGCCGCCTCCTCCTTTGCCGTGTTCAGAATGATCTCTGCATAGGCCTTCTTCGCCGCCACCATGATGCTCTTGCGATACCATAAACCTCAAAAAACGTCGAACACACTTGGCGGAATCACGCAATCTAGACTCTTGCACTTGCTCAATGCGCGAGAATTGACGCTCGAAAACGCAAAAAAATCGGACAACAATTCGCAGGTGAACACAGGACTGCGGGCGCGAGTTCACCTCCCATCTCTCGAAGCGGGAAAACGAAGGCCCACGGAAGTCCATTTGGAAATGTTGACAGGTACACCCAACTTCCAACAAGTGCAGTGGCCCAAAAGCGACGACGTTTTGGTGAAGCGCGAATTCTTAGTTTTTGGATGAGAAACGTGGGGGTCCACGAGAAAAACAAAACAGTGTGTATATACATATTATCATACAAAATATAATAAGAAAAAAAGTTTGAGCATAACTAAATCATTTCGGTAATGCATAATTTTTAGATGATTAAGAAATTTACATATAAGTAAACAATGAAAAACTTGGATTGGTTCTCACGAGCACGATGTAACTCATATATCTCGTACGTTCTTCATTGTGTCTAAATTGCGTGTAAAATAATCTGAACATATGATTTTGTCTCTCATCAATTTTACGTTATTGTGCTAAAGTGAAGAACTTATTATTAAATATAAGGGAAAAAACCACCAAAAACCCCAAACTTTACCATCTGTGACACATTTACCCCCAACTTTTTTTTGTGACACCAAAAACTCCGAACTTTGCTTTTTGTGACACATTTACCCCAATGTATTTAATCCATGGGCATTTTTGTCTTTTTTGTTTTTTCTTTTTTTTTTCCTTTCCGGCGAGGGGGGCCTCGCCGGCGTCGGGCGAGGGCTGCCCTCACCGGCGTCGAGCGAGGCGGCCCTCGCTGCGTCGGCGAGGTTCGCCCTCGCCCGGGCGAGCTGAGGGCGGCCCTCGCCCGGCTCAGCAAGGTCGACCCTCGCCGGCGTCGGCGAGTGTCGACCTCGCTCGAGTTGGGCGAGGGCCGCCCTTGCTCGCCCGGGCGAGGCGACCCTCGCCCGACGCCGGCGAGGGTCGCCCTCGCCGGATTTGGCGAGGGGCCCTCGCGGCGCCGAGCGAGGGCGGCCCTCGCCCGATCCTGGCGAGGCCAACGAGGGTCGCCCTCGCCGGATCCGAGTGAGGGCCGCCCTCGCTCGCCCGAGCGAGGGCGACCATCGCCCGACGCCGGCGAGGGTCGACCTCGCCAGATCGGGCGAGTCGCCCTCGCTCGCCTGGCGGCGAACCTCGCCCGTGCGGCGAACCTCGCCGACGCCGGCGAGGCCGCCTAGCCGGATCACGGCGAGGGGCCCTCGCGGCGTCGAGCGAGGGCCGGAACCGGCGAGGGCCGCCCTCGCCGGCGTCGACGAGGGCCGCCCTCGCTCGCCGGCGTCGACAAGGGTGACCCTCGTCCGACGCCGGCGAGGGTCGACCTTGCCGGATCGGGCAAGGGCCGCCCTCGCTCGCCGGGCGAGGGCGGACCTCGCCCGACGCCGGCGAGGGTCACCCTCGCCCGGACTCGAGCGAGGTCGACCCTCGCCCGACGCTAGTGAGGGTCGACCTCGCCTAAGTCGGGCGAGGGCCGCCTCGCTCGCCTGTGCGAGGGCGAACCTCGCCCGACGCGGCGAGGGCCGCCTCGCCGGATCCGGGCGAGGGGGCCTCGCCCGGCGCCGCGAGGGCCGCCCTCGCTCGCCCAGGCGAGGGCGACCTCGCCCGACGCCGGCGAGGGTCGTCCTCGCCCGGGCGAGGCGAGGGCGGCCCTCGCCGACGCCGGCGAGGGCCGCCCTCGCCGGACTCGGCGAGTGGAGGGCCTCGCGCCGAGCGAGGGCCGCCTCGGCGGATCTGGCGAGGGGGCCTCGCGGCTCGCCGAGCGAGGGCGTCGGCGAGGGCCGCCTCGCCTCGCCCGGGCGAGGGCCGCCCTCGCTTGCCCGCGCCGGCGAGGGCCGCCCTCGCGCCGGCGCGGCGAGGCCCCCTCACGGAAAAAAAAAAAAAAAAAAAAAAAGAAAAAGCAAAAAGACGAAAATGCCCATGGACTAAATACATTGGGTAAATGTGTCACAAAAAGTAAAGTTCGGGGTTTTTGGTGTCACAAAAAAAAGTTCGGGGTAAATGTGTCACAGATGACAAAGTTCGGGATTTTTGGTGGTTTTTTCCCTAAATATAAAGAGTCGTGATTAGATACTGAAATAATTAATGAAGAGATGGGAAGAAGGGAGAGGGTACAGAGATAATGACTCGATGAGAGAGAAGGCCTCGAAGGTTGCCAACTAAATCTCGAACAATTAGATAGCTTAAAGGAAACGAGTTAAGTATTAACAAAGCGTTGATATGAATCTATAACTCATATTTCTGGTTAAATATACAAAATGAAGATATTATAGCATCTATAGTTAAATAGATTGCGTTAGCTGATTTCATCCAACTTGAACTCGGACATGAATGGATAACTGATTGTGTATCAAGTGAGCTGACAAAACTTTTATGTAACTCCGCTTAACACGGTCCGAATTTCGCTAATCTTATTTTGGGAACGCTCCAAAATCGGATCGATACCCACAAAAACATTTTTGAACAAAGTTCCACAATCATGCCAAATGGGTCCAAATAAGTAGAGCAAAACAAATAGAACATTTCCTAATGAACAAAGTTCAATTAATTACAAACCCGTACACGCTGAGCAAAAGTTAGGAAGTCATGGAAAATCAATAAGGTTGCGAAAAATGCTGCTATTAGCATTAAGAGTTAATGAATTATCATTTACTTTTTTTTATTGAAAAATACAATTAATTGATAGCTAAGGTATGGCTACTATTTGCGAATTTTTATATATTTATTACCTATTTATGAGACTAGAGAGTTAATCACGAAAATCAAAAGGATAGGAAACATATTTCGACCGTCTCATAGTTTAGGGGGTCTTTCGCTGTATTAGCTTGTTTCCAAACAAAAGTCAATTTCATTCTTCATAATAACTTTACTAATCAAAGGGATAGATAAACTTATGAATTAACATCAGCAAAATTCTAGTGCTCTAATTACTAGGAACTACTCTGATCTTCATGATTCGATCACTTGAAAGTGGGATAACAAAGGCGAGCACCCCTTGAAATGGTCGCTCTAGCTTGGCACGAAATTAAGGTATATAGAGAGCTTGTTTAGGCGATTCAATAATCAACCTTCTCTATGAATACGCATCGACTCGATCTTCAATTCTCACGTATGTACGTACATGAAAAATTGCTCTCGACGGGATGACTTGTACATAACCAAGTACACACACTATAAGTCCACTAGAGTCAAGAAAAGGAATCCCGTTTGCCGGGTTCCGACTTTCAAACACTAGACAAAAAGTTCAAACTTTGAACATGCATTTGGGGGAGAAAAAAGGGGAGTTTGATTTGAAGTACGAAATTGAGGGGAACATTTCAGGAAAGACATGAGAGCCCCGCTTTCCCAAGTGGCAGCAGGACCATGAGTTGCACGAATGCAAGTCGAATGCACCGAGGCCGAAATCCAAATTCAATATTCAAAATATTATTCGCATTTGATATACTCGTTTCATGAACGCCGTAACAAAAGATATCAAGTTGATTCCACTTCAACTCGTGCATCACATAAATTCTTTCCTGTAAAATTAAAGGTGAATTCCTCTGTCTTTTTTACAACTGATCAAGTTAGTTTGCCTGGTATTTTCCTGTTGGATGGAGATAGTGGATTCGGATGATAAATCACAGAGGATCAGCTAGTGCAGCACAAAAACTGGCCATTTGCCATTTTGCTGTTCATGGTGGAGAATTCTCGAAATCGATGAGCAGTGAATAAGCACCATCTCCCTTTTTCTTTATTCTTTCCTTCCTTTCTTTAATGGTCAAAACCCTTTGATTATACCATCTTCAAGAATCTATCCTTCAGTCAAACCGTTGTTAATCATCAAGAACCACACTCGCCATTGAATTTGATATGATCGAGACACACACGAAAGGCACTCACCCAGAGGGAAAAAAGAAGGCTCGGCTTCTGTTGTTTTGTTATCTCTCTGCAGATTTGTGGTCAGTGTCCCTTGCTTCAGATCTCCCTCATTCCCAAAGTTTCCACTCTTTTACGCGTAGAACTCACTCCATAAAGCTGGTCACCCAAGAACACCGTTTGCTCTGCCTCCCGTGAATGGTCCTTTTCGTTCAGTATAAGCTGGTGCAGAGGTTTCCATGAAAGCTTCAGGGTGTTGCTCGGGTTGGTCGGCGAGACCATCATCAATGAAGCGCTGGTGGGATCTGATGATCTTGTTTTTGGTTGCATGGCTCGTTTCAGCGGTCGCTGTCGTTGAGGACGATGTCAAGTGCTTGCAGGGTCTCAAGGCCTCGCTCGGCGACCCACAAGGGAAGCTGAGTTCTTGGAGATTCGCCAGCTCATCGGTCGGGTTCATATGCAAGTTCGTGGGCGTTTCTTGCTGGAACGACCGTGAGAATCGCATACTCAACCTCGAGCTCCGAGGCATGGACTTGACGGGGCAGATTCCGGAGTCATTGCAGTATTGCCGGAGCTTGCAGACCATGGATCTCTCCAACAATGGCCTCTCTGGTACAATCCCTCCTCAAATATGCTCATGGCTTCCTTACTTGGTGACTCTTGATCTGTCGAGCAATGGCCTTTCGGGCTCTATACCACCCGGGCTAGTGAACTGCACTTACTTGAACAATCTTGTGCTCTCGAGTAATCGCCTGACCGGGACTATACCGTATGAGTTTTTGACTCTAGGTAGGCTCAAGAAGTTCTCGGTCGCCAACAATGATCTGAGAGGGACTGTCCCTTCGTTCTTTGATGGGTTTGGTAAGGCAAGTTTTACAGGTAACGATCTCTGTGGAGGGCCTTTAAGGAAGTGTGGTGGGTTAAGCAAGAAGAACCTGGCGATCATCATTGCTGCTGGGGTTTTTGGTGCCGCTGCATCTCTGTTGCTGGGTCTTGGCCTGTGGTGGTGGTATCATCTGAGGGTTGCGAGGAGGAGGAAGAGAATGTATGGGATTGGGAGGGATGATGATAGTGTTTGGGCTGAGAGGCTTAGGGCTCATAAGCTTGTCCAGGTTTCTCTGTTCCAAAAGCCGATCGTGAAGGTCAAATTGGCCGATCTAATGGCCGGCACGAATAATTTCAGCACGGAGAATATAATTATTTCCACTAGGACTGGATGCACTTATAAGGCTGTCCTCCCGGATGGATCTGCGCTGGCGATCAAGCGGCTCAATACCTGTAAGCTCGGGGAAAAGCAGTTCAGGTTGGAGATGAATCAGTTGGGACAACTGAGGCACCCGAATTTGACGCCCCTGTTGGGGTTTTGTATAGTGGAGGAAGAGAAGCTGTTGGTTTACAAGCACATGTCAAACGGCACTCTTTACTCTTTGCTGCATGGAAGCAGCGTTTTATTGGATTGGCCAACTAGGTTCCGGGTCGGTTTAGGCATCGCTAGAGGCCTCACTTGGCTTCATCACGGGTGTCATCCACCCTTCTTGCATCAGAACTTGTGCTCCAACGTGATCCTTATCGACGAAGACTTTGAGGCTCGAATAGTTGATTGCGGCTTAGCGAGGCTCATGACTACCTCGGAGTCCAACGGGAGCAGTTTTGTGAATGGCGATTTAGGGGAGTTCGGTTACGTTGCTCCAGAATACTCGAGCACCATGGTTGCTTCGATGAAGGGTGATGTTTATGCATTTGGTGTGGTGCTTTTGGAGTTGGTAATGGGGCAAAAGCCTCTCGAGGTGAACAACCCAGATGAAGAATTCAAGGGTAATCTAGTGGATTGGGTGAATGTGCTCTCTAGCACCGACAGAATTAAGGATGCCGTCGACAAATCTCTCTGGGAACACGGCTATGATGGCGAAATTCTGCAGTTCTTTAAAATCGCTTGCAGTTGCATAAATTCTCGACCCAAGGACCGATGGTCCATGTACCAGGCTTACCAGTCATTGAAGAGCATGGCCGAAGCGCAGGGTATGACGGAGCAATATGACGAGTTTCCTCTCATTTTCTTGAAGCAGGATCATGAATCAATGTAGCTGAAGAGGGAAGAGTCAAAGCCTGAAAATTTTCAGGCTCCAGTTAACATTGATATTCCCTAGTATTTGGTAAAAATTCAAAAACCATCCTCTTGTAAAGTGGCGTAATCTGTATCTTCAGCAGCATATGTAATTTTTCTAAACGATGAAATAAACTATTTAGCTCTCGGTTCTTGCATTTATCAGGAGCATATGAATTTTCTGGCTCTTTTCTTTGTGGGAAGAGATTTAAGAATAGAATCCCCTTCATCTTTTATGTGCTCCCCTGCTTATCGATTCATAGTACACTGCGGTAATTAACATCCATCGGCTCGCCTATTTTACTTTCTCATGCCTCTTACCGGTTATCCGGAGCGGATATTCGCTTGTTATTCATGTGTATATCCACAGTTCCATATACTCAGATGAATCAATGTCATTTTTACTATAGGAATTTGGAATTTATAACCATCTTCATGTGCAATAATCTTTCTCTCTCTCTCTCTCTCTAAACGATAGTTGATATCGATAGGCAAGGGATGTCCTGGTGGCACATGCAATGTACCTTCAAACGATAGTCAGTCTATGTTTGCAACCCTTTTAAAGCTAATATATCGCGCGGTTAAATTTGGCGAGTCGAATATGCATGGAACATGGAGATAGTCTCACATAATCTCATCGTCGTCGATAATCTTTATGTCCTGCCGGTTCTTCAGGGTACTCTGTACATCGAGCTCCAAACACTAGCTAGCACCATTCAAAGTCGTGGCTCTTTCAATGGGGCTATTGGAATTTCATGTTTCGGGAGCGCGTCTTGGATGCATAAGGATCGCGAGTTCCATTTTGCTTAGGACGAACAATCTCTGTTGTCTGGAAATAGGAAATATATTGCAAAGCGCTCGGAACATTGCGGCACATCTGAATGCCATCCGAATGTCTTCTCCAGAACCAAGAAAACTAAGCTCTCTTAGAGGCTCAAAGGCAATGCTTTGATGGGAAAGAGCACACGATGAGGGTCGAAGCTCGACGTCGGTGCTCGCATCATTCTGTTTCTTTCTATAGGACGAGCCTCCTGGGCTCCTTTGAACCATGAACTAAACTAGTCTCCTCGTGTTAGTACAGTCCCGCTCCAACAACAGAAACAGAGACATTACCAGCCAAAAAACATTTGAACAACTAGGATTTACGTATAGCATGTGAGAGTAAACTAAATTCTACCGAATGGTTGATGATTCTAAAGACCAGCGTCTTTTGGCGGGGCCTCAATCAACTGCACAAAAATTGCTACTTTAAATTGATGAGTGCAGTCACGATGAGGTCCATCAAAAGGCAAACAAAAATTCTCACATGAACAAGAACTTGCACGAGCTGGGTATCTGTCTCCCATGCAACAAAAGGGGACCCCAGATTTTGAATCTCGGTTCACTTTTTAGTCCAAGTTCTTTTGCTTCTCGAACCACACAAAATCAAGCCAGGAAAAAGGGGCAAAGCAAAAGGGGCGGGAAAAAAAGAAGGATTGAAAGCAAAAGCAGTGGAGCTCAGATTGCTCCTTGCCTTTCCCTTTCTTTAACTGCATGTTTTCGGAGAAAGTTTCAGTCTCATTCTTTTATTCCAAAGGCGTCGCATGGTGGGACTTGTCGAGACCTTCGACTCCTATACGGTTCAAAGTTGAATACAGATTCGTTGATTTTAAATTAGTAAAGACCAACATGATAGTTCGAGTTTTCTTGAGCAGAAACTATCATTGCGATAATAAGAAAACTGAGGTCTCGAGATTGATTCTCGTGCAGACCCATGCACAACTGGGGCTAACTTAACTTGCATAGTGAAACTGGGACTAGGGCATTCGGACTAGTGGTAGAAAGTCATGTGCGTGATTGCAACCGCAAGATTGGTCGTTCAAAAACCCGTCGACCGCTACTTTACGTGGCAGAGCCTAAAAAAGAACCAACAACCACAAGAAATGTGGTCAAATTGAGGATATTGCTATGTTTAGACAATAACTGCTTTAATCATACTGAGACATCAGAGAAAGATCGAGTACTTTCATCCTTTTTCACAGTTAGTCTTCTGCTCCAATTTCCTTAGGAACTTTTGCGGTCACCACCGCACCGTTCATCAAGCGAAAAGTTTCGAGAATGAAGCCGCTTTAGCTGATTGGATTTGCTTTATCTAGGGAACACGGAGCCACTTGAAAAGATTAAAGAAAGAGCCAAATCCAACAGGGATATGTCAAAAGAACCAAGACAAAAAGCTAGATGATGTCCAGTGCTATTCCTTACTCATTGAGATTATAACCCTTGTCCAGTGTTTTTCCAAACGCGTCCTCTCGCAAATTTATCATGGAGGCGAGCTGTAGGATGGACTCGGTCAATCAGGATACAAGAAAACTCGTAGACTACTATGAGATTATAACTCTAGTCTTATTTGCCAACTCTACAAGACTAATGCTCGTTCCATGGTCCATACTTTCCCTGTTTTTCCCATGCCGAGTGAATTTCACTCAACTTTTAGGAACAAGCTAAACGAAGTCGGATTTCGTCAAAAAGTGATGTTGCAGGCTTCTTGCATGTTTTGCTTAGCTGGTACTATTGTATGCTAATGACTCGCCTTTTTAAATGGAGAAGTACAAATTGCGGAAGAAAAATTCACATTCATGAATTGCACAAAAATCAATAACTCTGCAGATACAAATCCAAGCAGAACTACACGGCAAATCCTTTCATTGCAAAGCTATCCTACCACAAGAACATGTGCTGTTTGCCATTTACATATACTCAGCTCACAACTTCGGTCATAGCAGTGCATAGTAGAAAAATCACGACTTCCGATTCCGTCAGTCTTCGATAGAGCAAGACTCTCGCAAAAATCGGACATGCAGCTTGATTTTCTGTCTCCTTTCAAGCTCCTGGTGGTTGTCTATATATCACTGCCCTCCTGGATGAACATGTGGAGTAGAGGAGACACACTTTATATGAGAGATATATAGTTCTAGCTAATCTTAAGATAGTTCAGGGGGTTCTCTTATTGAGCATTCAATCATTGGCTCACTCGAAGCCCGTCGGACATGTGCAGCTCAAAAGTCTTAAGTCTTTTATGAGTTAACGTGCCGAGCTCCACATTGTGTGCTTCCCCTATGTCTCTAGCATTTGTTACAGAAAGTTACACTCATTTTAGACCACGAAAAATTGTTGATGATAGGTGTCACAAGGACTTATTATCAACTCAATCGAGATTATCACTGTGTTTATTTATGTCCTTTGTGAAGAGGGTTGGAATTGATTCAGGTGTGGCATACAAATCAACAGACAAAAGTTGGAAGCTATCGACTATGTATATACACACCCCCATTACTTTATCAAGTGGTCCCTTTCTGTTCCCAATGGCCTTTATTTCTTTCGTTCCTCATCAAAATAAGAGAAAGATTCACATTCAAAGAAACTTTTCATAAAGGGAAAAACTGTCACCAGCTCCTATGCACCTGCATTCTTGAATTCAATAATTACCTCTTAAGCGGCGGTACAATATGCGAAAAAATTATTGCAGAATTCCGGCGTTTATTCTTTAAAGTAGTTATTTCTTAGTCTCTGCAGATTTCAGTATAAAATCAGTATACAGACAGAGAAACTACTTGCAAACGTGAAAGAAGGTTCAGGCAACAGTATTTGCTGTCGCACTACAAGTGATATCATTAACAACCTGACTTCATTAAATGTTACTCGCTACTTCGCCTTCATCGCAAGTGCACTTAATAAGTGATATCACAATTATACGTACCGGTTGTGGATGGGGTCAGGTCCGCTCGGGACTCTTCGCCTGATTACATAATTGAGATCTAAATCCCAGTAAGCCGCCTCTCTTTCCCTCCCGAGCGGCTTTGTCCGGCCAGAAACTTGGACGGAGGGCGGAACCGGGACCGTCACTTTCGCGCTCTTGGCCGCGAGGCTCGCGTGGATCCCAGAAAACAAGAACCAAATCAGACCCAGAAATGCAAGGGCTGTGAACAGAGCCCTCGAGGCCCTGATATTGTTATTCCTCATCATTTTCCTCATGATCTCACTACCTCTTTTCACTGACGGAGTGTGACCACTGATGACAAATCGATGAAAACATGCGACGCCAGAGAGATCGAGACTAGCATGTTGCTATATCAAGAAAGGGGGTGGGGGGGGTGTGGTGTGATCTCAGACAAGAAGGAAGGAAGTTGGAAAAACAGAACAGAAGAATCCGAGTGTCATGTAGTGACTTACTTGGCAGTAAGTACCTGTTGGACTCTATTTAAAGGTGGAACAGAAGTGAAACAGGCTTTCTTTTGTTTCTTGTTTTTTTCATATACGGAGGAAAGGGAAAGTTAGTTAACCCTTTGTTGCCATTATATATCCAGGTGGGTCCAACTCCAATTGGAGCTTGCTCATTTTGTCTTGGTTAGCGCATTGTTTTTTTCGAAATTAGAGAAGAAATTTGAAGATAATGGCAACGAAAGTGGGACAGAGGTCATCTGAGTAAAGCCAAGCAAGTTGGGACCTTGCTACCTCACATTTCGAATCTCTTCCATGTCCTAAGTTTTGCAAACAAAGCATGGGGACCTTTGCAACAACATTGGATAGGGCAGTTTGGGTCACAGTTCCTCCCGAGAGATCTCCATCACTCGATCCCATTGAGCATAAAAAATTCCTGCACAATGGTGATTTTGAAGTACTAGAATCCGGTCCGAACTACTCTAAGATATCGACAGACGGGACCGCAAGTATGAGCCGATCTCGTCGTATCATTTCGAGCAGCACTTTTCTCTCCTTCCGACTATATTGCCATAAAAGAAATTCAAACTAGAATTATCTGATACTACTCGGAGATTTCCCACACGGGTAGCTTGAATTTGATTGAAAGAGGAGCTAAATCAAACAATACTAGAGAAGTTTCAGAGAACCGCGAAAAACACAGATGAACCCTTCACACATATATATCCCCTGTCCCAATCAAATAAAATTGAGGATGAACGATGGAGACTGATGTCCCTGATCTGAAACCTGAATTACCTAGTCCTGTAAAGATCTGCCAAGGATCATGAGTTGGAAAAGCCGATGATTTTTCGCGAATGTCTTTCGAAGAGATGATTAATCAGAAATGAAACGATACAATATCAGAATATGGTTCCACAGGCCTTCCTCAAGATATAACAGTTTCGCTCTAAACCGATGGATTGTGCTTAATTCCATTCGTCTGTTCCTGTTATCAAGATGAAGATGCATCGGCTTCGCTTCCTATTGCAATTCATCTCAAGGAATGTGTTTGCATCCGATGGCTCGAAAGTCATGAAGACCAAAATCGCGCCAACGCAGTAATATATATCGCATCTGACCAGACGATGGAATAATTACGCTCTCTCCGGGGGGATTCGATCGACGAATTCCATGAAAAGTTGGAATGGGAAGGAAAACGCGAATCTGGTGAGGAAGTAAAATGCAGAACCCGCATCTCTAACGTCTATACAAATTGCCATCTTGCCGGCCCAAGAAATATGAACTATACAAATCGCAAATTCAGAGCCCTGAACCAAAGGGGTGAAAAGAAGAGGAACCTAAGAGAAGAAAGAGCAAAGTCAAATTGAATTATGTCCTGGTTGTTGATGAGCCTCCACATCTTCCGAATATGGTGGAGAGACCACATTTTTGCGCTCCGGGCGCAGGCGGCAGCGAATCAGCAGCTCGTAAATCATCGTCCTTCGGATCCTTTCTTCTATCATTCAAAACCACCTCTTGGTCTAGCCCCGTGTTCTTGGCGGCATGCAGCGCGCCGGATTTCCGCTCCGGGAACTGGAGATCCTCCCATATGCGGCCTGAAGAGCCCTGCCTCCGGAAAGAGACCGACGATCTCTGCAATGTGGTCATGATCACGGACCACTCTGCCTGCACTCCCCTGTTGTATCTTCTCCGTTAACGAAGGCTGCCTCAAACAATACTCCGATACTTCCCCGTTACTCGAAGATCGTCGCAAACATTGCCGAAAGGTTAGACATCTGCGTCGTGCGTGCTTCTTGATCCTTTATTTATGAGGTGTTCCTTGTAGAAAGTAACTTGTGGATAGCGAATCGGTTATGTTCGGATGATGTTCTCGGCTTCTATAATTAGGATGCAACAGAAACTTTCATCGTTTTTAACAAAGACACGAAAACTGAGAATCACAGAGTGGTTACAAGGTTCTTGACTAAACATAGGATGTGCCTAACGAGGAACACTAACAGTTAGCTCATGAAAACATGGTAAGTATGCACAACCATTGCTGAAGTCTCATGTGTTATGTAGGATTGAAGATACCCTGATTCGAAAATACTTTTCGGTGTTATAGACGTGGTGACGGAAAATATTTTCCAGTTAATTTTCAGATACAGCAAAACACCGGAAAAAATTGTCATTTACATTTTCCAGATATATCACATTTTCGGCGAAACAAAACGGAGCCTAAAACCGCGAATTATTTTTCCCAAGCATGGATTCATATAATCTACAATATAGAACATCTAACTTACAAATTGTGGATAACGTGAAGCACCCTCCACAGAAACCAAACCTTCAAAGACACAGTTGAATAGAAATTCAGAGTCCATTCATAGTATATTATAACAATTGAAAAAGAGCAACTGAAAGGTCTACCTTTTAATAAATTTACAAGCTTACCATCCAATCAGGTAAATTAACAATTGAATCTCACCGTATTAAATTATTAGGTGTGTTCCCATCGCACAGGTCCAGAGCATCTGAATCGTTGGATCTTCCGAACCCTGCGTGATTCACGTGTGTCGAGATAATTATATCGGGTGCGCCCAATAGCAGCCTCTCCTAATGCCAGGACAGCCCTCGTGAGAGAACGACTCTGGAGCGATTTCGAATGATTTACAAAACATATTCCTTGATTTAGGCGATAAACTGAAAATAGCATAACCTCCATCGCATTTCACGCAATTGAGTGCCAAAATAAGTGCACTGCAGGCGATTTCAACTTATTAATGTAGTAATACTTTCTTAACATGAACCACTGTCATCTTATCTGGGCTTTGAGAGAAACCCACAAGTACAATCCCGTCGGGTACGTAGACAGCAACAAAAAGTTTGAGAGGTAGATTTCTGCGACTATGGCGCCTCCGGAGAACACAGCTCTCGATGTTTATGTACATCAGATCGCGGCTATGACTCTTGACAGTGTAAAAGAAGAATGTGGAAGCTAAACACAGAAGCAACTCCTTACTCTACGACGAGCACGCCTTGCAGCTCTTCCTGCAGAATCCGTAAGAATCCTCGGACCCAACCATGTAGAGAGGGTTCTTCTGGCACTCGCCGGCCCTGGCCCACATAGGGCAGCTCGCATTGTCGTCCTTGCATTCTCCGCTAGCTGTGCTCCTCGTCGGCTTGTCGAATGACCTCACATGGATCCACTTGGTTGCAGACCATTTCTCGCCTTCAATGACAGGGCAGCTCCCGTGCAAGCTGCTAGTGTCCGTGGTCGCATTCAGATAGAGGCTGAAGAACAGCAAGGCATCGCCTTTCATGGGTTTCACTGGAAGGATGCGACATAGACCCAAAATCAAAACTTTTTCTAGCAGTTTCTAACAGAGCAAGCATCAAACCACTTCAGCATTCTTTCTTAAACAAGTTGAAGAATGTTTATTTAATCAACTACAGAATTTGACATTGACCCCGGATTAATAAGTTTATCATCACTAATGTGACTTGAGAGTTATCTCCATTCTCGAAAAGGTTCTACTGCTTCTTTAAGACTACATGAGCAGCAACAACTCAAGGATCTAGTGAGACAGTCTTACATTCTGTATGCAACTAAGCAGTAAGCACAGCGAAGTATGATCAGAGCATGGGGTACCTCTTGCAAATATGAGCGCAGGGCCCACTACAGTCTGACACATAACATTTTGTGGTCTGTTGGTCATTACTTAAGTTGAAAAAGACATATAATCCCTTAAATCACCGATGCATGTTACAATTTGAAATCAAGAGTTTAAATAAGAATGATCAGAAGATAAGTTCACCTAGAAATATAAGCTACAACTCATTCATACATTGAAGGGATTTAAAGTGACTACTTCTATCATATAACAAAATGCAGTTTGAAAAGCTAAAGAAACTGGCCCCAAAAAAACGAAAAATGAAAGGACAAAACCTTGCCCTGCAAAGCATCTATCTGAGGCATACTAGCTAATAAAAGTAGAAAGGGAAAACAAAAATGAAATGTTTGTGAAAACAATGTAGTACCTGAATAACCATTTTTAGCACAATCAGAAATGTCATCACTCTTTGGTTGAGACAACTTTCCCTGCAGTAAATAAATGAGACATAATCAATTATTGACATCGAGAGGAGTGCCTTGAGGGCCATAGTTACATATTTAAGAATCGCAGCATCATTCAGTTTCCTTACCTCTGCGTGAGGGAAAACCGTTTCTCCTCCCCTCTCTACATTAGACAGATACATCAGCACAGTAGCCACCCGATGGCCACCTAACTCTTGATTAGCCTTGTCATGGAAATAATCATAATGAGGTTCATACTTTTGACCATGCTCATAGTGTAATATTTGAATCGACTCTCCATTTTCTGGTTCCAAAGCCAAATGAGAATTATAAAATATCAAAATCAAGTCTCTCTAGGGGCGATAATCCAAAGAAGGACATCATTCCAAAAAAGAAGTGTTAGAGACTTACCCACAGGAAGGAAGGTCCAAGCAGCTATCCTAGCTTCAATATCAGCAACAACTTGATCCTTCAAAAGCAAAGAAGATCAAAGAAGATGACATCATATTAGTTCACCCCTCGTTCTAAATAATTCAAGAAGCTCTTCCCAAATTATGTAGAAACAAATTCAAATCAGCCAAAAGCTGGTGAAGTTCGACAAAGCAGAAGTTATTTAATTCAGTATTAATACTTTCAAATCAGCAGCATAACAAACTTCTGCCATAAAGAATCAATCCCATCAATGTATTAAGCCATGGTGATCTCTTACTAGCTACAACTTCTCCTAGATGAAACAGGTCAAGACAGATTTCAAAAGTACCAATTTCATGACCACCACATCGGTGTAAACAACAATTGCTTAATTCATTTTGCTAATTCAGAAAGAGGATTAATCCACTCACCTGAGCTTTCCCAAGAAACATTCCTGAGCTCGTCCGGACTTCGCTCTCTATACTCTTACCAGATTCATTGTCAGCCACCATCGACTTCTCAAGCTTGTCCCTCGCCTGTTCCACCCAAATTCACAACAGAAATTCATCACGCATTCACAATTCTCCTTTGTATAAAAGGATTTCCCACACAGAGGACCGTTGAAGAATGCACTCACCAAGTTCATGAGATGATCACACTCCTCATCAGACAAAAAACCCCTATAGAGAAAAGCCCTACAAGAACGCAATTCTTTTTCAGAAACAAATCCACATTCAGATTGAACAGTCTCAAACTTTTCTTTTTCCCACCTAAGCAAAACAAAAATCTCCTCAAACTGAAAATTCTAAGCACGAGGAGGAACAGAACATGCAAACACCAACAATTCGCACAGATATTTCAACAACAAACCCTACAAAAGGGGCAGAAAAAGCAACAAGATCGCACCTTGGCCTCCACGAGAGCTGTGTGACCCGAGTAGGATCGACACCGGCTGAAGATCCACTCGTCTTCATCCGGATCACCGATCCCCGCCTGCAAAAACCCATCAAGATTCAAGCTTGAATCGCGGAATTCCCTCAAACAGCACCTGACCAAACAGCCCAAAACAAGAAAAGAAAAGAAAAGGAGGAAGCATTACGTTTTCTCTTCCCCAACCCATCGTGGGTTAGCAGAACGAGACGAGTTGGGAAAGAAGGCGAGGAGGACAAGGAAGGGAAAGACGAGGCGATACTTCAATTCCATGGCGGGACTCTCGCGGTTCCCCCGTGGGAGAAATCTGGAAGCTCTGGGGTTTCTTGCTTTTCCCTCCTTGGGTCAAAAGGAGAGGAAGGAAAACTGAAAACAGGGTGGGTGTTCTTTGATTTATCGCTCCCTTCTTTATTTTTCACATTATTGTAGGGGGAGGAGGGGGGCGCCGAAGACTTTGATTTCGGACAAGGCAAAGAACAAAACAAGAACGTGGAAAGAAACAGGGGGCGAGTTTCACACTCTCTCTCCTCATTGAATGTTGCAGTTTAATGCGAACCCACCCTAGGGAACGCCGTGCAGTTGGGTGGGACTCTGATTCACTTTGTGAGATACATTAATCAACGATTGGTTAATATCATTAAAAAATTCAAAATTAATATACATGTCATTAAAAATCTCAAATTATTACGTCCGTAACAAATTTACCCTCCGGTAGTTTCCGTTAAATTTTACCGGTCAAATGAGTTTTGATGACACGTAGAAATTAACGAATATATCAATTTGGGATTTTACCCTCCGTTTGTCACGTGTACCAATTTATAATTTTTCTTAGTATTAATGCAATTTAACGGAAACTAACGGAGGGTAAATTTGTCACAAATGTATCGGGTTGGGATTTTTTATGATCAAAAAATTTATTTGGGGTAAATTTGTCACTTGTATATTAATTTAGGGTTTTTAGTGATAAAAAAATTAATTTTGAGTAAATTTATCACAAATATATTAGTTTGGAATTTTTCGTAACCCGAACTTTTATTCTCATGATGTTACTCGCATGTGATTTTGCTATGTCTATGTGTAAATCCCATTGTACCAAAAACTCCCTCTGTATTGATGTCGATGCGTAGCCTCATGAGCGGATGCATTGACCCACCTTCAATGCAAGAAAATTGATTGACCTAAATAAGTTGAATGCTGACTATTTTCAGAGCAAAATCTTAGTTCCTCTAGGTAACGTATCATCTCAATGCACTTGCTTTGATTGTAGCAGAGGCACAGAAATGTTCAAGAAACCCGATAAAAGAAGTTTTTATTTTTTGGTGAGAGTGATGATGCAAACATTGAAATATCATTCCGAAAACAGATTTCCGACCAGACACAGTCGAATGGGTTGTAATTGCAGTCGACAACAAGGGCCTTTTCCATTTGAACAGAAAAATGTTTGTTCATGTGAAATCAATACTTTGAAAATCGAATAATTACCCGGGTCGCAAAGTCAAATTTGAATGTGACCCTAAAAGAATACGGATGATTGGCAAATCAGAGTTACCTATAAGGCCCAGTGCCCCTCAAAGGTCCTTCACTGTACCATTTGATGTGTCGGGCTTTTTCAGGAGCTGCAGAAGCCATCTTCTCGAGGTGGATCACCATCTTGGGGTGAAAGAGATTTGAGACGTAAAATGGAGGAGAGAGGGATGAAACGTGAGAGCTGTCACGAGGGAGAAGAATATTGAGAAGAAGCAATTGGAAATTTAATAGGGATCGTGCGCAATTGCAAAACGTGTAACGCCTCGAGATCCGTCACTGTACATATATTGTCCGCGTTGGGCCTTCACGGTATTGTTCGCTTTGGGCCCCATTGGGCCTTCACGGTTTTGTTCCTTTGGGCGATGCGTGTATGTACGGATAGAGAACCCAAATTTTAAACGCGTACAAAATCTTATAAGTCAGTCTAGGACCCCCTCAGGCGTGTGGGACAAGAAAGACTCTCCCTTTCCTACGCACATCCGAGAATCGAGATGCGGACGTACCGCCATCTCTCTTCCCCGTGCACCGCCACCGGGCCATCACATAACGCTAAGGGTGTGCAAAAAGAACCGACCCGCCGGACGCCGGGGACCGCCTGACCGGACCGAACCGTGGTTCCAAAGGGAACCTGGTCCGGTTCGGTTGCCCGGTGTGGAACCGCCACCCGCCCACCCGGGACCGGACCTGTAATAAAATAATAATATATTTTATTTTTTAATTTTTAACTAAAAAAATCTGACCAAAAAAAAATTAAAAAAAAGAAGAAAATTTGTTATCATGTCTAAAGGTCTTGTGTAATTGGGATAACCTTAGTCATTTTTCCCAATAATTGATGGGTACCCACTTGATTTATGGATGATGTGGTTAATATAACCGATCATAGTGTATGAATTGTATGGAAAGTTATGTTATTTTCTTTTTGTTCTCATTGATCCGATGTTGGTCCACATATTTTTTTTTTATTTGTCCAGAAAACTTGTTGGGACGCACATAGACCACTGGGAATCGGACCGGACCGTGGTCCGGTTCTGTGGATCCATGGAACCGACGGTACCGCCATCCCTATTCCCCGTGCACCGCCACCTGGGCCATCACATAACGCGGCCATGGATGAGAGTTTGATTTTCAAGAAGGGAAGATTTGATCAAAGTCATCCCTTCTGGACAAGTGGAACTAGAACGATGCTAGAAGACTATTCTTTTATCGAGGTTTGTTCTTTCTTTGGGACCAAAATGAACTTTAAAGATTGAAATTCGCACTCTCCAATAGTGTGGTTAATGGCGGATCAAGAATTTCACGTTAGGGACGACAAGATGATAAATTCGGGTCGAAGAAATATCGATCCTTTTATAAATTCTTTTTCCTTAATTTTAAGGAAAATTTGAGGAAATAGGGGGGCCGGGGTCACCACTAGCCCCCATAAGTGTAATTAAATCACGTCAGCTGAATTTGGTCAAATTTAGTGTCGGAGGGACTTAATTAAAAAATTTGTAAAAGTAGAAATGGCTTAGTTAAGTAATTAACAGTAGATGGATTTATATAGAAAAACGTGACTGTATGGGGGTGAAAAGAAGAAAATTTCCTTTATTTGAACACCAATCTAATTAAAATGTCGATACTATTTTGAGTTGGAACTGACAATAGAGTTCTAAGCTTTCTGATTGGCCAAGTCCATGTGCTTTGTCATTTGATTATGATCGATGTCATGCTTGATATTGCGTGGAACTCAAGACATCAAACATTTTTGTGTCCACACGTTAAAAGGCGAAGAGATTAGATTTTGATTGTACAATTTCGAAAAGAGATAAATTTACTTCAAAACTTTTAGATGTTAGGGGAGTCTTTAAATAAGAGGAACAAACACATATGTTGGTTCGCTTGATCGACAATCTTAATAACGTAATCTCATATCGTTTAGAGAAAGAATTTCTGCGAATATTTTTCGTGTTTCTGACTTTTCTTGATGATTTATTTATAATAAAATGTTGCTTATTGTTTTCCCGCCAAAGCATTATTGTGATTGCATGTTATAATAGGCTTGAGCTCTCATTCTTCTTTTTTAGGTTGAGAAGATTGGTATGGATAGCCTCCTTTTTTGTCTGTCTGCCTGCGCAAAGAGGGTGGGACTTCCCAGATGCAGATCGATCGGGTCTCTTTACTAAATCAACCGGTTAACAGGACAAAGAACAGAAACATTTAATCTCAAATGGCAACCTCGTTCGTGTTCCCTGCACGAATTCTGGATTCGAATCACCAAAGTTCACTATCGGTCGGAGCCACTCACGATCACGGACTTGTATGGCCACGACAATTACTCGGCTGGTGCATCTGGGACGAGGAACCACGGCCAATAGAGATTACCTGGGTGCTCGCACGCTCCCGGGCAACAACCATACGACAATCAGCCAAAACAATAACCTTAGAAACTCAATTTGAGTACATCGGATAAGTAACGATCGAACTCATTACACAGTCACAATGTAACGATCAACTAGTCACTCCAAGCTGAGAAACAGATGTCACACGCCTAAGAACTCGAACATGTTCATGATTGCATACTTGCGGGTCGTGTAATTCTATCAATCTAAGTTCTCTAAAACCATACAAAATGGTCCCAGAAACGGACAGCAACCAATGTAAAGAAACATTCGCTTTTGTCTCTGGCCACCTAGGCCGTCTCTTCAGACCAATTCTGCGAACTCACATGTCTTTATCACGCGCGAACTCGGTTCTTGGCGATCACCAGTCCGATACAACCTCGTCTCAATAGTCACGGGAAGAGAAAGAAGGCGACGATCAGAGTGGAGTGTCATTTTCTTTCAAGAAAAGCCTGAGAATGATACAGAAGAATAGAGCATAGCTTGGAAACTATCTCAACGCCAAGCTTACCGAACATACCGCAAGGATGGGACCAGAGAGAGTATTACTGTGGGACCACGACGATTCCTCATTACTAGATAAAACCAAAATTCAGCACTGCCTAAAGACCCTTTTTCCATGACTTGTCTTATAGCTCGAATCCCCCCCTTTTTCTTTTCAAGCAAGAATAATCTTTTTCCAGAAAGTTGAGACTAGTCTTCATATAAAAGTAGGAACTAGGAAGAGGGCCACTGGGGCCAATCCAGATTTTCTGACATAGCAAAGAGGAGCGTTTGAAAAAAGAGGCATGGTATGTGCAATGGAATGCGTTTGTCTGAGTTTCACCTCTCACCTTGTAAGCCTTTTTCCCAGCTGATAAAGACAAAAAAAAAAAAAGCAGCAAAAGATGCCTCATCTGTCCTATCTTCAGCTCTTTAAAAGTGCAGCAAAAAGGGAGTTGTGTTTTTATGCGCAAAATGCAATTAGAGTTGGGAAAGGAAAGAGCAGAAAGTGATCGAAAGAGATAATTAAAATTTCATTTTGGGATCGATTGCACAACATAATTGTCACTAGT
Source organism: Syzygium oleosum (assembly GCF_021117445.2). Classification (NCBI taxonomy): domain Eukaryota; kingdom Viridiplantae; phylum Streptophyta; class Magnoliopsida; order Myrtales; family Myrtaceae; genus Syzygium; species Syzygium oleosum. The sequence continues at coordinate 6,968,399 of NW_026607504.1, forward strand.
CCCCCCACCCCCACCGCCCCATCCTAACTGACGCTACCGCTACCCAGCCTTCCCTCCAAAAATAATCAGAAGAACTCGAAATCTAAATAAGGACCAGATGACCTATCCGAGTCCGTTGCCCCCTTGTCGTTCTGAGGCACAGCCTTGAACGGGTGGTTCAAGTATGAAAAATCGACCGGCTTCGGGATTTCTGGGGGTTGAGTGCTCCGGATGAGAGCCCAATTGATACTTTCGAAGAAAGGATGCTGCTTGATGTCTGCAGCCCCACGTTTGAATCCTAATCTCTTTTGCGGGTCTTTCGCGAGCAGACCCCGGATCAAATCCTTAGCGGGAAAACTAGCCGCAGACCCCTCCGGAAATTTCAGAGACTGCCCAACCACATTGAACAAGGTCTCGCGATTTCCATTGCCTCTGAAGGGCGTTTTCCCATGTAGCAGCTCGTACAAGAAGATTCCGAACGTCCACCAATCTACAGAACTCCCATGACCATCCCCTCTGATTATCTCCGGAGCCAGATACTCGTGAGTCCCGACAAATGACATAGAGCGGGCATTTGTGGGCTCCGCAATGAGTTGAGGGAGCGAATCTGAACTTACTAAGTTAATCCTTTCACCTTTTGCCTTTGGTGGCTTTGTGCTTAAGAAACGGGGTTTAAAGCAAGATGGTTGCAAGCAGTTAGGCTCGACGCAAACGGGCAATTTGCAGGCCGGATCGATGCATGCGGGCTCGATACAGTATGCGGAGATCCTACAAGGAAACTCCGAGCTTGACTGGATGAGAGTGGGGCTCACGGAGCACCGGAGTGATAAGTCGAAGTCGGAGAGCATTATGTGGCCATCGTCTCTCACAAGGACATTCTCAGGCTTCAAGTCCCTGTAAACCACACCCATCATGTGTAGATATTCAAGGGCGAGAAGCACTTCAGATGCGTAGAACCTGCAAGAGAGGGTATACTGTCAAGAATTTAATCCAGCAATTCCTACTGTCGACAGAGGGTGACAAAGCAGGAGTGGGTGAAACAATGGGTTAAACAAGCATAAATGATGAATCCCAATAAAAGCGCGATTACTTAATCGCCTTTCAGAAAATGGCTTGAAGTTTTTAACCCCACACACAACTGCAGTGTATGGCTAAAAGCAACAGCTGAACACAAATTGAAAGAACTAATGCAGCATTGTGGCAGTGTGTTCCAAGAAATTAATCTGTGAAAGCACAATTTTTTTTTTTCAATAGTCCGACGCCACACCGAAAACTGCAGTCAAATTGAACGACTACGCTCCACTAATTCAAATTCCACTGCTTACTATCGAAAAGCACACAAGCCGCTGATTGCTTATAAGAATTTACACAATCTCAGTCACAATCAACCTGCTGCATTGCCTACACATTGTGGGTCAACTGAGTCTCTCTAACTTTGAAAGCAAAACATTGAAAGCATGGCAAAACAAGCAGAGAGAAACTTCCAACTTCAAGAACAATAATTCAACACGAACCTCGCAGCTTGCTCAGTGAAATGCTTCCCAGGCTGGCGCTGCCGAAGAGTGTGGAGATCGCCACCGCTGCAAAACTCCATCAACAAGCACGAGAACTTCTCGGTCTCGAAATGCGAATACAGCGTCGGCAAGAAGGGATGATCCAACAAGCCCAGAATGTCTCTCTCAGTTTGAGCTCTCACCAACTTCTTCCTCCCAGCCAACATTCCCTTGTCCATCACTTTCATCGCAAATAGACAACCCATCCCTCTAAGCTCCGCTAAGTACACACTCCCTATGTCTCCACACCCCAGCTTCTTCAAGAGTCTAAAATGGCCCAACCCCAACCCACCATCTTTCCCCTTGACGCATTGTATCGCGTCCCACCGGATATCGTTCCCTCGATGCGGTTTCGACGGGCAGCAAGTCCTGAAGCTCGACTCGCTTGCATTGAAACTATTCGATTTACTCCCACAAGTCACACTACTCTTGTCGCTGTCCTCACAATCTACTGCCAAGCTCTCGCTGCTCTTGCTGGCATCTGGAGCAGCATTGCTAACGCTGTGATCAGACCCAGAAACGGTGCTGCTACACAAGCTGATGCTGACGTTGTTACTGAAGCTGAGATCTCCGAGGCCAGCAGCGAGGGACTGAGCCTCAACGCCTCCACCACAATGTGATGCCGCCTTGTTCATCTTTCTGCGAGGACGACGCCAACAGAGCGCTCGATGAAAGTACCGAGAGAAGGGTTTTAGCTTATATCGGGCTGTGGGGTTGGGGGTTGGGGGGGTGGTGGTGGCGGTCAAGATTCAATGTGGGGTGTGACCGAGGCGGTCAAAGAGAGAGCGAGCGAGACGCGGGCGCGAAGACGGGGGTAATTTCACGTTTCACTGGGTGAACCAGAAAAATAATAAAGAAAGATCACAGAGAGGCGAATGGCCAAAACGGCATTCAAATTTGAAACGACAGAGAGAGAGAGAGAGAGAGAGAGTGTGTGGTGAGAGACCCAACAAGCAATATCTTACGACGCCCCAGAAATGTTACAGCTTGGAGACAAAACAAAGAGGATGAGGGAGTGCATGAGAGAGAGAAAAAGAGAGTTTTACGAGGAAGACAAAAGCGTTTCAGATTTCCTGTTCTCCTTTTCCTTTTGGTCACAGAACAGAGGACACCATTAAAGAAAAAACAATTTGGCACCAGCCAATACCGTTAGTCTGCTGACTGCAGGGGGGGTTTTTTTTTTTTGCAGTGCAAAATTTTTTCTTTGCCTGAGGGGAAAAAGCAATCATATTGGTTATCAGGAACAGAGTTCACAAGTTGGCAGGCCATAATGTAATCTGTAGCGTAGCTGTGATTGACTGTGCTGTGGAAATTTTAGCACAGCCCATGTAAAAAAAAAAAAATAATCATATCATCATCTGCGAATGAAGAAGAGCTGGTTGGTGGGTGCTTCGTATCTTTTCTATTTGAACGATCTTTCCCTCGTTTCTCTGAGTTCAAGTTGAGTCAAAGGAATGCAGAGAGACAGTGCCGATTCCTTTGGATATTCCCAAAGCTCCAAAATCTAATCACCGAGAGAGAGAGAGAGAGAGAGAGAGCCTCTGGGTTTTGAGAGAGGCTCCTTATTGGACAGGTGGGGGCCATTCCCACAAGGTTGAATACGACAACCATGACCCAACCTCCGACAACGTGAGAGTAGAACATCTGCAGTCGTTTCTTGAGAAATTTGATAATTACGAGATGAAAGAATTGATACCTTTTCAGTCGTCATCAAGAACTGTTTTCATCGTTCTTATAACAACAACGCTTCTGATTAAAGACTAGAAACAGCTATAGGGACATACATCACCGCCGCACAGACCCAGGGAATTGTACAAGTCTCTCTTTATTGGGAAAATCTCCTAATATATTTTGAAATTAACAAAACTATACATGAGTATTTTGTAAATCTGATAAATTTTTTGAAATGTTTTAATTCAAAAAGTTGTTCTTGGAAGAGAAGCATATGACAATTTTATTCAGATTGTGAAATTACTTCAAAATAAGAGATTCATACGTTATACTGCAGACGAAAATGTTCAGATTTTATACTGCAGAAGAAGAGGTTTGGACTTTACACTGTAGTTGAAGAGGTTCAGACTTTACACCAAAGATGATGAACTATGGACACAAGTTTAGAATGTGATATGTATTCAGAACGTACATGACAATTATTAATCTAGCTTGGATTTTATACTTAATGTTAAATATGTCTTGAATTTTATGTACTCGGTCCGGTTCATCACTCGACCTGATATATTTTTTGTGCAACCTAAAAGTAGAGAAAAAATTGAGATTTAGTTCGTGACGTGGAAGGTTGAGCCAATAGGCCAAACCTGGAGCAAGCGAACAAATCTTTTATAGCGGTTTGCCCAAGCTGGAGCAAGCGAACAAATGTCTTGGGGGGTTCGGGGGCTATGCCCCCGAGGAAATTTTTTAGAGAGCCTTATTTATACTGCAGCTAGATTTTTCATTGATTAAGAGAGATTTTCGTTTTGGGAGAGATTTATGAGCCATAAGGTTTTGTTAAGTCGTTTTTTCGACTTCTGAAAACTGTGCTCTCTTTGATTATAGTGGAATTTTGTTTTGCCTCGCCTGTGGACGTAGATCACCTTGTGATCGAACCACGTAAATCCTTGTGTTGTGTATTTGTTTTTCCGCATTTATTTCAAACACTTAAAATAAATTGATTGACTCAATTTTGAAGATTGTTTTGCAACAGTTTTATATGCAAAACATCTTGATTGATTAGCAATTAATCTCGAGACAAGTCACTTTCCAAGCGAAGAAGTTCTACTTATGGAAATCAAAACTTTGGTTGTTTGGGCGACCAGATTCAGCGGAGATTCAGATTTTGTTCCTCAATGGTTACGCAATCTTCTTGATACAGTTCTGTCCAATGGGTAAATTGGAAGACGATCTTCTGAACACTGTTCAACGGCTATTTTGGAAGTGGAGGAGTATAAAAAGAGACCAACGTGCTGAGTAGCAGAAGTAAGAGACGAGATCCATAATCTAGAATTCCAAAATCTGAGAAATCTTCAATCTATATACTTGTCTTTCGTGAGCTTTAAAGTGTAATCTTTGAGAGAAACTGAAAAAAGCGATTGAGTGAGAGAGTGAGACCTATCATACACTGAGAATTATCACTCACAGTTGTAATTTATTGATTGATCATCTAGTGGAATCCAGCCAGTAGGCTGTTAGCGTGGGAGAGTGGACGTAGGCTTAATTTAAGTCAAATCACTATACACCTGTGTGCAAATTTTCTCTTCTCTAAAACTCCTTTTATTTATTTAATTGCACATTTACTTGTTTGCTATTCAAAGATTGATCAAAATCTGAATACTGTTTAAACTTTACCTGTGATCAATTACTTCCGTGTTAAAATTGATCAAATAGTACTTAAATAACTTATTTACCCCCCTCTAGGTGATATTTGCTAGTCTCATCACTCTCATATCATCATTTCCCCCGGCCGACTGTTTCATGGTAGCTTTTGTGTTGTGTTTGGAAAAGTGGAATGAGGAGAAGGCAAAAGAAAACTTTGGAGCTCTCGCAAAAAGTTATGGATTTCTCTCATTTTTAGAGCCGCTTCCATTGTCCCCCTCTCTCTTCTTAGGATGCCCATGAACCAACATCCAAACCAATCAATCTTGTTTAGGAGATTTTGAAAGAGCATTTCCATAGTGTTTTGGGCCTTCAAAGGCTGTTGTACCAAAATTGAAGTGTTTGGTAACACGTCCTAAAAGCCTTGGAGTGAAAGTTGAGCTTTGCTAAGGCCAATGCAACTTGAGATCATTTTTTGCTTTTCGCATTTCGAAAATGCTATTTTAGGGGTTTAATCTATTTTTGTTTGTCTTGCCCTCGCTTCGGAAACTATTCATCGTCTCTCTTATTCGCTACAAATCTAGCTTGCTGCCCTATGATCGATGCTCACCAGGATTGCGCTAGGGTTGACGCTCACCTTTGGTCTCTTGATCTAGCTTGCGTGAGGTCGTGCGAGGATCGCTGAGGGTCGATGCTCACCTCTGATCTCTAAATCTAGCTCGCTTAAGGTCATGTGTGGGTCGCTGAGAGTCACTAATAGTCGACGCTTGCCTCTTCTCTCCACATGTAGGTCGCCAAGGGTCATCAGGGGTCGACTCTTGCCTCTTGTCTTTAAATCTAGCTTGTTTGAGATTGTGCGAGGGTCGCAAATGGTTAATGCTTGCCTTGTCTCCATAGCTCACCTAAGGTCGAGCGACCTTGATGGTCCTTCCCTAGGGTCCCATGACCTTAGCGACGGGTTGTTGCCTAAGCTGCCTCTATCGCCTAAGCTCATCCAAAAATTGTTTTACTAAATATTTTTACAAGTGTTTTCCAAACACTATTTACTTTTTGACTCACGTTTTTTCCACCCCATTTTTTACTCTGACTCCCCCATTACCTTAAATTAATAATATTATTTCTTATGAGTTTCACTCTTAATTTAAGATTATTTCTTATTTTTTTCCTTAGTTTTGCTTGATTTCAATTTTACTAAAAATACAAAACTACTTATGCACCTTGTAAACAACAAACATTGAGGTCAAAATGTGGGGCCCATTTTTGTTTTAAGATTTTTTTTGTCCGTCTCTAACTCACATCCCTTTGTCACCTTTACTCTGCCTCTTAGCTGAGCGTTGATCTCCATATTTGAAACTAAACGTCTCCTGCCACCCAATTCCCTGCTAGTGACATCAAGATTAAATCTTACCTTTTTTTTTCCTTCTTTTCTGGTGTCTTCTTCTTCTTTTATTTTCAGTTTTTTTCCATTTGGGACGAAATTGGCGTCCCACTTTTCCAAAATAAATAATTTATTTGGCAGATAACCAACTAATTATTGGATTTGCAAGGCCGACCCTATCAAACTCGAAATAGTCCTAAATGAAATTTAAGCATGTCCCAAATCCGAGTTGGGTTTCCATATAGGAACTCAAAGACATCATACTTTAATATACGGGGAGTTTGAAACTTACCTAATTTATATATATTTTGTATCTTCTGAATAAATAAATATCAACTCAAAAGTGAATTATTACTGATAAATTTAGTGCCGGGTAATCCAACACCGGAAAACCAATTATATCCTCATAGAGAAGAAATCAACAGCACCTTTGCAACTAAACTAAAAGTTCCAAATGATGGTGCTTAAAGTGCGAAGGAGGAAATAGGGATAAAACTATAAATTTGTTTGATAAAGAACAAGAGCAATCAATAATTACATATATCTTAGAATTTTCTATCACACTCTTTTCCAAATTTGCTTGTTGTCTCCTTCATCTCAATAGAGTGTGGGGCAAAAAAGGCACCGGAAGAATAATGGGGCCGTTAGCTTGGCAGCACCCTATTTTTTTAATTATTATTGTTGTCAAGGTGTCGCATTGTCAATGGTACTTAAGCACAATGACATGTCATTTCTTTAGTATCTGAAAAAGTCCGAATGCATGTCCATCAGGGTAGTTGGCAACACCCATGAAAAGAACAAGAAAATATAAAGAGACAGTCACTTTCTGAGCGTCTTCGTCTGGTCTTTTATTTGTATGAACGTGTCGATTGGAAGTTTGAAAATGCAAGAAAAGTCGAGCCAACAATGGGCTTGTTATTGTGGAGAAATATCCCACCATGCCATGTCAACAAATACTTTGATTTCGAAATGGACAAACTTTATTTGCTTCTCTCACTTACCAAAAAAAAAAAAAACTTTATTTGCTTCTCCGATACGTTCATATGAATAGAAATTATATAGTTGCTGACTTAAATCTAATATTCTATAACGGGACGAACCCTCGTAGAAATACTCAGAGGGAGTTGCAAGCGTTGATTACCCCTCCGTTCTTTTCACGTATCCAATGAAGAGATGGTATGACTACCAAGTAAGGAAGTGTTTCGGCTATGATATTGCATAATTTGACTCAAGGAATTAATGAGCCAAGCTGTACAGTTGCATAGACCTAACGCAAATGTTCTGTTCTGGTCAATAAAAATGAAGAAGTTCGAGTTCTATCTGACGAATGACATCTTCCGTTGAGTTGCGAGCAGACCAGACCGCAAAACAAAACAATCTTGAAATGACGAGGAAATGGTTGGGAAGTTACGCGTGCATGAGCAAGTAGCTTCCTGATCACTCGATATAAGTACAAGCCTCCACATAACATGGAAGCAACAATCAACAAAAGCTGGACTTGGAACTTCCTCTCCATCTTCAGCCCTAAGAGAGAAGAAGAAGAAGTGAAACCATGATGACAGCATTAGAGATGTGGGCTCACCTCGGCTCGGTCGTGACCGGGCTGATGTTCGCATGGGCAGTGCCCCAGCTCCGCATGCACATCGAGGGCTATGCTCACAGAGCCGTGGGCCACATCAATCCGTACGTTGAGATCACGTTCCCGGAGTATGGGGGCGAGCGGCTCGAGCGGTGCGAGGCCTACTCCGCGATCCAGAACTACCTGAGCGCGAGTGCCTCCGCCAGGGCCAAGCGGCTCAAGGCCTCTGTCAAGGATTGCCGGTCGCTCTTCCTCAGCATGGACGACAACGAGGAGATTGTCGACGAATTTGAAGGGGTCAAGCTCTGGTGGTCGTGCCTGATCGTCTCCCCTAACTCCACGATTTCCTTTTACCCTTTTTCTGAAAATAGAAGGTATATATCATATAAATCCAATGTAGTAACATCTATCTTGCTATGCTTGTTACTGGATTTATTATTAGGGTTAATATCACGAAAAATATCAAACTGGTACATTTATGATAAATTTATCATAAACTAATTTTTTGATCACGAAAAACCTTAAACTGGTACATTTGTGACAATTATACCCTCTGTTAGTTTCCGTTAAATTTTACCGTAAAATTTCCAAGTTGGATGACATGTTGCAGTTGACGGGTGTACTGGTTTGTGGTTTTACCCTCCGTCTGACACGTGTACCATTTTGTGGTTTTTTGTGATATTAATCCAATTTAACGGAGAGTAAATTTGTCACAAATATACAAGTTTTGGATTTTTGGTTATCAAAAAATTAGTTTAGGGTAAATCTGTCATATGTATACCAGTTTGGGGTTTTTGATAGTCAAAATATTAGTTTGGGATAAATTTGTCACAGTTTGGTGTTTTTCGTGGTATTAACCATTATTGTTAACGTATTGATTTCAGCATTTTCCAAAGTCAGGATCACATATCTTCGTCAACATCGTTTAATTTAATAAAACATTTAATAATCGGCTTACTTGGATTATCTAGTGAAATAAGGTTTTTTTCCCTAATGATGAAATTCTTGCCTAGAGTCCACCTGTCTCTGATCATACTAGCGAAATCAAATGGGTCACTGCTTTTGCCACCAGGTTTTATAGGCTGACCTTCCACCGGAGCCACCGGGACATGATCACCAACTCTTACATAAAGCACGTCCTGGCGAAGGGGAAGGCTGTGGCGGCCAACAACCGGCTGCGGAAGCTCTTCACCAACAACCCGAGCTGGAACTGGCACTACTACAGGGAGAGCAAGTGGAGCTACGGGGCATTCGAGCACCCCGCGACGTTTGACACCCTGGCGATGGAGCCGAACAAGAAGAGGGAGATCATGAACGACCTCCTTCAGTTCCAGCATGGGAAGGAATACTATGCACGGATAGGCAAGCCATGGAAGCGCGGCTATCTTCTCTATGGCCCGCCAGGGACCGGCAAGTCTACGGTGATTGCTGCGATGGCCAACTTCCTCAACTACGACGTGTACGACCTCGAGCTTACAACGGTCAAGGACAACACGGAGCTGAGGAAGCTGCTGATCGAGACGTCTGCAAAGTCGATCATTGTGATTGAGGACATCGACTGCTCGCTCGACCTGATAGGCCAGAGGAAGACAAAGAAGCAAGAGAAAGACAACCACGAAGAGAAAGCGGATCCTGTCAAGAGAACAGAGATAGGAGGGGAAGAGAGCAAGGTCACGCTCTCAGGGCTTCTGAACTTCATCGACGGGCTATGGTCAGCTTGCGGGGGTGAGAGGATCATCGTGTTCACGACCAATTATGTCAAGAAGCTCGGCCCAGCCCTAATCAGGAGAGGGAGGATGGACAAGCATATCGAGATGTCATATTGCTGCTTCGAGTCGTTCAAGGTGCTCTCGAGGAATTACTTGGGCGTCAAGGCGCACCCACTGTTCGCAACGGTGAGGCAGTTGCTGGAGGAGACGAAGATGACTCCAGCGGACGTGGCGGAGAACTTGATGCTCAAGTCGGACGACGAGGATGAGGAGGCTTGCTTGGAGAGATTGATCGAAGCGCTCCAAAAGGCGAAGGAGGATGCCAGGAAGAAATCAGAGGAAGAAAAAGCAGCGGCAGCAGAAGCAACTGCAGCAAGAGCAATGGCTGAGAAAGAAGGGTAACGGAAATTGAGCGAAGGAGAGCAAGAGAACGGTGGGAGAGGATGTGCTAAAGAAGGGAAAGAGAAAGGTGTACATTGACCAAACTGGTACACGTGTTTCTTGTGAATAGAAATGTCAAGCAGGTGAGTCGTGTTGGTTTGGATGGCTTGAAAATGAGTTCAAATGGATTAAAACTTAACGCATTTTAGTTATGTAATATAATTTTAGTGACTCATATATGATATGACTAGACCCAATCCATACAGTGTCCGATTTCGCTTCAATTCTCAACAATTTTTCTATTTAAATATGGAAAATAGCAGACTGAAAATAAATTAATCAATTAAATAAAATGAAAAATGAGAAAACATTAACTGTAACAGTTACTAATTACAATAGGAATCCTCTTACCCCAAAACCCTGCTGGTGATATATATATATACTACATGGAACTTCATCAACCTTCTCTTAAGTCTTAACAATATCTGTTTTTTCGTTTCTTTCTTTTGTTTACTTCGGAGCCTTATTGCATAACAGATAGAACTTTAATTGCGAGATATTGTTCTGATTTGGTTGCGCTAGAGAGAGGGGTAAATGGCGAGGTCAGGGGCTTGGTCGTAAATGTGAATTGCACCGAGCGTGACAGGAGCTTTCCTAGCGTCTCAATTTACGACCTCAGAGAATCGAAAGCCAATACTGTTTCGAAGCCTACAATTTGCCTCAGGGGTTGGAACTGGTTCAACAGTTCCATTTTGGTCCAATCGAAGCTGGTAAGTTTGGGTTCGGAAATACACTCCACTTTTCTTGGTCTACATCTCCTTCCTTTCTCGGCTGCATTTCGGCGTACAACACCTGGTCCTGCCTTAGGCAGATCGGCCTGGATTGTGCTAGAGTTTAATCAGAAGCTTTGCCAATCTGAAAAGCATGGAGTCAGAGCATTTGTTAGGTAGGGATGACTTTCGCGGCATTGCCAGGACAAGTTAGCATTCATTGGTTCCTGCGATGTCAATTGAGCATCGTGCATATACTTGTTGGTTCAATGTGTATCGTGCAACAGACGATTTAAATTATGTGTTTCGACTTATAAGGATCTTCCAGTGTAGCTCCTTGGTTTCTTGCGTTGTAGGAATCATCATAAATCTGAAATCTTAGTACTACTTGGTGTAACATTACATAGCCAAAAGAGTTAGATCGAAACTAAAGGCCAAAATAATCGATTGAGTTTGGCATTATATCTTTAACAGCTCAATTTAGTTCCGGCGGCAAGCTTGAGGTTTCATGTGTAAAGAATGTATTGATTGGAAAACCTATACGCAAAGCCAATGAGATGTTGGGGTGTGGTTTGTATTCCCCATTGATAAGAAGGTATATGGGGTTCCGGGGAGGGCACCCTGGCAAGGTTGCAGGGGGCAGTGCCCTCAGGCCGCTAGAGGGTTTTAATAGTTTGAGTTCGTATTTTATTGGTAATATGGGTTTGGACCTATGAATAGCCACTGAATGGCCTAGGGCTTTCTCGGTCCCTAAGGTTTTCTTGTGTCACTTATATATAAGCTCTTTATTTTATAATTGAGAGTTGCAAATAGAGAGATGATGGGTGTTAATTATAGTGGAATCTTCTACTGAATGTAACCCAAGTATAAGGGTGAATATAATAAAAGCTCTCTTTCTTTGTGCGGCGTTGCCCCCTGTGACCCCAACAGGGCAGCCCTGGGACCTCCACCCACTCACCGAGAAGTGGGACCCCCGTGCCTTTTTGTCGATAGGGAGTATGAATCACAACCCAACATTTCTCGTAATTATTCTCTAGTCTGTTGTGTTTGTGTGCCTAATCCTAACATGCAGACTCCTACTATCCAACCATCAATTGAGAGACTACACCGAGAAGCAAAAATAACATGAGAGACTTCGGCCTTGTACAACATCCATTCCAAATTCATTGCTATGGCTATTGCGGTGCCTCAGGATGTCACGTAATAGCTCTGTAAGGGCGCGCATGGAATCCATTTTGGAGCAGAAATTCTGCTTCAGAATACATTCTGGAACAGAAATGCGTTTGTTAAAAATTTTCCGGAATGTATTCTGGAGCAATTTTTGCATTCTGGAATAAAAATGCGTTTGTTAAAAATACTTGATTCGAGAATGCATTTTTTATTCTAGAATGAGTTTTAGGCAAGGAAGAGAGAAGCTACAATTGTAGCTTCTCTCTTCCAGAATGCATTCTCCCTCTTTTCTCTTTTTTTCGTGGCCTTTACAACACATTTTGAGATCTCACTAATTTTTTTTTCAGAAAATGCATAAAAATTGAAAAATTCCAGAAAAATTCATAAAAGTTTCCAGAAAATAAAAAAAAAGTCAGATTTCGGGAAAATAAGAAATTTGGTGAATTTTTTTCAAAAAATATAAAAAAAAAAATTTCAAAATTTCATAGAATGGCTTAGAAGCCACCCTTGAGTGAAATTTAAATTTTTTTATGTGTCCAAAAAAATCAAAAAATCAAAAATTTCAAAACTTCACAGAATGACTTAGAATACTTGTGGCCACCCACTTTAAGTGAAATTTAAATTTTTTGAGGTGCCCAAAAAAAATAAAAAATTTCAAAACTTCATAGAATGGCTTAAGAATACATGTGGCCACCCATTTTGAGTGAAATTTAATTTTTTTGAGGTACCCAAAAAAATCAAAAATTTCAAAACTTCACAGAATGGCTTAGAATACATGTGGCTACCCACTTTGAGTGAAATTTAAATTTTTTTAGGTGCAAAAAAAATTAACAAATCAAAACAAATTTCTATTCCAGAAATCAATTTCTGGAGCAAAATTAGTCATGTTTTATCAAACAGATTTCTCCTTCAGAAATCAATTTCTGGCAAGAATTTGATTTCTGGAGCAGAATGGTTACCATTCGCGCCCTAAGTCACCAAAAAGACATTTCCGGTATGATACTCGCATACTTGCATTCCGGTGCACCCAAGCACAATGCATATCAACTGTTGGATCACGTTGGCCCACGTGACCCTACTAACCTACTATCGGGGTCAATGTGCGCTGGGTTCAGGCAACAACAGGGCTTCACCGGGACCCTATTATTGAAGGGAAGATCACTTTCATGCAGGGACTAATCCACAATACATATAATCTAGATGCCGAGAACCATCGAATGACCCATTCACTCTCTTCCACTGCCCTTCCTAACAAGCTTTCGTTATTACAAAACTCTCCAGTTTTCTTCTTAAGAAAAGAATGATGATGACAATGATGGGCGAGCTAATTTGCGTTCGATGTGTTCCGACGGTATGTCCCGGACTAACTTCGCTCCGCTGCTCAAAGCCACGTTTACAGGGCTCTTGAATGCATTCCCTCCCTATGTGCAGATCACCATCTCCGAGTACTACAGAGACCGGATAAATCGCGGCAAGGCATTCACCCTTGTCGAGACCTACCTCAGCTCCAGCATCCCTTGTCTAGCGAAAACCGGGCAATCGCTGGTCCTGACCGTAGATGAATAAGAAGAGGTCATTGACATTTTTCAAGGGTGTCAAGGTATGGTGGTCTGCTAGGAAATTTGTTCCCGCAACACCTACAGTCTCCATGGGCGACATCGCGATGTTGTGACGGTCCTTACTTAAAACATGTCCTGGATGAGGGGAAGGCAGTCGTGGTGAGGAACCGGCAGAGGGAGCTTCTCACCAAAGGTGCGGGTGGCGCTTGGGAGGGTTGCAACAAGAGCAAGTCGAGCCACCTTATATTTGAGCACTCGGCCACAGTCGAGACCTTGGCCATGGGCTCGGCAAGGACCTTGGGAATAAGTAGATTATGAGTGTCATAACTTTTGTACGGTATTTAATTGAGTGTCATAACTTTTTTTTTCGCTCACTTAAATGCCACAAATTTGAAAAATTGATCACTTGAGTGTTATCAGCAATTTTCTTCGTCGGAAAATCCAACCTAGATGCTAGTTATCTTATTGGTTTCACCGGCACTAACGTGGATAATTTTTAAAATACTTTTATTAATTTTTAATTATTATTTATTTCTTTTCCTTTATTTCAGCGCCGACGCTGGCCCTAAAAAAAGGAAAAAATAAAAAATAAAAAGATAAAAAATTCACGTAAGATGATTTGTCGGTAATGACACTCAAATGATTGATTTCACACCAATGTGACACTCAAGTGAGAAAAAATAAAGTTATGATATTCAAGTAAGCGCTGTGCGAAAGTTACGGCACTCTTACCGTACTTATCCCGGGACGTCGTCATGTTCACCGAGGAAAAGGCCCTAAGCGAGGGTACCTTTGCGTGACATCAGCCACATCACGTCATGCAATTCGAGCCGTGTTCGATTCGAGTTTGCCTTGGATCCCAAAAGATCTGCGAACTCTGAGCTGGACATGAACGAAGTTTAGCAGTGAAGTGGAGCTTTGTCGCATCAATCATTCTGATTCTGTCATTATTTGCCGATTCGATCACGCATCAAATGGTCGTCATAATCTCAAACTTTTTCTTTTGGGCTTATGTGGATAGACAAGTGCGAATTCGATACCGGGGGAATGAAGAACTTCAAGCGCACGTCCAGCGGAGTAGTCGGCAACAACACGGATCCAAAAAAATGAGACCTAAAACTTATTAAATTAGTGCAAATAAAACGTTATTTTTTTTTATTTTCTCTCTCCTATGCAATATTGACCTTGCTAAAATATGAAACAAATAACTAAAACGACATCATTTTGATTCAGATCTTGATTTTTAAACCAATATCCTAATTATATTAAATTGAAAAAATAAAAGGCTAATTTTTCTCCTCTTGTTTTTTCTTTCTTAAAAGAACATAAAAAAGAAATAAAAAAACACCTGACAAGCCCTCATCTTTGTAGCCCCACCATCATTGGAAAGGGTAGGCGAGAATAGCCGGGGCCTCGATGAGGGCTAGTGACCCTCGTTGACCATAGGCGAGGGCCCCGCGACCATCGTGCAGCCGAGCCCCATCGCGTGATCGATGGGTAGTACACGTAGCTTATGAATATGAGAGCGGACCTAATCGAGAAAGGAAAACGATTAGTACACCAAAGGAGATTGTCCGAATTTACAATGAATTAGATGCAACCATCAAAGTATCATTGGGCGAAATTACACACATGCCATTGTAAGGAGTTTGGCTTCTTAGGGACCTTGTTTTTCAGATGCTCTATCGCTTTCCTCGGGAGATTCTTTACTTTGTTTTTATAGGTCCTTCGAAAATGAAAATCGTATTTGAAAACGGAAAATTTTATAAAATATATAATAATATACGTCACACTATGAAATCAGACGTATCATCAGACGTGTTGCGTTATGCAGTTTGATGCGTGTTCAATTCGACTTTGCCTTCTATCGTAAAATATTTGCAAACTCTGAGCTGGAGATGAACGATGATTGGCATGGAATTGGAGCTTTTCGCATCAATGATTCTGATTTCTTGTTATTTTCCGATTCTATCACCATCAAATGGTGGTCATGATCTGAACCCTTTCTGTTGGCTTATATGCACAAGACGAGTGGGAATGAAAGACTTCGAATGCATGTGCAGCGGAGTAGTTGGCAACCAAGAAAGGAAACAGAACAAAACAAAGAAAAAGAAAACGTCACTTTCTCAGTGTTGTCCTCCGAATCTTGCTTTCACCGGGTCGATTGGATGTCTGAAAATGCAAGAAAAGACGGAAAGGCAACGATGGGAGGCGTGTGTTGAAAATGCTGTCTTAAATAGGAAAAATATCACAAAAAATTTCAAATTATATCGCTTGTGATAAATTTACCTTGAATTTTTTTTGTGACGCGAAAAACCCCACGAGAGGAACACCTGAATTTGTCACGAAAAAAAATTCAAGGTAAATTTATCACAAGTGGCATACATGAAAAAAAATTCAGTGTAAATTTGTCACAAATGGCATAGTTTGAGGTTTTTCGTGAGATTTTCCCTCTTAAATAAAGAAAAGAAAGAAAATAGGATTGATTGTTCACAATTAAAAAAAAATGAGAGAAATTTCTTCAAAAAGTCCTAAACATGTTACATTTTTACTAATTGAGTCATAAACATTTTAATTTTGTCAATTGAGTCCATCGGATCAACTTTAACTGGATGTTGCTGACGTGGACACTAACCAACCCACGTGACACGGCCGACATTGACGTTGATAATTTTTAATAATATATTTATAAAATTTTAATTTAATTTTTTATTCTTTTCTTTTATTCTTTGTTTTTTTCCAAACCTCGCTGGCCATAGGCGAGAGGATCGCGGCCCTTGCTCACACCAGGCGATGGCCTACACCCCCTCGCCAGCCAACAAGCAAGGGCCGCAATGCCCTCACCCAGCCTGGGTGAGGGTCGCCAGCCAGGGTTTGGAAAAAGAAAAGGAAGGAACGAAAAGAAAAAAGAAAAAAAGAAAAAGATAAATTCAAAATTCAAAAAAAAATTAAAATATTATTAAAAATATTCACGTTAGCGACGGCCGTGCCACGTAGGACGGCATACGGCCAACGTCCACGTCAGTGATCTCCTACCAAAATTGGCCAAATGGACTCGATTAGCAAAACGTAAAAATTTTTAGGACTCAATTGGTAAAATTGAAAGTTTAGGAATGAATTTACAAAAGTGCAACAGATTTAGAACTTTTTAGATAATTTTCCCTAAAAAGAGAGAGAGAAGAGCAATTTAATGTAGGTAAGAGGAAGAGGCGGAGCACATTCCTTCAAAGAGGAGAAGAGTCTGTCCATATTGGACGAATTTTGTCAAAATTGACCGAAATTTCAATATGTTGGTTGTGAGCCCAAGATCTACAATTTGATCAATTTTGTTCGATGAAATCATTCTCCAAATTTTATTTCAATTTTCTCTTGCAGCGGTTAGATCTTTCTTATTGCCATTTTGCCTATGTGAAGAGCCTTTAGGTGTGTGATTAGAGATGAACTTATTGTATATCATGTTATTCTTGGTGATTAGTGGAAAATTCTGAGCAGCCCCATGTTTTTTCCCGCATTGAATTTTCCACGGATAATTTGTGGGTGTTGTTTCTCTCTTACTATAACTTTCAGCACTATATTTACTATTTTGGGATTGATAATGCTGGAATATTGTGACTGTATGCTATTGGTGTTAATTTGATATTGGTTGATTGAGTTTTGGAGAAGATGTCTGGATAGGTATAAGCAGAAACTGTTGTCCTTTCTTCGCAACAGAAAAGGACAAAGTTTAGCAGCTTTTCCGAACATTCATATTAATGAAAATTATATGGTCCTAGCTCAAATCAGATAGTCCGTGACGGTTGTGGGACGGACCCCTTTATGATTAGGCTAAAAATGGGTTGCTAGCGCTCATCGTTCTTATGCATCCTTTGTTATGCATCCTTTCACCTATGAAAAGAAGAAGATTACATGGCCAACAAGTAAGGCTGCGAATGACAATCATTCTATTTCAAAAATTAATTTCTGATCAGAAATTGACTTTTCTATTTCTGTTCTTGGACGAGTTTTTGAGCAAAAAAACACGTTTAATAATGATACAAAATTTATGTTTATGAAACAAATATTTGTTTGATAATGACACAAAATTTCTCCCTCTTGGTGGTCGGCGAGTAGACGGCAGGCGGATGGCAGGCAGCGGACGGGGGTAGCGAATGGCAAGTGGCGGACTGCGAGGGGTGGTGGCGGCGGACGATGACGTGGCCAGTGTGGAGGACGGTGGCAGGAGGCGGCCGGCGACAAGAGGAGGGCAGCGGTGAGAGGAGGGCGGTCAGTGGCGGGAGACGGTGGCCGGTGGACGGCGGATGGCGAATGGTAGGAGGCAACGGGAAGGAGGGCGGTCGACGGCGGGAGATGGTGGCTGGCGGCCGGCGGGGGGAGGCGGGAGGAGGGCGGCTAGCGATGGAAGATGGTGGCCGATGGACGGCGGCCGACAGCCCACAACGGCGGGAGATGGCGAATGGAGGGAGGTGACGACCGGTAAGTGGGCGGCGATAGGTAGCGGGTGGGCGACCGGCTAGTAGCGTAGACGAACGATGAGAAGAATTTTAACTTCTTAATTATGTTCCAGAAATAGAAAAGTAGAAAATTTTAACTTCTCATTTCTGTTCTAAATCTATTTCTGAAATAAAAAATTATTCCAGAAATAGAAAAATGAAATTGCGTTACCAAATGAATTTCTGTTTCAAACTCGTTTCTATAATAGAAAAATAGAAACATAATAGTTATTATTCGCAGCCTAAGCATGTGATCGCCTATGATAGTGAAGAGTTTGATTTAAGAAATTGTTTAGTCGAGCTGCGTGAGCCTGTGAAGAGTGCATGGATCCAACGAAAATGTTCCGTTTTTGGTACGGAAACTGGAAGAAGATTAAGTTCCGTGATTGATTCGAGCTCTGTATAAAATAAAAGGGTTAATACCACGAAAAACCCCAAACTAGTACACCTGTGACAATTTTATCCCAAACTATTTTTTTGACCATGAAAAACCCCAAATTGGTACACCTGTGATAAATTTACTCCAAACTAATTTTTTGACCACCAAAAACCCCGAACTGGTACATTTGTGATAAATTCACCCTCCATTAATTTTCATTAAATTGAATTAATACCACAAAAAATCATAAATTGGTACGTATGTAATAAACGGAGGGTAAAACATAAAATTGATATATCCGTCAATTATCGCGTGTCATTTAACAAAGTAATTTGACAGTAAAATTTAACGGAAATAAACTGTGGGTAAATTTGTCATTGGTATACCAGTTTGGGATTTTTGGTGGTCAAAAAATTAATTTAGAGTAAAATTGTCATATGCGTATGAGTTTGGAATTTTTCGCGGTATTAACTCAAAATAAAATAGAATAGCTTCCGTTAAAGTTATCATCAGACCAGACCAGACCGTTAGGCAAAAGAACCTCCACTTTCACGTGCTGAGCAAAAAGCTGCAAGGTCACTCCATGTGAGTACAAGCCTCCACCTAACATTGAAGCATAAATTAACAAAGCTGCACTTGGAACTTCCTCTCCATCTTCAGCCCTGAGAAAAGAAGAAGAAGAAGCGAAACCATGACGACCGCATCAGAAATGTGGAGTAACCTCGGCTCGGTCATGGCCGCGCTGGTGTTCGCATGGGCCATGTTCAAGCAATACTTCCCTTCCCAGCTCCGCACGCACATCGAGGCCTATGCTCACAAGGCCGTCGGTCATATCTACCCGTACATCCACATCAAGTTCCCGGAGTTCGCAGGCGAGCGGCTCGAGCGGTGCGAGGTCTTCACCGCGATCCAGAACTACCTTAGCGGGAGCGCCTCCGCCAGGGCCAGGCGGCTCAAGGCCGAGTCCATTAAGGACAGCCGGTCACTCGTCCTCAGCATGGACGAGAACGAGGAGGTCGTCGACGAATTTGAAGGGGTCAAGCTCTGGTGGTCGTCGAACCTGATTGTCTCCCAGAAGCCCACGTTTTCCTGGTTCTCATCGTCTGAAGATAGAAGGTACACAAACTTGTGCGCGCGCGTGTGTTGGAATTACCAGTTTATTAACATCTGTCTCGCTACACTTTGGTTATTGTTAACACGTTAATTTCAGCAAATCGAAAGTCGGGATCACATCTCTTCCGGGTACATGCTCGTCAACACGGTTGAATCTAATCAAAGATTGACAAATCCGTTCACTTTGTTCATGTAGCGAAATTAGCATTGTTTCTCTGATGATGAAATTCTTGCCTACGCTCACCCGACTCAGATCTAACAAGCAAAACCAATGGGTCATTGCTTTTGCCACCAGGTTCTATACGCTGACCTTCCACCGAAGCCAGCGGGAGTTGATCATGGGCTCTTACATAAAGCACGTCCTGGAAAAGGGGAAGGTGGTGGCTGCCGAAAACCGGAAGCGGAAGCTCTTCACGAACAACCCGAGCTCAAACTGGGGCCACTACAAGGGGGGCAAGTGGAGCCACGTGGCATTCAAGCACCCCTCGACCTTCGACACCCTGGCGATGGAGCCGAGCAAGAAGAGGCAGATCATGAACGACCTCCTCAAGTTCCGGCGAGGGAAGGAGTACTATGAGCGGATCGGCAAGGCGTGGAAGCGTGGCTACCTCCTCTATGGCCCGCCTGGGACTGGCAAGTCCACGATGATTGCTGCTATGGCCAACTTCCTCAACTATGACGTGTACGACCTAGAGCTGACGACGGTCAAGGACAACACGGAGCTGAGGAAGCTGCTGATCGAGACGTCCGAGAAGTCGATCATAGTGATAGAGGACATCGACTGCTCGCTCGACCTGACCGGCCAGAGGAAGACGAAGAAGCAAGAGAAAGACGATGATGAAGAGAAAGCAGATCCTGTCAAGAAAATGGCGAAAGGCGGGGAAGAGAGCAAGGTCACGCTCTCAGGGCTCCTGAACTTCATCGACGGGCTGTGGTCAGCGTGCGGGGACGAAAAGATCATCGTGTTCACGACGAATTTCGTTGAGAAGCTCGACCCAGCCCTAATCAGGAGAGGGAGGATGGACAAGCGCATCGAGATGTCGTATTGCTGCTTCGAGTCATTCAAGGTGCTCGCAAGGAATTACTTGGGCATCGAGTCGCACCCGCTGTTCACGAGGGTGAAGCTGTTGCTGGAGGAGACGGAGATGACTCCGGCAGACGTGGCGGAGAACTTGATGCTCAAGTCGGACGACGAGAACGAGGAGGCTTGCTTGGAGGGATTGATCAAAGCGCTCGAAAAGGCGAAAGAGGACGCCCGGAAGAAATCAGAAGAAGAAGCAGCTGCAGCAAGAGTGATAGCTGAGGAAGAAGGGTTACAGAAATTGAGTGAGAGAGAGCATGAAAATGGTGGGAGTGGATGTGCTAAAGAAGTGAAAGAGAATGGTGTAGTTTGACCAATATTCTAGCAACAAATCCAATAAATCTTAGTGTAGTCCTTGGTGTATTCACTACAAAAAAACATGTTTTTTGCGACGGATTTTGCGACGAAAAAATCGCAAAAATCCGTCGCAAATCATTTTTGCGACGAATTTAGCGACGGAAAAAATTCCGTCGCTACTAGGTCGTCGCAAATTTTTGCGACGGAAAAAAAATTCGTCGTAAATAATTCGTCGCAAATTAGCCACGAACACTATCCGTCGCAAAATTCGTCGCAAATAATTCGTAGCAAAATTCGTCGCAAATTTCATCGCAAAATCCGTCGCAAAAATCGTCGCAAAATTCGTTGCAAATAATTCGTCGCAAATTCCGTTGCAAATGTAGTCGCAAAATTCGTCGCAAATATCGACGCAAATTTCGTCACAAATTTAGTCGCAAAATTCGTCGCAAATTTGGTCGCTAATTATTCGTCACAAAATTCGTCGCTAATTTGCCGCGAACCATATTCGTCGCTAATTTGCCAAAAAAAAATTTTGGTCAGTAATTTGCAGCGAACTTATTCATGGCAAAATTCGTCGCTAATTTGCCACTAAATTTTTTTACATTTGCCATCAACATTATTTATGATCGAATTTAGCGACGATTTTTTATTAATTCTTTAGCGACGAACTCTGCGACGATTATCGTTTAGGGACAAAATTAGCGACGAAATTTTATTTTTGCAACGAACTTTTGTAATTTGTGATCGTACGATAAAATAATTTATTTTATTTTTTGATTTTAAACCTAATTAAAAGCAAAATTAATTTTTGGAATTTATATTTAATATTGATTAAGTAATTAATAACATCAAAATATTATAATAATATGAAAATGAAATACATTCATCTACATTTTCCACAAGAATTGACATAAATATTTTTTTTATAGTACACATAATGAGAGAATAAATAATCTTGCACAATAAATAATGACGACAGATTTGAATCAAAAAAGAATATCCTGCTTTTAGCGACAATCCCCATCATATAAAATACTAACCAAAACTAAAGACACGGTCCATGTGAGATGCTCACTTCTTGCTCCAGTTTTAACAAATGCCGGTTGAAATGTTGTTGCAACCTCTCATTTGCATAACTTATGCAGAATAGCTCAAAGCTATTCTTCTACAAAACACAAATTGTCTGGAATTAGACACAGAATTAGTGACATTGTGTCCACATTAAATGTTAATATATTCAGCTTCTAAAGGATACATAATGACTGTGAAGCAAGCAATCTTAATTAAGTAAAGCAACGAAGGTAAATGAAATATAGAGGAAAAATGTTGAAGTTCACTTTCAGTGATAAATCTAATAGAAGTAAAGAAACAAAGGTGCAACGTACGTGTTCCAAATTGGTTCACTGTCCACAACTGCACACTTCCACCACAAAAAAAACATTTATGTAAGTGACATGAACAAAATAAAGAATGATATTGGATGCTATTTATCTTTTAGCTACCACAAAATACCTGACAACACTGCACACTTCCACCACAAGCAGCATAATGAAGTGGAGTGCTTCCAGCACCCGCAACGTGCAAAGAACAATACACATGACTTTCCACAAATGCATGATTCTAAGCAGGTATCACTGCATTCAAATAATCAATCATTTTGAATGAAGCCATAATTCTCCCACAGGGTATTTTCTAAAAAAGCAAATAACACCTGGTGCAACCCCCAAGACCAGAAGACAAAAGAGGGGTTTTGGACTCTTGATTGCCCCATTCATTCCCATCCTCAAAAACCCAAGCCCCACGACTAAAAGCAAGGAGAGGAAAAAGATGGAACCAATCACATCAGCTTTGACCCAGCTAAGCTATGTAGCCCAATACAATATGCCAATATAGGTTAACATACCAAATCACATTTGCTTCTTAGAATCTATTGCCTCTTTTCCTTTGCATTGCAAGAATACGAGTAAAATATATTCAGATGCTATGAGCTATAGTAGAGCCGAAAGGAGAACAGTCAA
The DNA here is from genome assembly GCF_021117445.2 of Syzygium oleosum. NCBI lineage: Eukaryota > Viridiplantae > Streptophyta > Magnoliopsida > Myrtales > Myrtaceae > Syzygium > Syzygium oleosum. Next base: position 6,991,164 of record NW_026607504.1, read on the forward strand.
AAGAGAGAAAAAACAGAGACAACAAAACCAAACCAGCTTAAAGCAAACATGAGAAAACCAGGAGTAGCAATATTATCGAAGACTCCGACGGAGACAATGCAATGGGCTCAAACAAAGCCACGAGATCCTCCATTTTCGCGAATATCAAAACAACCAACAAAATCAGCCCTGAATCAGATCAAACAACAAAATCAAGCTAAAGCAACAAAAGCCAAGAACAAATCAGCCCCCAATGTACACGTGCACGGCATATAGTTGTAAATATCACTTTCTTGCGGTTCCTCTTCCAACAGAACAAATCATCAGGTAAGAGGAGTGCTACCACAAACAATCAGTTTCATTTAAAAGCAACAAACAAAAAATCAGCAAGAGAACTCATTGTCCTACTTTTACAGCCATGATATAGAAGTGCCAATGAACCGATATGTTGCTACTCTATTTGTTCCCTTTTTTTTTATGGGCAGCTATTTAGCTGCCGAAAATTTTTTCCTCACCTTGTGCATTTGAACATCTTCTTGAAAAGTAAGCCACAAGGTCTTTCTCAAGTACTGCAATTAAAAGTTACTGCCCATGAGTTGCACTATTTATGTAATCAGATTGCAAAAAAGAAAAAAAAAATCATAGTATAACCTTTAAAGGTTCAAAGGGGTATTGTCTTCGAATAGCTTCAAGTTCTTTCTTGCAACTCGCATTCAATGAGTCGAACATTGTAACGAACAACTTGTCCACAATGTCCAGTACCTGCACATAAACGTTTAGTTCGTTAAGCTAAACTGAAAATTCAGTTAAATGAAAAAGTATCCAATCTAACCTCACAATAGTGCTTCTTAATCTCCATTTCAACATCAAGGCCAGTAAATTCACACAAATGCCTATGTGTGAAGGAGTTTTCTGCCCTAAAAACAGGGCCAATCTCAAAAACACACCCAAAGTCACCCATTCCACGACACAACACTTCTCTGAGGCATTTTATTGAACAGCTCCCGAGCAGCTCTAAGATCCCCCATTCTAACATACCCATCGACCATCACATTCCACAAAACCACGTCCCCCTCTTGCCTCCTGAGATTCGTCTTCTTCCCCACTCCACTACTCTGAACAATTCTCTCATCAAACAAAACGTAAGCATCCTCCATGACACCGCAGAGCACATACATTCTGACAAGGTTACTAAGAACAAACTCGTCACCATCCAGACCACACTTAGCAACCATCCCATGAACCTGCCTCCCTTCCTTCACCATCCCCAACCTCGCACAAGCCTTCAACACCGGAGGGAACGTGAACCCGTTGGGCTCCACGTGGCCACTCCGGACCATCTCGCGGAACAGGGCCAGAGCTTCCAACTTTGTGGTGTCGTCGTCGCTCTCGGCAAGAGCCATAATGATGGAGTTCCAAGAAAAGCAATTGGGTCGGCGCATCTGGTGGAAGACCGCGCGCGCGTACCGGAGGCCGAGAGCACGTCGTCGATGTTGATCCTCTGCTTCCGATCCGTCGCCGCCGACCACCACCTCCTTGCCCTCGACGGGGGGAGGAGCCGCCGCCCCTTTGGGTTCCGCGGCCTCTAGGGCTCCGGAGGCCATGGCCGAGGAGTCGCGGGGGGAAGGGGGTACCAAAAACCCTTAGCGAGTGCGAGAGGTTTGGGGGTGTGGGGGAGAGGGAAGAAGCAGAAGCGAGAAGGAGAAGGAGAAGCGGAAGCAGATCTCATATGATCGAGAGAGAGAGAGAAATTGGGGGTGAGGGCGGGGCTTTGGGGCGCTCTTTTTTTAATTAAATTTGCGACGAATTTTACATTTCGTCGTAAATTTAGCGACGAAAAATTTCCGTCGCAGATTTCCGTGGCAAAATCCATGTTTTTTTTGTAGTGATTGATCTTTTATGGAAGGGGAGTGTGTGCACAAATAATTGGTTTACATTATGGAAGAAACAATGTATATGTGATGTTAGATAATGTCAGTTATCTATGAACTGAAATCATTTTAAAATATTTGATGATAGCCAAGTACAATCGACGTTTTCTTGAATTGCTGACAATTTTCTTAGCACTCCAAGAAAGCAGGCCATTCTAGTAATCCCGCTACACACAACACAATAGAAGTTATTATGAATAATCAACATAATAATTACACGATTCGTTAGGTTCAAGAACGTATTCTGAATATTTTAAAGAGAACGTTTTTTTTTATAGTAGGGTGCGTTTATTTCGCGAAAAATGAATGATTTGAAAAATATTTTCCTAAAAAATGATTATTCGTATTGATTACAGAAATGAATGAATGGAAAGTAGTTTCACCGTGCATCATATATTTAGACATAGATTGTTATCCACAATGATAATATTTTTTATCAACTAATTATTTCAAGCGATCATTTTAGAAAAATGTTTTCTAAATCATTCATTTTTTCACAAAATAAACATAGCTTTGATATCTTAAAATTCTATCGTTAAACTTAATCAAGCTGCTATAAGAAGTAATTATTTATATCATGCCAAAATATTGTGTTTCTATGAATTATTAAAGGCTCGTTGTTAGTCTATCGAAATATAACAATGATGAAAAGCTAACAACAGTTTAATGTTACACTTCATTAATGTCACTAAACTCTACCTATAAATGATATATATTTAACACTTTTAATTTTCTATTCGGTATTCATTTAGACCGCTCCTTTTGCAAATAGAATGGTTATTGTTCGCGCCCTTAGTCTAACCTGACAATTTGGCAGTCTCTAAAAATAACTTAGCATTACTTCGCAATGATAAATTTTTACTGGAAAAAAGATAAACGTTCTTTACGATCAGTGAGCCAACTAGGCATGAAACTAGTGACCAATAGGTTATTGTTACAGGCGTACTAGTTTGGGATTTTTTGTGATTAAAAAAATTATTTTGGGTAAATCTATCACAGGTGTACCAGTTTGAGGTTTTTCGTGGTATTAACCCATCTTTTATCAGCTCTAGTGTCAAAGGGAAATTTTTTTAAGGGAAAAAACCTCAAACTTTGCCCTCTGTGACACATTTACCCCAAATTTTTTTTTGTGACACCAAAAACCCCAAACTTTGCTATTTGTGACACATTTACCCCAATATACTGTAGCCTAGGGTATTTTAGTCTTTTTCCCTTTTTTCTATTTTTTTTTTCTTTTTTTTTTTTCAAGGCTGCCCTCGCCGGCGAGGTCTCCGGCGACCTCGCCGGCGCAGGCGAGGTCTCCGGCGCAGGCGAGGGCTGCCCTCGCCGGCGTTGGGCGAGGGCAGCTCTCGCCTCGCCGGCGTCGGGCGAAGGACCCTCGCCCCGCCCAGGCGAGGGCTTCCCTCGCCCCGCCCAAGCGAGGGCGGCCCTCGCCAGATCCGGCGAGGGCAGCCCTCGCTCGACGCCGGCGAGGGTCGCCCTCGCCGGATCTGGCGAGGGCCGCCCTCGCCCGACGCCGGCGAGGGTCGCCCTCGCCGGATCTGGCGAGGGCCGCCCTCGCTCGACGCCGGCGAGGCCCCCTCTCCAGATCCGGCGAGGGCGGCCCTCGCCTAGGCGAGCGAGGGCAGCCCTCGCCGACGCCGGGCGAGGGGCGAGGGCGTCGGCGAGGGCTGCCCTCGCTCGCCCAGGCGAGGGCGACCCTCGCCCGACGCCGGCGAGGGCCGCCCTCGCCGGATTTGGCGAGGGGGCCCTCGCCGGCGTCGAGCGAGGGCGGCCCTCGCCAGATCCGGCGAGGACGACCCTCGCCGGCGTCGAGCGAGGGTCGCCCTCACCGGATCCAGGCGAGGGCCTGGGCGGGGCGAGGGAAGCCCTCGCCCGACGCCGGCGGGCAGCCCTCGCCCCGCCCAGGCGAGGGCAGCCTTCACCTCGCCTGGGCGGGGCGAGGGTCCCTCGCCCGACGCCGGCGAGGCGAGGGCTGCCCTCGCCCAACGCCGGCGAGGGCAGCCCTCGCCTGGGCGGGGCGAGGGTCCTTCGCCCGACGCCGGCGAGGCGAGGGCTGCCCTCGCCCAACGCCGGCGAGGGCAGCCCTCGCCTGGGCGGGGCGAGGGCAGCCCTCGCCTGCGCCGGCGAGGTCGCCGGAGACCTCGCCGGCGAGGGCAGCCTTGCCGGAAAAAAGAAAAAAAAAACAGAAAAAAAATAGAAAAAGGGAAAAAGACTAAAATACCCTAGGCTACAGTATATTGGGGTAAATGTGTCACAAATAGCAAAGTTTGGGGTTTTTGGTGTCAGAAAAAAAAATTTGGGGTAAATGTGTCACAGATGGTAAAGTTTGGGGTTTTTGGTGGTTTTTTCCCTTTTTTTAATACAAACATTGTTAATGTCACACTCGTATAAAGAGATTATTACCATATTAACTAAGTTATCCTACACATCCTGTGCTAATAGAAATGCTTCGGAAAAGTTTTCTTTCGCAAGTAGTGAGTCCTAACTCAAAGCTATTGCACATAAGCAATCTTACAAGCCAACAGATACAATATATTCAAGTCAAAACACCATTTCGACTCAGCTTTTAAATTTCCCAAAATTACCTATTCGTTATATAATAGTATTTAAATAGGTCGCTCATAAGTCATAACCACCTACTTCATAAGTAATCATCCAATTTCCCCTCACGTCAAATTATACGTAGCGCGTGCCTTTGATATTCTGTTGTTGGTTAATAGAAAGAACGCGACTCCCAAATTTTACGGCTACTGCTTTTGAAATTTTTTTCTCTTGCATTGTCACTAAAATTTTCGATACACATTAATTTTTAGATTTGTAATGATCATTCCTTTTCATTTTCCAAAACCTATTGCATGATCCATTGATAGCACTCCTAACTTATGACTAGTGGCTCCGAAGGAGATTGTCCGAATTTACTCTGAATCAGACACAACCGCCAAGTGTCCCTATAATTTCATGCAATATTAAATGTATGCCATTGTGAGGAGTTCGGCTTCTTTCGGGGCCATGCTTTTTCGGATGCTCCATCACTTTCATCAGAAAACCCTTTTCATTGTTTTTAGCATAAAAAAGGTGTTTTTGCTTACTTTAAAAATGAAAAGAATATATTAAACTTTTAAGTTCGGGGAAAATGCCACAAAAAAACCTCAAACTTTATCCGCTGCGACACATTTATCATGAATTTTTTTTTATGACATCAAAATCCCCAAACTATATTCACCGTGATACATTTGCCCTAAACTTTTTCTTGTGATATAAAAAACCTCAAACTTGTACCGATATGACACATTTATCCCCCGTCAAGGTTCTGTTAGATAATTTTTCATCAAAAACAACATTATTTTTACTTCATACCATGTTAATATTGTTTGCTTTTCTGGCGTCTATGTGGGCAGATTTTTTTTTAACATTTCTCATTAATAGAATTTTGACGGAGGGAAGATGTGTCACACTTGTACAAGTTTGAGATTTTTGGTGTCATGGAAAAAAAATTAAGCACGGTTTAGGATTTGTGGTGGCTTTTGTGCAAAATACAACCAGCTATGTACGAAATATGTACGTATTTAGAAAGTAAACAACAAAAGTAGCTCCTCCCCCCCCCGCGCGTCAGCCAACCTTTCTATGACATCGGACGCATGACATCATCCGTGTTCATGCGATTTCGTCTTGGCCCACCTACATATCAGTCCTTAAATTTGTCATTGTTCGATGGTTTCATCCCAGCAACTGGTCGACCTATTCTGAATTTCATCTATTGACCTGTTGTTGAGAAGAAAGGGCAACAGTTTTACTGCTTAAAGCTGTCCAAGATCAACATCTTCCCCTGAATTCAACCAGGTAACATCAAATTAACTCCAGCAGCGACCGGTCACAATATTCCAGCAATATCAATCCCGAAGCAGTAAACAATACGTCGTCTCTAGTCACACAACTAGAGGCTCTCCGCATCAGCAATGGACAAGTGCGACTTCGATCGTGGGGTATGAAACACTTGAGCTGCCTGGTCCACCAGAGTTGTTGGCGTTGGCAACCCCATAGACACAAACACAAAACGAAGATGTTACCCACTTTCTCAGCGTGGTCCTCGGAATCTTTGGTTTGAAAGCGCTCGTGGGGACTAAATGCGACTACGGGCTTCGCTAAAGTCTGCCGCCGGGCAATCGTTGACTTGACGAGGAAATGGTGGGGAAGTTTCACATGAATGAGCAAGTAGCTTCAGATCACTCCATATAAGGCACATGCCTGCGCATACCAGTGGAGGAAAAATCAACCAAGCTCGGCTTTGGAACTTCCTGTCCATCTTCAGTCCACTAGAAAAACAAAGAGAAGAAGAAGAAGACGTGAAACCATGATGACTGCATTAGAAATGTGGAGCAACCTTGGCTCGGTCATGGCCGGGTTGATGTTCGCGTGGGCCATGTTCAAGCAATACTTCCCTCCCCCGCTCCGCAGGCACATCGAGGCCTATGCTCACAAGGCCGTGGGCTACGTATACCCGTACATCCACATCAAGTTCCCGGAGTTCGCCGGTGAGCGGCTCGAGCGGTGCGAGGCCTACACCGCGATCCAAAACTACCTGACCGCGAGCGCCACCGCCAGGGCCAGGCGGCTCAAGGCCGACTCCGTCAAGGACAGCCAGTCGCTGGTCCTCAGCATGGACGAGAGCGAGGAGGTGGTCGACGAATTTGAAGGGGTCAAGCTTCGATGGTCGTCGCGCCTGATAGCCTCCCAGAACTCCACGTTTTCCTTTTACAATTCTTCTATAGAAAGACGGTACGTATGAAAATATGTATATGTTGGAATTACCAGTTTATTAACACCTATCTCGCTAGGTTTGGTTATGGTATTGATGGTTGACGTACTAATTTCAGCAATTATCACGTCCTGGTATGTATGTTCGTCAACATCGTTTCATTTGATCAAAGATCTGAAAATGTTTACTTTGTACATCTAGTAGAACGAGTTTCTTTTTCCTAATGATGAAATTCTTGCCTACACTGGACCTGTCTCTGATCTGACAAGCCAAATCCATCACGGGTCATTGCCTTTGCCACCAGGTTTTATAGTCTGACCTTCCACCGGAGCCACCGGGACTTGATCACTGGACCTTACATAAAGCATGTCCTGGCGAAGGGAAAGGCGGTGGCGGCTGACAACCGGCAGCGGAAGCTCTTCACCAACAACCCGAGCTCGAACTGGCACTACTACAAGGCGACCAAGTGGAGCCACGTGGCATTCAATCACCCCTCGACCTTCGACACCCTGGCGATGGAGCCGAGCAAGAAGAGGGAGATCATGAACGACCTCCTCAAGTTCCGGCGAGGGAAGGAGTACTATGAGCGGATCGGCAAGGCGTGGAAGCGTGGCTACCTTCTCTATGGCCCGCCAGGGACCGGCAAGTCCACGATGATTGCCGCGATAGCCAACTTCCTCAACTACGACGTGTACGACCTCGAGCTGACGACGGTCAAGGACAACACGGAGCTGAGGAAGCTACTGATTGAGACATCCGAAAAGGCGATCATAGTAATCGAGGACATCGACTGCTCGCTCGACCTGACCGGCCAGAGGAAGAAGAAGAAGCAAGAGAAAGACGACGATGAAGAGAAAGCGGATCCTGTCAAGAGAATGGCGAAAGGCAGGGAAGAGAGCAACGACAGCAAGGTCACCCTCTCGGGGCTCCTGAACTTCATCGACGGGCTGTGGTCGGCCTGCGGGGGTGAGAGGATCATCGTGTTCACGACGAACTTCGTGGACAAGCTCGACCCCGCCCTAATCAGGAGAGGCAGGATGGACAAGCACATCGAGATGTCGTATTGCTGCTTCGCGGCATTCAAGGTACTCGCGAGGAATTACTTGGGCGTCGAGTCGCACCCGCTCTTCACGACGGTGAGGCAGTTGCTGGAGGAGACGAAGATTTCCCCGGCGGACGTGGCGGAGAACTTGATGCCCAAGTCGGATGACGAGAACGAGGAGACTTGCTTGGAGGGGTTGATCGAAGCGCTGGAAACCGCGAAAGAGGACGCCAGGAAGAAATCAGAAGAAGAAGCAGCAGCAGCAGAAGCGGAAGCAACTGCAGCTAGAGCAATGGCTGAGAAAGAAGGGCAAAAGAAATTGAGTGAAGGAGACCAAGAAAATGGTGGGAGCGGATGTTCTCAAGAAGTGAAAGAGAATGGCGTCCACTGACCAAATTGAAGAATGTGTCTTGTGATTCATGGATGACGTAATTTTCTCTATTACTATATAAAGAATAATTGTACGCTTCTATTGTTTCGAGCAATTTACAAGATTATATGTTTTATTCAGGGTTTAATCGGATAATAATTGAAAAATGTTGATGGTAAGGGACTTTATATTATATTTCTCTATCGAGAGGAAACCCATTGTAGACGGCTAAATTTTGGACTTACGAAATACTCGCCAAATCTCGTGGATCTAAAATCTTGACGTAAAGTGAAGTGATTATGTGATTTATACTTTCGATTATTTCTATCCATTGGCATAAAAAGTACACCGAGACCTATTATCCGACCATTAGCCCCATTCGATATACTAATATGGTTGAACTGTATCCCTATTATGATTTGTGTTCTTGAACATACATGTTTTAGAAATGCAACACCTAATGTCGGAGGGACAACGGCCTAAAATTAAATTCTAAAAAGCTGATGTAATTTGATACCTCCAAATTTCTAGATCTCTAATAATCATTCTTTTATCATTTTGCAAAACAAATCTCGTGATCCATTGATAGTGCTCCTAACTGTTGCGGAAAACTTATTTAGTTGCTAGCTTAAATCGAATATTTCGTAATAAACGTGAGAGGACTTCATGGGTCGCTATTATATATCGTCCTCCTATTTTTCCACCTATCAAACGAGGAAGAGTATATGGCTACCATTAAAGGACGCGTCACCTTTGATGTAGCAGAATTCACTTCAAGAAATTGACGAGTCTGCGACGAATGCATGGGCGACAATTGCATTGACCTGACGAAGAAGAAAAGGTTTCCGTGATTCATTCGGGCTCTATCTGTGACATCGAACATCGTCCGTTAAAGTTGCTACCGGACCAGACCGCAAGGCAAAAACAATCTTTGACCTGACGAGGAAATGGTGGGGGTGAAGTTTCACGTGCTGGGCAGGTAGCTTCCTGATCCTTTTATGTACGTACTGACGAGACTAACAAATATCATCTCGAACGGAGTGAATAGGTAATTTTAGTACTTTTTGACCAATTTAAAGCGAAAATAATTGATCACGGATAAAGTTTGAATAATTAATGTTCGGATTTTGAACAATCTTTGAATGGCAAATAAGTAAATGTGCAATTAACTAAATAAAAAGAGTTTTAGGGATGAGAAAAATTACACAGAGATATATAGTAGTTCAGCTTAGATCAAGCCTACGTTCACTCTCTTACGTTGATAGCCTACTAGCTAGATTTCACTTGATGATCAATCAAGAGATTACAAGTTGATATTCTTCTGTGAATGATGGATCACTCTATCTTGCTCAACCACTCTTACAACAAGTCTCTCGAGATCACCAATTTTAACTCAAGAAAGACAAGTAACACTAATCGGAGTTTGCTCAGACTTTGGAATGGATGATTTTGGATTTCGTCTCTCTACTTCTGCTCTTCGACAATTTGTCTCCTTTTATACTCCTCTACTTCCAAATTAGCTGTTGGACAGTCTTTAGAGGATCATTTTCCAATCTTAATCTTAGACAGATTTGTATAAAAAAGATTGAGTAGCTATTGAGTGACAAAATCTAAATCCCGCTGATTCTGGTCGCCCATACAACTAGAGCTTCTCCATTTAGAAATAAACTTGTCGTGGGGTTGATTGTCAATCAATTAAGGATATCTCGCAATTTTAATATTCCTTGCAAAATAGCCTTTTAAGATGGAATAAAAAATCTAAGCCAGATTACTAGCCGTTGTATTCATTCTGAGTTAGTATCAAAGTCTGGATAAAGTTTGATTCTTGACTCACCTTCAGAACTTAAGTCATGGTGAGTTGTCCTTTCGATTCCAATTATAAACTGAAATTCTTCAACTGCTATATACAAAGTTTGAACTTTGTTTATTGCCGTGTATAACTTAGACTTTTCCTTCTAAACCTTGTAAAGTTTGGACTTCCATAAAATGACTTTCTGGATTTAGAAAAACTTCAAAGGTATTTGTCAGATTTATAATAACTCTCGGACAGTCTTGTCAACTTCAAAATATATTAGGAGGTTTTCTCAACAAGTATAAGTCTTGAAACAAAAACCAACAGAGTTGGACTTTGGAACTTCCTCTCCATCTTCAGCCTGAAGAAGAAGAAGAAGAAGGAGGAGGAGGACGAGGAGGAGGAGAAGGAGTAGAAGAAGGAGGAGGAGGAGAAGCAAGAGAAGAAGGAGACGCAGGAAGAGGAGAAGAAGTAGAAGAAGAAGCAGGAGAAGCAGAAGGAGAAGAAGGAGAAGAAGGAGAAGGAGAAGAAGGAGAAGGAGCAGGAGAAGGGGAACAAGAAGAAGAAGTGAAACCGTGATGACTGCATTTGAAATGTGGACTCACCTTGGCTCTGCGGTGGCCGGGCTGATGTTCGCGTGGGCCGTGTTCAAGCAATACTTCCCTCCCCAGCTCCGTGTCATCGAGGCCTATGCTCACAAGGCCGTCAGCCACGTCTACCCATACATCCAGATCACGTTCCCGGAGTTCGCAGGCGAGCGGCTCGAGCGTTGCGAGGCCTACTCCGCGATCCAGAACTACCTGAGCGCGAGCGCTTCAGCTAGGGCCAAGCGGCTCAAGGCTGGGTCCGCCAAGGACAGCCAGTCGCTCATCCTCAGCTTGGACGAGAACGAGGAGGTCATCGACGAATTCGAAGGGGTCAAGCTCTGGTGGTCGTCGAACCTGGTCGTCTCCCGGAACTCCACATTTTCCTTGCACCCTCCGCCTGAAGATAAAAGGTACGTGCGCGCACACATGTATTTTAATTATAATTTATCAACATCTATCTTGCCACGCTTGGTTAGGGGATGTATTGTTAACGTGTTTATTTTAGCAATTCAACTCTTTCCGGGTATATGATCGTCAACACGGTTTAATTTAATCAGAGATTTACTTTCTTCATCTAGTGAAACAAGTACTTTTTCCCTAGTAATGAAATCGTTGCCTCCCCTCGATCTTCTCTGGTCTGACAGGCCAAATCAATGGGTCATTGCTTTTGCCTCCAGGCTTTATAGGCAGACCTTCCACCGGAGCCACCGGGACTTGATCACCGGTTCTTACATAAAGCACGTCCTGGAGAAGGGGAAGGCAGTGGTGGCCGACAACTGGCAGCGGAAGCTCTTCACCAACAACCCGAGCTCAAACTGGCACTACTACCAGGAGAGCAAGTGGAGCCACGTGGCGTTCGAGCACCCCGCGACGTTCAACACCCTGGCGATGGAGCCTAGCAAGAAGAGGCAGATCATGAACGACCTCCTCAAGTTCAGGCAAGCGAAGGAGTACTATGCGTGGATCGGCAAGGCGTGGAAGTGCGGCTACCTTCTCTACGGCCCACCAGGGACTGGCAAGTCCACGATGATTGCTGCGATGGCCAACTTGCTCAACTACTATGTGTATGACCTAGAGCTGACGACAGTCAAGGACAACACGGAGCTGAGGAAGCTGCTGATCGAGACGTCTACGAGGTCGATCATAGTGATCGAGGACATTGACTGCTCCCTCGACCTGACTGGCCAGAGGAAGACAAAGAAGCAAGAGAAAGACGACGATGAAGAGAAAGCAGATCCTGTCAAGAGAATGGCGAAAGGCGAGGAAGAGAGCAAGGACAACAATGTCATGCTCTCAGGGCTCCCGAACTTCATCGACAGGCTATGGTCGGCGTGTGGGGGCGAGAGGATCATCGTATTCACGATGAACTTCCTGGAGAAGCTCGACCCAGCGCTAATCAGGAGATGATGGACAAGCATATCGAGATGTTGTATTGCTGCTTCGAGTCATTCAAGGTGCTGGCGAGGAATTACTTGGGCGAAGAGTCGCACCCGCTGTTCGCGACGGTGAGGCGGTTGCTGGAGGAGACGGAGATGACTCTGGCGGACGTGGCGGAGAACTTGATGCCCAAGTCGGACGACGAGGACGGGGACGAGGAGGCTTGCTTGGAGGGATTGATCGAAGCGCTCGAGAAGGCGAAAGAGGACGCGAGGAAGAAATCACAAGAAGAAAAAAAAGCAGCAGCAGAAGCAGAAGCAGAAGCAACTGCAGCTAGAGCAATGACCGAGAAAGAAGGGCAATAGAAATTGAGTGAAGTGAAAGGGAATGGCTTACATTGACCAATTGGGGCCGGGTCATGTATTACCAATTCAAAGAGAGAAAAATGTCGGAACATGTATTACCAATTCAAAGGACCATGTGTCGCCACCTCATCTGACTTATGCTTTCACGAGATCCTTTATGATCACTATGACCTTGTTTAGTATCCCACTTGGAACGATTTACCAATTTAAATGGACTCGTTGCATCATGCTTCTGCATGGACAAGATCAGTGCGCCGGCCGAAGAAGGTTCGACCGGGGCCAAAGCATCGGTTAAGGACTACCCACAATCCCATCTTCTTAGCAATTTCTCAGTCCTTGTTTCGGAGTCACCGATTGTTTTGTCAATCTTCTTACTTTGTACTTCATATTCCATCAATGGCGATAAAGCGTTCCTTATATCAACATTGTCCGAAATAAAGTAACATCTACATTTGTCAAATAATAACGAAGAATAGATAGTTTTGTAAACTTCAAAGTATCATAAGAGGTTTTCTCGACAGAAATATCACTATGGAAGGATGGGGAAGGCGCAGAAGTGCAGTTTCTTGCTATACGGGCCACCAGGGACCGGCAAGTCCAGCACAATCGCTGCAATGGCTAATTTCCTCGAGCACGATGTTTATGATCCCGAGTTGATGGTGGTGAAGGATAATATAGATCTGAAGGAGCTATTGATGAGCACTTCGAGCGAGTCCATCGTTGTGATTGAGGACATTGTTTTGCTCTCTCGACATCACAGGTCAGCGCAACGCGAAGGAGACGAAGGAAAAGCATAAGACAAAAGTCACTAGCAAGGTGACACTTTCGGTGTTGATGAATGTCATCGACGGGATATGGTCAGTGTGCGCATGGGCGAGACTTGTTTGTGCTCACGATGAATTTTTTGGACAAACTCGACCAAAAGGAAGGATGGACAAGCACATCGAGTTGCCCAACTGTTGTTTCGAGGGCTTCAATGTTCTCGCCGTGAATTATCTGCAAATCGACTCGCTTGACCTGTTGGACACCGTCCGGGGCTTGATGGAAGAAGTCAAAATGACTACCAACAACGTGGCCTAGAACTTGATGCCTAAATCCGGGGCTGACAATGCCGAGACTTGCCTGGGAGGAACTTGATCAAAGCTCTGGAGACCACAAAGGTGGAAACGAGGAAAGTAAGTCCGCGGAAGAAGAGGAAAAGAGAGAGACGTCTGTCAAGGTAGAGCGACCAGATACTGAGAATGATCTGAAGGGCGGAGAATTGCATTTTGAAGACGCGACCAGTGACTCGGCATCATCTGAAGAGCGTGAAGCAGAGCCACGGCGAAGAAGGGGAACATCTGCAAGCAACCGGCATAGCGTCTCAAGGAACACAGCAAATTGCATTTACTTGTGATAGGTCCGTTGGTTTCTACCGTTCTATTATCTGATCTTATCGATGATGGTTTAAATATAGGACGTAACACTAACAGTTGCTTCTTACGATAGGAATCTTCTGTGTTATGCTGGTAATATACAAATTTGTATGGAACTTCATCAACCTTCTCTCAAGTCTCAACAATTTTTGTTCGTATCTTTCTTTCTTTTTTGCACTTCAGATCCCATTACTTATCAGATAGGACTTTATTTCCGACAAATCATCCGGATTTGGTTGCGATAGCCAAAAGTGTAAATAGCTCGGTCATAATGCGAATTGCACCGAGTGCAACAGAAGCTTTCCTAATGGCCATATTTACAACCTCTGAGAGTCGAAAGCCGAAACTGTTTCCAAGCCTGCAATTTGTCTCGGGGGTTTGAACCTGTTAAACAGTTTCGTTTTCGTCGATTCGAAATGGACTGGGGAGCTTGTGTTCGGGCATACACTCATCTCTCTTCTCGGTGCGCATCTCCTTTCTTTGTCGACTGCATTTCGGGGTACAACATCTGGTCCTGCCATTGGCATATCGGCCTGGCTTGTGCGATAGTTTAATCAGAAGCTTTGCCAATCTGAAAACGTCATCTAAAAACGTGGAGTCAGATGGGTTTTTCTATTTTTTTAGTATTTTTTATGGGTTAATTTAGTAAAGGGTAGTTTCGTAATTTTACGATTTGATGTTTCCTAATCCTAGTAGGGCTTGGTTTGGGGTTATATAAACTTGTTTTAGGGCTTCTTAAAGAGGGGAAGTCAAAGGTGGATCGCTGGGAGAAGATGAAAAAGTTATTGCAGAAAATTTTTTTGCCTACCCATTATAGGCAAGAGGCGTTTATCGAATATCATAACGTCAAGCAGTCGTTAGAAGAATGTTAAATGTTGCTGTAGCGGATGATGAATCGTGGCTTAGACATAATATTTTTCATACTAAGTGCACTAGTAGAGGAAAAGTATGCGTGTAGCAGATTTGTCACCTTACTACACCGAAGAGGAAGAAGACCCTTAAGAGATTGATGACAATGAAGACGAAGCGATTCGAGGATGAATCTTTCTCTAGTAGGGGAGGATGATGCACCAGGGGACCAAGCGGACCCGTTATGCGGCTGGACAAACCGCGAGGCTTGAAGTCAACGATGTCGGATTGAGCTCAAATTTGGTCGGCTAAAGCGAAACGGCGTGTTGATCAATACTCATAGCTTTTTGCTATGATTAACGATAGATTTTTGCGATTCGGGATCGTTTAGATGGTTTTTTTAATTATTTTAGTAATTTTCGAATTAAGGGTATTTTTGTAATTTTTGCATTTTTTTTGTCATTAGGTTAACACCCTTTATAAACTCGTTTTTAGGGTTTTGAGAGGCAGTAGTTTTTTTGGATGTTTTGAAAACTTATCGATTGTTAATCGATTGAGAGAAACTTTGTTCTCGTTATCGTTTCGATTCTTCCAATTTAGCCTAATTTCTATCGCGCTTCGGCATCACGTGGAGTCGAGCATTTATGTCTTTCGACTTATAATGACCTTTCGGTATAGCTTCTCGGTTTCTTGCGTGGTAGTACATCATCATTAAGGACCTTTCAGTGTAGTTTCAATTACAGTTTATCAAACAGTATTTGCTTTTCATGAAAACCTCATTTGCATTTTCCCAAAGACTTTCCCCAAAAGCGCAGCCATCGTCATAAATCACCGAGCAAGGTTCGAGACCTTGGCCATGGACCCGGCAAAGAAGCAGAAGATGGTCAAGAACCTCGTCATGTTCATCAAGGCGAACGACGCGAGGATCTGGAAGGCTTGGAAGCAGGGGTAAACACGCACAGAAGATCTACTTAATTTTTGTGCTTAAGAAGGATTTACAGAGAAGTCGACCAGATTGATTAGTGATAGTATAGACTTAATATGTTATTGGATATAGATTGCAGTTTCCTGCGATTTTAGTTTGTACTTGATTTTAATAAGTTTTCTCTTTTGTTGCTATTTGATCTTTGATTTTATTAACAAGCACACCGAGAGCACTAACCAAGCTAGCCAGAAAAGGAAAAAAGTACTTTTCGAGACATTTTGGAAATTGAAGAAGTACACAATATAATAAAACCAGTTATTTTAAGCAAACAAATTTATATTTCCAAGGCATACTTACTCTTTCTTTTTATTTTTTCATTTTGGTTGATTGCAATATCCAATGTCCAGCCTTTACTGTATTATAATAAAATCATTAATCCTTTCTGTAATATCTTATCCCTATACACTGAAATCTAGTGGAAACATACCAATTCGATGTTTTATTTTTTTTTCGTAACCATTTTCCGTTTTGTCACGCAATACCAATAGGATTCATGGTATATACGGCCTCCCAATCTAAAATAAAGCTTGCAATTGGGCCTGGATTGGGCCTTCCGCGACGCTCGAACTTAGGGGCAATTTTCAACTCCAAACTCCCATGTGAAATTACTATTAAATTGACAAAGAAAATTTTAGAAAAATCTCATTAAATTGTTCTTCATATTTTAGACTTAAATATCTTCTTTGTTCTATGGTTACTTAATTTCTGAAAAAGTTGAATGTTTCAAAACAGGATAGCGGGCATGGTCCTTATGATTATTCTGAATTAGAAGATGTTATGATCTGAACATGACAACTTCTGATTTCAACCAAGCATACCTTAACCACTCAATGACGATCATGTCTGTCCATGCTTTAAATCTCCAAAGCTATTTTGATGGGGAAAAAGTACTTCACCGAGGCGAAGGGAGGAATACGCATATTCTTTTAATGACGGAAATTTGTTTGGTTTCGCGGTCAGGTGGTTCTCTAAGCCACTTTTTGCAGATTTTGACTAGTTTACCTTCTCGAGCAATCTTAAGGTTGCACTCCCCACATTAGCCTGGTGCACTTAGGATTTTACTCCTGCATTGCTCCCACTAATTTGGACCCAAGATCATATGGAGAGGTGCAAACCCTATTGCTATTTAAGCCATTATCTTATTTGTGTTGAAACATCATTTGACGGCTATATCTCTTGTGAGTGGCCTCGAACGCTACCTGTTGACAAAAGTTCGATGTGAGTCGTACCGAATAGAGTGATTCTATGTAATTTAAAAAAATAATCACATATCAACAACATGGTCCTTAAGAGATCTTCATTTACATGACTTGGGTGACTCATTCTATAAATTAGCTAGCATCACTTATGTTAGTCTGTGATAAAGGACAATTCTTCAATATTAGAAGGAATTTCTATAAACCAATGCACTATTTTTTGCAATCGACACACTTGGTTGGAACCCGACCAATTTTCCTATGAACTCCTAACCTGGCAAGCACGTGGCCTATTTTCCAGCCACATCTACGTCACCAGCACATCGTCGAGATATCGACTGTATTCCAATCAAAGTACATCAATTGCAAGATATTGACAGTTTACGATATCGGATAATTAAAATCAGAACTCGATGAAGTCTCCCTAAGTTTAGTAACCATAGGTGCAATCTCAAGAAGTATAAGTCATGACTCATGGCTCAATGAGAAAAAGGAGTGTCTTCTCTTTTTGGCTAGTCTTCATTCTGTGGCTCGAAACGCCGACCCTTCTTTCATTTACTAGTAGAGAGCTCCACCACATCTCTTAGCCTTATACCACATGACTTCTACAAATTTAAGAAATAGACGCTGCTTGAACTTAAGAAGATCGAGCATATCATCTTCACTTCGAATTCAAATTACAAAAGTGATACTTATATGATATATGATATGATAAAAAAAAAAATGGCGGTCCAAAGGGGACCTCATGAAGTATTCTTTCATGGTTGATGTTTCCTAGCAAAAACCGAAAAAAAAAAACCCGAGGAAAAGTATTGCCTTTATATACCAACACTCCTCTCTCATTCGTTTCAACTTTATTACTTTTTTTTTAAGGATAAATGCATTGAAAGTTCTAAAACTTGTCACGAAAGTATAATCGAGTCCTAAAACTTTCAAAAATGACAATTAAGTCCTAAAACTTATCACGAAAGTACATTCGAGTCTTAAAACTTTCAAAAAATGCAATCAAGTTCTAAAACTTATCAAATTTGGTCCAATCAAGTCCTTCTATTGATTGAAATTTTTTAAAGTCTTAGGTCTCAATTGCACTTTTGTGATAAGTTTTAGGACTCGATTGCACTTTTTGAAAATTTTAAAACTCAATTGCACTTTCGTGATGATAAGTTTTAGGACTTCCAGTGCACTAATCCCCTTTCTTTTACGTACATAAGATGACACGTGAGTATAATCGAGCTCCGTTTATTTCGCAAAAAATGAATGACATGGAAAAGTATTTTCCTAAATATGATCGTCCGTATTTCTTGAAATAATTAATCAATGCAAAATGACTTCACTGTCGACAACAATTTATGTCTAAAAATTTTCGTAAATGATAATAACATTTTTCGTTCAGTTGTTTTTGTAAGCAATATAGGCGACAATTTTTAAGAAAATATGTTCCGAGATAATACATTTTTAGGAAAATATTATTTCTATCGCATTCGGTTCGAGGTTCAGTGTACTGACTCTTCACCTCTTCCCTTCCAATCAAAGGACATGCCTCCGAGACAAAGATGATTAGCTTTGGCATTTTGTCTACTCACATGATAAAAACTCAAAGAAGAAGACCGTGAGTAAAGCTGAGATAAAGCTGTGGGTCTTGGGTGGACTCTGTGAATGGGAAAGCTTTAGGTTAGGTTCGACATATGAATAAGAGAGAGGGGGCAAACTTCGCCGAACATTCTCTTTAGAAGTTGAGTGGTTAGCGCTAATTATGTGCTATGATTTAGCTAAACTCGTAGCAATTGACTTTATTCTAGAAAATTTCCAAAAAACAAATAGGTATATGTAGTTAATTTAGTGCCATGAGCTCAACAGCATTGCACCGACCAAGGAGGGAGCAAAACAAGGGGGTCAATGGAGTTAAAACTCTCAAGTTATTAGGTACTCAAAATGTTAGGGATGCAACCAGGATATAATATGATATGATGTAGTTTATCATACAAACCGAACTCGAATTCGAGAGTCAGTTTCTAAAAGTGGAGCTCGAGGTCAACGCGATAGAGTATTCAACATTCTTGAGCTTAAAGTCGAGTGATATCGAAATTTAGCGTAATCTCGAGCTCCATCTCAAGTTCTCATAAGACGATATGTATCAACATCCCACCCGACTAGAAAGCCGTATCATTAATTTGGTAATTTTGCAAAGTTATTTGATCATCTATTCAATTGGTGACTAGTGTATTAATCATTCTACTGCATCGGCATCAAAGTTGAAATGATGGAGGGAAAGACCCGGTTGAAACAATCTCAAAAGGTAGAAAGTCAAATGTTGTTCCGGTTTCTAAAAAGTCAAAAGTTTTGTCTTCCTATCGAAATTTTAAAGTATAATTAAATTTCAAAAATAACTTTGAATATTATTCTATATGGATCTACGAGTCAATAGTTATATATTGTGAAAATAAAAAACTAAGATTACAAAATTTCAAAGTAAGTGCACCACAAGATTTGAAAAATAAAAAGTAAATCAATTAGACATACCCTTTTTTTATAATCCAAGGGCACTAGCACAGAGGGCCATATATAATATTCTGCAAGCACCATCAATCGAGAAGTATGAAGTCTTTGATCTGTTTAGGTGGTCCCGACCGAAACAACTTTGCACGCTACCGGTACGGATTGATCAATGACATTCAATTTTTTAGCTGAAAAACCACGACACCCCCTATCAACTGCGTCAATTCGACTGTTTCTTAGACACACATGAAGTGCGCGGCAATATGAGAATTTCTCATAGACACTTCACGCAGCTTCAAAGACTTATTGTTACTAAATGATTGCTCCTAGGAAATTTCACATGCATCTAGAAGACGACTATCTACTTGAATAGTGGAGTATTTATTAATTGTGTTGTTTTGGTGCGTAATTCTTTGTGCGGACCAAGAGCTTTGTTTTGCCTATATAAAATGTTGGTCGGCAAGGGCCGAGCCACCTCAGAAATAAAGATTTTAATAGCGAGGTCGAATAAGTGTTTTGGCGACATTTCAAGATTTTAAAATAGAAATAGATGCCGTGCATGCTTAGGAAACCAATTGGCCACTAATGAGAAATTGAGTTGAATCTTCATTATTTGACAAAAAAAAAAAAGAGTTGACCCTTCTTTTATTTACAAAGTAGAGAGCTCCACCATGTCTCTTAGCCAATCGTACGTGGATTTACCTTAGTGCTACAAATTTTTTTTTTTAAAAAAAAGACAATGCTTGAAGTTGGGAAGATTGAGCGTATCTTCTTCACTTCGAATTCACATCTATAGGTTCACGAAGCGTGGGTCTTCGGTTGGGTTGACTTTGTGAAATTTCCTAATGTGAAAAGCTCAGATTGGGTTCAATTCAACATATGAATGGGAGACCCACGTGGCGCAATCTTCGCTGGACATTCTCTTTAGAAGTTGAGTAGGGCTCAGTGCTAATTATGTGCTATGATTAAGCTAACCTTGTACTGTTGACTTTGTTCTAGAAGATGTCAGAAAAACACATAGATATAGCTAGGTTGCATTACATATTTGTAGTTAATTTAGTCCTGCGGGCTCAACAGCATTCCACCGACCAAAGGACGGAGCTAATGTATATTGCCGGCAGGGTCAATGGAGTAAGAGCCGTAAGTTATTCGATAAAAAGAAAAAAAGAAATGATAGGAATGCAAGCAAGGTCGAATAAGTGTTTCGGCGACGTTTCAAATTTTTACGACAAAAGATATCCTGCATGCTTAGGGAACTAATTGATGATTGTTTTGGGAATTAGCCAAAGATAAAGCCGCGGCATCAAAAGCGCATCGTGAGATACCTATCCGTTTCGGATTTGAGATTTAAGGTTTTTATTCGACCTATTCCTTCACACTTGCGCCTAGTTAGTTTACCTTCCCATTGTTGTTTGCACCTATTGAGTGTCAAATCGACCTAAGTTTACCTAAATTGATTAGCAGCGACTGTAACATGGTATTCAAGTTCATGATCGTATCTTGATCCAATAACTTGCCTGAACCTACGATTTGGGAAAATCCTAGAGGCGGAAGGCGTCGCTAGAGAACATCCCAGCTGCCCAGCACAATTCCGAGGCGCCACAGCCACAACAAATAAGTGAGAAGATAATGGATCTCCTCGTCTCAAACCTCTTCCCCCTCTACAAAGCCCTCCAAGCCTCCATTTGAGAGAACTAGAAAAGTATAAAGATCTTATGCAAGTTATCCAAGAGACAAAGGACTTGGGAACTTGAATAGCCCTCAATGCATCAGAAAAAAAACTCCAATTGACTGAATCAAAGGCTTTCCATAGGATCAGCCTTAATTCTGGGAAAATAATTTGTTGGCTATCTAATGTTAATCGTCTTTGAAAATAAGGGTAGAGGTGTGATCTATGATCCTTTCAATTCGACTAATTTCGATCGATACGGATGAAGAAAATACGAGACGGTTGATGATCATTGATGGTGTCATATTCATCTTAACAAAGATCCTCGTTGTGTAACCAATATCTTAAGCTTAAATTAAAGTGATGAGCTAAAATGGTTCATGCACTCCGACATGAATGGATGTACATGAACCTACTTTATCTAGTAAATGTTATATCTACTTAAGTTGCATCAGTTAGACTAGGTAGCTGTGTGTGAATGAGTTGAAGTCTTCTAAGAACGGGAAGTTAAGGTTTGACAAGGAAAATACACTTCGAAGTTCAATGTATTTAAAGGGTCAATGTCCAAGGGTGTTCTCATGAACCTTAATTTGAAACATACCATTCTAACAATAATTAATCATTATGTGAAATACATCTCAATCGTTAAGAAAGTCCAACAAATTTGCATACTAGAATTTGAGGGTTTTGCCTTGTTTCTTCCTATCAAATCAATGTGCTATAGAAACAAAAATTAGGAGACTTGGGGGCTTGCTCAGATGACTTTTTATTTGTATTAGAAAGATATTAAGTAATCCTAGAAATTTATATCATCACCTAAGCATGTATAAATTACATATCGTCGTGTCTTAAATGATTTATTAGGCGGTCCATATTAAAACTCCATAGTAAGTCATAGTCACTTTGTCTTGGATAGACACTAAGTTCTCACAAAATATTGGATAGATTTTTTTTCTGGAAATTACAAAAGTAGTCCATTTACTGTCATCCAAATTTCACTCTCTGTCCATGTACTAGATTTTGTCGCAAACTCAGTCCATATAGCATTCTTCCTCAATATCAGTGGTTCATCGGAGACTTGGCCAGATTCCAATCAAAATGCATCAATTTGTAAAAGATCAAATCAACGTCTCGAATGATTGAAATTAAACTTCAGTAACGCCATTGCAAAATCTACTCATTTTTAGTGATGGTTGAGAGAATTTACACTTATGTCATGGACCACAAACATTTATACAGGGAATATGATTAGGTCTCATCTGGATAAATGACAAGATACATGTTGATGCTGCGTGCTGTGAAACATTAATTTGGCTGGCAATAGAGAATTGTTATTAAACCAAATAAATAAATAAACAAACAAACGTGCTAAGCACGTGCCAGGAAACATAGGAGAATTTCTAGAAGTGGTTGATTTGGGTCGCACAGGACGGGGCACCTGCTGCCTTTCTTGGGTCCACCCCATGAAACCAAAAGCAAAAAATATAAATAAAGTTAATGATAATCAATTATTTGGTCAAAAAAGGAAATAAGCAATAATTAGTGAGGAATTAGCCCGCCGCTCTCTTCCTCCTCCGACAAAATACGGTGATATGTGCCACTTCACATACCGGACAAACACGAGACTCAAGTAAAAGTTTGTAGTTTTTATGAGGAAAAAAAAAGATAAGGGTAGGACTGGGACTTGATCTAAAGTTTGTGAGTTTTTATGATGCGAAAATAAGTTTAAGGTAAAATTGGGATTGGAGTTAAAGATGAGGATCTTTTAAAGTATTATTAAGCCTTCTTTCTTATGCAAAGTAAATTTTTTACCACCCCACAAACTGGAATATCCTTACGGTATCAATCTCATCTTCAAGTCGTAATGCGAGTTCATAGAACCATTATTATTTTATCTTGGTTAAGAAATATAAAAAAAAGCAGCAATCAATGTGCTTAGGAAATGAAAACTGGTAAAGCATTAACCTTTTGTTTAATTAATTTTCAACATGAGTTTATTGTTATAAATCAATTTTCAATAAGCCAGAGCAATAACCTTATAACAATATCTCTTGAAGGATGCAAGATTCATATTCAAAGAAGTCGACGACATGGACAAGATCTATTAGCAGTGGAATTCATGCAGCGTTGAAAGGGGACACTCAACATCATGTGTTATCATCAATTAGTGGTCAAAATTCTGTGCTAGGCGGGTTCTTTACCCAGAACATTATGTAAGAGCACAATCGATTATAATTGGACTACCAAAAAGATTACATAATATTATAATCGGAATGCCAATTAGAATCGATTTCAACGAATATAACAGCTCTTTTTACATCTTCTTTTGCGCCGAAGAACCAAATCAATCGCATCATAGAAGATTTTTTTTTCGATGGAAGCACATGCTCAGACCCTGTAGAATCTCAATTGACATGATGACAGAACGTAAGTGGATTTTTAGATGAGTGAATCGCATTCAAAACTTACCATGCAATCGGGTCAGTCCCATCATTTAATATATTAATTTTGTAAACTTTTGGGTCCGTGTAGCATAAAAAATTGATCAATAAAGTGGAACAAGAGCCCACCAAGGACGATGTATGTTTGACTAAAATTCCCTTTTGACAACTTGTTCATTTATTCATTTGTAATTTCATGAAAATCATCATATGTTTATGTGCTAGCTGTTTGAACTCAACATCTACTTTTCCAAACTTCAGGTCCACGTCAACATGTGACACACGCCAAAGTGATCATCGTGCCCTTCTTTTACTTTGACCAAAAGGTTTGTCCCCCTCAACCTTTGGCAAGATGCGAGGTCATAGACTTAAGTCTCTCCAAACCAAACGTAATTGAAGCAAAACGACAATCAATACTTCGTGTCACATTCTTATTACTAATTTGATGATAAATTTGACCAGTCTCGACATATATAGAATAAATATGAGAATGTTCATATCTATTTAGCGAGCAAAAGTTTTGTAAGATTTTGTACATATGCATGTGTCTCTTTAGTTTGTTTGAAATTAGTTTTGATCTAGCTGAGCGAGTCACAACTACACTTGTCACTCGACACAAGATAAGAAAATCCGACACTCTATAATTATGATATATTCTAAAGGAATAATCTAGAGAGGTCATTTTCATTCTATCTTGACCTATCTGTCATGGTGACAAAAATGTAACTTGAGATCGCAGGTACGATACATGTGATGCTGGGCTCGAGAGTCAACTTATGCTATTCTTACAATCAGTAATCATTGTGCATGATAATTATGTGGAAATGGAAGGATCATGGATATGACTATAGCTTGACGTCTACTTTGTTTTTATTAACAATGAATTCAACAATGGGCCCCCCGCAAAGAATTTTTTCACTGATGAGAACGGGATGCTGATGGAAGCAACGTCGTCAAGAGCACAAGGTTCTCTCCCTCTTGGTTTCTTCGATCTTCATCCTCAAATTTAAAGAAGATAAGAGAAAAGGACGGAACTATCCTCCTGAACTCTATATAAGTGTGCATTTGGATGATTAAGGTGAGACAGATACAAATTGTGTTGTTGTAGAGATCAATACACCTGGAGAGTTGCTAGGAGTTTGTCCCCTCCAAAAAAAAAAGAGAGAAAGAAAGGAGAAGACTTAATTTGGAGCTTAATAGGAGCTCTTGTCGCAGGAAAGATGGCACTTAGAGCTATTGCTTTTGCATGCATTGGGATATTGCATATGCCTTTTGATGTGTTCGCATGTAATAGCTGCAAGTGCCATCTTTTCTCGACAAAAGTTCCTTTAACCTCGAGAAGTTATTGCATGGTCCATATCTCTCTCTCTCTCTCTCTCTCTCTCTCTCTCTCTCTCTCTCTCTCTCTCTCTCTCTCTCTCTCTCTCTCTCCCCATGCGCATGCGGGCGTTTCTGTGTTTGCACAACACGAGATGTTTTCTCGTATGGTCCGGCCTAAGTTTCTTTCTCTTTCTATGCATGCAAGAAATGCTTGTTCCCCATACTATTGATGCTTTTACTTGCTTTGGAATTACCAAGCTTGGTTCCGTTACGATCCATACGAGTCGTGTTCCATAAATATGATATCTATGTAGCGTGATGTGTAGGATAGATGATAAGTGTGGACTGTTTGATTATTTAATTGATATATTGTTGCAAACTTCTTCTTGCATCGTTCAGTCTTGGATTTTTTCAGGTAGGTATGTCTATTTCGAGGGTCATAATTAATTATGATTTGTTGTGCACGAGAATTTTGTTGAGAACGTAGCCAAGCTAGCAAGCTTTATTTTTTGCAATGTTTTAAGGGGCCATGCCTATGCCTGAACATGCTAACTTAAAATGCATGTCTAGTAAGTTATCTTTATTTTAAATCTAGACAGGCTAATTTCATACGTGATGCGAGATCAACATTTTGTAGTGAAGTACTGAAGAAGTTCCATTCATATATTCTCGTGTGCCACCTTTCCTCCAATCTGTTAAGGGCAAACATATGTAATTTAGCTTGATATGGACGAGGTATACGTTTTGGAATAGAAACTCCCATGATAAAATGGAACAGAAGAGATTATCCTTTTCATAATACACACACGCGCGCGCATATATATATATATATATATATATATATATATAATATATATATATATGCGTGTGTCTATATTAACCGATAAAAATAATTATCAATCTCATCATTAGGACTAAGAAAAAGAAAGAAAATAATCTAAAAAATCTTTCGTTAAATAAGTCGCTTTCTTATGAAAATATTGTACGTAATAAGTCCGATATCTTTTATTCATGAGCTTACAGATATGTACATTTGTAGATCGTACTATCCTTTCATCCCCATCGGATGTGGCATCAAAGCTAGTTTTAACCCTTTACATCCAATCTATTCTTTTCCAAACTTTTAATTCCAAATTGAACACGTGTGGTGCCAGGGATACAAAGATGGATATACGAAATTTGTTCACGAAGTGATATGTACCGAATAAATCCGACTGGTTTCTTGTTTCGAGAGTGAAGAGGTAATGTCATTTTACAGACAGTTTTACTGGGCGAGACATGTTTATCTATGAACTATAAAGTTTCATTAGCTTCGTCTTCTCCTTCGAGGACCGCAGAACCAGAGAGCTTTCGGGTCATAGGGAACTGCAATAGAGAAGGAGAAAGAACATAGAATTTAGGAACGTCAGAAGTTGAAACCTAAACAGCCTCCTCTTCCATGACATCAAGGTGATATGCCACTTTCCACTTTTGCCTCTCCTCATCTTATTTCGTACATGACTTGGTCTCTTTCTTGCTTTTGCCTGTCAAAATCCATCGTTTTTGACTCAGAGCTCGCAAATCCGTCCTTAAAAGAAGAGCCATGGCAAAAGGTACTTTGCTTGCTAAGCAGAGGAAAACGAAACAAAAGAAAGAAATCGAGGGAAAATTGTACTGTGTATTCGTCTTGCTTATTTAATGTCTAAATTCGGATCACCAAACATGCATATTGTCTTGGAGCCATTCTAAGGAGCAAGGATCAATGTACTCCGACCATTATTCATTGTAAATGAGATCAAAGAATTGTCACACTCTGTGAATACTAATCCGGATGTTCCAAAATTTCTCGTATATCCAAGGTGTGGTTTGGGCCCAATCTCGGGCTTCAGTGTAAGTGGCCTTTGTGGTAGTAATCTGCTGCATTCAATTTACATGGTGATGCCTTGCAGTGCTTTAATCATGTCCAGTTTCGTCTATTTTAGTTGCAAAAGCTGAAAATAATGAATTGGGAAGATGGAAAACATAAAGGATTTGCACGCTACAAATGAGCTTGGTTTGGTTTAAAGTTTTCTTCCCACCATGTTAAGGCAGTATGATTCGGCTTCATATCGTCGGCTTCATGTCAGTGTGCTCATCCCTAACCTCAAACGATCATGCACGAAAAAAATATGCGTATAAATCCGATACATGGGAAACCAAGTTAGTCAGGACCCTCACCAAAGGCCTTTGCACAGGTCTATGTGTGGATTAGATATGCCGAATGCACGCAATAATGCCTGAATCTTCGGAGAATGCTCTAACATCAATTTTTTGTTTTCCAGCAAATCTCTGGCATCAGGTTTCAATCCAAGAGATGATCATCACAAAAGGCTATCCAAGATTAATCACCTTCGCAGTGATTTTCACATAGGCCACTGAGAAATAATGCCAACGACCAGCATTTTGGAAGTCAGGACGATTCGCGTAATGCCGAAAAGAAAGTTTAAACAACAAAATTGTGAGAAGATGATTCCAATTTCTCCACGAATGTTTGATACACCATCAGCCCTCAAATAAGCTTCGATTTAGAATGGGGAAACAGATCGTGGTAAATTCAATTTGAAAAGGAGAAGCAAGATGGTAAAACGGGGTATATCGGCGAAAGCAAGTTAGTTTTTTTACTTTCCGAGCGGATTTCATGTCCTAACCGATGACCGAATTCTCATCTGTAGTACCCACCGCATGTACATTGTGATCCAAATACTTTCACCCGCCAATGAAATATGATCGATCACCTGATCATGACCTTTTGAGTTTCTGTTCCCTTTTGTATTGTCTTAAGCTCAATTCGAATGAACGCTGCATGAGTTGTCATTTCTTGCTACTTCCACTGTCTAGGTCAGAAAATTCTCCCTCGATAACAGAGTGCCGATCAGCTACTCAATCCTCCTTGCCCCTGGGCTTGGCCGGAGAATCGTGGGGTCACCGGCGACGGAGCACCGATCACTTCTGTTGTCTCTGCTCCCAACGCACCGACCACCAGGAACGAGCATGCCGGGCCCGCGAGACGACAGCTCGGAATCCATCTTCTCTTTGTGGCCGCTAATGATAATAGGAGTTGACTCTTCATTCTTTGAACTCGAAACGTCGACCCTTCTTTTATTGGCTAGTTGAGAGCTCCTCCATATCTCTTAGCCATTCACACGTGATTTACTACAAATCACTAAAATAGACAGCTGCTTGAAGTTGGGAAGATTGACCATATCTTTTTACCTTCGGATTCACATTTGTTGAATCAAGACATATATGATACATGATATGATAATTTCAATGGATACAGACAAATAAAATTTGGAAGATCGTTGACGTTGTCATATTGATCCCAACAAACATCCTCGTTTGTACAACCAATAGCTTGAGCTTAAATTCAAGTGACAAGCTAAAATGGTTCGTGCACTCTGACATGAATGGATGTGCATGAACCTAATTAATTTAAATGAACTTAATTTATCTGGTGAATGTTGAACCTACTTTAGTTACATCAATTAAACTAGCTAGAGTCTTCCAAGAACCAAAGTTTAGGTTCAACAAGGTAAACACAGTTCTAAGTTCAATGTATTTGAACGGTCAATGTTCAAATGTGTTCTCATGTACCTAATTTGAAACATACATTTCCTAACAATATTTAATGATTCTGTCCAATACATCTCAATCCTTAAAATAGTCCAGAACAAGCATGCTGGAATTTTAAGGTTTTGCCTTTCTTCTTTCTGTCAAATCAATTATAGCAACAAAAATTTGAAGACTTGGGGGATTGCACAGATGACTTCTGATATGTATAAATGTATAAATTATATATCGTCCTGTCTTCAATGATTTATAAGGTGATCCATATTAGATCTCCATAGTAAATCATAGTCACTTTGTCTTGGATAGACCCTAAAGTTATAAGTTCTCTCTAAATTATGTAATAGATTAATTTTTTTTATGAAATTACAAAAATAGTTCATGTACTGATGTCCAAATTTCACTCACTGTTCATAAATGATAATCAATCATTTGGTCAAAAAAGGAAATAGCAACAATTAGTATGGAATTGGCACGCCCTTCTCTTCCTCCTCTGACCATTTATGGTGCATCTCCTTTTCGGTACTTTGGGTGCCACTTTCATGCATTTCCTCTACTCCTTTTGAGTTTTCACACACGAGAAGAAAATAACTGTAATTATGACATCCCTTTGCTTATGTACCTGTGTATATATATATATGTCATAACATAACAACTATGATAGTAAATACGGTTGTATCGATGATATGGATGCCGTATTGACCAAAATAATTTTGGGTTTAGGATTATTTTTTTTAATGTATCATATAGTGTTATTGTGAACGGAATAGAATTAGTTGCTACTTGTCTGAGTCTCCATTAATAAACCATCGCCTTGAATGTAGGGATGAAGTATATATTTTTCCTTTAATTGAATAAAAATGACTCTCCGGCTTAATTCTGAAAGAAATTATCCATAAGTCCCCTTTTCTCGATATCATTAATTGTTAGTTAGTTGTAAATTGTAATGAACCTATAAATGTGTGCTCAATACCCTAAAGTTCGGGAAAAGTGCCAAAAAAGTCCTAAACCTTTTGCATTAATGCCAATTTAGTCCTAAACCTTTTTTTGGTGCCAATTCAGTCCTAAACCTTTTGCATTGGTGCCAATTTAGTCCTAAACCTTTTTTTGGTGCCAATTAAGTCCTAAACCTTTTAAATTTGTGCCAATTGAGTCCTAAACCTTTTGTTTTTGTGCAAATTTAGTCATTCCGATCAATTTTGACTGGAATTTGCCGACGTGGACACTTGCCGGCCGGCGGCCGGTCACCGGCGCCAACGTGGACAACTTTAATAATATTTTAATATTTTTTTGAATTTTTATTTTTTTCTTTTTTTTCTTTTTTTTTCCACTTTTTTTTTGTCTCTCTCCCTCCTTCCTCCGGCGACCGGCCAGAGGCCAGAGGCCGACGAGCTCAACCTCACCGCGGCCTCCGGCGAGGTCGGGGCGAGGCTCGAGCCCTTGCCGGAGGCTAGGCGAGGGCGAGCCTCACCATGGTGGCCCGACCTCGCCGGATCTGGCGAGGTCGAGCCCGCCCGCCGACCTCGCGCAGGAGGCCGCGGCGAGGGCGAGCCTCGCTTTGTCGGGCGAGGAAATGCAAACTTGTAAAGTGGTTTCAATTAATTTTTTTAAATTTATCGTGATAAATTAATTTTCAATAGTTGGAGAAATAACCTTCAAGGATGCAAGATTCATATTCGAGAAGCTTATGACATGCATAAGATCTCTTAGAAGTTGAATTCATGCAGCGTTGAAAGGGAACACTCATATCATATGTTATCATCAACTAGTGGTCAAGATTCGGTCCAAGTTGTTCTTTACCAAGAACATTATGCGAAGGCAATCGATTTTGGGAAATATAGCGGTTCTTTTTCCATTTTCTTTTGCGTCAAAGAACAAAATTGATTGCACCATAGAAGATATTTTTTTCGGTGGAAACGCATGATCAGATCTCTAAAATCTGATGATGGCTTTTCACAAAAAAAGAACAATTGGTCAAGAAATATTGACTACTTAGATACCTAAAATTATGGACATTGTAGCCGGATCATGCGTGCGAAAAACATATATAATCCGAGTAATGTTAGATATATTTATATTAGTCTACACGATTGGACATTTAGATGAGTGGATCATATTCAAGACTAACCATCGAATTGGATATGCCACATCACTTAGTTTATTAATTTTGTAAACTCCGTGTTGATATTATTTCGCATAATCTTTTTTTTAATCAAAAGGGTTGGAAATCGATCAATAAAGCGAAAACATGATCTCAACCCTTGATCCATAAAACAAATGCCCCCCACAAGAATCTAATGCATGCATCTTGATGAAAGTGAATTTGGCGAACAAGGGCCCACCAAGGACATTTTTTTGTTTGACTGAATTCCCTTTTTTACAACTTATTCATTCATTGATGTGTGATTTCATCAAAATCATCATACGCTTATTCGATAGCTGTTTGAATTCAACATCTACTTTTCCAAGCTTCTGGAACTCGTCAACATGTGACAGACAACAAAGGAAGTGATCATCATGCCCTTCTTTATACTTTGGCCAAAAGGTTTGTCCCCCTCATCCTTTGGCAAGATATTAGGTCGTAGTTTTAAGCCTCGTAATCCCGTCTCCAACCAAACACAAGTTCATGTCGCATTTTTATTACTGATTCGATACTAGATTTGACTAGTCACGACTTTATAAAGGATAAACATGAAAATTCTCGTATTTAGCTAGAGAATGTTCTGTTAGTTTCAATACACATGCACGTGTCTCTTTAGTTTGTTTGAATTAATGTTTCAATCGAGTTGAGCGAGTTGCGACCGAACTTGTCACTCGACGCAAGATACGCAAATCCAACGCTCTATAGTTATGAAATTTTCTAAAAGAACAATCTACATAGGTCATTTTCAGTTTATGTATTCTAATTTGACCTAACAATCATGGTGACTAAAATACAGATTGAACTCAGAGGCACGATACATGTGATGCTGCACTCAAGAGTCTACTTAAGCTATTCTTACAATGATTAATCATTGTGCATGTTGATTATCCGGAAATGTAAGGATTATGGATATGACTCCAGTTTGACGTCTACTTTGTTTGTAGTAACAATAAAAAAACAAAAATAGCGAAGGGCCCCACAAAGAGTCATTTTACTAATGAGAATTTAACGAGGGTCGAAGAGCATTGTCGAAAAGAGCACAAGATTCTCTCCCTCTTTCTTCTTTCGATCTCTATGATCAAAGTTTAAAAAAGAAAAAGGAAAGAAGATGAGGGAAAAGGACGGAACTATCCTCCTGAGAGCTCTATATAAGTGTGCATTTGGATGATTAAGGTGAGACAGATACAGATTGTGTTGTTGTAGAGTTTTTAGGAGTTTGGCCCCTTCCCAGAGAAAAGTGAGAGAAAGGAGAGCACTGATGTAGAGCTTAATAGGAGCTCTTGTCGCAGGAGAGATGGCACCCAGAGCTATTGCTTGCGCATGCATTGTTATATTGCCGGTGCCTTTTCATATATACTCGTGTAATAGCTACAGGTGCCATCTCTGCTCGACAAGAGTCCTTTTAACCTCGAGAAGTATTGCATGCTCCATCTTTTATCTGCTTAGTCCATCTCTCTCTCTCTCTCTCTCTCTCTCTCTCTCTCTCTCTCTCTCTCTCTCTCTCTCTCTCTCTCTCTCTCCGAGTCACGTGTGTGTCCGTGTTTGCATGGCACGAGATGTTTTCTCCCGTGTCCTGGCCTAAGTTTCTTCCCTTTTCTGTGTATGCAAGGAATGCTTCTTCGCCATACTACCGATGCTTTTACTTGCTTTGCTATGACCTATCATGTTACGATCCATAAAAGCTGTATTCAATCAATATGATAGTTATGCCGTGTGATATGTAGAATAGATGATGAGTGTGGATTGCTAAACTATTTTAATTCATCAATTGCGTGCGAGCTTTTTCTCATATTGTTTAGCCTTAATATTTTAGTGGGTATCTCAACTTCGAGAGTCAAAATTAATTTTGACTGTTATGCATGACAATTTCATTGAGCATGTAGCCTAGTTTTTTTTTTTCTTTTGGTCTCACTCTCTCTTATATTTTGTGTGCGATGCTCACGGGGACCGAATCCCGGACCTGATACTCTCTAGCTCCACTCCTCAATCCATTTATCAGCAGAGCAGCATGCCTATTGGCTCATGTAGCTTAGTTAGCTAGTTCGCTTTTTGCATGATTTTAATGGGTTATGCCTATGCATGAATAGGCCTCCTAACCTTTTCACACTAGAAGTTCCATTCATATATGTTCGTAAACCACCTATCCTCCAATCTGTACTTCAAAAATGTGTGGACTTGCATGGATGCACTCGTTGTTATTAAGTGCAACCACATGTAATTAAGCTTGATATGGACAAGGTGTATGTTTTGGAATAGAACTCCCATGATGAAATGGAGCAAAAGAGATCATCTTTTTCATATATATTGACCGATAATATAAAGACTGATTTAGTCATTAGGACGAAGGAAAAGAAAAGTATAATCTATCTCTCGTTAAATAAGTCGGTACTTCTTATCAAAAAATTTTACGTTAAAAGTCCAATATCTTTTGTTCACGAGCTTCTTATTATGTACATTTTTAGAATGTACCGTCCTTTCATCGTTATGGATGTGGCATAAGAGCTGGTTTTTAACTCTTTACATCCAACTTATTCTTTTGCAAAATTTAATTCCGAATTGAATGTGAGTGGCGCTAGGGATGCAAGGACCGATATAAAAAATTTGTTCACGAAGTGATGTGTACAGAAACAATAACTATCGGTTTTTATTTATTTATTTATTTCTGAAAATGAGGAGGTAATGTCATTACTACGACTATTTTACTCAGCCAGACATGTTGATCTATGAACTATAAATTTATA
The DNA here is from genome assembly GCF_021117445.2 of Syzygium oleosum. Lineage (NCBI taxonomy): Eukaryota > Viridiplantae > Streptophyta > Magnoliopsida > Myrtales > Myrtaceae > Syzygium > Syzygium oleosum. Next base: position 7,024,206 of record NW_026607504.1, read on the forward strand.
TTAGCTTCGTCTTTCGCAGAACTAGAGAGCTTCAGGGTCCTGGGGAATGAGAAGGAGAAAGAGAGTTGTTCAATTCATCTTCAAAGGAAGAGCAGGGTAAAAGGTGCTTTACTTCTGCAACAAGCAAAATGCGCATATTTCTGCTAAGCAAGGGAAAAGGAAACAAAAGGAAAGTAAGCAATGGGGAAGAAAAAAGGGAACCGTAGACCTGCTCCATCTTGGGCTTCCGTGAAAGTAGCCTTGGTAATGATAATTTGCTGTCTTCAACCTACATGATGATGCTTTGCAGTGCTTTAATCATGTCCAGTTTCATCTGGTTTAGTTGCAAAAGCAGAACATAACGAATGGCGAAGATTGTAAACAGAACCGATTTACTCACTATAATTTACCTTGGTTTGGTTTAAATTTTTGTTCCCACCGTATGAACGCAGTATGATTCGACTTCACGTCATCGGCTTGCAAAAACAAGCGATCGAATAATGAAATAGACAAAATTCATACACCAAATTTATATGGTTCGATCGAGGTGACCTACGTTCACGGGAAAAGCAGTAAAGAATTATATTATAGATCAAGCGATGCAACGAAAATTACCGTTACAATTGAGTAACTCAAACGCTCTTGGTATTTCCCAATTCCAATTATATTTAATAACTAACACAGTATTTAATCCAACAATTCCTCATGAAAATAATCACTTAATCTCGCGAAGGAATTAAACAAATATTACCACAAGATTTAATTGGCTTCAACACGTGAATTATTTTTCATAGTTCCGCGAAGTAAAATCTTCACTACACATGAACTCTACGTAGAAGCTCTCTCTGCCCGCATTCATCAACAATAGCCGGCAATGGAAAAGGGATCTGTTATTGTCCATGCCCTAGCCGTTGCTTCCGCTGGATCAATGGTATCCCAATCTCGATTTCCTAGGCATGCTTGCCCTACTAAGAAACCGAAGCTACTCATCTCTTTCAATACACGAAACTCGGGAGCTTTCACCGAAACGCATAGAGTTGCTATTTATATGTGCTCAAGAGTTGACCGAATTATGGTCCAAATCAAAGTCCACGTTGGAGTTTCCTATTTCAAGCCAAAGACTCCAACACCCATAGGAAAATTTATTCGTTCTCCAACTTCAATACGGAAACAACCTTGATTATTTATCACGACTTGAACACGAAAACAATATCCCTAATCTGCAATGTTATGCTTCGAACTTTCTTGCACCGGGCTTAGACACAATTTAGTTCGAGTCGGGTTCGTTCAATGGGCTCAAACTCGAGACATATTTCAATAGTATGAGCATGCTCATCCCTACCATCAAACAATCAAACACGAAAAGTTCGCGTATAAGTCGGATACATGGGAACCCGAGCTAGTCAAGACTCTTAACAAAGGCCGTCGCATGGGCTTGTGGATCAATTAGATATGCCGAATGCACGTCCTCGAAGAATGCCCTTATCTCATATTTTTCTTTGGTTTGTTCCAGCAAATCTCTGGCATCAGGTTTCAATCCAAGAGATGATCATCACAAAAGGCTATCGAAGTTTCAGCACGCATTAACCAGAGAGAGAGAGAGAGAGAGAGAGAGAGAGAGAGAGAGAGAGAGCAGCGGAGGCTTCAGTCCTTTCCCTATTGTAACAAGAAATTCATCCAGCACTAGCACAAAGATTAATCACCTTATGGCGATGTTCACATAGGCCACCGAGCATCGATGCTCAATGACCAGCAGTTTCGAGGTCGGGACGGTTCGCGCAACTGCCGGAAAAAGAAGTTTAAATGACAAAATTGTGAGAAAATTTTATCAATTTCGATTCTTTGATATTCGTCCACGAATGTTTCATACACCATCAGCCCACAAATAAGCTTTGATTCAGAATCGGGACCGCGTTGTTAAGACACAATGCCCACCTTCACTCCAGGTCTCTTCTGCCAAAGATGGTGCCTTCAAAGGCCAGTGATGAGATTGCGAAGTCTACCTAAGTTTACTAACCATTGTTGCAAATTAGCCCATATCTCAGGAAGTGTTAGTCATAACTCATGAGATGGTGCCTTCAAAGCCCAAAGAGTTCCGTTTCTTTTAGGCCACTAATGAGAAAAGGAGTTGACTGTTCGTTCTTTGACTCGAAAAGTTGACCCTTCTTTTATTTACTAGTGGAGAGCTCCGCCATATCTCTTAACCAGTCACACGTTATTTCCGTCCATGACAAAAAAAATCGACCTTGCTTGATATGATTTGCCATGTTATGATGTTGCACGTGATTATTATCATGTCATATCATTTTATCGTTATGCCTCGCATCAGATTTGCTATACCAGGTTGCATGTGATTATTGTCATATCATGTCATTTTATCATCATATTTTGCATTCCATTTGTTATGTTTTACTACATGTGTTTCTTGCCATTTTCGTACAACATAATTGAATTTTGCATTTACACTTTGACGCACAAAGCGGAGTCACACCATTATATACGAGAGAACGGCCTCATTAATAAATAGCGAGGTCAATAAGTGTTTTCGCGACATTTCAAGATTTTAAAACAAATAATATCATGTGTGCTTACAATTAAGACCGGTTGATGAATTTTTAGAACTTAGCCAAAAATAGAGGTGCTGTATGGAAAGGACGTTGAAAGATGCTTATCGTCACACACATAACCGAACCCTCTAAATTTGGGATCTCAAGTTTTCGTTTGACCAGTTATCTCACACATGCACCTGGTTAGTTGACCTTCACATCAATATCTAGGCCCTTTGAGTGACCAACCGACATAGGTTTGCCTAAATTGATTTGTGACGACTCTAATTCACTAATTAATTGTATGATCGTATCTTGCTCCCATAGTTTGCACAATCATAGAATTTGGGAAGATCCTAGAGGCCGAGGGCATCGCTATAGACTGCTCGATTATGAGTCTCCATCAAGAGAAATGGAAAAATATGGAGAAATTATGCAAGTCTCAATCTAAGAGAAAAGGAATCGGGACATGAATAACCCTCAAAACATCAACAAAAAACTCCAATGTATTGAGTCAAAGGCTTTCATAAGATCAGCCTTAATCCTGAGGAAATACCTTGTTGGATATCCGAAGTTAATCGACTTTGAAAATAATTAAGAAGAGTTAGAGGTGCATGTGAGTATGCATATTTAATCTCTGATACTTCCGATTCGACTACTTCGATGGTGATGGAACAAGAAAATTTGAGACAGTTGAAGATCATTAATGTTGTCATACTATATCTCAACAAAGATCCTCATTGTATAATCAATATCTCGAGCTCAAATTCTTGTGACTAGCTAAAGTGGTTCATGCACTCGACATGAATGGATGTACATGAACCTAATCAAGTTAAATGAACTTAATTTACCAATTAGATGTCGAACCTACTTTAGTTACATCAATTAAAACTAGCTAGCCGAGTGTGAATGAGCTGAAGTCTTCCAAGAACTAAACTTTTGGTTCGACAAGGTTTCGGTTCGACAAGGCAAAAAAACTTCTAAGTTCAATGCATTTAAACGGTCAATGTCAAAACGTGTTCTCATTTTGTAAACATCTCAATCCTTAAGAAAGTCCAGATCTAGCATCCAAGAATCGGAGCGCCTTGCTTTGCTTCTTCCTGTCAAATCGATGTGTTGTAGCAACAAAAGTTAGGAGACTTAGGGGGCTTGCTCAGATGACTTTAAAGGAATCCTAGAAATTTATATCGTCACATAAGCATGTATGAATTATTTATCGTCGTGTCTTGAATGATTTATTAGGTGGTCCATACTGGATCTCCATAGTCAATCATGGTCACTTTGTCTTGGATAGACCCTAAGTTCTCTCCATAAGTTGAATAGATTTCATTTTCGAGAAATTACAAAATTTAGTCGATGTACTAACATCCAAATTTCACTCTCTGCCCTTGGTGCTCTTGGTCCCTACGGTATTCTTCGGCGACATCAGTATTTCATTGGAGATTTGACCGGATCACAATCAAAATGCATCGATTTGCATGAGAACGAAAGTTCAATATGCCTTGAATGATTGAGACCATAATTCAAGAATACGATTGCAAGATGTACCGATCTTCATCGACCATCTTGAAAATTTACCTGCAAAAATACTATGTACGCATATGATCAGACACTTGTCTAATGCGCCACAAACATTATATAGAGAATACGATAAGGTCTCAACTGGATACACGACAAGATACACGTTGATGTCGCGAGCTATGAAATAATAAAAAAATTGCTGGCAATGGAGAATTTCGATTGAACCCAAAGTCGGGGAAAGATGGGAGAATTTCTAGAAGGGGAAGACTTGTGTCGCCGTACGGGGCACCGGCCTTGTTTCCTGGGTCTACCCTTTGAAAGCGAAAGCATAAAATAAATAAATCAACAAATTAATATAAATTATCTGGTCAAAAAAGGAAACAGCAATAATTTGGGTGCGTTTATCACGCCGTTCCATTCCACGCATGAGAAGAAAATCACGCAACTATGACGTCACTTTGCTTATGTATGTGCGCACGTATATTTCATCGCATGACGACTGTGATAGTAAATATGGTTGTGTTGTTAAAATGTGTCATTGCACATTAGAAATCTCGAGGGCCAGAGCCAATTGCAATTAGAAATTGGACAATCACAATTCTCAGACGTAGTAATTTTTTTTCAATCGGAGAAAAGTTAGTAACACTCTAATTTAAAAAGAGTTGACGATTTTTTAGAAGTTGGCAAGCAACGTGGTAACTTGATAGAAAATATGATGAATTAGAAAATATCTTGATAAGTAACTCAAATTAGAGTTGGCAACCCGAGATTAATTAGTAGCTTAATTGGAGAAAAGTTGGTAAGTCACTAAAATAAGAGTTGGTAATTTCAAACAATAGTAAACTTTCTTTTTGGTTTAACTATAGTTGGTAAATTTAAGCAATTGGTCAAAAGGTAAACAAATTTTTAGAAAAGATAAGAGAAGGTTTTATTATTTAAAGATAAGAGAAATTGGTAATTTAAAAAGACAAATAAGGATTAACAACTAACTCAATTAAGAGTTGATAACCTTAAGTTAATGGGTGACTTAATCGGAAAAAAGTTGGTAATCACTCTAAATAGGGTCGGTAATTTCTAAATTGGTAAATTTAACATGGTATTAAGTAAGGCAAATAAAAGTTAGTAAATCAATAGAAAATTTTGTAAACTTGTAAAAATAAAAAAAAACCAAATGAATATTGGTCAACTAACTTCTCGGTGTCCTAATGGGACAAAAGCTGGTAAGTCACACAAACAATTGTTGGCAAATTCATGTAAGATTTGAAAATTTTAAGGCAGTATAAAAAAAAAAACAAACAAAAGTTGATAATTTTTTTTCTTACAAAAAACCCAAATAAATGTTGAGAAGTAACTCAAATGAAGTTGGTAAACCAATACTAGTTAATAATTTAACTAGAAAAAAAATTGTAAAGTCACTCAACTAAGGATTAGTAAATTCATCTAATCTGTAATAGCACACTATCTCATATCATAATAATCGCCTTGAATAGGGGCGAAAAGTATATTTTTCCTTTAATTAAACAAAAATGACTCTCCTAAATTGTGATTGACTGAGTTTTACTAGGTCAAACCTTTCTCTCTCTCTTATATCATAATAATCGCCTTGAATATAGGGGCGAAAAGTATATTTTTCTAAATTGTGATTGACTTGAGTTTTACTAGGTCAAACCTAACTCTCTCTCTCTCTCTCTCTCTCTCTCTCTCTCTCTCTCTCTCTCTCTCTCTCTCTCTCTCTCTCTCTCTCTCTCTCTCTCTCTCAAGTATTTTTTTTTCCTTATGCAAAGTGAGTTCTTTATTACCCCACAAACTAGAATATGCTTAAGGTACCAATCCCGTCTTCAAGTAGTAATGTGACTTTATAGTACCATAAATAATTTATCTTGATGCAAAGTTTCTTTCACCTATTGATCTGTGTGCGTGGATTTAGTTAATTCACATGGCCTTTTTCTCCATTAGTGCAATCTACGAGTCTGCCACTAAGCTTCCATCTTACTTTGAGACATTTCATGGATTATTTTCCTTTACTTACCGGCAGAATTAACAATGATGGTAATTTTTTTTAACAAGTTCTATCAACAAACTTTTCAAAAAATAAATAGACAAAAGCAGCAATCAATGTGCTTGGGAAATGCAAGCTAGTAAAGTGGTAAATTTTTTGTTTATTTAATTATCTTTATAAAATTATTGTGATAAATTAATTGCTAACTAACCGGAACAATGACCTCATAGCAATATCTCTTGATGATGCAAGATTTATATTCGAAGAAGTCTGCGACATGGATAATATCTTCTAGAAGTGGAATTGATGTAGTGTTGAACGGGGACACTAATGTTATCATCATTAAGAGGTCTAGATTCTGTCCAAAGTGGCTCTTTACCGAGAACATAAGTTAGAAGCATAATCGATTATAATTGGACGACCGAAAAGATTACTTAAAAGTATAATCAAAATGTTAATTAGAATCAAATGTAGCAGCTCTTTTTTCCATCTTCTTTTGCTCCGAAGAACAAAATCGATTGCACCATAGAAGATATTCTTTTCATTGGAAGCGCATGATCAGACCCCATAGAATTTCATTTGAGACGATGGCTTTTCACAAAAAAAAAAAAGAATTAAGATAATGTCTGCTTAGATACCGAAAATTACGGATTTTGCAGCCAATCATGCGCACTAAAAAATTATATAATCCTACTAACGTTGGGTTTCGTTCAGATTAATTTATCAAATGATTTGATAAAATGCAAGTGGACATTTAGACGGGTGAATCACGTTCAAAACTCACCATTTAATCGGGTCTGCCACATTACTTAATATATTAATTTTGTAAACTCGGTGTCGATATTATTCCAAGCAACTAAAGCGTAGGAAATCGATCGATAAAGTGGAAACATGATCCTTAAAACAAATGCCCCACGCAAGCATCTTAGCAGGCATTTTTTTGACAGTGAATTTGGCTGACAGGGGACCATCAAGGACACTATATTTTTCACTAATATTCCTTTTCGATAGCTTGTTCATCTATTCATTTGTAATTTCATGAAGGTCATCACATGCTTATGCGCTAGCTGTTCGCATTCGACATATTCCAAAATTCAGGAACTCGTCAGCATGTGACGCACGACGAAATGATCATCCTGCCCTTCTTTTACTTTGTCCAAAAGATTTGTTCCCCTCTTGAGAATGTGAATTCAATACTAGAATAAATTCAATCCTTTGGCAAGACACTAGGTCGTACATCTCCGACCAAAACACAAGTTCGCGTCACATCTTCATTACTAATTTGACAATAGATCACGACTTCTAAAGAATAAACATGAGAATTCTCATATATGTTTAGCTGGGAAAATTACCAAAAAAAGCCTTAAACCTATTATACATATGTCAATTCAGTCATAACCCTTTCAATTTAGTTAATTTAGTCATAAACATTTTGATCAATTACCAATTTAGTCCTTTTGGCCAATTTTGACCGGAAATTGGTAACATAGACACTGGCCGTCCTACGTGGCACGGTCGGCATTGACATGAACAATTTTTTGCAATTTTTTTAAATTTTTATGAAACTTTTATATATTTTTTCTTCTTTTCTGTTCTATTCTTTTGCCTTTTTCTTTTTTCTTCTCTTTTTCTTTCTTTGCTTTCTTTTTCACTGTAGTAGGCGAGGGTTGCCAGGGCATCGGCCATGGCTAGCAACCCTCCCAGCCACTAGGTTAGGCAAGCCTCGCTAAAGAAAAATAAAAAATATATAAACAATTCGAAAAAATTAAAAATTTTGCAAAAACTGTCCACTTCGATGCTGACCGTGTACGACCGGCGTCCACGTCAGCGATTTCCGACCAAAATTGATCAAAAGGATTACATTAGTAAATGACCAAAAGGTTTATGATTATATTGATCAAATTGGAAGGTTTATGACTAAATTGGCATCCGTACAATATATTTATGACCTTTTTGGGTAATTATCCCCTTTTTAGCTAGCGAGCATTTGTTAATTTTTATACGTGCATGCAAGTGTCTCTCTAGCTTGTTTGAATTTAGTTTCAATCTGGCTGCGTGAGTTGCGCCCGAACTTGTCACTTGACACAAGACAAGAAAATCCGAGCCTCTATAATTATGAATTAATTAAGCTCTGAAAGAATCATCTAGATGGATCATTTTCATTTTACGCATTCAATCTCGACCTAATAGTAATGTTGACTAAAATGTAACTCGAGATTCGCAGGTACAGCACATGTGATGCCAGGCTAGAGAGTCAACATAAGCTATTCCTACGATGATTAATCACCACGCATGTTGATTACGTGGAAGTGAAAGGATTATGGACATGACTCCACTTCGACGTCTTACGTTGGGAACATAAATAGTGAAGGGGCCCCCAAAGAGTCTTTTAACTAATGAGAATTCAACGAGGGTAGAAGAGCATTGTCGCCAAGAGCACAGGGTTCCCCTCCTCTTTCTTTCTTCCATCTCTGTCGCCAAATTTAAAATTGAGAAAAAGACGAAAAGAAGATAAGAGAAAAAGGACGGAACTATCCTCCTCGGCTCTATTTAAGTGTGCATTCGGCTGATTAAGGTGAGACAGATACAGCTTGTGTTGTTGCAGAGATCGATGCATCAGGAGGAGAGTTTTAAAGAGTTTTTCCCCTCCCCAGAGTAAAGTGAGAGAAAGGAGAGCACTGACTTAGAGCTTAATAGGAGCTCTTGTCGTAGGAAAGATGGCACTTAGAGCTATTGCTATTGCATGCATTGTTATGTTGCATATTCCTCGTGACATGTTCGCGTGTAATAGCAGTAAGTGCCATCTTTTCTCGACAAGAGCCCCTTTAATCCTCGAGAAGTTATTGTGTGATCCATCTCTCTCCTACTCGGTCCATCTCTCTCTCTCTCTCTCTCTCTCTCTCTCTCTCTCTCTCTCTCTCCCCATGCACACGCGGGCATGTCTATGTTTGCACAACACGAGATGTTTTCTCTTATGGTCGGTGCTAAGTTTCTTTCTCTTTCTATGTATGCGAGAAATGCTTGTTCCCTGTATTGTTGATGCCTTTTCTTGCTCTACTTAACCAAGCTTGCTTCCGTTCCATAAAAGTCGTGTTCCTTAAATATGATATATGTGCAGTGTGAATGATGTGTAGGATAGATGATAAGCGTGGATTGTTCGAGTAATTTAATTGATATATAGTGGCGAGTTTCTTTTTGCATCGTCCAGTCTCGGATTTTTTAGTAGGTATCTCAATTTCGAGGATCGTTATAAATTATGATTGTCATGCGGGATAATTTTGTTGAGCAAGTAGCCAAGCTAGCTATCTTAATTTGTGCATCGTTTTAGGGGGCTATGCCTATGCATGAACAGGCCAACTTAAAACGCATCTCTATTAGTTTATCTTTATTTTTAATCTGGATAGGCTAAATCCATACGTGGCGTGAGGTCAACATCTTGTAGTGACTTGGTATCAAGGTCACATGCCACTTTCCACGTTTGTCTCTCCTTCTCTTTGTTCGTACATGACTCGGAATCTTTCTTGCTTTTCTATGTGAAATTCATCTTTTTTTTTACTCAGAACTCACGAATCCCTGCTTAACAGAAGAGCATGGCAAAAGGTGCTTTGCTTTTACCACGAGAAAAATGCATAGATTCTTGCTAAGCAGAGGAAAAAGGAAAAAAGGGGAAGGAAACCGAGGGAAAGATAAAGGGGAACCGTAGACCTGCTCGAGTATTGTCAATGTTAGTAAGTTAGGTGGTCACAAAATTGTATTGAGTATATTTCTTTCATATTTATAGTCTGAATTCGAATCGCCAAACATGCATATTATCTTGGAGCCATTCGAAGGAGCGAGGATCGATATACTCCAACCATTCTTCGTTGTAAATGGGACGAGAGAACTGTCACGCTTTGGGAATACTAATCCGGATGTTCCAAAAATCTCATATATTCAAGGTGCGATGTATTCAATTTACATAGTGATGCTTTCCAGTTTTATCTGATTTTGTTGCAAAAGAAGAAAATTATGAATTGCGAAGATGGAAAACGAAATGGATTTACACGCTACAATTGAGCTTGGTTTGGTTTGAAGTTTTCTTCCCACTGCATTAATGCGGGTATGATTCGGCTGCATATTGTCGGCTTCGTGTCAGCAAATGCTCACCCCTAACCTCAAACGATCATGCACAAAAATAATCGCGTATAAATCTGACACATTCAAACCCAAATAAGTCGGGACCCTTACCAAAGGCCTTTCCACCGGTCTATGTGTGAATTAGTTATGCCAAATGCACGCGATAACGCCCGAATCTTCAGAGAATGCTCTAACATCAAGTTTTCGTTTTCTAGAAAAGCTATCCAAGATTATTCACCGTCGTAGTGATTTTCACATAGGCCGCTGTGCATCGATGCAAAGGACCAGAATTTTGGGAAGTCGGGACGATTCGCATAATATGCCGAAAAGAAAGTTTTAAACAACAAAATTGTGAGAAGATGATATCAATTTCCATTCTTTCATATTGGTCCACGAATGTGTTTCATGCACCATCAGCCCACAGATAAGCCTCGATTCAGAATGGGGAAACAGATCGCAGTAAATTCAATATGAAAACGAGAAGCAAAACGCGGTCTCCAGCTACGGTTTCAGCCTCGTTGCCGTCGTGCCGCCCCGCGTATGCGTGACTTCTGCTGCCTAACTTCGACTTCTCATCAATTTTACGAAGCTCCCGCTTTGACCTTTGTTTAGTCGAAATACTCGAGCGTCCGGAAAACATTTAAATATATATAGAATCGTATATAATTTTTCTTTTATAATATCTAAATGGGGTCTCTTTTACGAATTTGAATGGAAAGTTTGTAAGCAAAAATCCAAACTAATTGATAACTACTAGCAAAGAGCTTGACCGGGAACGGATATCTTGCACAGACTTTGTTTAAGCTTTTGACACGAACACCCGAGTAGCTAGAGGTGACAAACAATCTTTTAGGTGTTTCAAGTTCAAATTGAAAACGTTTGACCTCAACATTACCTAGTTTTGAGCACCCCGACCTCTCTCTCCCCGTGCCTGTTATAGATGAAGACTGAAATATGGAAGCAGATTGAAGAAAGCTTGACAAGGCGTAAGTTTCAAGAGAGTTCCCTTCCTAATACCTTAGAAAAAAAAAAGAAAAAAAAAAGCAAAACATGAACTTGATTTCACATTCACTCCATGCATATATTGAGTAATATGTGGGTGTGGAGATCGTTAAGTCTTGTACTTTTTTTTTTTTACTTTTTAAATTTTATGAGTCGTGAGTATTTGCAACAACTAAAATGATTAACATAACGAAGCATTTCTGGAATTGATGAAATTAAGAGCAAGGGCACATGGCTACCGGAAAAATACAAGCATTTGCAGAAGTGCGTGGAGAGGAGTAAGGCAGCTACTAGTATTTAAAGATATATTTTTGTTTATGATTACTGCATATATAATATGGGATTTCCTCGTCAATGTGCCAGTGTTGTGTTTTTATCATTAAGAACAAAATACTGGCACACTAACAAGGATAATCCCATATCATACTGCAGTAATTAAGAACAAAATACATTTTCAATCTCTAGTAGCTACCTTATTCTGCAACTGCGTGTAATTCTTTGGTAGTCAATGTCCAGTTGCTCGCATTTTCATCAACTTTACAGATGCCACATTATATTATCATTTTAGTTGTCGCGAATATTTACGAGACTCATAAAATGAAAAAAAAGAGTAAAAATATAAAACTACGGATCTAACTATCACCATATCTACAGATAACTCAATATAGCAAATGATCGAGAAAGCTTGTGACAGTGAGAGGAATTCACTCACAAACGTGTGATTTGGAAAGTTCAAGCATGGCATCCACTCCATGTCCATTCCTCACCAGTGACCATTGTAAGGAAGGGATTCCGATCAAGAACGTACGTCAAACTGAGTGTAGCCGGTGAGGATGAGCGCTGGAAACGGAGCTTCTGGCAGGATTGGTTCACTTCGAGCCTTCTCCGCCAGAGGCATAGCAGAACAGAGCCCTCTTGATGCTTCGCGAAATCGAGGTCGAACGAGAAACCGTCACACGGAATACGCCAGTTACAATGATTGACGTCTCTCGTGCGCAGCGAAGATAAAAACGGGGGTAGAACCGGGAAGCATTCAGCAATGGTCAAGGAGCGAGTGCTCATGGGCGATTGACGAAGAGCATCTCACAGATAACCCACCTCTCCGAATATATTCCCCTTCTCCTCCTGAGAAAAAGCGAAACCTCCCCTGTTGGTCTAGCGATGCCGCATCCCCCAATCTCCTTGAGCAAGCTGTCACAGAGGGACAGGTTCCCTCCACGGTAAGCCGCGTGTCTCCCCTCTAGAGAAGGTCGTTCAGGAACGGCTTCTTCGATTTCCATTCATCCTCAGACGACCTATTCACGCGCGCCTCCCCTCCACCTTCCCGAACGATCTTAAGGGCGCACTCCCCCGTGTCGGTCCAGTCAATTCTAGATTTTACCGCTCGTGTGCTTCGAGTAAAGTTTGAATTCAAGATCATAAGAAGAGAAGCAAACTCCATTGCCATCTAAGCCAACACCTTATTAGTGCTCGGACATCACCTGACTGCAATATGGGAAACAAACATGCATTTGTTTTTTAGATCTAAACTCCAACGCCCACAAATATTTATCGCGAGCGGCCTCCAACACCACATGTTGACAAAAGCTCGATGTGAACTATGACAGAGCAGAGCGATTTAAAAATATAGTCACATATCAGCTACATGGTCCTCAAGAGAACTTCATTTATATGACTTGGGTAATTTATTCTTCAAAATTATCTAGCATTAGGGGTGTCAAAACCAAACACAATACCCGAACCGAAACACGAATCGACCCGACCCGAACACAAAATTTTCTTATTGGGTCGGGTTGGGTCTCAACTTGTTTGGGTAACAATAAAAAGAATTGGGTATTGTTTGGATCTATTGGGCTTGGGTACCCAAGCCCAACCCAAACAATAAGCCAACTCAAACAATAACCAAAATCCTTAAAATCTCTCCTCCTCCCAGGACCTGCCGCCGACTTCTTCTTCCCCGGGTTCTGCCGCGCCGCCTTCGTCGTTGTAGAGGGAGACGGAAAGGGACCGACCTCTCTCTCGTTGTACATTGGGATTTGGACCAGGACCATGGGATAGGCCGAGTTGCCCAGCTCGACGTCGTCCTTCATGGGCTCCCACCTGTACCGCTTCTCCGGCTTCCGGCCGAAGAGCTTCACCAGGAGGATGACAACGGCCATGTACACCCTCTCGATGAACAGCATCAGCGACATGGCCAAGCACAGGACCACCGCGATCCTGAGCATCGGGACGAGCAGCGGCGCTTTGATCTGAGCCCAAATCAAGGACAGTTGCATGGAGATGTCGTCTCTTGCTCCTTCGAACGTGTCGGGAAGGAGACTAGTTGCGGAGAGCCGGTCCATTTCGATGGAGACTCGCTTGCTCTGTTTTTCGATCTCGAAACAGAGCAATGGGAGAGAAGAAGAATGTGATGCTAGGGAGTAGAGCTGATGAAAGCAAGTAGATCTCTGTGATCTGGTAATCGAGTTATCTGAAGAAAACAGAGAATTTGAGAGAGAATATTTGCTTTGCGATATTGTTTCGGGTCAAGCAAAGCGAAGGCAAGAAAAAAGAAATGGGAGGCGAGCTGGAAATGTCGGTGAACCGTTCGCTCAAAGATCACTCCTCTTGATGCATTGCAGAAGAGACCCACCAAAAAGAACGACACGAAAAATGGAAAAGAGAAGACGAATCAGTAATCGACGAAGACGGACGGACAAACTCTGTCAAGAAAAATCGGAGGGGTGGTCGCCGAGCTTTCAGACGACGGCGTAGTCCCAGGCCAGGGAGTCGACGACAGGCCTCAGCCATTCCACGGATCTCTGAAGAGCTCTCATGGCGGAAGTACTGCCGACGCCTGCGGCGACGGCGGTTCCCAGGACAATGAGGCCGAAGCTGACGCCTGCGGCGGCGGGCTCGTTGACGACGCGGAGTCCTCCTGCTGCGGCAGCAACAATGCCGGGACGGCAGGCGCAAAAGGCGGTGATGGCGCGGCGGCGGTTGAATCGCTGAGGCCGGGGCGGTGATGCACAGGGTGTTGCTGGGAAGATGATGAATTCGGGATCCGCAATAATGGCGTCTCTCTCGCTATCTCTATCTCTGAATTCATTGTTTGAAACACAAAACTCGACCCGACCAAACCCAACATGACCCGGCCCGATCATGGAGCTTTATCTTGTTCGGGTCTTGTTTCGGGCCGGGTCGAACACATATGTCCAATATTTGGGTCGGGTCGGGTATCACGAAAATCCGACCCGACCCGACCCATTGACACCCCTATCTAGCATCACTTGAGTTAGTCCATGAAAAAGAACGATTCTTCAAAATTAGAAGTGAATACTATCAACCGATGCACTAATTTTTTCAGCCCATACTCTTTGGTTGAAGTGCGAACCGTCGAACTGGTGACCTAGCGAGCACATGGCTAGTTTTGCATGCCACATCAACGCCATCAGCAGTTCGCCGAGAAATCAGGGGAAAATTACCAAAAAAGTCTTAAACTTTTTGCAATTATGTCAATTCAGTCCTAAACCTTTTTTTTTGCCAATTCAGTCCTAAACCTTTTGCAATTGTGCCAATTCAATCCATCCGGCCACTTTTGGCCGGCCGGCTTGACGTGGCAATTTTTAATAAATTTATTATTATTTTTCAATTTTTATTTTATTTTTTTCTCTTTCTTTTTTTTTCCCTATCTTCTTCCCCGGTCGCCGGTCCGGCGAGAGGCTGAGGCCGGCGAGATCCACCTCGCCGGCCATGGGCGAGGCTGGCCCTCGCCGGCACTGGAGAGGCCTCGCCGTCGCTAGGCGAGCTCGACCTTGCCCGGCAACGGCGAGGTCTCGCCAAATCTGGGCGGCCTCACCGTCGCCGAGCGAGGCCTCGCCCGGTCATGGCGAGGTCGGCCTCACCCGGCGACGGCGAGGCCGCCTAGATCTGGCGAGGTGGACCTCGCCGTCGTCGGGCGAGGTCGAGCCTCGACATGGCCAGGCGAGGTCGAGCTCGCCAAGCGACAGCGAGGTATCGCCAGATCTGGGCGACCTCGCCGTCGCTGGGCGAGGTCGACCTCGCCTAGCGACGACGAGGCTGGCCCTCGCCAGTGCCAGAGAGGGCCAGCCTCGCCCATGGCCGGCGAGGTCCACCTCGCCGGCCTCAGCCTCTCGTCGGTCACCGGACTGGCGATCGGGGAAGAAGATAGGGGAAAAAAAATAAAATAAAATTCGAAAAATTGTTAAAAATTGCCACGTCAGCCGCCCGGCGTTCACGTCAGCGCCGGCCGGCCAAAAGTGGCCGAATGGACTGAATTGGCACAATTGCAAAATGTTTAGGACTGAATTGGCCAAAAAAAAAATTTAGGACTGAATTGGTACAATTGCAAAAAAGGTTTAGGATTTTGTTGGTAATTTTCCCAGAAATCGGTCATATTCCAACCAAAGTACATCAATTACAACATATTGATAGTTTAGTGTATTAGAAAAATTAAAATCAAAATTCAAAGATAAGATTGCGAAGTCTGCCTAAGTTTAGTAACCATGAATGCAAATCACTGCGGGAAAAGTATGAAAAAAGTTTTAAACCTTTTACATTGGTGTGAATTCAATCCTAAACCTTTTAATATAGTGTCAATTTAGTCCTTCCGACTAATTTTGGCTAGATACTATTGACGTGGACGCCGGGGGGCCTACGTGGCACCGCCGGCGCTAACATTAACAATTTTAAGTAATATTTTTTGAATTTTTTATTCTTTTTTCTTTTTTTTTCTTTTTTTTCTTTTTTTCTTTCTTTTCCTTTTTCCTTTCTTCTTCTTCTTCCTTTTCTGGGGACTGGCCATAGGCCATGGCCATGGCTAGGCGGGCTAGCCTCACCTGAGCGAGGGTCGCCTCGCCCGGCCAGGTGAGGGCAAGGCCTGGCCAGGCGAGGGCTCCCCTCGCCTGATCTGGCCTAGGTGAGGCCGACCCTCGTTGGGCCTATTCAACCACATCGCTCATCGCGCCACCTTCATCCTGCCCCTATTTGCTAGTCTTCACGTCGTCATCGTTGCACAGTCGGTCCAAGCTCCTATTCGTTGCTTGCTGCGTTATCATCCCTCTCGCCCGACGCCATTGCAATGCCACTTGTCGTCTCACCACCATCCAGCCAACACTAACAGCTTCAACAAGGTCCCAACACTATCAGATCAGACACTCCACTGCTGACTCGCTGCCTAGTTGCCTTCGCCGTTGCTCGTCGCCCAGGCCAGGGCGGCCTTGCCGGGCGTCTCCTTCGCCCGAGCGAAGCCCGACGAGGTCGCCCTGGCCTGGGCAAGGGCCGGCCTCGCCAGATCTGGCGAGGGGAGCCCTTGCCTAGCCATGGTCGGTGGCCAGTCACCGGAAAAGGAAGAAGAAGAAGAAAAAAGAAAAAAAGAAAAAAGAAAAAAATCAGAAATAATAATAACAAATTAGATAAAATATTTAAATATTATTAAATCGACCAAGTCATCGCCGGTGGTGCCACGTAAGCCGGCCGGCATCCATGTCAGCAAAATCAGGCCAAAATTAATCGAAAGAACTAAATTGGCATCAAGACAATAGGTTTATGAATTTTTTGAAACTTTTCTCAAATCACCCCATATCTCAAGAAGTGCAAGTCATGATTCATGAGATAAGTGCCTTCAAAACCCAAACCCAATCGGGAGAGTACTCAACGAGAAAAAAAAAAAAAGAGTTTCTTCTGTTTATCTCTTAGCCAGTCAGACGTGATTTACTACAGTTTAAAAAATAGACAGCTGCTTGAAATTGGGAAGTTCGACCATATCTTCTTCACTCGGCATTCAGATTTATTGAATCAAAGACTTATATGATACATGATATGACAAAATGTGGGTCTTGGGTTGACTTAGTAAATTTCCTAATGGGAAAGCTTAGATTGGGTTCAACATGTGAATAGGAGACCCACGTGGGGCAGTCTTCGCTGAACATTCTCTTAAGAAGTTGAGTGCTAATTATGTGCTATGATTTAGCTAACCTCGTACAAATCACCTTGTTCTAGAAAATTTATTAAAAAAAACAAATCGATATGGCTATTTGTAGCTGCTTTGGTGCCATGAGCTCAACAGCATTCCACCGACCAAGGACGAAATTAAATGAGTTCGTCAGGTATCGCATCTTGATTTGTTACGTCATATTGCAAATGAGTATTGCCCTGTCAAGTTATTTTCTCGTTATGTTCTTCGTATGATTTGCCATATTCTGCTGCACGTGATTATTCTTATTTTATGTCATTTTATCGTTATGTCTTACATCAGATCTGTCATGTCGGGTTGCATGTAATTATTGCTATAACATGTCATTTCCATCATCATTCACATTCGATTTGTTTTGTCTCACTACGTGTGTTTATTGCCAATTTCGTACGATATAATTGAATTTTGCATTTTGATTGACATTCGCATGAACATTTTCACACACAAAGCGGAATCACGCCATCATACATGGAAAAACAGCCTCATAAAATAATAGCATGGTCAATAAGAGTGTTTTCGCGACATTTCCAACTTTTAGAACTTAGCCAAAAATAAGAGCCACGGTATCATGCATGCTTAGGAAACCAGTTGATGAATTTTTAGAACTTAGCCAAAAATAAGAGCCGCGGTATCCGTTAACGGCTAGATTTTGGCTATTCCAAATAATCGTTGGTTGCGTAAAAAAAAAACAATCAAAGATCGACCCCTAAACAAAAATACCATTGTCATAGTTTGCTCCCGCATTTCATTTAAGACCACGCATCTCGCATGCCGATCTCGTGGCCTCTCCAAAATGTTATCACGGAGAAGCACACGTAATGTCGGAGCTCCTAGATTGAATAGACGAGGATCAATTATGAAATTCAAAACATGACCAAAAGTTGAGGATTTTCATAAGATGACAAAAAGTTTAAGGTAAAATTGGGTCTGAAGTTAAAATTGAGAATTATTTAGGGTATTAGGCCTTCTTTCTTATGCAAAGTAAGTTCTTTACTACCCCACAAACTGGAATATGCTTCCGGTATCAATTTGTGAGTTTATAGAACCATTATTAATTAATCTTAGAAGCAAAGTTTCTTCTACCTCTTGATCTGTGTGTGAAATGGATGGTTTCATCGCCTTTTTCTCCATTAGTGCAATCTACCGGTCTGCCACTAAGCTTCCATCTTATTTTGAGGCCTTTTATGGATTATCTTCCTTTTACTTACCAGAAAAATTAACAACAATACTATTCTTTTTAACAAGTTCTCTCAGCAAACTGGTTAAGAAATATATATATATATATATATATATAAAGCAGCAATCAATGTGCTCAGGAAATGCAAACTAGTAAAGTATAAATTTTTTTGTTTATTTGATTGTCAATATGAATTTATTGTTATAAATCAATTTTCAATAAACCGGAGCAATAACTTCATAACAATATCTATTGAATAATGCAAGATTCATATTTAAAGAAGTCTACGACATGGAAAAGGTATCTTAGCAGTGGAATTCATGTAGCGTTGAAAGGGGACACTCAACATCATATGTTATCATCAACTAGTGTTCAAGATTCTGTGCAAGGCGGTTCTTTACCAAGAACATTATGTAAGAGTATAATCGATTACAATTGGGCGACCGAAAAGATTACATAATATTATAATTGAAATGTCAATTAGAAACGATTTCAACGAATATAGCAGCTCTTTTTCCATCTTCTTTTGCGCCAAAGAACCAAATCAATTGCACCATAGAAGATTTTTTTTTCAGTGAAAGCGCATGCTCAAACCTTGTAGAATCTCAAATGACATGATGGCTTTTCACTGAAAAAGAAGAATTAATTAAGATAATGTCAATTTAGATACCAAGCATTATGGATGTTGAAGCCAAATCGTGCGCATTAAAAACTTATATAATCCGAGTAATGTTAAGTATATTAAGATTAGTCTATCCGATTAATATATTGAATGACTTAACAAAATGTAAGTGGATATTTAGATGAGTGAATCACATACAAAACTCACCATTCAATTGGGTCTATCTCATCATTTAATATATTAATTTTGTAAACTTTGTATTCGTGTAGCGTAGGAAATCGATCAACAAAATGCAACAAGGCCCCACCAAGGACAATGTATGTTTGACTAAATACCCTTTTGACAACTTGTCATTTATCCATTTGTAATTTCACGAAAATCATAATATGTTTATGTCCTAGCTGTTTGAATTCAACATCCACTTTTCCAAACTTCTGGACCTCGTTAACATGTGACAGACAAAAAAGTGATCATCATGCCCCTCTTTTACTTTGGTCAAAAGGTTTGTCCCCCTCAACCTTTGGCAAGATATGGGATCATAGATTTAAATATCTCCAAACCAAACGTAAGAGAAGCAAAACGACAGTCGATGGTTTGTTTTGCACTCTTATTACTAATTTGATGATCAATTTGACCAGTCACGACATATAAAGAATAAACATGAGAATGTTATATCCGTTTAGCAAAGGAAACTTGCATGTGTCTCTTTAGTTTGTTTGAATTTATGTTTCAATCTAGCTAATTGAGTTACGACCAAACTTGTCACTCGACACAAGATAAGATAATCCGACACTCTATAATTACCAAATATGTTCTGAAAGAATCATCTAGATAGGCATTTTACGTATTCTATCTTGACTTAACAGTCTTCGGTGACTAAAATATAACTTGAGATCGCAGGTACAATACATGTGATGCTGGGCTCGAGAGTCAACTTAAGCAATTCTTAGAATGATTAATCATTATGCATGTTAATTATGTGGAAATGGAAGCATCATGGATATGACTATAGTTGGACGTCTACTTTGTTTGTAGTAACAATGAATTCAACAAGGGGCCCCCGCAAAGAATCTTTTCACAGATGAGAACGGGATGCTGATGGAAGCATTGTCGCCACCAGCACAAGTTCTCTCCCTCTTTCTTTTCTGTCTTTATCCCCAAATTTAAAGAAGATAAGAGAAATGGACGGAACTATCCTGCCGAGAGCTCTATCTAAGTGTGCATTGGGTTGATTAAGGTGAGGCAGATACAGATTGTGTTGTTGTAGAGATCGATACATCTGGAGAGTTTTTAGTAGTTTGTCCCCTCCAAAAAAAGAAAGAGAAAGAAAGGAGAAGACTTGATTTGGAGCTTAGTAGGAGCTCTTGTCGCAGGAAAGATGGCACTTAGACCTATTGCTTTTGCATGCATTGCTATATTGCATATGCCTTCTGATATGGTCGCGTGTAATAGCTGCAAGTGCCATCTTTTCTCGACAAGAGTGCCTTTAACCTCGAGAAGTTATTGCATGGTCCATCTTTCTTCTACTTGGTCCATCTCTCTCTCCCTCCCTCCCTCCATGTGCACGCCGGCGTGTCTATGTTTGCACGACACGAGATGTTTTCTCCTATGGTCCGGCCTAAGTTTCTTTCTCTTTCTATGTATGCGAGAAATGCTTGTTCCCCATATTATTGATGCTTTACTTGTTCTGCTCTGACCAAGCTCCATTCCGTTGTGATCGATAAAAGCCATGTTCCTTATACGTGATATCTATGCAGCGTGATGTGTAAGATAGATGATAAGTGTGGATTGTTTGAGAAATTTAATTGATATATTGCTGCGAGTTTCTTCTTGAATCGTTTAGTCTCGGGTTTTTTTTTATAGGTATCTCAATTTCGAGGGTCATAATTAATTGTGATTGTTATACACTGACAATTTTGTTGAGCATGTAGCCAACCTAGCTCGCTTACTTTTTGCATGGTTTTAAGGGGCTATGCCTATGCATGAACAGGCTAACTTAAAACATTTTGTAGTGAACCAAGTGAAGTACTGAAGAAATTTCATTCATATATTCCCGTATACCACCTTTCCTTCAATCTTTACTTCAAAAAAGTGTGGACTCACATGAACCCACTTATTATTTTTAAGAGCAAACAGATGTGATTTAACTTGATATGAACAAGGTATATGTTTTGGAATAAAAACTCCCATGATAAAATGGATGTATATACCGAGAAAAATAATCATCGATCTCGACATTAGGATGAAGAAAAAGAAATCACATAATCTAAAAAATCTCTCGTTAAGTAAGTCGGTTTCTTATGAAAATATTGTATGTAATAAGTTCATCTTTTGTCCTCGAGCTTATAGTTATATACATTTTAGATCATATTATACTTTCATCAACATGGGATGTGGCCTTAGAGCTACTTTTAACCCTTTACATCCAATCTATTCTTTTCCAAGCTCAAATTCCGAATTGAACATGAGTGGTGCTAAGGATACAAAGATGGACGTACAAAACTTGTTCACGAAGCGATATGTACCGAACAAACCCAATTGGTTTCCTGTTTCGAAAGTGAAGATGTTGGGTCATTATTACAGGCAGTTTAACCGGGCCAGACATGTTTATACATAAACTATAGAGTTTCATTAGCTTCGTCTGCCGCAGAACCAGAGAGCTTCTGGGTCATAGGGAACTGGAATAGAGAAGGAGAAAGAACATAGAATTTAGGCGCGTCAAAAGGAGAAATCTAAACAGCTTCCTCTTCCACGACATCAAGGTGATGGTGCCACTTTCCACTTTTGTCTCTCCTTCTCTTATTTCGTACATGACGTGAGATCTTTCTTGCTTTTCCCTGTGAAAATTCATCTTTTTTGACTCAGAACTCACGAATCCCTAATTAAAAGAAGAGTGGCAAAAGGTGCTTTGCCTTTACTACCAGAAAAATGCAGAGATTCTTGCTAAGCAAACGAAAAGTAAACAAAAGGAGCCGTAGACCTGCTCGAGTATTGTGTGTTCATTAGGTGTTATGATCCAAGCGAATATTAGCAAGTTATGTGGTCACATAAATGTATTGCGTATTCCTCTTTCTTATTTAGGTTCTGCCAATTTTGCGAAAAATGAATGACTTGGAAAACATATTCCTAAAATGATCTTTTGTTTCGCTATAAGTAATTAGTCAATAAAAAATATTTTCATTATCGATAACAACTTACGTCTAAATATTTTCGTGGGCGATAAGTATATTTTTCATCACCGTTCACTCATTTTTATAAGCGATACAATCGATCATTTTTATGAAAGTGTTTTTCAAGTTATTCATTTTCCCCGAAACAAATGAAGCATGTTGGAGCCATTCTAAGGAGCGAGGATCATTATACTCCAACCAGTATACATTGTAAATGAGATGATGAAAGAACCGTCCCACTGGGTGAATGCCAATCTCGTATATCCAAGGTGTGGTCTGGGCCCAATCTTGGGCTACAGTGTAAGTGACCTTTGTGATAGTAATTTGCTGTGATCAATTCACATGATGATGCTTTGGAGTGCTTTAGCCACGTCCAGTTTCATCTGATTTAGTTGCAAAAGCAGAAAATAATGAATTACGAAGATGGGAAAGAGAACAAATTTACACACTTGCAAATGTGCTTGGTTTGGTTTATAGTTTTCTTCGCACCATATCAAGATGGTAAGAATCGGCTTCACGTGCTCGCCCTTAACCTCAAACGATCATGCACGGAAAAACCGAAAAAGAAAAAGACAAATGATAGAGCCGCAGTACACACTTACAAATAATATCATGCATGGTTAGGAAATCAGTTGATGAATTTTTAGAACTTAGCCAAAAATAGAGCTGCGGTATCTATTAACACCTAGATTTTGGCTATTCCATATAATCATTGATTGCATAAAAATTAGAGATCAACCCCTAAACAAAAATATCCATATACATAGTTTGCTTTTGCATTTCATTTAAGACCATGCATCGCGCATGCCGATCACGTGGCCTCTCCATAATGTTGTCACGGACAAGCGCACATAACTTTGGAGCTCCTAGATTGAATAGATAAGCATCAATTATGAAATTCAAAACAGAAGAGAGAGCATCCGCCGTGGATTGACTGTCTTTTTGAATGCGAAGTTGGAAATCAAAACCCAAGAGAATTGAACTTGCTAAAATCACGATCGACCAGAGACAAAACTAAACCGCATGAGAAGGTGGGGTTTGAAAACGAGATGAGATTTTTTTGGGTAAATATCATTAACCACCTCAAAGTCCTGCTCTTCATCAGATCTCCCTATATACCATCATCACTTCATCTCTCCCAGTTGGTCTCACATTATCACTGAGGGAATCCACTCTCTCAGCAACATCGATTGATCTACACAATGAGAGGAAACAAGGCAGCAACTAGAGATTGAAGTAGAGGTATAATATTTTGTTCCTGTGTGCTCGAGCCTCAAGAACTAGTAGAATGCCTCGTATCCCTCTCATTGTGCGCTTCAGGCTCCTCCAACTCCTCTCCACGCACTACTGCAAATGCTTGTATTTCTCTATATCTCCGAGGAATGCGTGCATATCTCATTTGACTATGTATATTTAGATTGATTAGAATTGATATTGTGATATCTCGTTGCATTAGATAGTCTCTTATATAGTTGCTTGTTGTACTCATCTCTTATAGTATAATTTTGCGGATCATATTATTATGGGTGCGCCTTTTCCACTTCTCATTTGGTTTAAACACTTCATTTTTTGTATTTTGACCATACCATCCATTGTGTGGCCCACCACTTCTGTTACAACTTTACAAAAGCTGTCCATCAACTCTTTTTATTTTTTTTCTTTTTTTTTCTTGTGGGTCTACTTTTCTTCTTCTTCTTTCTTTCCGTGCCTGTGAGCTCTTGCAAATCGTCTCTCTATTTTCTGTCTTTGCTGGCCATTCTCTTCTTTCATCTTGAGAAGAGAGGATCTTAGTGGGTCTCATTCCGAATAATGTTCTGACTTTAGGTTTTCATATCTAGGTGGATTACAGTAACACCTCGTTGTGAACTATGACAATGAGACCAGCCAAAAACACCAGTCTTCAGCTTTCAATCACAAGCATCTTTAGAGGGTCAAAAGGGACAATCGAGAGCTTAAGTCCGAAATCTCGAGAATGAGAATGCGGCTCGGCGAGCTGGAGAAGAAGCAGATGTTTATGAAGCAGGGGATGATGGTCAGGCTGGAGGAAAGAAACAGAAATTGGGTAGAAAATCCATAGGGTCGGAAGGGAATCCCGGTAGATTTAGGAGATATTCAGCTTCTAGCTGATAAAGATATGCATACACTAGCAATCTTTTCAGACAACATGACCATTCATGGGTCCATCTCTTGCTTTTCGTATTACAACCACCCAAATTTTACGGCATAAGTTTGAGAAAATAGTAAAATGGAAACACGAATTGTTATTCGCTATTACATGGAAGCAAAGCGAACAATGCAATCATGTTTTGGAGGTGAAAAGAACAGAAAAATACGGTAAGAACCATTTCAAAGATGATTTAAAGATTCGCATATAGGATCCAAAATGTCGAATGAAGGCCTTGACTAAACTTCTCTGGTTTTTGCTCAATCATGTCTGCATATTCCCAAGATCTGCATTCACCAAAAAGGAAACAGGAATTCAGAAGGCATATTGCTACTGATCTCATAATCAATCCACCCTGAAACCAATTCCCCTAATCCTCACGTTCCGTGTACATTCGACTTTGCCTTGCCTCCCAAAATATTTTCAAACTCTGAGCTGGAGATGAACGAACTTTCGCACTGAAGTAGAGCTTTTCGCATCGATCATATAATTTGTCATTGTTTTACGATTTGATCACCATCAAATAGTCGTCATAATCTGAACTTTTTCTATAGACTTATATGGATATTCAAGTGTGAATGTTACAGAAAAGGTGCAGAAGCTGGCTGTGCTTTGCAAGCACAAAGAAAAAAACACAGAAAAGAGAGTCAGAGAGAAGAGAGTGTACACCCGTAAGAAAAATGCTTACTGCATTCATGCGTAATAATTGAATAACAACTTAGCCTTTTAGATAGGCCATACACCAACAGAAAATCCCAGAAAAGTAGCCACAACAATTGACCCACTATGCTGAACTATCTACCCACTATCCTGAACAAGTGTGCAGCAACAAACATGCTGCAACAGATTCCTATAAACTAGGACAACCAACTAGGCTTTATTATAAAAAAAACAAACAAATACTTTGACTAATTCAACAGTGAATTCGATCATGGGGACTGAAAGACTTCAAAGCATGCCCATCAGAGTCGTTGGCAACACCATGAACCCAAAAAAAGAAGGGAAATAATAAAGATGTCATTTTCTCGGTGTGGTCGTCTGAGTCTTATTAATATGTTCTTGTCAATTGGAAGTTTGAAAATGCAAGAAAAGACAAAAAGGCAACGATGGACTTGTCATTGCTGCAGGACACGTACGTAGAAATATCCCACTATGACATGGACAAAAGTTAGCTGCTTCTCCGAACATTCATTTGAAAGATGATTGTTAATTCAAATAGAACGTCAGACAACGAATGTGAGACGGACTATTATTATAAGAGTTAGAGGAGGCGGCTAGCGCCTATCATCCCTCTTCTTCTTGTCACCTATCAAGTGAAGAAGATTGCCAACAGTCATGCGGCCCTAAAGGGATTCGAGGATAGAGCCTGAGAGTATCAGGTCCGGGATTCGATCCTTGCGAGCATTGCACACACATATACATAGAAGAGATGAGTGAAACTAAAAGAAATAAAAATAAAAAAAATGAAGAAGGTTATATAGCTACCAATTGAGAAAGTGTTCATTATGATATTGCAGAATTTGATTCAAAGCAATTGATGAGCCAAGCAATGTGAGTGTCTATGACCAACGAATGGTTGAAAATTGCATAAATTGTTGGGTGATTTTGGGGTTTCTCTTACCCTTAAAGCTAACTTAAAGGACGAGACTTTTCCCGCGCTTATAAATCAATCGTCAGTTCCTTTCATAATCGATGTGAAATAACCATGACTTGACGAGAAAATGGTGGGGAAGTTACCCGCGGATGAGCTAGTAGCTTCCTGATCGCTCCATATATAAGCACAAGCCTCCGCATAAAGTTGGAGCCAAAATCAACAAAGCTGGACTTGGAACTTCCTCACATCCTTCAACCAAAGGGGCGAAAAAAGAAGTGAAACCATGATGACTGCATCAGATATATGGACTCACCTCGGCTCGGTCGTGGCCGGGCTGATATTCGCGTGGGCCGTGCCCCAGCTCCGCATGCACGTCGAGGACTATGCTCACAAGGCCGTGGGCCACTTCTATCCGTTCATCGAGATCACGTTTCCGGAGTTCGCGGGTGAGCGGCTGGAGCGGTCTGAGGCCTACATTGCGATCCAGAACTACCTGAACGCGAGCGCCTCTGCCCAAGCCAAGCGGCTCAAGGTCGAGTCCGTCAAGGACAGCCAGTCCCTCGTCCTCAGCATGGACGACAACGAGGAGGTCGTCCACGAATTTGAAGGGGTCAAGCTTTGGTGGTCGTCGTCCCAGATCATCTCCCGGAACTCCACGATTTCCTTACCTTATAGAAGGTAGATAAGATATACATATAATATATAGTGGAATTACCAATTTATTGAAATCTGTGTCGTTATGCTTAATTACTGGTTTATCTGCTCTTTCTGTGTGTCCACGTGGTTGTTAGAAAGTAAACATTGTAAGTGTTTTTTTCCTGATGATGAAATTCTGGACTACCCTCAGACCTGTCTCTGATCGAACAAGCCCAAATCAATGGGTCGTTGCATTTGCCACCAGGTTTTATAGGCTGACCTTCCACCGGAGACATCGGGACTTGATCACCGGCTCTTACATAAAGCACGTCCTGGCTAAGGGGAAGGCTGTGGCCGCCGACAACCGGCAGCGGAAGCTCTTCACCAACAACCCAAGCTCGAACTGGGATTCGAGCAAGTGGAGCCACGTGACATTCGAGCACCCCGCAACGTTCGACACCCTGGCGATGGAGCCAAGCAAGAAGATGGTGATCATGAACGACCTCCTCAAGTTCAAGCGAGGGAAGGAATACTATGCGCGGATCGGCAAGGCGTGGAAGCGTGGCTACCTTCTCTACGGCCCACCAGGGACTGGCAAGTCGACCTTGATTGCCGCGATGGCCAACTTCCTCAACTACGACATGTATGACCTTGAGCTGACGACGGTCAAGGACAACACGGAGCTGAGGAAGCTGCTGATTGAGACGTCTGCGAAGTCGCTCATAGTGATCGAGGACATCGACTGCTCGCTTGACCTGACTGGTCAGAGAAAGACGAAGAAGCAAGAGAAAGACGGCGACGAAGAGAAAGCAGATCCTATCAAGAGAATGACCAAAGGCGGGGAAGAGAGCAAGGTCACGCTCTCAGGGCTCCTGAACTTCATCGACGGACTATGGTCCTCGTGCAGGGGCGAGAGAATCATCGTGCTGACAACAAACTTCATCGAGAAGCTCGACCCAGCCCTAATCAGGAGAGGCAGGATGGACATGCATATCGAGATGTCTTATTGCTGCTTCGAGTCGTTCAAGCTGCTTGCGAGGAATTACTTGGGCATAGAGTCGCACCCGCTGTTCGCGACAGTGAGGCGGCTGCTGGAGGAGACGAAGATGACTCCGGCAGACGTGGCGGAGAACTTGATTCCCAAGTCGGATGATGAGGACGAGGAGGCTTGCTTGGTGGGATTGATTGAAGCGCTCGAGAAGGCGAAAGAGGACGCCAGGAAGAAATTAGGAGGAGGAAAAGCAGCAGCAGCAGCTACAGCAACGGCTGAGAAAGCAGCAGCAGCAAAAGCAAGGTCGTTCATTGCATTAACTTTTAACAAATTGAGAAACTGGGGTTAAATTGGTTCCCAATCTTTCTCCAATATTGATCCTTACATTGATCAAATAGATGTGATTCAT
Source organism: Syzygium oleosum (assembly GCF_021117445.2). Lineage (NCBI taxonomy): Eukaryota > Viridiplantae > Streptophyta > Magnoliopsida > Myrtales > Myrtaceae > Syzygium > Syzygium oleosum. The sequence goes on from NW_026607504.1 coordinate 7,052,106, forward strand.
TTCCACGAGGCACCAAACTTTGTTGTTCAATCTCAAAACAGAGTGAGGTGGGAGAAGAAACCCGTGCTAAGTCACGTGAGTTGAAGAAAATATTAATTACTTGGAGGAATGTTTGCATCTTTGTATTTTAGATAAAATTACTTGGAGAAATGTTTGCATCGCCACTCTGCTTTTGAGTCTAAAAAACCAAAAACAAAAAATAGTGGCAAAATTAGAATATTTGCTTTGTGATTTTTGCTTTTGGTTTATGTTGTCATTTTGTCAAATTTCTAATTTTAAAAATTTTAGATCAAAACAATTAATACATCATCAATTTAGCGATAAAATGTTCATTTAATAGCCAAACTTATTCGGTGAGGGTAAGTATGTATCAAGGACTAATAAGAGGTCAAGCATTGCCGTTGAAATTGGTTAGCAACATGCTTCATTTACATTGTGGGTCCGTATTTTAAGATTTTGAGAACAATGATTTGTCTAACGTGGTACCAAAGCACAAGCTAAGGGTTCAAATCCTCGCACTAGTTTTCTCTTGCCTTCTATTCTTGCTATCCTGTTTGTTTTCCAATCTCAATTAGCGAGGACCGTCAGCCCCTGGCCAAGGCTCGGCCACCCCTGCATGCCATTCTTCACTCTCGCTGGCCCTTCTCGGCGATGGTGGGACGGCGGCAACGAGGGCTTGTAGCCCTTCCCGCCTAGTTTCTTCCCTTTTTATAAATTTAGCTTATTTTAAATATAATTTGTATTAAAAATCATATTTGAACTAAAATGATGTCGTTTTAGTTTTATGTTTCATTATTTAGCTATGTCATCGCTACATAGGAGAGCGAAATATTATAAAAAGCCACATCAGCATTTTTCGTTAGTCAAGTTGGACGGAGTTAATAAAAGGACTCAATCACCAATTTGATAAAATTTAGGACTTGATTGCATTTTTTGTAAGGTTTAGGACTCAATTGTACATTTGTGATAAGTCTTAGGACTTATAATGTACTTATCCCTTATTTTTATTATTATTTTTTTATTCTTTCTTTTCTTTTTTTTTCCGGCGATCCTCGCCTAGATCTCGGCAAAGGTTGAAGCCCTCGTCAGCCCAGGATTAAAAAAAAAAGGAAAGTAAAAAGAAAAAATTCATAAAAAATTAAAATATTGTCAACGTCAGCAATATATAACTAAAATTAGCCAGAATGACCAAATTTGCAAATCATTGAAAATGTTAGGAGTAAATTGACACAATTAAAATATTTATGACTAGGGTAGCACAAGCGCAATAAGTTTAGTGTTTAATTGATCAAATTAAAAAGTTTAAGACTAACTTGATACAAATACAATAAATTTATGACTTTTTTTTATAATTTTCCCTATTCACATCCATAGAATCATAAAGCATGGGTCTTGGGCTGGGTTGACTTTGTGAAATTTCCTAATATGAAAAGCTTAGATTGGGTTCAACATATGAATAGGAGACCCACTCCATCCCCGCCGAACATTTTCTTTAGAAGTTGAGGCGAGCTGTAATCACAACATATCACCGCCCTCTGTACTTCAGTCAAAAGCCCATTGTGAAATGTGGATCCCGACCAAACTTTTTTCTATTTCTTTTTCTTTTCTTTTGGGCACGTGCACATATAATAAACTGAGGGGCAACTCATTGGCCTAATTCCACAAAAAATCCTAAACTTTAGGTTTAGTCCCAATTATACTCTGAACTTTTTTTTGTCTCAAGAAAAATCTCCAATTTTTATCCGAGTCCCAAATCTGCCTCGCCGTTATAACTCCGTCCAAGAAACTGTTATTATCTGACGTGGGGTACATATCATAAAACAAAATAAAATAAAAACTGAGGGAGAACAGAAAGAGGAAAACTCTTCATCCCTGCTCCCCCTCGTCCCACCTTGGCGCCTCACTCCTTTGTGACCCGTGCCACGCTACGGATTCTATCGAGAAAAACTGAAAGAGAGGCGGCCATGGCCGCTCAAGCTCTAAGCTTGCGGTGGCCATGGCTGCTCGAGCTTCGGGCTTGCGGGGTGGCCATGGCCACTGGAGTTTCGAGCCACGAAGCTCGCGGTGGCCATGGCTGCTAGAGCTTCGGGCGCGACGGCCGCAACGGCCATGACCACCACGAGCTTCAAATCAATTTTTGGGTCGACTTCAATAACCTCAAGGCCCTCCTCTAGCCATCGCCCCTCCATCTCTCCCCGTTCTCATCTCCATCTCTGTTTGCTCGTCGAACAAAAGGGGCAAAGCGCAGGGACGTTGACTACGGATAGCGATCAAACTAGGTAACTAATGTTCAAGAGGGGTCGTCAAGTTGCTGCACCGAAGAAATATGGTCTGAATGTGGTCTAGTTTGATCGCTATCCGTAGTCAACGTCCCTGCGTTTTGCCTTATTATTAAGTATAGTTTGAGACTTTTGGTATCACAAAAGAAAAGTTTAAGGTAAACACAGTAATTATGGTTTGTGGTAAACCATAATTACTGTGTTTACCTTAAACTTTTCTTTTGTGATACCAAAAGTCTCAAACTATACTTAATAATAAGGCAAAACGCAGGGACGTTGACTACGGATAGCGATCAAACTAGACCACATTCAGACCATATTTCTTCGGTGCAGCAACTTGACGACCCCTCTTGAACATTAGTTACCTAGTTTGATCGCTATCCGTAGTCAACGTCCCTGCGCTTTGCCCCTTTTGTTCGACGAGCAAACAGAGATGGAGATGAGAACGGAGACAGATGGAGGGGCGATGGCTAGAGGAGGGCCTTGAGGTTATTGAAGTCGACCCAAAAATTGATTTCAAGCTCGTGGTATTCATGGCCGTTGCGGCCGTCGCACCCGAAGCTCTAGCAGCCATGGCCACCGCGAGCTTCGTGGGTCGAAACTCCAGTGGCCATGGCCACCCCGCAAGCCCGAAGCTCGAGCAGCCATGGCCACCGCAAGCTTAGAGCTTGAGCGGCCATGGCCGCCTCTTCAGTTTTTCTCGATAGAACTGTAGCGTGGCACGGGTCACAAAGGAGTGAGGCGCTAAGGTGGGACGAGGGGGAGCAGGATGAAGAGTTTTCCCTTTCTCGTTCTCCTCGCTTTTATTTTATTTTGTTTTATGATATGTACCCCACGTCAGATAATAACAGTTTCTTGGACGGAGTTATAACGGCGAGGCAGATTTGGGACTCGGATAAAAATTGGAGATTTTTCTTGAGACAAAAAAAAGTTCAGAGTATAATTGGGACTAAATCTAAAGTTTAGGATTTTTTGTGGAATTAGGCCGGCATTTTTCAAACTCCAAACTCACATGTAAAATTACTATGAAATAGACAAGAAGAACTTTTGAATAATCTCATGAAAGTGTTCTTCGTATACTAGACTTGAATATCTTCTTTGTTCTATAAATACTTATATTTAATTATACAAAAATGAATATTTCAGATATGGTAGAAGGTATAATCCTTAATGTTACTCTAGGTTACAAGATATCATGATTTGAACATAGCATGTGCCAAGTTCGCCCAAGCGTACTTTTAACCACTCAATGAAGATTATTTTTGTCTATGCTTACAATCTCCAAAATTATTCAATGGGGAAAAGTAATTCACCGAGAGGAAGGGGAAATAAACATACGCATTTGTAAACATAAATTTGCTTGGTTTAGCCATAAGATGGTTGTCCGGGACAACTTTCGCATATTCAACTAGTACACTTTCCTAAACGATCTTAAGGGTGCATTCCCTCACATTGACCGGTACATTCAGGATTTTACCTCTAGTGTGCTCCCAATAAAGTTTGAACTCATTATCACAAGAAGAGCAGCAAACTGTATTGCCATCTAAGCCAACACATTGTTTGTGTTCAGACATCACCGACCTGCAATTTGGAAAAAAAAAACATAAAAAATTGTTTTTAATTTCTACCTCCAACAACCACAAATATTTGTTGTGAGTGGCCTCGAACACCACATGTTGACAAAAGTTGGATGTGAATTATGACAAAGCAGAGTAATTTAAAATTATAGTTACATATCAGCAACATGGTCCTCAAATCTTCATTTATATGACTTGGGTAATTTATTTTTAAAAATTATCTATCATCACTTGAGTTAGTCCATGAAAAAGAATGACTATTCAAAATTAGAAGTGATTATGACAAAAAAAAATTAGAAGTGAATTCTATCAATGCACTAATTTTTGCAGCCAATACACTTTAGTTAGAATTCGATCGGTTTTCTATAGAGCCGTTCATGCCACATCGACATAAAGTAAGTAAAAATAAAAATTCAATAATAAGATTGCGAAGTCTACCTAAGTGTAGTAACCATGGCGTGCAAATTACCCCGTATCTCAAGAAGTACAAGTCATGACTCATGAGACAAGCGCCTTCAAAGCCCAAAAATAAAAAAATCAATGATTAGATTGCGAAGTCTACCTAAGTTTACGGCCACTAATGAGAAAAGTAGTTGACTCTTCATTCTTTCTTTTTTTTTTTTGGCTCGAAAAGTTTACCCTTCTTGCATTTGCTAGTGGAGAGCTCGTCCATATCTCTTAGCCAGCCACACGTGATTTACTACAAATTAATAAATACACAGCTGCTTGAAGTTGGGAAGATTGACCATATCTTCTCCCACTCGGCATTCTGATTTATTGAATCAAGACTTATAGGAAAAATTACCAAAACAGTCATAAATCTATTGCAATTATACAAATTCAGTTCTAAACCTTTTTTTGTGCAAATTCAATTCTTAACCATTTGCATTTGTGCCAATTCAATCCATCCGGCCAATTTTGACCGGCCGGCGCTAACGTGGACGCCGGCCGGCTAACTAACACTAACGTGGCAATTTTTTAATATTATGTTTATTTTTTTGAATTTTTTTATTTTTTATTTTTTCTTTTCTTAATTTTTCCTTTCCTTTTCTTTTTTCCTTTTTTTTTTCTTTGTCTTCATCTTCAACCTTTGGCCGGTCACACTCATCGGGTGGGGCTTTTCTTTTAGACTGAAAATCAGGGCGCTTTGCTCACTCCTGCCGATTTCCAATTTTTTAAGGTGGTTTACCTAAACGAAAATTACTAGCGTAAAACTCACAAAGTATCTTCATATATCTACTCCATCTACCTATTTAGAAATATAATTGAAAAATTGCTTTGTCCGACTTCTTATTCTAAATTATACCCTTCAAAAAGTAATAATAATGTATGATAAAAAAAAAGTAATAATCAAAATTTATAAATAAACTCCATCCATCACTTATACACACACTTTTGCTAAAAAGTACATTGCCCTCGCACTAAAAACTCTCTATGTATTTTTTCACATATCTATTCTATTTTTGCACGTGCGCTTGCTTATCACTAGGACTTTCCAAGTACACCTATCAATACTTATATATATAAAAGCAAATATTGCTTTTGTCTCGCTTTTAATATCCCATTTAGCCCTAATTTGCACGTTACTTTAATGTTGTATTGCAATTTAACTTGAAAGACAAACAAATGAAACCATCTAGAGAAAGAGTATATAATGATAAAAGAGCGAAAAGAGTTAACTACCGGTCCACTAAGTTTTAGTAAATGTGACAATCAATCTCATCATTCTCTCATATCATTTTTCTAAGTTTCGAATAAATATTTGTCCTTAATTATTGAAAGAATAGTAAAATGTTTATTCCATGATTGCTTTCTACAACACTCAAGCTTATCTGCACTTTAGTTTCCTATGCACCTTTACTTCCTGTATTTACAGCTTCCTGTAACTTTAGTTAACTTTCAAGTCCTTTACAGCTTTCATAGGAGTATTGTAACGTAGCTTGGAACTTTGTTGATCTCAGATTCATTTCCAGTCCATTCAATCTCTATCCATTCCATATAATCATGTGTTACACTCTGTTTTTCGCCACAATTCTCCTAGAAGTCAAGCCACATAACCTACCTTAATAAAAACCGAAAATCGAAGTTTCGGTGAAGGATATTCCTCATCGTAAAACGAGCGAACAACTGTCAAATTGCTAAGTTTGATGACACGTAGTATACCAGTTTGGTGTTTATCCCTATGTTTATCACAAGTTTACCAATTTGTGATTTTTCGTGACATTAATCTAATTTAACGGACACTAACGGAGGATAAATTTGTTGCAAATGTACCAGTTTGGGATTTTTAGTGGTCAAAAAATTAGTTTTAGATAAAATTGTCACAAGTGTACCAATTTGGAATTTTTGGTAGTCAAAAAATTAGTCGGGGTAAAATTATCACAGGTGTACCAGTTTGGAGTTTTTAGTGGTATTAACCCGTTTATTTTTTGCTGCCTACAATTACTTCAGGGTTAACAAGGTTGTGATGTTCTTTGTTCCACGGACTTCGTTGATTACAACTGCAGAGAGTTATGGTTATTACACATGCAAATTCTTATGCAACTTTGAGAGGACGTTGCCCAACCAACAAAACTGGGAAAATTACCAAAAAAGTCCTAAATCTTTCGCAATTGTACCAATTCAGTCCTAAACTTTTTTTTTTTGCCATTTCAGTCCTAAACCTTTTACAATTGTGTCAATTCAGTCCATTCGGCCACTTTTGGCTGGCCGGCGCTGACGTGGACGCCGGGCGGCTGACGTGGCATTATTTTAATTTTTTTCTTTTTTTTTTTCCTTCTTCCCCTTGGCCGGACCGACCAGGGGGAGGCTCGCTGGCGAGGTGACCTCGCCGGCCATGGGCAAGGTCGACCTCGCCCAGCCATGGCGAGGTTGAGCTCGCCGGCCATGGGCGACGGCGAGGCCTCGCCCAGATCTGGCGAGACCTTGCCGTCACTGGGCGAGCTCGACCTCGCCCGGCCATGGCGAGGTCGAGCTCGCCGGCCATGGGGGAGGCCGAGCTTGCCCGGCGACGGCGAGGCCTCGCCCGGATCCGGCAAGACCTCGGCTGTCGGCCGGGCGAGGTCGAGCTCACCCATGGCCGGCGAGGTCGAGCTCGCCCGGCCGACGGCGCGGCCTCACCCAGATCTGGTTAGACCTCGCCGTCGCCGGGCGAGCTCGACCTCGCCCAGCGACGGCGAGGTCTCGCCAGATCTGGGCGAGGCCTCGCCGTCACCCATGGCCGGTGAGCTCGACCTCGCCATGGCCGGCAAGCTCGGCCTCGCCGGCGAGCCTCCCCCTGGCCGGTCCGGCCAGGGGGAGGAAGGAAAAAAAAATATTAAAATAATGCCACGTCAGTTGACCGGCGCCTGCCGGCATCCACGTCAATGCCGGCCGGCCAAAAGTGGCCGGATGGACTGAATTGGCACAATTGTAAAAGGTTTAGGACTGAAATGGCCAAAAAAAAGGTTTAGGACTGAATTGGCACAATTGCAAAAGATTTAGGACTTTTTTGGTAATTTTCCCAGTTTTGTTGGTTGGGCAACGTCCTCTCAAAGTTGCATAAGAATTTGCATGTGTAATAACCATAACTCTCTGCAGTTGTAATCAACGAAATCCGTGGAACAAAGAACATCACAACCTTGTTAACCCTGAAGTAATTGTAGGCAGCAAAAAATAAACGGGTTCATACCACTAAAACTTCAGAGAGTTATGGTTATTACACATGCAAATTCTTATGCAACTTTGAGAGGACGTTGCCCAACCAACAAAACTTCGTTCTATCAAACTTTCTTATTAGTGATCTATCATATACATGCTAAAGATTGTCATGGAGCACTTGTTGAAAAGTCATAAATTGTGCTTTGGAAATTTAAACGGTTCTAATTGAAGCCGAAGGCGTCACTATAGAACGCGGCGACCCCTGCCGCCCGGCTCAATTCCGAGGGCTCTATTGAGAGAAATGGAAAGATAGAGAGAAATTATAAAAGTCTTAATCCAAGAGAAAAGGACTCAGGAACCTAAATAGCCCTCCAATTTACAGAGTTAAAGGCTTTCATGTGATCATCCTTAATCCTGAGGAAACATGTTGTTGGCTATTCGAAATTAATCAACTTTGAAAATAATTGAGATGGGTTAGAGGTGTGTGTATATGAGATCTCTAATCCTTTCGATTCGACTTATTTCTATGGATTCGGACAAAGAAAATTTGAGACTATTAAATTGATGTTGTCATATTGATCTCAACAAAGATCCTCGCTGTATAACCAGCATCTTGACCTTAAATTCAAGGGACAAGCTAAAATGGTTCATGCACTCTAACATGAATGGATGTACATGAACCTAACTAAGTTAAATGAACTTAATTTATCTAGTCAATGTGAACCTACTTTAGTAACATCAATTAAACTAGCTAGCTATGTGTGAAGGAGTCAGGTTCAACATGGTAAACACAGTTCTATGTTCAATGTATTTACACGGTCAAAATTCAAATGTGTTATAAAATATGTTCCCTAACAAAATTTAATCATTCAGTCCAATACATCTCAATCCTTAAAATAGTCCAGAGCTAGCATACTAGAAGTTTAGGGTTTTGCCTTGCTTCTTTCTGTCAAATCAACTATAGCAACAAAAATAAGGAGACTTGGGGGATGGCACAGATGACTTTCGATTCGTATAAAAAGGCATTTCTATACTCTAAAGGAATCTAGAAATATATATCATCGCGTAAGCATGTATAAATCATATATCGTCATGTCTTAAATGATTTATTAGGCAAGCCATATTAGATCTCCATAGTAAATCATAGTCACTTTGTCTTGGATAGACCCTAAGTTGTAAGTTCTGTCTAAATTATTGGGTAGATTTAGTTTTGAGAAATTCCAAAAATAGTCCATGTACTCATATCCAAATTTCACTCACTGTTCATAAATGATAATCAATCATATGGTCAAAAAAGGAAAGAGCAATAATTAGTATGGAATTGGCACGCCGTTCTCTTCCTCCTCCGACCATATGTGGTGCATCTCCTTTTTTGGTTCTTTGGGTGGCACTTTCATGCATCTCCTCTATCCGTTTTAGTTCACGCACGAGAAGAAAATAACTGTAATTATGACGTCACTTTGCTAATGTATATGTGTATATATATCATGACATAACAACTATGATAGTAAATATGGTTGTATTGATGATATGGATGCCGTGTTGAACGAAATAATGTTGGGTTTAGTGTTCTTTTTTATGTTTTATATAGTATTATTGTCAATGGATTCGAATTAGTTGCTACTTGTCTGCATTAATGAATTATCCTTTTTATTATGTCATAGTCATGTCTCCTCTGTTTTCACCTTTTCCACGACAATATGCGGATTACAAAATTTATAAAGGATTAACAAAAAAGGTGGTAATTTACATATCGTCAAAAATATCTGGTAATCTCATAAAAGTGTGAGTTACCAATAAGTTACCGGGAAATTATGCGACCGGTAAGTTTCTTTTAACATTTTGTTAACACTTACCCACTCCTTTAAAAATAATAAAATCATCCTTGGAAAATTATAAGTATCTAATATCATCCGTACTCTGGTAAAATTTTTTAGTTTCGTAGTACTTATACACTCAAGCTTTCAAAATTTTCTCATATTGACTGACGTGAGACAGTGTGACATTACAGATCGTGTAACCCCTTCTACAAATATCTTTTCTTACGCAAAGTAAGTTCTTTACTGCCCCCACAAGGTGGAATATGCTCATGGTATCAATCCCGTCTTCAAGTAATAATGTGACTTTCTAGAACCATTATTAAATTAATCTTGATGCGAAGTTTCTTTTACCTCTCGATCTTGTGTGGTTTTGGATAATTTATGTCGCCTTTTTCTCCATTATTGCAATCCACAAGTTGCCACTAAGCTTCATCGTACTTTTATAGGTTCAAATTCAAGTAGCAAATCAAGGGGTGGATTCGCTTTCATTTTAAAAATTAATAAAATTGTTTTTTTCATTAGCAATCTTTTTATTAATTGAAATTCATCCATATATTTGAGACCTTTTATGGATTATTTTCCTTTTACTTACCAGCAGAATTACTAACAATAATAGTACCTTTTTTTTTACAATTTCTCTCAACAAACTGGTGAAGAAATAGTATAATGTAAAAAAGCAGTAATTAATGTGCTTAGGAAGTAAAGTGGTAAGTTTTTTGTTTATTTAATTTTCAATAAACAGAGTAATGACCTCACAGCAACATCTCTTGAATGACGCATGATTCATATTCGAAGAAGTCCATCACATGGATAAGACCCCCCAGAAGTAGAATTCATGTAGCGTTGAAAGGGGACACTCATGTCATATGTTATCATATCGACTAGTGGTCCAGATTCTGTCCAAGGTGGTTCTTTATCGAGAACATAACGTAAAAGCATAATCGATTATAATTGGATGACCACAAAGATTAATTAGAAGTATAATCGGTATGTTAATTAGAATCAAATGTAGTAGTTCTTTTTTCCATCTTCTTTTGCACGGAAGAACAAAATCGATTGCACCATAGAAGATATTCTTTTCAGTGGAAGGGCATGATTGATCAAACCCTGCAGAATCTCAATTGAGATGATGGCTTTTTGCAAAAAGAACTAACTAAGATAATGTCAACTTAAATACCAAGAATTATGGATGTCAGAGCCAAATCATGCGCGCTGAAAACATACATAATCCGAGTAATGTCGGATATATTATAATTAGTCTACACGATTGGATATTTAGATGAGCGAATCACATTCGGAACTCACCATTCAATCGGGTGCGCCACATCACCTAATATTTTAATTTTGTAAACTCTATGTCGATATTGCTCCACACAATCAAAAGGGTACGATATCATATCTAAAGTGGAAACATGATCTTAACCCTCTTTTAAAAACAAATGCCCCCACACAGGAATCTAATGCATGGCATTTTGAACAAGAGCCCACCGAGGACACTATGTGTTTGACTAAGATTCCCTTTTTTACAACTTGATCACTCATTCATTTGTAATTTCCATCAAAATCATCATATGCTTGTTGGCTAGCTGTTTGAATTCAATATCTACTTTTCCAATCTTCTGGATCTTCCTCAACATGTGACCCGCAACAAAAGTCGTCATCTTGCCCTTCTTTTTACTAAGTCCAAGAGGTTTGTCCCCCTCATCCTTTGGCCAGACATTAGGTCAAAGTTTTGGGTCTCATAATCCCATCTCCAACTCGATGTAATTCATAGGAAGAGAAAGTGGGCACTTCGTGTCGCATTTTTATTACTAGTCCGATAATCAATTTGCCTAGTCACGACTTGAAAAGAATAAACATGAGAATCTTTGTATCCGTTTAGTACCGAATGTTTTGTTAGTTTCAATACATATGCATGTCTCTTTAGTTTGTTTGAATTTAGTTTCAATCTGAGCAGAGCAAGCTGCGATCGCACTCGTCACTCGACTCGAGACAAGAGAATCGGACAGTCTATAATTATGATATTTTCTAAAAGGTTATACCTATAAAGGTCATTTTCATTGTATGTATTCAATTCTATTCTATAGTCGTGGTGACTAAAACATAATTTTGAGATTGGAGATACCACATTTGTGATGCTGCGCTCAGAGCGAAATTAAGTCATTCCTACAAATGATTAATTAGAGTTTGATTGTGGTGGTTACAACGTATGTGGATATGACTCCAGTTTTATGTCTACTTTGACTGTAGTAACAATGAATCCAACATAAAATGTGAATGGCCCCAGCAAAGAATCTTTTTACTGATGAGAACGGGATGATGATGCTGATGCTGATGATGATGATGGAAGCATTTTCGCCAAGAGAACAAGTTCTCTCCCCCTTTATTTTCTTCAATCTCTATCACCCAAATTAAAGAAGAAACAAAAGGACGGAACTATCCTCCTGAGAGCTCTATATAAGGTGAGACAGATACAGATTGTGTTGTGTAGAGATAGATACATCTGGAGAGTTTTTAGGGGTTTGTTCCCCCCAGAAGAAAAAGAGAGAGAAAGGAGAGCACTGATTAGAGCTTAATAGGAGCTTTTGTCGTGGGAGAGATGGTGCCTAGAGCTATTGCTTGTGCATGCATTGTTATATTGCATGTGCCTTTTGATATGTTGGCTTGGAATAGCTACAAGTGCCATCTCTTCGCGACAAAAGACCCTTTAACCTCGAGAAGTTATTGCATGATTCATCTTTATTCTGGCTCGGTCCATCTCTCTCTCTCTCTCTCTCTCTCTCTCTCTCTCTCTCTCTCTCTCTCTCTCTCTCTCTCTCTCTCTCTCTCTCTCTCTCTCTCTCTCTCTCTCTCTCCTTACAACGCGCGTCTGATACAAGATGTTTTCTCCTGAGATCTGGCCTATGTATTTTTCCTTTCTGGTGTAGGCGACGAATGCCAGTTCGCCATACTACTAATGCTTTTACTGGCCCTGCTATGACCAAGCTTGGTTGAGTTACGATCCATAAAAGTAGTATTCCAACAATAAGAGATATATATGCGGTGTGATCTGTAGAATAGATGATAAGGGTGGATTGTTCGAGTATTTAGTTGGATTGCATAGTGTGCGAGTTTCTTCTTGTACCGTTCAGTTGTTGGTTTCATTATTTGGTATCTCAATTTCGAAGGTCATAATTAATTTTGATTGTTATGCATGGCAATTTTGTTGAGCCTAGGTAGCTCAAAATTTGCATGCTTTTTTAATGGGCTATGCCTATGCATGAACAGGCTAACTATCTTTTGACAGTGGAAATGTTTGCTAATTTAAAATGCATCTCTGTTAGTTTATGTTTAATGTTTCATCAAGCTGGGCTAATTTCATGCGTGATGTGAGGTCAACATTTGGTAGTGAAGTACTGAAGAAGTTCCATTCATATATTCTCGTACACCACCTTTCCTCCAATCTGATCTTCAGAATGTGGAGACTCGCAGGAATACACTCAATTTATTTTTAAGTGCATATATATCGATCGATGATAAAACGATGGATCTCGTCATTAGGACTAAGAAAAAGAAAGTATATAAACTAAAAATCTAACTAAGTCGGTTTCCTTAAGAAAATATTCTATGTTAAAAGTTCCATATCTTTTGTTAGCGAGCTTATTATATTATATAATATTTTTAGATCGTACTATCCTTCCATTTGTACGGGATGTGGCATTAGAGCTAGTTTTAACTCTATACATTCAGTAACCCCTTCATCTCCCAAGGCATGTAATTTCATCTCCCAAAAACTCTTCCCTCTTTTGAAGCTCTCCTGTAAGCTCTCAGCTTTCTGAATCTAAGAGCCTACTTAGCCTTTGATTTTCTTTTCTTTGCTTTGATCGTATTTTCTTTTCTCTCCTGATCTATTTTGGAAGATTGCGTGTGTGAATAAATTTCTGCAGCTAATCTTGGGTGAACGTGAAGTCTAGTTCGGCCATTCATCTAGTCGACAACCATCAAAGAAGATGTTCGTGACGTGGCTCCATAATCCTTCCGAGATTATGCCGCTCTTCTCTCCCGATTTAGATTTAGGTATAGATATGGGGATTTTACTCTCCCGATTTAGATTTAGATTTAGATCTGAGAGTTCCTTACAGGTATTTAATTTATATTTTTTCAACATATTGATGTTAGTGTCTCTCTGCATGATGATGGTGACGAAAACGTTGAATCTAGACACGCACCGCAAGTCGTTGCAAATGGAGTGAGGGATCTTGATGCAATCCGCATTGAAGACCAGCTCACTCGGCCAAGAAGATCAGCCCGCATTAAAGCTCATCGAAAGTTGCCGAACACAAACGCTTGAGGAGACACCTTGGGACAACCATGAAGATGTTGGAAAATGTTTTGCTCTTAATAGCTTCTAGTTTCGATGATCTGTAATGTTTTCTAGTTTCTATGTTCTTTAATGCTTTATAGTTTATAGGTTTTGACTTTAGTATTTTCCTATGTGTTTGCTTTTCTTTCTTTGGTTAAAAGGCCATCAAATTTCTGTAAATGGCAGACGAATTTGATTATTGAAAATTTTGCATCAAGCAATTATCTTAACCTTGAAGAGTTCATACCCCTAAAAATCTAAAAGAGTTTTTCACTCCGTCCTTGAAGAGTCGAAGGTTTTCAAATCTGCATCCTTGAAAAGTTGCAGTCATCGATCTAGAAGAATCGGTGCCCTATCCACTTCCTTGGAGGCCTGGAAGAGCAACCAACGAAGTTCTATCTTTTCCTCTGTTCTGTCCATTTACATCCGTCCACTTCCACCCTGATTTCGTCCTTCCTACAGTGCTTATTTGAGAAAAATCAAAACAGAGAAATTGTCAATCCAGAAGTCTTTGTTCATTTGGCTTTGGAATCAGGTCATTCCGATCTATGTCGATGAAGTTACATCCATTTTCCGAGTTTGCGCAGGACTGTAATTATTGTTCGTCCTGTTCCGCGTGTCAAGTCACTCTCCCGATCCTAACATTCGAGTAGCCTACACCAGGCTGCATTAAATCTCGGTGTGTGCTCATCACTAAATCTGATGATCAGCCGCCAAGCATTTACAGTGGCATATATGTTCTTTAGAGATGAGAGTATGCTTTTAGTTACAAATTGTGCTTTGTGCTTTGTTATTTGCGTTCTAATATTTACTCCGTTCCGCAGTTGTTTGGGATTTGCTATGCTTGTATGCCTTCTATGTACCTCTCGGATATTATTATGATGAATATAATCTTTCTTTCAACCAAAAAAAAAACTGTATACATTCAATTTATTCTTTTCCAAACTTCAATTCCAAATTGAATATGAGCGATGCTAGAAATACAAAGATCGCTATGCAAAATTAGTTAATAAAGTGACTTGTACCGAACTATAACTATGGGTTTCTTGTTTCGAGAATGAGGAGGTCATGTCACTATTACAACAACTTTACCGGGCCAGACATGTTTGTCCATGAACCATTAGGCGTCACGAGGAGAAAGGTGCTTTGCTTCTAAAACAAGAAAAATGCGTGTGTTTCTGCTAAGCAAAGGAAAGGGAAACAAGAGGAACGGGAAAGAAAGAAGGGACCGTAGACCTTCTCGAGTATTGTGTTGCGTACAGAAAAATGTATTGTGTACTCGTCTGTCTTGTCTGAGTTCGAATCACCAAATATTCATATTATCTTCGAGCCACTATAAGGAGTGAGGATTAATGTCTTCCGACCGTTATTCGATGTAAATGGATACGAATGAACTGCCAGACCCCGTGAAGGCCGGCGAAATGTTCTTGGTCGGCTTTCATTGAACAAGATTGAGCCGATGAACCCAATCTCGGGCTTCCATAGTAGTGGCATTTGTGATGGTAGTTTGCTGTATTTCACTTGAACCCTGTTCAGTTTTATCTGGTTTAGTTGCAAAAGCAGAAGATAATGAACCGCGAAGAAAGAAAACAGAGCCGATTTACACGCTCCAAATTAGCTTGGTTTGGTTTGAAACTTTCGCTCCCACCATGTTAATGCGGTATGATCCTGCTTCATGTCAACGGCTTCGTGTCCGCATGCTCACCCCTACACGAAAAATTCGCATACATATCCAATACATGGGGAAACCCAATTTTACTAAAGAGATGATCATCAATTTTTTTATTTTTTTTCCAGCAAATTTCTTGCATCAGGTTTCAATACAAGAGACGATCATCACAGAAGGCTATCCAAGTTTCTGCGCGCATTAACCCAAAAGAGAGAGAGGAAAAGATGAGGCTTCAATCTTTTGCCCTGTGTAACAAGAAGTTCAATCACCTTTAGAGTGATCACATAGCCACGGAGCATCGATGCCAATGACCGGCAGCTTAGAAGTCGGGACGATCTGCGCAACTGCAGAAAAAATAAGTGAAAACAACAAAGTTGTGAATAAATTATACCAATTTCGATTCTTCGATTTTCATCCACGAATGTTTCATACACCATCAGCCCAAAAATAAGCTTCGATTCAGAATGGGGAAACGGATCACTAAATACAATTTGAAAAGGAGAAGCAAAGTGGTAAAATCGGCTATATGGTCGAAGACGGTTAGTCTGTTGAGTTTCCAGCAGAAGCATTGCGAAGTAAATCCCAAGCATCCTAACCGACGACTGAATTCACTTCTGTAATACCAACCGCATATACATTGTAATCCAAAGCTTCCACCCGCCAATGAAATATAATCACCTGATCATGACCTTTTGTATTTTGTTCCCTCTTGTATCGACCTAAGCTCAGTTTGAATGATCACTGCATAAGTTGTCATTTCTTGCTACTTGCACTGTCTAGGTCGAAAATTCTCACTTGACAACAGAGTGCTGATCAGCTTCTCAATCCTCTTTGCTCCTGGGCTTGGCCGGAGAACCATGGGCTCACCAGCAACGGAGCATGGATCACTCCCGTTCTCTCTGCTCCCAATGCACCAACCACCAGGAACGAGCATGTCGGGCCCACGAGACAACAGCTCGGAATCAATCTTATCGAGCACCGGATCGTTTCGGGGGAACTTCCTCGCAAAAGGAGCGTTGCTATTGATCATCTTCTGCATATCGGCGAGGTTGAGATAATGGGGATGCTGCTTCGGAGGATTGTCCCACGATATGAAGTGGAGGTCGCTGTTCACAGTGGTGTTACGAAACTCTTGCGCATTGCAGATCACAGTGTGAAAATAGCCTTCTGGAGACGATATGAAGTTGGCATAGTACATGAGAACGGTACGTGGTAGGTTGTCCCATCCCCATATGCAGTAATCAATGAAGGGTCGGGTCAGAGCCATCCAAGCAGACCCTGCAAGGAGAGAAAAACATATGATCAAACTGCTACTAAACTAAAATCACAGCCAACACTTTCCGTGCATAACAGCATGTCCTTGCACAGATTGTATAAGTGTGTGTAACCAACACATTGTCCAGAGACTATGCCTTCATAAACTTTCAAACCGGGTGTGACATGGAGATTGACCAACATCGTTAGTCTACATAAACATATATAACCAAGAAAAGTTTTTACTGTGCTTTTAAACAGATAGATCAACCAATAATAATATACTCAATGAACCAAAGTTCTCTGGCGATGACAGGGCTATCAACATTCTTAGTCGATTGACTAATTCTGAACTCTACTTAATGTTTCTACCAGACTTAAAAAACAATTGATTTGTAGGTAAATTAGAAAAGTGTGGCATAGGCAGCTACTTATGAAGAATGTGGGAGAGAGAAGAAGTGCCGTGAAAGTGAAGAGGCCTAGGTCTGGCCATCTTACTTTAGATTTATGGGATTTAGCACTCCAATGAATAAATGTAGCATTCACTTGTTAAACATGTAGACCCAATTCTTTAACACGACGTGCGGTAAATTAGGTAAACCTTCAAGTTAAGCATGTAGAAGCCAGGGAATATCCCAGACGAGATGAATATGAATCCTTGAGTTACTATTGCTGCACCAACATGACCACAGGCAACAAAACAAGACAATAAAACTGCTAGAGTCCCACAGGAAGATTAATTACTCATCTAATTCATGTTGTTTTCGTAATGAAGTTTCAGCGCCTCATTTAGACTTCACTGGGGATTTTATAAAAATGTTTTCCAACGCAGGGACTTCTCCATTCACATCCCCCTATTATAGCCTCCTATCCAGTCTCTCTGCTACCTTTAAGATCCACTTATACCTTCCCAACTTGTGCATCTTGGGGACAAATTATAAGCAACATATCCTCCATCTCCCTAAGTTATTGCAATCACGAAAGCTGCCATGAACAACAAGACATAGCCCTCTGATTTTTGGCAAATATGTCCTAGGCAATCAAATCTATCCTCACACAATTAAGGATACTGCTAAAATCAAACAGTTTTTTGAGAACCTAAAAACATATTTTCATGCTATTATAAGCATATACATAAGCTAATGCCAGCAAAGTTCATTTGAATAAATTGTAGCCAAAGCAGCAATTGATTTGTAATGCAAAACATAAGCAGCTAAAGACTATTATAGGGCAAGTAGATAACGGATTCTTGAAAGCGTACTAGAACTACAACAACCTAAATAAGAGAGAAGGATAAACTAACTCATCAATAATGGCTTTTGACACCTAGCACAACCCCTATAATACATAATAATTCATGCTACGGCTAGTTCCCCTGCTGCTAATAAGGATTGGTTCTTTTATTAGTGAGAAGATATCGTTATTTACCCCTCCAATTGTTCCACAATGGGCCAATTACTACTTGCCAACTTCCCCCTACACAAGCTGATATTGAAAGCCCAACACTGAAACCACATGTTTTGCAGTGAGACAGGTCCTCACTTTCCAGCATCAACCAAAGCAACTGCTGTAAGCAAGGCATCAACATCTCACAAGCAGTATCCTTGTCTCCTCCATCCCTTTTAGACCCTAAAGAATATTTGTTCCTTTGGCTATAATTATCAACAAGCATGTACTCTGTGCTTCCAGAAGACTAGCAAGTAAGACACTTCGAACACCTTACAAGGATAGGATGGCAGAGATCTTCCTAGTACTGATACTGATCAGAAGGAATCATTGGAACTACGATACTGTCCAAAGCACTGATCTATGTTCAAGCCCACCAAATTTGCTGTCTCCTCACTCTCAAGTTAGGAAACAATTAAAGTTGGCTGATCCTGATTGAAGAGTGGCAGCCAAGCTAGCTCAGACTTCAGCGAGCAGCAACAGAAGTCTTTTGAAATTCCAGGATTGCCCAAGTGAACAGCGAATTACCGCAAAAACTAGATCAAAAAGTGCAAAGGGAAATTCTCTCAACTGTTGAACAAAGGGAATGTGCAAGTAATATCTACGATTCAAATAGGGGTAGCTGTTCATGTCGGGTCACCATGTTAGTGTCGATATTCCTGCCTTTTGGAAACATATCAAAAGCTCTCATGTCATGTCAACTTAATCATGTCTAGTTTGAGCTGCTCTCAAAATGTTTTTCATGTTCTTCCTGCCGTGTTTAAGCTGTGTTGTCATGTCAAGTAAAAAATTGTCACCTCTCGATGTAAATTTTGACTAGTAATAGAAAGGACGATGACTGCTTTCTTCACTGCAGAACTTTGTTTAACACCTCAAAGTTCAAAATATGAACGTGTCCTCATTGCGATGTCATAATTGTTCATCATCCCTCTTCACTTTCGAACTACAGAACAGTCATCATCCATATTCGCTTCGCAGTATACACATATTGCAAACTAACACCTGTTATTTTGCACGAGATAATTCTCATGCATGCTTCCATCACCTCCACCTTGTCCAATGCATTCATGAAGGAAAAGGCATTTTGCAATCAGAACTCTCGCTTCCATCATTCAATTCAATTTGAAGAACCTTCTCCTTCAGTTTACTCTTTAATTACCATTCCAATAATAATCCAAAACAACTACTTTTAGCCTATGACTACAAATGCTCAGATTGCAACGTCAAGATGCAGGAATTCAAATGGCGAAATTCGCAATGTGTAACCTATTGTATTGAATTCGCACCTGTAAAGAGCTTAAAGGCCGTCGGCACACTTCTCCTCTGAGTAACCCAGAAAACATCAGCTTTCTTTGTCATGTACAAACCGGGATCCATAATAATCGGCTTCGCCCTTTGGAACCTGCAGAAATCAGCATGCACAAGCATCAATCAACTTACCAAAAATCAAACCAAACACCAAGAAAAGAACAGCAAATATAGAAAGAGCGAGAAATGCAAGTTAAAGCAAAAATAACTGCCAGACAAGTTCACTCACTCTTTCCATCCAATGTTGCTAGTGTGATCAATGAAGTTAAGATCTCTCGGCAGGTACGAAAACGTATGCAGCAGATCTAATCAACCCAAAAACACAAAACCAAATCCAATAATTAACCCCATAAACCCAAACTGCGATCAACCTCAATCCATCATCCAAACCCACCAAAACAAGAAGGCAAAAAAAAACTCACCATCTTGAGTGACAAGTGGGTAATCCGAAGCACTGAGATTGATGAACCAATCCCAATCCCCACCTTCCCTCAACAAGATAGCCGCGGCATGGAGCGTGTTAGCCACCATCGTCGGCCCTCTGTAAGTGACGAGATTGGCCTTGGTAATCATCCTCACGTTCTTAAATTTCGCAAACACGGGGTGCGTCTCCACGAAACGCTGCAGATCCAACCTCTCCTCGGGCTTGGACTCGAGGTCCAAGTGGACAACGTACTGGTTCCGCGGGTGGTACAGGGCCATCAACGTCCTCCTGAGCATCGACCCGTCGCCGGTCGAGCCGGAGATCAAGTAGGCGAAGCGAGGCGGCGGCGGTACGGCGGAGACGGGGAGTGGGTGGAGCTTGGTTTCGACGAAGGGGGAGCTCGATGCGGAGGAGGACCGGTAGAAGGGGAACAACGGCACGCCCTCCTGCGAGGTCAGCGTGGTGAGGAAGAGCAGGAAGAGAGACACGATCGAGCCGATGGCCAGAGGGAAGATCCACCTCCGCTCCATCGTCTGAGGGTGCCTCAGGTGCATGTAATAGCTCTTTAGCCTCTTCATGTGTCGCTGCTAACCCAATTTCACTCCAATCCGCCCCTCTCTCTCTCTCTCTCTCTCTCTCCCTCTGCCTCCCTCCCTCACAAACGCGGACACACCCACGCACGGACACCGCGATGCAGCACGACGGGCACGCGAAAATTCCTTCCTTTCTTCCGTTTCGGGGTGCGGGAGGATTCAAGAACGGCGATTCCGAAGATGGGTCTGTGGGAAAATGGAAAACCCAGGATTTTTTTTTTCCGCCTTCTTCCTTGTGGGTGGGGGAGCAGTTACGAGGGGATGAGCTGAATCTTTCTATCTCAGCGAACCAGGGCGATGGCAGTGAATGTTTGGTGGGAGATTTGCAGGGGGGTTTTGTAGAGATATAGACAGAGAGAGATCAGCAGTGAGTCTCTGTCCGAGTCGGAGACGACGGCGAGATTAGTGAAGAGTCGCAACAGTAGCGATGGCGATCGCTACGAATTTTACTGGCGCTTGCCGTGAAGGCTAGGATCCGTATTTTTTGGGATGGCGATGGAGAGTGACGATGAAGCTTGGGAATGTGCGTTCTCTTTGACCCTTCTTCTGTTGGAATTCACGTGTGATTATGTGGTTTGATCTTGGTGGTAAAGTTTGGAAAGAGTGGTCATCCCGTCATCAATTAAATAAACCGAAGGTGCAATCTGTTGAATTCGATTCGATGGCAGGAAAACGTAGATGAAGGGCATCAAGAAAAATCCGATCTTGATCGATCTTTTGGTAGACCAGTGTGTAATGAATACGACCAATTTGGATATACGGTCATTGGACAAGACCAGACCACCTTGGAGAAGAGCCAATGTCTTGCAAATTGCACCGCACGTCAGGCTTGTGATCTATTATTAAATTGAGGGGTTTCTTTTTTTTTAAAGATAGGCATGGATCGGTTTTGCTAATCGGATATGACTCGGCGGTGAGAGTCAGCTCGTGGCAAATCAAGAGTCGTCACAGGACCAACCCACCAGTCTAAGGAAAAGGAAAGAAAAAAAAGAAAGAGAGACAAATTAAGGGCATGTGTTTGCAAAAAAAAATTAGTAAAATGTCTGCTGAAAGAATTGAGTAGTATTAGATAAGTAGACCTCAATAAGACGAAGGAGATTTGAATCTAAATTTTAGAGAAAAGAAAAAACATGAGAGATTTTTTGTGATGTGTTGCTTGTTGTGCTCACCTCTTATAGTATAATTCAATGGATCATATTAGTATATACTTTCATTATTTGATAATTATCCAGAGATTTTATATTTATTTTTTTTGTCTCTCTTCTATGTATTTGGCACTTCGTTACCCTTTAGAAATTTTACCTTTTACATGGATGCTTGGTAATTCAATAAATGGAAATTGTGCATATCAATTACTTGAAAATATACTAATACATATCCTTTTGGAGGGATAATTTCGGTTTTCATAATATATTATTTGAAGATCAAAATGCTCGGGACCTTTTTCTCTTATCCTTTTTCAAGACCTTATCCTTTTTATTCGTTCTTTCATTTGTTTAAATTAAGAGATAAAATGATAAAAGCTGTTGAGTAACAAACTCGTAAATTGGACGTAAGATGCTGTTTGTTTTGAATAAAGTTTGAGCAGAAAAAATTTACTTTCCCATCAAAATTTAAAAATACTGTACAAATTTAAAAAGAAAAAAATTGTACGGAAATCTGCGTACCGGCATTATTATGTTGTCAAAATTTCAAGGATATTTAACTAAAGTAACTCGAAAGGCATAGAGCTACTAGTTTTACATTAACCAAAAAATATAGAAGATAAAAGCTAATCCAGACATGGATCTTTTGCTTTCAAATTAATGTGACATATAAACAAATATGCATTTAAACTCAATGAGCAAGTAAGATAAAAATCTTCATAATTGTTGATAACATTAAAACTCTTTAAAACTCGCGACATTCTTTTATCGAACGAAACTCATAAATATCGAATATGCTTTTAAGCGAGACAAGCACAACATCATAGTTTTCAAGCAAATATAGTGAAGAGCGCCAAAAAAAAAAGAAGAAGAAGAATATTTGCCCCTTGCGAGAAGAATGATCAATGCTTCACTGTCAAGAGTCCCATATATTAATTTTAAAAGTAATTCTTAGGGAAGGGTAAGATGCTTTTATAGGGTAATATCTAATTATATGAATCGTACTTTTATAGTGCAATGTGCATTTAATGAAAGATCAATGGCATTCATTAGTTTTTTCTATTTTCCGTCTCAAAAATGACGTTTGTTAGTTGTTGCTCTTCTCAACCATTTTGCCCAAATAGGTAGATAGTTGTGCTGTTGCTCTTCTAACCTACAATGAGGAACTTTTTAGATAAATCAGCATATATTTTGGTCTAGGCCAAAGAAAGATCATACGAAATTGGCATCATGTGTCATCAACGACATTAATTCGGGCATAATAAATGAACTCAAGATTCAAAAAGTTAGATGTGTTTGAGGTTCTGTTTAGGATCTCGATGAATGTATAATAACGAACTTTTTCTTAAGAGCCGTATCTAAAAATGACACGCAAGACTCTAATATAAAAGAGATTGATCGTTCTTTTTTCTTGTACTCTCTGTTCATTTTGCTTCCAATTAGGATCAGTGCTTGCCTCATTAAAATTCCGTTTTATTTCGCAAGAAAAGAATAATTCGAAAAGTATTTTCCTAAATATGATTACTTATATCGATCAAAATAATTTGTCAATGGAAATATTTTCATTATTGACAACATGCACTTAAATATTTTCATGGACGATGGAAATATTTTTCGTTCACTCATTTTTACAAGTGATCATTTTTAGAAAAATATTTTTCAAATCATTCATTTTCCATGAAACAAATAGAGCCTAAATAGCATGAGTTTTGCCCCTGTAGAAGAAAATTCAGTCTTAATGGAATTTTGAGGTTACAAATTAGTAATTATTGGAAATTCTAACATATTTTCTCAACTCTTTCTATAACTTTCCTTTAAAAATTTTCATTATTTTCTCTCATTATTAGAATTGATTACAATGCCATATAATAGTGACAATAAGGAATAGTCCCTATGTTTTATATTGATATGAAATATGAACTAAGAATTCTGCCTTTATTTTTCAATTGATTCAAGCTTGTCCTTGCTTCCATCTTTACTTAGATGTATGCTTTTAGCCAAAAAATAAAAGTTGATTTTCCCTCCAAGAAAATTAAATAAAACTTGCTCGAAATCCATCCAAAAAATAATATCAATAAATGATCAATTTCTTTCTTTTTTTGGGTTTTTAAACTTCAAGATTTTCTTACAGCTAATCATTACAAATTAACCCCATGCGGCATGCGACCATCACTTGAACTTTAAGTCAATAAAACTTCGGGTCATGACTTAGTTATTAGACAAAGATGCGCATGCACTATGTCTAAGTATGACAATTCAACGAAGCAATTACTCACATATCTTTAAAAAGTAACTTTTTTATAACCATAATTAGCAAGTCACTCGTGAAACAGTTAAGATTTTCCTAACACTAAATTCCTGTCGCATGACAAGAAAAAATTACAATGGCTCGGTGATATTTACAAACCTCGAACATTTAATTCCATTTTTTCGCGAAAAATGAATGTTTTGTAAAAAAAAATTTAAAATATTCGTTTGTATCTCTTACAAAATATATAAATGAAAATATTTTGTCACAAAATATTTAAACAAGGTGTTGTTTGGCGGAAAATGTTTTCGAAAAACATTTTGTTCGTGTAGAAAACATTTTCCGAAAATATTTTCCCTCAATGAGGAAAACATGACAAAAAATGATTTTAAACTCCTCTCCCCGGTGGCCCGGATCTCGGCACGCCGCGCGCCGCCGCCTCGCCGCGGCCCGCGCCGCGGCGCGGCCGCAGCGAAAATATTTTAAACTTTTATTGATGCGACACGGAAAATTATGTTAAACATTTTCAGAATGATCTAAAAATATTTTCAAAGGAGAATATTTTCGAAACGAACGTAAATTGTGATAAAAATCGAATTATTTTTCACTGACTAATTATTTCAAGAGATACAAAATATATTTCAAATCATTTATTTTCGTGAAACAAATCGGGCATTACTTTATGAATTGGATGACAGAAACCGTAATAGATACGGGAGGATGGCTCATTACTCCTTGCATTTATTATTATTGGTATTATGTTTTCCAAATTATTAATTATTTGGTTGTTGTGGTGGTTGTGACCGAGTCATGTACTATTGTTTATGCACATATAATATTGAGTTCATTAATTTATAGAGCATTGACTGATCCAAGTTGCTTAATCTGGTCCACTGAGTACGTAGGCATTTATTGATATTTTTAATTTCTGGCCCCAAATAGAGACGCGTAAACTCTCTTCCGACCCAACAAAAAAAAAACTTTCTTTCCTATTTTCTAGGAGTTCTTTTTAGGGGTCATGTCTCGGTTTATTTCGTAAAAATAATAATATAGAAAATATTCTTCAAAAAATGATAATTTGTATTGCTTACAAAAATGAATGAATGAAAAATATTTTCACCATCCACGAAAATATATAGACATAAATTGTTGTATATAGTGGAAATGTTTTCTATTAATCAATTATTTCAACCGACACAAGCGATCGTTTTTAGGAAAATATTTTCTGAATCTTTCATTTTGCACTATAGGCTCTATTTCTTTCGAGGAAAATGAATGATCCTACAAATAATCTCTTATGTCTCTTACAAAAATGAATATACGAATAAATTTTCATTGTCCACAAAAATATTTGGAATATTTTTCATTAATTGATTATTTCAAGCGATACAAGCGATCGATTTTAGAAAAATATTTTTAAAAATATTTATTTTTCGTGAAACAAATGGGAGCATAAATGTGCATTTAAATACAAGGAACGGACTTTATCACAAGGGACCTATTAGGGCGCTGGTAGTAAAAATTGGTGATATCCTCAGCTAATCACGTCCAAATGGGATAAAAAATTATTTTCTTTTCTTTTTCATTTCAATTTTCATACTTACACATTCCTTTCGGACACTCGAGAGTCGAGATCAGTTGGGTTGTGCTCAAGAAGTTCTGGGCACTTTATTATTTGCAAAGCCAAACGCAATGTTGTATCATAAAAGTAAAGCCACGGGTGTGCGAATCGATGCACGGAGGATCGCCGGATCCGACAGACCTCACGTCGGACCGACCTAATAACAAGGTATGTGTTAGAGAACTCCCACGATCTAGAAGTACGAAGTCGCAGTCTATGATTGGTGTAGTCCCTTATCGTGTCAAGTGGCGCATAGGAACTCCAACGGTATTGGTTCACGAACATGAATCTAATGGTCCTAATTAGCTTAGCTGCTTGCCTAAACAGCAGTACTTTAGCCATAAAGATAAGGGTGATCATCAGACTTTTAAAGCTACGTTACGTGCGACGACTTTGAGACGCAGACAGCCCCCCATGCTTTGAGTTTTGGGTTATAATGGGTACCTACCAGGCTGCCGCAGCTTGTAGGGGTGAACATAGTCCGGATAGACGGTTCTCACCCTAAAATCGAAAACTACCCATTAAGGACTGATTTCGAAAAATTGAAACCGGAACCACCTATTTGATTTCATGAACCCACCTGGGAATCGGATTGGACCCTGGAATCGGTCCCACTAGCCAAGGATGGAGACGGAGACGAAGATGGAGAGTCAGAGATGATAAGGTGAGCATCGACCGAGAAGAGTGAGAGAGTGAGAGTGAGCGTGAGGCGAAAGCGAAAAAAGGTATTTCTCGGCTCAATGTGAGGTTATGAGCGTCGAGCCAGTTAAGTCTAATTTAGAGATTTAGAAATTTTCTTTTTTTAAAATAAAAAATTAAATAAATATATTATATTTATTATTATATTACCGGTCCGGTCTGGACGGGCGGGCGGTTCCACACCTAGAACCGGGAGCCGGACCGGTACCCACCAGTTCCAAAAAATTGGAATCAGAAACCGGATCGGTTCTCTTAGGAACCACCGGTTTCGATTCAGTTCCGAGCGGTTCCCGATTCTTTTGCACACCCTTGTCAGCTTGTGCGAATCTCTTCGCGGTGCAAGGTAGTTGTGCAGAAGCATCTAACAAGCAAGGCGGTCACCTACAAAGAGATCGACACCAAGGTCCCAAATGACCCCCATTATTGTCTGACATAATCCCCATTTTCTTTTCAGGATACGATAAAGAGCTAATTAATGGAGAGAACTATTGGAGCACTTGGGGAATGTACAAGAATCGAGAAGAGAGAGTGGCAAGACATAATTAAATTCAAGAAAAGATCCAGACCATGTAGTGCTATTAGGTTTGAATTTGACCGACTAATCATCTCTCGAGACCGTGCTATCACTATGCAACACGGATAGACGGCTTCCCGGAATTAGTCTCGATGGGACACTAAATCACCCGATGATTCATCTTGACAAAATGTCATTTTACCGTTGTTTGATTGGGCGCACAACAATGCTATCATCACTATACAAAAAGTTAGAACGATAAGGATGTTAGTTGTCAACATTACTGAAGGGACGTATCGAGAACCGAAACAGAACGATCACGCAGAAAACAGAGAAAATAGACGATGCACGAATTTACCCAGGTTCACCCTCGATTAGGGCTACGTCCTGCAAAGAGATTTCACTATGTTTTCGGTTTCACCTCAACTCGTTATTCAATGATAAGAAAACGAAGCAAAATATATATATGCCCCAAACGGGCCCAAAATCTAAACTTATATGAAATCTCTTAATCTTGCACTATACGGGCCAGCCCAAACCCGTTGAGGTTTGGGGGGCGCTACCCCCGAGCCCCCGCCCGCTCACCGGCGAGCTGAGCGGCCGTCCGTGTGACGGGCGGCGGAACCCCGTCGGGCGCGCGCCCGAACCCCCGCCCGGCCCGGCCCAGGCGTGAGCACCGTGTCGGGGGAGCACGCCCGAACCCCCGCATTCCGCACGCATGGGTCACATGTCGTCGGACAACACTTCAGTTTCTCTAAGCTCATGTGGGCGTACCCGGTGTGAGAAACAAGAGTCCCCGAAGTATTCGCCAACTCCAACAATTACGACCCTTAGAACGATAAGGATGTTATTTGTCAACATTGTTCGACGACCCTTCAAAGGTAACATTAAAATAAAAATTCAAGATTTAAGCATTGTAGGGTCAATCTAGGTACAATTCCCGAACGCCTTGTGCAGATTGATTTCCCAGTAAGGTTGCAGGCCAAGCTTGCGGTTCCAGTTCTATCATCAACAAAGTCCATACACGCTTAAAATCTGCAGCAACAGAGTCAACAGAAGAGTCGGATCCTTGGAAAAGTCTCTTGCTTCGAGTTCGCTCCTTCCAAAGAGGAGTGGCATTTTGAGCCGATTTGGAGAGGAGGGAGCAGGAAGAAGATCTTCGACAATAGAACTACTGCCGAACGCATACCAGCATACCCCAACATCCACTGGAACATATGTATCCTCTCCATATCATTGCCAAAATCCATAGTCGCCGGAAATAATTAGAAAACAAAATGCCGAAACATATCTTTTGAATTGGACGGGAGCGGTTGGATTGCACTAGCATATACTCTGTTCAGCTGATACCCTCAAAGCCCTGATGTAAGTGGCAAGTACGAATTCAATTCCTCGCTTCTAATTTACATACCATAAGAGATAAGGGGAAGCTGCTATAAACAATAATGGGGGACAAGAAGCATCCAGCAGGTAAATAGATCCACTTTCATTGAAGAGGAGAGAACAAACAGTTACCCAGGAAAATGATTTACAGAAGAATCGACAAAATAGAAGTATTTCACAGCATGAACCTCCTGGAAGCTTAATGTTTTCCATTTCCCATCTCATGGAAAACCATCTCGGCTCCAACATGCCCTTTCAAGTTTGCTGATTCTCTGTGGAACTCTCTTTTTTGCCAGGCAAGTGAATCCTATGGAGCTAACTTCCTCAGCTATTTTAAGATTGTCATCCAGTGATACGCCTCTCATTCAACCTGTTCATGATTCTGGATGCATCATTGAGTCTATTTGCTCTCTCGAATATACTCGCCACTACAAAATGCAACTCCTTCTTGTTAATGTTCTGATCAGAGTCAAGTCTCTGAAACAGAGACTCTACCATCGTAAAGTCCTTTCTTGCACCGTAGAGACTGAGCATCTGGAAATGAATTTCATCTGAGAAAACGCATCCCTCTTCCTGCATCTCCATGTACACCGCATCCGCCTTTTCAAAGTCACGCAATTTCCCATAAGCATTCAGGACGATAGCAATGACACTGGAATCGGGAAAGTATCCAGCCACTCTCATCTTATCAAACACCTCGATGACGTTGGCGTACTTTCTATTCCTTGAAAGGAGCTCGATCATGCAGCCAAATACTGCTATATCCTTTACCTCTCCCGCATCAAATGCTTGGCGGAAAACCCAAGTGGCCTCCTCTAACCGACCTGCTCTAGCAAGAATTCTTATAGCGGTCTCTCTAGGGATATTGTCTGGGCGCTTTAGCTCATGGAGTAATCGCTTTGCATGACCAACCAGACCAGCCCTTTCATAAGCCACAATCATGGTCTGATAAAGCACCTGATCAATCTCAACCCCTGAGCTCCTCAGCTTTTGAAACAATGTCGCTGCACGGTCTAATTTTCCTGCCTTGCCCCATATCGCAATTATTGTCGAGTAAGTAATTGCATTTGGTTCAATTCCTATATTCTGCATCTCCTGGACCAGATTTGTCGCCTTCTCATGCTCAAGAGATTTTCCATATATCTTCATCATAGTATTGTAGGTAACAACATTCTGCTCGATATCCTTCCTCTGCATCAGTCGAAACAGATGAATGGCTTCGCCAAAGAGTTCAGCCTCGCCATACACCCTCAAAAGCGTATTATAACTAACAACATTCGGCTCAATTGCCATATTTCTCATGCTCCAAAACAGTCTATCCGCTTCCTTAGCCATATCTAGCTGACCATAGACATCGATCATAATGTTGCAGGTCGTGAGATCAAGAGGGCACTTAACCTCATTCATCTCAGAAAACACAGACAATGCCTCCACAAACTTCTGATTCTCCACATATATACAGAGCAGCGTGGAATAACTGACAGTATCCGGCATAACACCCGCCTCCCGCATCTCCTTAAGAAGAAGCCGGGCCTCACGAAAAAGCTTAGCTTTACCAAACACGTTAACCATGGTATTATACGCAACAAGGTCCGGCATTATCCCCGAATTCTTCAGCCTCGAAAAGATCGAGATCGCCTTCGAGTAGTCGCCCAGCTTCCGTGACAGCTCAATCAAGTTACTATACAGAACAAGGTCGCCCGACACGCGGTCCTGCTCCATCCTCTGAAGCCAAGAGAGCGCGGAATCGAACATGCCCGCCTTGCCGAAATGCGTGATCAGCGTCGAGTAAGTGTACCTGTCGGGCGCGAGCCCCCTCTGGCGCATTTCCTCGAACAGGCCATGGGCGACGGCCCACTGCCTCGCCCGGAGCGCGTTGCGCATCGTCACGTTGTACGCGAACACCGAGGGGGTGTAGCGTGCCTCCTCGTTGATCCAATCGAGGATGGCGAGGGACCTCTGCCAGTCCCGCTCGCGGGAGAGGAGGGAGACCATGAAGCGGATGGAGAGCTGCCTCCCCTTGTAAGGGGACATGAGGGAGAAGAGCTCCCGCTCGTCGCGGGTCTGGGAGATGGACGAAGCGAGCTCGTCCATGTCGACGCTGTGGTCGAGGTGGGGCGGTTCCGATCGCCGGAAGGTGGGTGCCCTGTGCCGAGGCTGCGGGGTTCTCCTCCAGACATCCTTGTTGGCTGTCGTAGAAGAAGAAGGAGAAGACGAGGAAGACGAAGAAGCTGAAGCTGAGACTGCGGAGAGGGTGAGAGAGAATGCGGGGTGTTGAGCTTTGCTGTTGCTGGTGATGAAGGAGGGTCTGATGAATGGCGAGGAAGGAAGGAAGGAGGAAGAAGATAGCGTCAGTTCTGCTTGCATGGTTGCTTGCTCTGCATAGCGGCTTGGGGAGTGACCCAAGTGACTCGATGTTTCTCTGTGACTCGTAATAATATAAGATCACCAAATTGACTTTATCTGTCCGGCAAATTTCAACGAGTTCTCTCTCTCCACAGTTTTGATGAAATTTGTTCTGATCTTGAAGGAATGAATAGAGAGTCGACTATCGCAATATGATGAATCTTGCGCAACCTTGGAATTTAAGTTTAAGTAAAGATTTGCTTAGACTTCGTTTGTAAGGACGGTTATTGGCGAGACATCGACAATTTATGGGACATGAATTGGTTCCGACCGTTTATAAGTGTTTCCCCTCTCTCGTCTCTCGTTCGGCCCGAGCCTTGTCCCCCCCAATATGATTGGTTTTATGCAACAGATAGAGCTTGTCCGAAAGATAGGTGAGCCTCTTCATGCAGATAAATTGGGAATGGTTAGAGTCAAGTGACTTGATAGAAGCCCGACCAAACCATTCGACGTCCCGATCTTGCGCCGAGTCTCGATTCCCGTCGAGCTAGCATGTTAGACGCCGTGTTTAACCCTGGAAACAGATTATGTATAGGGGATCTAGTTAACCATGTATGCATCAGTTCATAATCAAGCCATTCATTACAAGAACGTGGTGAAAGCAAATCTGAGGATGGAAAAATGCTCTTTTTCCATTATATCCCTGCAATGTGAAAGTATCGAGCACTCCAAAAACAGTCGCTCCCTTTAATGTGTGAATCCTTTTGTGTGAAAGATGAATGTATCGCCTTTGATTGGAAACTCAACGAGTGTCTGCCCTGTGAAAACTGCCGCAAATTCAACTCACTTCGTTCCATGCGCCAGGGATCATATACAAAATCACTGTTCCTCGCTCTCGATTCCTACTCGTTACAGCACTCTAAAGAAATTCGCGAGCAATGTGCTTTTCTCAAGAGAACAGCAGGAATTAACTGGTTACAGATCACAGCAAAAACCCAACAAGAGCATGTAAGAAAGAATGAGACTAAGAAGTAAGAACTCTGGCCCTTGGTGCCTCCATGGCGTCGCCATTGAAGTGGACGGAGAAGGAGGAGGAGGAGTGGACGCTGGAGGGCTACGAGGGATCACCGTTTCTTTGGAGCAAGTGTAGTTGCACCGACTAGGACTCACGATTCTGTACAATCCACTGCTTGTCAACATGAAAGTGTCCTTACTATTGTCCTGGCCGAAAGAGAATATCGCGCCTAGAACAGGCGATGACTCATCCTCGGCATCACACTGTATAGGAGTGTCCTTTGCGCAACTGTAAGGGACTTGAGCGCTAGTGAAGTTGCCGCTGTTCTCAGGATTCTCCGTGCCCACCCAGATGCCGCCACTGCCGTACAGATCCGCATACAAGTATCTGAAATCAAAGTTCACGACGTCTCAGCTTGTTGACCTCAGTAATTTCGAATGAACTGAATTGTGGTTCAAAATAAGCTTTCTAGAAGTGAGTAAAAGCACATGATCTTTAAGAGGAATTGCTAGAGAATCAATGGACATACCGAGATCGTTAAGCATAACGATGGAACGAAGTTAAATGGACATACCGAGATCTGTTAAGCATAACGATGGAAGGAAGCTAAATGGACTTACCTTCCATACAAGCACGGATCTGCCAGAGACCTATAAAAGTAGCCTCCGGTGATTGATGCAGAACCTTGGGGATTCTGGAGCTGGGAGTGATTATATCCCATCACAGGAAAAATAGGCTTGATGGAGCTAGCAGATGTATTACCACCGGGGCTTTGCGGGGGATGATACAGGAACGGGCCCTCGTAGACGCGCCATCCATAGTTTCCACCTTTAGTGACTATGTCCACCTCTTCGTATAGATCCTGTCAGGACATCAACCGGTCATCCCTTTACGAAATTACAACAAAAAGAACAGGTGTGCCGGTCGATTGGCGCATGTGAAAGTTGCATTGATTCAAGGTGCGCACGCACATGCGTCTCATGGACTCAAACAGTTGATACTGCATTACAAGTTTAATCTCTGATGCAGTTAATTGGATAAGCACCAAATGACTGAGACGAAACATATCCTGTGAAGTGTGAGCAAACCTGGCCAACGTCTGCGCAGAGAAAGTATGAAGGCCTTTCCAAGTCGAAGCTGCATCGCCAAGGATTCCTGAATCCCAGGGCCCAAATTTCGGGTTCTAATTCTTTATCTATGGAAAACGGATTGTCTTCAGGAACAGAATAATTTCCCCATAGTCCAGATTCACTGATCGTCGTTAAATCTGCCGTGACATACCGCGAATGTAAGGCATACAAGAAAAACTAAAGAAAAGACGACCAGGAAGGCTCGGAGTGAGCTGGAACATATTACAGAACACACTTCAAAATTCAGATATAGTGCAAATTCAGGTGCTAGTGGTTTACTTGGCAAGTTATCGACATCGAGCCTCATAATCTTTCCGAGCAAGGATTTTTTGTTCTGCGAGAAGTTGTAGGGATCGCCGATACTCCCTCCATCGCCCATCATGAAGTACAAGTACCCATCTTTCGGTCCAAAAAGAATTTGACCGCCGTGATGAGCGGTGAACGGGAGGCCCATCGTGAATATTCTCCTCACTTCCTTTGGATTGACATTGCCGCCCTAAAAAACACAGATTGAAACACAGGATATATCTATCACCGTCATACTAATGGCGGGCGGAACTTTTATAGTGATGCACGGTTTTATTTACCGGTGAGGACTGATTGGTGGTGAACTCTGATATGACACTGTGATATTGGCAAGGGTTTGCCCCATTATCCGGTGCTATCTTCGAAGGATCGCATCCCACGTCTGAGTTGCACGAACACCTACCGGAACATGCAGGCCACTTGACCTTATCACAATTGAAGGAAACAAAGAACCGGCCGTTACTTTGGTAATTCGGATGGAATGCCAGTCCCATCATCCCAAGCTCGCTCTCAAAATGCACTTCATCGGTCAGATCAAGGAAGGGGATTAACTTGTCGATTCCATGTATCTCTCCCGAACCCTGCTCGGGGATCGTCGCGAGCCATATTTTACCAGGTTGATTGGATAAGAACACACGATTTGAACCATCAGGATGAGCTACCATATTAAGGTAGGAACCGTTCCCGAGTTTCTCGAGGCAAACCCCGCTCGGGGTGCTTGAATTCTCGGCACTTCCTAACTTAACCGGTCCATCAGAGAAGCATGCTGAGGTATTATCAGAAGCCCCACCGAATTCGTTGCAAAACTCTGCTGCTGAATTCCATGAATCGGATATCTTGCTTCCAGAACTGGCTGTTGTTTTGGCTTTACTTTCGAAAGCAAAAGGAGAATTTAATATGGATGTGTTGTGGCACTTGTCCCAGAGATTTGAGCAGAAATCAAGCATGTAGAGTTGGGACCGGGTTGAATTCGCTGAAACTGAAGAATTGCAGATAACAGGAACCACACGAGGTGCTTGTTCGACTTGATACAGTTCAGCCGAAAATGGATCACATCTCTGCAAAAAGCCAGCAGACCCCCAATATGTAAAATGGCTAAGGATGTTTGAAATTTTCCCCCTCTAATAGCTATGCTATGTAAATGCAACACAAACATCGCTGTAGCTACACCTTCATGGAAGCTTCAGAGACATGAAAAAAAGTACTCCGAAAGAGAAATCATTTCAGAGAAGTGGAAACCCGGGACTGCAAATTGGCTTTTCATTAGATTCTGCTTCCTTTAACTACACATTAATCTACTCCCAATGAAAAGGCAATCAATCAAGCCAAAGATGTGTTTAGCAACATCAGAGCAACAGGAAACGAAGCCTCTACCGCGCAAAGAATCGACTTTAGAAGAGAAGCGCAACCAGGGTCTGAGATGTTCATCGCTTTGAATTGCTTCTGCAGCTGTAAATCCTGAGCAGAAGTGCAGCAAACACTGCCCTTGTATCGACAAAAGGCGAGACTGGCATTATCAGCATTGAAGGGTGCTCCTGTTTCCAGCAGAACAAAGCATGACAATCCCAAACAGTGAGGCGCCGATTCACAAACCAAAGTTCGATATATTTGAATAAAGCACACAAAAAGGAAAAACAAACAGGTTAATTGCGGGCTAAACATATAATATTTCCTCCCATTTCAGATCATATCAATCTCTATACCTCTGTTAACAATAGAACATTGAATGAAGCATGTAGAGCGAGACACAAGAAGCAAACAAACACATACTCAAATCCGCGCACAAGGGTAATGAAGCAGAATAGTGGACCAGCAGTGAGAGCAGGAGGCTGAGAATGACCATCTTCATCACAGGAGAACCTCTCATTTTCACAATTTTGCAATGGCACCAACGCCAAGAAATCACCCAAACGCAAACACAAATCCGTGTAGTTTCATCCAACGAAATTCCCAAGTAGAAAAAAATTAAGAAAACAAAGCAATCGGGTGTGCAAAAACCGAAGTCGTATCACTTTGCTCTGCTGATGTTCCCTGGAGTTCATTCCCCATTTTTAGACTCGTCTGTCACCAAATCAAAAAAGGAAGGAGAACTTTGAAGGAAGGAAAAAAAAACATGCAAACTTCTTTTCGGCAAACTCACGTTTGTGTTTGAGAAATCATCAACTCAAGCTTGTTATTAGACATTGAAGTGGGAAAGATGGATAATTTAAGTTGAGAATCTGGTGGGTCAGACTGATATGGTTGACTTTCTTCTGTAGGACACTCAATGCATTATCGATGGCGATTGTTGAGAAGAGGAACCAGTTGACCTCGGGAAAAAAAAAAAACATATCTTGTTTGTAGCCTAAAGAAATCCAGACAGCAAGTGCTGTAACAGACTTGGTCCGGCTGTTCAGAAAATAG
This sequence comes from Syzygium oleosum, assembly GCF_021117445.2. Taxonomy (NCBI): domain Eukaryota; kingdom Viridiplantae; phylum Streptophyta; class Magnoliopsida; order Myrtales; family Myrtaceae; genus Syzygium; species Syzygium oleosum. The sequence continues at coordinate 7,087,267 of NW_026607504.1, forward strand.
ATAATAATAACGATTCTCCATTCCTGCTGCTGCTGCTCCAACTCTTGTTTTCTAATCAAAATTAGGTCCGCCTGAAGTCCCAGTTCCGTGGATTTAAAACAAATTTCGAAAACCATCGAGCTAACAAGTATATATCAGAACCGATGTAAGAACATATATCTTTGCACGCCTACAAACTTGCAGCCGCAGGCACTATTCGAACAAGGATTTCGGACTTTTAAACACAGCGCCGACATGAACCCGAGTGAAAAAAATGATTGCGAATGATGTATCTGGATGTTACCGTGCCTGATTGCCATTCTAATTTGATTGTCATCGACACTAGCTAGAGTAGGCGGAATTTATAATTTATGCAAATTTTTCTTATGTGTACGTTGTGCAACAAGGATGTTTATTGATGTGGATGTTTGCTCTCAAAGAACTATACCTGTTTTGGACTTTGGACCAAGTGAAGTCTACGTAATCCCGTGTAGTGCACGGTACTGCAAACTTGGTAAGCGCAAAGTATGTTTTGTGCCATTGACCCGCATGCAAGCAAGCCAAGCATTCCACAGTAAACTAAGCTTGGATCTGGGAGGTTGAAGTAATGGGAAGTAGACTCGTTTCGTAGACCGAGCTGTTCACGTCCCAAAATTTTTCCAAGCTCATGTCGGGTCCCACTAAAAAACAACGCAAATTTTCATATAACTTTTTTTTTTATATTTTAATTAGCCTTGTCTATCACATCATCTACGAAGCAAGTCTATCCGACTTTTTTCTCCTCTTGAGTTCAATTTCCCTATCAAAATATTAGTAGACCTAGTTGTTAACGAGAAGAGTATACCTGAAATTGGTTTGTAAGTACGATCTAGGTGCTTTAAGTTCGCTAATTAGGGGTTCGGTCTCACAATAGACTCGGTTGTGGAGCTTCAAACGCATATTCCACGATGGAGTTGAGAAGAATCGTTACGTGGATTTCCACTTGTTTTGGGTCCATTTTGGGTCCACTTAAACCCTTAAGATTAGTGAGTCCAAATCAAATCTTTGACGATTGGATCTTCGGGGGGGTTGTCGATCGTTGGATCACTAAAGAACAGAACAAATCTCGGTCGATCATCGACGAGACACGACAAAATGGACTTAGGTACTTGAGGATGTTGAATTGGTCGTTTGAGAGAGTGGTCTCGATCATCTTTCCGCATAAAACCCGGGTCTCACTTAAGCGGGGAAGATAATAGTGATTTACGGCTGTGTTCGTTTGCGGAAAAATATTTTTTCGGAAAATATTTTTCGCGTTTTCCGGTGTTCGGGGGCGGACCGCACCCCCAAATCCTTCATTGTTTTGAGGAAAATGATTTCCTCTTTTAAAGAGGAAATCATTTTCCCTCAAAGTGAAGGTAAAATTGCCCATGGGAGGAAAAGCGTTTGCGTGGAAGAGAAAGTTGATCGCGGTCCACCGGTTGCCAGCCACCGTGATTGCCCTTGCTTGCCGGCCGGGCCCGCCGTTATCGCCGGTCAGCGTTGCTGTCGCTTACCAGCCGCGCCATGCAGCCGCCGGTCGGCTCGGCGATGGCTGGCCCACGTTGGCCTTAGCCAGTCCCTTTGGCACGCCGCCGCCGCCGCCGCGCCCGCCGCCGGTCGCCGGCCTGACCCAGGTATTGGCCGTAGCTGACGCCCCATCGGTCGTCGGTCAGCCGCCAGCGGTCGCCGCCACGGCGTCGCCCGTCGCCGGAAAAATATTTTCAAAACTTTTTCATATTGGTCGTAACATCGGAAAATTATGTTCCCGGAAAATATTTTCCAGGAAAATGACTTTCGGGAAAATATTTTCCAAAAGAGAATATTTTCCGCATACGAAGCGGCAACCTACAATAGAAAGATTTTGAGAAATGAGCACGTAACAGTCCCGTTATTTTACAAAAAATGGACGGTCTATCATCAGCCACAAATTTCAGAGTTGGAAACCTGGAGACGGGCTTGTCCGGTTTCATATTTTTTCTGATTTTTTTTTTGTCGGAATAGTTTTTGTGACTTGCTTCATGGGATTTTCACTAATTTAAAAATGTCCACAAACACATTAAAACACGTGTTCGCTCTCTCTTTCCGACACCTAACTAGAGGTGTCAAAATGGGTCTTAAACCCATATATGACCCATTTAAAAATAAATGGGTCATATATGGGTCACTTAATTTTTCTTCTTTCCGACACCTAACAAGCCTCGTAAGTCCGCGCCAAATCATACAGCTAATATACAAATCAGCGAAATTAAAGAAAGCATAAAGAGAGAAAAGAAGAACCTCCATACTCGTTCTAAATCTAACCCCAAAATTCACTCTTTCACACAACTGTAGTTTTCATTGTTGTCCAAATGTAGAGGCAACCCAACAAACTCAACAGGCACACCACTTTCACTTTATATTGCGACTCCACTGGAATCTAATCATTGAAAGCCTTCAAGCTTCTTGGGAAGAATAGAATACCGCAAAGTGGTAAAAATTTTGTTCAAAAAGTACATTTATTATACGGCGGTCCATTCAATTCTAAACTTTTTAATTTGATCAATTTAGCCCTAAAACCTTTAACGATTTGTCAGTATAGAAAATTGGTAATGTAGACGTCGGTTGTCCTGTGTAACATGGCTAGCGAAGCTCACATGGATGATTTTTGCAATCCTTTTAATTTTTTTTTTCCTTTCCTTTCCTTTTCTTTCTTTTCTTTTGATTTTATATTTTTTTCCCTTAATCTTTTCCTTTTCACCTGTGACTGGTCGTTAGCCGTTAACCATCGCCAAGACCGCCTCCGACGACCGGCCACAGGCAAAAAGGAAAATAAAAAGGAATAAAAAGACAAAGGGAAAAAAGTAGCAAATTTCAGAATTTTTTTAAAAAAAAAGCAAAAATCATCCACGTCAGCGCTAACCATGTCACGTAGGACAGTTGGTGTTGATTGGACCATTACGTAAGCAATTTTCAGCCAAAATCGATCAAAGCGACTACTTTGAAAAATCATCAAAAAATTTACGATTAAGTTCAAAGAGTGAATTGGCCACTGTATAGCAAGTTAAGAACTTTTTAAACAATTCTCTCCACACAACACATCCATCTCCTCCACCTGCAGCCCCTCGACAAGCAGCCCGAGAAACTCGAGGCACCGCCAATTCGACGGTGGTGTTAACAGCACCGTCACTCCGGGCGTTCCAAGGTTGAGATCTTCCTCCCTCGGCGAAGAAGCCGCCCAGGCCGCTAAGGCAAGCCGTCACCGCCGATCGCCTCTCCTCCAACCCGGCTCACCAGGGGGTCCCTATTCTCCACCTTTGCTTTCGAAGCTCCCTAGAACTCTCCGGGCGCACTCAGATCTCGGTCCTTTCCTTACTTGTTTGCTTGATTCTCATGGGGTTCTTGATTCTTTGCTGGGTCTTTTGCTAGATCTTGCAAATGTCTTTTCACTTTTGGTCACGGAGGATGATGGATGGTGCTTGGATCCCCAGAGGGAACAGTGCAAAGTGAAAAGAAGTTTGAAACCGGTCAAATCAGTCTCCCATTTTCCTCCATAAAAAATAGTATCTGGGCCCAAAGATTTTTAACCTATAGAATCTGTCCAAATATCTAGCATTTAATATCGTTCATGAATCCATAAAAGCATATGTACTTCCCCCCTCTTCAACCCCGAAGTCGCCCATGGCCATCTCCTACAAAGTCTTGGTCGTTGCTTGGTACGATCAATCAATCGTACAGAAAGAGCACGTAACAGCTTTAGCTTGCATTTCATAGAGTCCTCCCTCCCATCTTTTGCTTGCATCATCATCACCATCGATCGATCATGGAGTTCTTCAACAAGGCCGAGGCGGTGCGGCTCCGGAGCTTCCACGGCAAGTACCTCGTCGCCGACGAGGCCGGGGGGACGGTCCGCCAGAGCAAGAACGGGTCCTCCCGCGGGGCCCGCTGGGCCGTCGAGTGCGTCGCCGGGAACAGCCACGTCGTCCGCCTCCGGAGCTGCTACGGCAAGTACCTCGCCGCCACGGAGGAGCCTTACCTCTTCAGCGTTTCAGGTGCGTGGGTGGGAGGATCGAACGAGGCTTCGCTTCGTTTTCTGATCTGATTTCTCCTCTCTCTTTTTCGCTTTCTTTCTGGGTTCGGTTTGAGTTTTTATCTGAGATTCAATTTTATGCTCTTAGAAAAAATTTTGATGAGAAAAAAACTTGAAAATTACCAACATAAAATTAATAACCCATTTGAAAAAATTACCGAATTGTCTTTGTAAATTACGAATCATATCTTCGAAGTTAGTAATGTCCAACTCATTTTCAGAATTTTTGTCCGTTATCACGAAGCTAGCGAGTTGGCAAGTCTTGCAATGCCAACCTTATCTATAAAGCTTGGATGATGACTTTAGTGTTTTGTTTTGTTTTGTTTTTTTTTTGTTTAACCCAATGACTTCAGTTTACCAAGCTAAAATTGGTCTATTTTCCCCCCCTTTAAAAAATGGCTTTAAATAAACAATTCCCTTCTCGATCCCGACTTACTCAGTCGTTAAACTCGATTAGGCCCCAATCGATTGCTCAAGAGCTTTTAATAATTCCTAACCGTGGCACTTAAATTAACGATTTTAGGCTCGGTATCGGGTTCAAAAACGTCATTAGTCATTAGTTTGCTATGATTTTTCTGCCAAAACAACCACCGAGTCCAGCTCATATAGTTCTGGTTTTGGTCATATTGAAAAGGGTTTTTTCTAGCATGAGCTTAATTAATGTTGAACACTACCCATGTTTCTAAAGGCAAGAAAGTGGCGCAATCAACTCCGCAATCCAAGAACGATAAGTCCGTAGAATGGGAGCCGCGGAAGGACGGGACGTGCGTGAAGCTGAGGGCGAAGGGCGGGATGTTCCTGCGCGGCAACGGGAGCATGCCGCCGTGGCGGAACTCGGTCACGCACGACATCCCCCACCGGACGGCCACGCAGGACTGGGTGCTGTGGGAAGTCGACGTGGTCGACCTCGCGGCGGACCCTCACGGGGCCGACTCGGCCCGTGGCCACCTGTCGTCCCAATCGAGCTTCGTGTCGTCGTCCGAGGAGGATTACTCGGTGGAAGAGTACGTGAGGAGTGCAGCCGCGGCGGTGGCGGGGGGCATGGACATGGTGGTTTCGAGGAAGCCATCGCGCAGCTTCAAGGTAAGCCCCTAAGGTCCCTTCCCTTTCCGTTCTATCGTAGCAAGTTCTTTCGCACAGGGCTCACGCGAGCCGCAACACCACGAAACTCACAGTCGATGAATCCGATACACTTCACGCGAGATTCACCTGATCTAAAAGGTTCACATGCGTTCGCGCTCGGGTCGGTTTGGGTCTCTTCGAATATTGCTGAGCGGACAGCCTAACTTTGCATTAGTTAAGGAAAGGACCATATGTATCAAATGATGATCCGTCTTTGTCCATCACCAGTTGTCTTCTGTCGAAGTTGATCACATGTTAGTTTAGTTCCGGTCGCGTCGCCAGATTTGACCAACTGCACTCCTTATGTTATTAGATTACTATGTATGTCTGAGCTAGAGAGGGGGAGAGAGAGTATAATACTACTTTTTTAGTTTAAATTATTATGCTGTCTATAAAAAAACACCCTTCAAATTATTGTACTGTCTAAAAAAGAATATTATACTCTCTCTCCCTCTCTCTGGCTCATACATATAGTAATCTAATGCATATGTTTGCAGGCTATAGAAAGAATTAAGTAATTTACACGAAGGTGTTGAGATATGCGGAATGACATATCAAACGTAACTTACCTGGCGTCGCAACGAGATATCACATGTTTTCTTAGCTTTTGTTTCTTCTTCTTTTTCGTGAGTCTTCTTGCTGGTAGCTGGGTGCCGCTGCCGACGGCCCGCCGCCACTCTTTCTTTTTTCCAAATTTCCTATTTACTTCAACAATATATATGTATATGTATCGATGTTTTAAATTAGTAATAGCCATGTAGTTACCAACGCAACACTTAGTACAACCGAAAGTACAACCGCGAACAAAAAGTTATATAATTCAAGGATAGTGTTGCACAAAAAACAAGGGGAAAATTATCAAAAAAGTCATAAACATTTTGCAATTGCGCCAATTCCGTCTTAAATCTCTTTTTTTGTCAATTCAGTTTTAAATTTTTTGTAATTGTACTAATTCAGTCCATCCGGCCACTTTTGGCAGGCCGGTGCTGATGTGGACGCCGGCGGCTGACGTGGTAATATTTTAATAATTTTTTTTTATTTTTTTCTTTTTTTTTTTTCCTATCTTCTTCCTTGGTCGCCGGTCCAGCGATTGGCAAGAGGCTGAGGCCGGCGAGTTCGACCTTATCGGCCATGGGCGAGGTCGAGCCTCGCCCTGGCCATGGCGAGACTCCACCGTCGCCGAGCGAGGTCGAGCCTCGCCCTGGCCATGGCGAGACTCCACCGTCGCGAGCGAGGTCGAGCCTCGCCCTGGCCATGGCGAGACTCCACCTCGCCGCAGTCCATGGCAAGGCTTGGCCTTGCCCTACGACGGCGAGGTCTTCCTAGATCTGGGCGGCCTCGCCGTCACCCGGTCATGGTGAGGTCGGCCTCGCCCAGGGCGACGCCGCCCAAACTGCGAGACCTCGACCTCGCTCGCCGTGGCGAGGCTTGCTGCGATGGAGGGCTCGAGCTCGCCTCGGCGGTCATGGCGAGGTCGGTCGACCTCGCCATGGCCCTAGATCGAGGTCGAGCCTCGTTGCACGGCGAGCGCCAAATCAGGAGCCCGTCGCCCAGTCGACCTTGCCTCGCGAGGTCGACCTTGCCGGCCGCAGCCTCGCCTCGCCGGCCTCGGGCAAGAAGATAGGGGAAAAAAAAAGAAAGAGAAAAAAATAAAAATAAAATCGAAAAATAATAAAACTTTATTAAAATATTGCCATGTCAGTCGGCCGGCGTCCACGTCAGCGCCGGCCGGCCAAAAGTGGCCGGATTGACTGAATTGGTACAATTGCAAAAGGTTTAGGACTGAATTGGCAAAAAAAAAAAGGTTTAGAACTGAATAGGCATAATTGCAAAAAGTTTAGGACTTTTTGGTAATTTTCCCAAAAACAAGTCCAGAGGCGAAATTGTATAAATAGAAGAAATTGGAGGTTTTTTTCCGTTGGCTTTATTCTAGAAATTTCATAGATCAATCTTAAAGGTAGCTACCATTACTTCTTCCTTTCTTTTGCTTGGGATTTTGTGCCTAACATGTTGCCTTGGAGTTGGGACTTTGGGAGCACTTCTCTTAGCTTTAAGCAAAGCCAAAAGGTACACTATCTGAATTTTGAAGCCCCACCAATTCCATAATTTTTGACGGGTTTAAAAAGTAGGGAAAAAAAGCATAACGATTTTTCATTCCGAAATATATTTATTGTCGATTAAATTTCATAAAAATGCATAGAATGGGATCTAAGTAAAGATAAAATCTAAGAGTAGAAAGACCGATTTATTAAATTAATTTAAAAATTGATATCAGAAACACCGAAATGGGCATCCAAACAAACGAGTTGTATTTGAGCATCCATACATTTATCGTTCTGCTTTGAAAATTGATTTTTGTAGATCTAGCATTTACCATATTAATGAATAGTATGTTCTTAGATATAGGTACAATCTTTTGTCATTTGTATAATGAGTCATAATCTAAGATACCATCGACTCAGATGTTGAGTAAAAAAAAGGAGATATATGCTTTAAAGATAAAGAAACTGTTTTTTAGGGGAAAAAGTAGAAGATTAAGGTTGTATTTGTTTTGTGGAAAATGAATGATTTCGAAAACATTTTCTTAAAAATAATCGATTTTATCGCTTACAAAAATGAGTGAACGAATAATATTTTAATCATTCATAAAAATGTTTAAACATAAACTGCTATGCATAACGAAAATATTTTTCATTAACTATTTATTTCTAGTGATGCAAGTGATTTTATTTTGAAAATGTGTTTAAAAAATGATCCATTTTTCGCGAAACAAAGTCTAAGTTGAACTAAATCATTTTTCCACACTCACAAAACCTCTTCATACGCAATATATCTATACGGTCAATCCGAGATGAACCACCTTATTTGTTTTCGGCATGAAAATCACTTTCAAAATGTTGTTACAGCAATTAGGCCAAGTAAAATCAAGCGATCGAACTTGGCAGTTGCACGTGAAAGGGATATTGGTTACCTTGATTCGATCGGGTACGAGTTACTCGAAATTAATCTCGCCGTAAGATAGTAGTTATAATTTCTTCTTCTCTTTTTTTTTTGAAAAAAAATAACTTTCCTGTAAAACAAAGGGAAAAAAAATAAAGAGGAAATTTTCAAAGGTCGCGCGAAGAATATCAGGAATCCTTCCTTGTTATGCCCGCTTTAACCAAACGCTACCAATGGCCGAAACGCCAATATATAGTTAAAACTCCCTAACTGTCAACCACCCCTAACCAGCATCTTCATCATCTTCTCCTCCTCTCTCTCTCTCTCTCTCAATCCTGAATCCGACATCGTCCCGACCACATTGATTTCCACATTGTCCCCTCTCTCTTGCCGCCCTTCTGTCGGAAAGAACAAGAACCAACGTTGTTTCGCCTGATCATTTGCTTCTTCAGATCAGGTGATATGGCCAGGACCCTTTGAAATGGAACCACCATCATCTTCCAATTCAGCAATGCATCGTTGGTTCTTTCTTTCTGGTCCCCAGGATTGATTCTCGTTTCCCGTTTTTTCACCCCGTGATCAGGGCGGCATGGAGTTCTTCACCAAGGCGAAATCCGTCCGCCTCCTTGGCCACCACGACAAGTACTTGCTGGCGGGCGAGGACGGGGAGTCCGTGTGCCAGGACCGCAACGGGTCGGTCAGGCAGGCCAAGTGGACTGTGGAGCTCGTGGAAGGCGCCGGCGTTGTGCGCCTGAAGAGCTGCTACGGCAAGTATCTGACGGCGTCCAACGTGCCGTTCCTCCTGGGGATGACAGGCAAGAAGGTCCTGCAGACCCTCCCGACCGGGAGATTGGATTCGTCCCTGGAATGGGAGCCCATCAGGGACGGGGTCCAGGTCCGGCTCAAGACGCGATACTGCAATTTCCTGCGCGCGAACGGGGGGTTGCCGCCCTGGAGGAACTCGATCACGCACGATATACCGCACCGGACCTCGACCCAGGATTGGATTCTGTGGGATGTCGATGTTGTGGAGACCAGGGAACAGCCAATTAATCCGTTGCCAGAGGCAGAATTGGATTGTGATTCAGAACCATCGCTCCCGGAACTGGACTCTCCTTCCTCGATAGAGCTCCGCTCGCCGAAATCATCAGAGTTTGAGGTTATTTCCTTACGCCTTGATTACTAGATCGACCAGGATATATACTTTAGGGATGAAGGATGACTTTCTTCGTAAGAATTAGCTAATTAGACAGAGATCAGTTTCAGCGACCGATGATAATGTTAATCTAAACAGCCTACTCTCATCATTACGCGTGTCGATGCATCCTGAACGGACATTCTGCTCGTGTCTTGAGCTTCGGAACATATGGTTAGCAATTGGAGTTTTTCTGTCTCGGGAAAACTTATTCTTCAATAATCATATCAACTGGCATTTTTAGAATTGTATGCTGGTCTTTCCAATGCAGCGTTTTTTTCATCCAAGTCCATGCTCCATTCAAATGAACTTCCTTTTGTGCATCTGGCAAAATGCGACACTATGAGTAGCATCTTCACGCATTGCAGCCGTGCCCCCTTTCCCCCCTGACACCCTTGATGAATTGTAATCAATCTGGTTTCTGGGAAAGTATGATTTGATGCAGAACACTTGTGAGGTGCAATTGAACATTCTTTTTTCTGGTTTTCTTGTTTTGCAGCATAACGATTCGCTTTCAGTGAAAGCTGAAGGGAGGATAATCTTCTACAAAGTGGCTGATGAAGACGGAAACACTAAGGACGAGAATGAAGAGCTTTCGTTCACGTTCAAGGGAAGTAGATTGGAGGAGCTGGTGCAGAAATTAGAGGAAGAGACAGGGCATGAGGATATCATGATCTGCTCTCAATGGAACAAGAAGCTCCATCCCCTCCGGCTACAGCTTCCTCCCAATAATGCACCTATGCACATCGTGGTGGTTCCATCATCATCAAAAGGTTTGTTCATAGTTTCCATAATGTTTAATTCCTAGCATGTATTCATCTCACTATGGGAATTCAAGCTGACAACTGATAAGTCCAATCTATAGAGGTGGTGTACGATGATGGTGGGGTTGGTACTGTTATGTCATTACTCCGTCGAAATTTTTGTACCTTTCCAACGAAGTTTCCTTTTTCTGCAATTTTTTTGCCAGTGGCGAGTGATATTTCAGTTCCGGGGAGTCTCGCTTCAAGGTAACCATGGTGATTGGCCACTGCAGAAAGTTCACGTACTTTCGGCTTCTCTGGCATGTACCAGATTCAGAGAAAAGGGCTTCACGTTTGGGTTGTTGATATGTTATTGACAAAGGTTAGATTACAGAAAGATAGTTTTGCTGTCCAAGGTTCTCAGTGATTTGCTCTCAGCAAATCTTTCTCTTGTAAAGTATCTAGGACTTCGACAATTCAGCGATTGGTTTTCATGCAAGAGGTCCCAAAATAATGTCCTGTTGAAATGATTTCTAAACTTCGCTTCCAATATGGTGGTGGCCACCTGTTGATGGCGTTGGTGGTAGTTGCGTTGCCGGTAAGGAGCAAAGGCCGTCTTCCCAGTACAGATTCTCTTCATAATTGAACGTGTGCTGGAGCTTGACGCTGCAGATATAAGGCATCTGTGCATGCAAATTCAGTTACTTACTCATCTACTTTTGCGATACCGTCTCCTATATTACATTCATCACTGTATCACAATCATCGTACTTTTCCGTAACTCGCTATGATCCAAAATTGAAGTGAGCCCCAAGTGTCGCAGATTTGCCATCAGTTGAAGTTCTTTAACAGCAATTACTGCGACATCCATGCTTTAGATATGGGAGTCGTCGGATAATGGTGATTCAGACAGATGCTAATGACTTAATAAACATCCTCCTCTCGAGCACGATTGCTTCATGCATTCGACCAGCCAAGGTCCGCTATGAATCTACGATGTACATCCTCCTGGAAAAATCCCGAGAGCATGTCATTAGGACCCTAGAAGAAGAATTCAGCGACAAATTTCGATGTCTTAACTATCTCCCCGTCTCGATGGTTACTCAACATGCATGAATCCACCACACCCTGCCAGCAAATGATCCTGTCAATGTACACATTCCGGGCGCACGGTCGAACATTCATCGAACAGCTTTGTTGACAGCATCGCTTCAGCTTGGCAAGAGTGTTAGAAATCGAACGGGCATGTACAAGTTCGCAACTGAGGAACGAGCATTTATGCATGCCAAACAAACAACGCGAAATGCACTCCTCATTGATCCCGGGGGAGCACTAGCGGGGCGACATGCTGTTTACTAGCCGCGGTCAAATTTCATCAGTTTTCAGATCAAGCTGATATATAAGACATATACTGAGTTTGTCCGCCATATCATTTCTATGAAGAGGAATTTACATGAGAATTAGATCTTATTTGAAAAATGCTCTTAAGACACGCTTGTTAAACAATTAAAGCGAGAAAATTTCAATTCAAAGCGCTAATTTTTCTGCTAACACGTGATCATTAGCAATCATTAGCAATCTTTCCTCGTCGCGACATAGCTTTAAACGCCTGAAACATCTTGAACTGCGGTTTAACTGTCTATACCGAACATCAGGCGCAAAACACATCATCCGCTGTCGCCGGAGACATTTTTCGCGAGGCCGGTGTCTGTCGCAGTCGCCGGGCACTGGGCACGGACATGAACTTCGCTTTGGCCCGCTTCATCCTCCATCTGGGGTTCTCCTGCGAAAGACCCGGGAACAGCAAAAGCTATGGCTTCCTTCTCTTACATCCCAAGAAGAGGCCATTCTCTTCCGCTGCTGTCCCTCTAGCGCAGAAGGTAACACGTCTCGCCGGCTTTCGGCTTAATTCAGTTGATTCGACGCGTCTTTCGATGCGGGTTCCTTCTGTAACTCCTTCCGGGTGTTTGTTCTATTGCGTGGCAGACGGGTGAAGAGCTTTTGGTGGTCGTTGGAGGTGGAGCAGCCGGAGTTTACGGAGCAATCAGAGCCAAGACGGTCGCGCCTCGTCTTAATGTCTTGGTCATTGAAAAAGGGAGGCTTTTGTCAAAGGTTGGGTTTTACTTGCTTTTCGGAGATATAGTTATAATGTGGTCATTCGCTGTTGTCCGTCTCCCCAGAACAGAGGAAGAATTGGATGTGACCACTGAAAAGAGAGGCCTTTTGATGGTTTGGGATTGGGAGTTGGAGTGTTAGTACTTCAGAGTAAAATTAGATGGTTATCCAAAATGGAGAGCACCCTGCTGCCTATAAGCTGCTGTGTCTGATTAGATTTTGTGGAGGTTTGTTGTGTTGATGCAGTGATGATTGGATAGTACGCATTGTGAAGTTTTGCCATTCTTGGCAGGTAAAAATATCTGGAGGAGGTCGTTGCAATGTAACGAATGCACACTGCACAGAAAACCTGGTGAGTTAAAATTGCAAGAGAAGCTTTCAGGAGTTAATGTTGCTTGGCAAAAATGGTTGATTAGTTTGCTATGAATGTAAGCCTAATCTTGGATGTTTCTGTTGCTGATCTACAAACTATGTACAACAAAGCCATCAGAGTTCACATGCCCATGATTGTTATCTAGTTCAAGTAAAAAATCAATGCTTTTTGCCTTTTCATTTTCAGCTTGTTTTGTTATCTAGTGGAGGATCCGTTGACTGGACTGAAAACTCCTTCGCTCATCCAGAATCATGCGTTTATTGCACTTGTACTCAAGGAGGAGAATAACCAAAACTATGTTTGTGCGTTGCAGATACCAATAGAGTATAATACCTGGTCATGTATAATCTGTGTAAGCAGACTTGATTATTTAATCAATTTCAGAACTTGGAGCAGTGAAAGAATCTTGTGCTGTCTGCTTAATGGGCTTTTTCTTTAGTTACCATGAAAGAAAAAGTTGTCAATGATGAAAAAAGAGTACTGAGTCCACTTCAAGCAATCTTAAAGATGGAGAGAACTACAGTTTTTGCATACATCACCTTGGAGACCCACTTGTTGGAGGAATTGGACTCTTAACAGTGTTATGCATTTCCTGCCCCCATAATATATGGGCAAAATTTCTCCCAATCTGCCTTTCATGATATCACTAGTGTGTTTGAGGAAGAATTCCTTATTTAGCAAGCTACAAAATTCGGGATGACAAACTTGATTGCAGGTTTTGGCAGAACATTACCCTAGGGGTCACAGAGAATTAAGAGGATCATTTTTCAGCATGCATGGTCCAATGGACACAATGACCTGGTTTTCTGAACATGGTGTCAAACTCAAGGTTGTGCTCGAAGCTAACCTACTATTTGGCAAAGCCGTATCATCTAATAGCTTAACATTGCATCCTTTCTGCAGACAGAGGACGATGGAAGGGTTTTTCCTATTAGCGATAGTTCATCTTCGATAATTGACTGTCTTCTGTCTGAAGCCAAGCAAAAAGGAGGTAAGTGGCTCTGTTATAAATAGTGATTACATTCTGCTTGCATCCGATTTTTACTTCCAGAAGTCTTTGCATCATTTCTTTGTTGTGGATTTGTTAGAAGCTGAAGACCCTTTGTCTGAGATTGATAGTTTAATACCTGCCTGCATTATGTCAACTCTGAAGGTTTTAAATGTGTGTTAGCTTCTTTTTGTAATCAAACATTGGAGCAACAACAGCTGGAGGGTGCTTCTTTTATTGTCTGAAGCAATTGAGAACTATTTTTCTTCCCCCAATCTAGAAGGCATCTTTTCATGTAAAAATTGCATGTTCAACCTCGACAGTGCCAAAGGATAAGGAAACTATTCAAAAGGGTTTTCTTCTGAACATTATTTAATTCAGTTCAGCTCTAGTGGCAAAAAGAAAAGATGGTTGTGTTACTAAATGGTCCGGTGTGCTGAAGATCTCTCCACATGGCTTAAAGATACAGTACTTGCAACTTGTCTTGTCTGAGGTGTGAATTTCTCTTTTAGTTCTAATACAGACTGGCAAAGTTGTCACCAGTGCTTCTAGAGATGTTGATGGGAACTTTCTGGTCAAGATTGAGAAGCGTGCAACTAACTATATGGAAAATCTCAAAGCTGACTATCTGCTGATAGCCAGTGGGAGCAGCCGGCAGGTTGTGATGGATTTGACTTGAAAACTTTGCCAACCTCATTGGCTGAAGAATGTGATGGATTTCGTATTCTTGTTTCAGGGTTATGTCTTAGCTACTCAGCTTGGTCATTCTATTGTGGATCCAGTTCCTAGCTTGTTCACTTTTAAAATTGAGGATTCACAGCTAGCCGAGTTATCTGGGGTACTATCAGCAACTATTAAACCAACTTGCATTTTTCTTGCAATAGAGTCAAAATATCTATTTAAAGAGTATGGCTAGCATATGGGAGGATACTCTATCCTATATTTTTTTTCTTGCCATAGGAAACAACTGCTTGCATTAAGGTAGCTTCATCGCAGCCTTTTATACATATATAGCTCTTACACATGCTTCGCATGAGTTTTTATTTTAGAAGAGTTGTTAAAATTTTGTGTATTTGCGAAAAGTTATTTATACTCTTTCACATATTCAACATGTAATAATAGATGCTATTGTTAATAGTTAACTTCACTACATACAATGAATTTATGATCAAAGTAGACAGTTGTATCTAGGTAAGGTTTGAAAAGATTTTCTTATGAACTTTTACTTTTCTTGGCAAAACTGTTCAACTTTTGTTTGGAAAAGAAAAATTCATCTCATTAATAATTAAATGCGTTTATTATGCAAAATTCTTCTTTACCATAATATGTTGAGAATATGTGATCTCTATGATGGTAATTCTGGTTGTTGTTGAATTACTGATCTGACTGACACTCAAACATGATAACAAAGGATAAGTAGATTCTTTGCGTATAAGCTTCCCTTTCTCAGCTACTTATGCTTATGTATACTTTCTTCAGTTAGGTCCCACTTATGTGTTTGAACTTCAAATGTTTTCATTGTTTTTTGAAAAATAGTGTATATATATGATGTCCAGGTCACATTCCCTAAAGTTCGTGTGAAGCTGAAACTAGAAAATGTTCAGACGAACATACCCCTACTTACACAGGTAATCCTTTCCTTTTGTAGTGCTTAGAGCTTTGTGATGTATCCAATGACTGGAAGTTGGCTTTCAGGTTGGACCCATGTTAGTTACACACTGGGGACTTAGTGGTCCTGCAATTTTAAGACTGTCTGCTTGGGGAGCTCGTCACCTTTTTAGTTCAGATTATGAAGGTAGGACTGCTATGTGCATGAGTTATCTGATGTATATTTTTGTGTCTTTAACCTTGATATATTTTGTTTATGCAGGTGATCTTTTTGTAGATTTTGTACCAGATATTAAAATGGAAGATGTGAAGTCCATCCTAACGAAACAAAAGCAGCGGTTTGCGGTAATTCTGATATCAAATCGACTGATGTTTCTGCTTTTCAGTTTCTGTTAACAGGTTGCTCAAACAGCCCTCCCTGCTCTTCATATGTTTCATATCTTCAAAGGAATTGCTTTTACATCATTTGAAACACGGCACTGTCAATGGAAAGCAACAGGAAGATCAAGAAATCAACTGAATCAAAATGAAAGATACAACAACATTTCAGGCTGACATCAGGGTCGTCCTAATTCTAGGCTTTTGTTTCTTCTCTTCATCCCCAGAACAAGAAAATTCTTGCATATGCAGGACAATATTCATCAAAACCTGATTTTTACTGTTTGCAGCCAACAAAGTGCATACCAGTGCTGGCTATAAGATTAAAAATTGTTCATTTGCCTTTTGGTAATCTTAGTAGGCACCATGTTGTGCCATGAGATCTTACTCTCCTAGTTCAGTTCTCCAATTTCTTACAACAATGGATTTGCATTCTGTATTTATATGCATAGACTGAGTTTCGAGAGTACACAATAAAATCTTGTTATATTACCCCGTAACAAACAATAACTGGATTATGGTGCCTAGATTTACATAGTAATTCACCGAATTGGTAAATTAAAATGCGTAAAACATTTGGCATCTAACAATTTCTTTTTTTAATTATATTTTCATAATAGACATTTAGCAATTTTGTTTTATTTTGCTGCCTTCTTTGCCATGTCTAATACATCCAGTTCCAATTTTGTCATTATCATCTTTTCTTTATCAGCTCCATATGCCTCCTTCGGGTTTAGGGTAGTGTTCTACCAGTTAATTATTCTTTGACCTAATGTTGCCCCCTGTATGTCTTCATCTTGCAGAAACAAAAGCTGCTCAATGCTTGTCCTTTGGAATTTGGCATTGTGAAGAGATTTTGGAAATATATATTGGATCATGAGGTTATATGAGTATGACCACCTTTGCTGTTCAAACACGTGGATAATCTATTTCAGCGGTATGCATTATACTTCTCATCTTTAATTTGCAGGGTGTGGATGCAGATATTCTCTGGGCTTCCATTTCAAACAATTCATTGATTGGTGTTGCTTCTCTGTTAAAGCAGTGTATGTTTCGGGTAATGGGAAAGGTAAGGATTCTATGATTGGACACTGATATCTGGATGGTTTTCTCTTGTTCTAACCTTATCAAGCTATGTCATAAGGGCCAATTCAAGGATGAATTTGTCACTGCTGGAGGTGTCCCCCTATCCGAGGTTCTCCCCTTTTCCTCCGCTCGCTCTCTTTTCTTTCTTATAATTTTTCATATGAAACTGTCTGTTCTTTGCCATAACTAAAGATAAAACTGATTAGTTTGTCTTTTATGAAGATCTCACTTAGTACAATGGAAAGCAAGATACGGCCCCATCTGTTTTTTGCAGGCGAGGTACAGTTGTGGTGGTGATGTGGATTTCGTTTCACTTTAACAATTTTCGAGTAATTATGACTGCATCAATTTCCAACTCGATGCCTAAGAACCCAAAGAAAGAGAAAACAATTTCAGTAAACATTCAGGATTGCGCCTTTGTCTGCAGGTGCTGAATGTTGATGGTGTTACTGGTGGTTTCAATTTTCAGGTTAGTACTGTTCTTTGTGCAATGTTCAATGCTCATATGGAAGTCCTGGCCCATGTTAGGGAAATTTAAGGTTTATAAGAAGTCATTGTTAATTTGTTATTGCTATTTCTTAACAAAGGTTCACTCAAGATTTGCTTACCAGCCGCTCCTTAATGGGCGTTTTCTAATTCACGTTCCGAGTATATCCGTATGTTTAGTCAAGATAAATATGAGATGGTGTTCACTACCAAGCTATAGCTTACTTTTATACGGCCTGAGTCAGCAGCCCACTAAGGTGCAATGGTTTATAAACGCCATCAATTGCAGAATGCATGGTCTGGTGCATATATTGCGGGAACGAGCATCGGCAAGCTGGCACTTGAACCTAAGACGAAGAAGGAAGTTTATTTTGGCACAAAAGTCGAACAAGGGAAGACACCAAGCTGAGCCTCTAATGGTCAGGTTCACAAAGCAAATTCAACAGTACATGTGTGGCATGCGAACTTCTCAGTTGTAGCCTTAGGCTCAAGACCTTGCAAGTGTAGAATCCTTTTAAAGAAAAAAGGGTTTCTTCTCCTGCTGAACTCCTCACGGTAGCCTGAAAATGGAATCAGCTTCACTTGCAATTTCTTTAGACATGCACCACATGATTTGTATTCATATTGTTCAAGGACAAGTCTGCATCATCGATCACTTTCACTACTAAGTCGGAGCGCTTCGCTCAAGAGTCAAGAATATTACCTATAGAAGTTTGCCTCATCTCTAGCCGATGGTCAAACGACTCGTGAACGCATGCGCTCTTTTAACTCTTCTAATGTGACTATCCTTGTCTGGCCAGTGACAGTATATATTCTTCAAAGGGGACGATTCACGCATTTCGTGTGCCTACATTTTAAGGCCGATTCGTCACGGCTAAACTAATGCCACTTTTCTGAGCCTGAAAGGTCATGCAAGGCCGAACCAGGCTTTCTTCTGGTGCAGAGGCACAGATTAGGATTGACATTTCAAAGTTTCAAACACGGGAAGAGTTTAATAATTTAGGCGTCGCAGTCATTGTTGTACTAACCTTACATTCTCAACGCCAAAGAGCTGTTGACTTCTCTTGATTTCCATCGCTGGAGACATTGAGCGGGAGGACCCTCGCCAAAATCAACATTTAGCAAGAAGTTTCCATCAGGGATATTCCTCAAGGATATACGCATGCGCACTTTTGCTATCAAGAGGCAATCTCCAGCGCAAGTGCAGTGACAGTGATGTCTCGTGCAAGAAAAAGACTCAAAACTTAGTTTAATCAGTCGATTCATTAGCGAACAAGGATAACATATTAGCCAGTTCAAGAGAAACCATGGACCAGGATAGAAGATCTTGCTCCACCTATGAATAGATGTTCCATGGTAGTCTCGTTAGATTGTGGCCATTCTGAATTCACGACGGCGATGACCGGACCGCCACGTCAGTAATTTCCGGTGAAAATTTGCTGGAGGGACTACGTTGGAATTCCGCGCAAAGGCTTAGGACCAAGTTAGCGAAAGTTGGAAAGTTTAGGGCTGAATGGACACCCGTGCAATAGGATTAGGACTGAAAATCTCGACTTTCAATCAGTCTCGCTTGCGAATCCAACATTGACTTGGTCGCCAAAACCGATGTTCTTGATCCTAATGACCTGAAAGACTTCAACCCACGACTCGATCAAACATGAAATTTCCTTCGCTTCAAAATGACCTCATCCCAAGTATATTCTCGGGACATAGTTGGTGGTCGCTTGCAAGGAAAACACCTTCTCTTTCGCAAGGAAAGGCCAATGTGAGCTTTCGCAGCAATCGAACTGACCGTGATATCATCACGCGGATTATTGGTATGTATGAACATAAGACATCTTGCAGCGTGCGTTGCGGAATCCGGATATTCTCGGGCATGGACCGTGACCGTTAAACAAGGGGGTGCCTTTCTATCATTGCGTTCTACGGGATGTTTTGCGTTGAATGTTGAAATCCCTGTAAAAATGTTGGCCAGGGTCAAGACAAGGAGAAAATATTCAGTGGTTACCAAACACCACGTCATCGTCCTACGTGGCGTGCGTGTTCCACCCAAAAGACGACATGTGTCGCGTGACGTGGCAATGGAAGGAAGTCCTTTTGTCTCTCTCCTCTGGCTGGTTGGTGGGGAAAGTACTGACCACAGTAAATATTTATTACCTCTGCACTCTCGCTCTCTCTCCTCTCTCCTCTCTCCTTTCTGTAACGTGAAGGAGGTCTTTTGCCTTCTCTCTCTTCTGCAACCCATTCTCTCTTCCTCTCCCGAGCTCACCCGAAGCCCTCCCCTCCTTCTTCTTCTTCGCCTCCAGCCTCGCCTTTCCGACTTCGGCTCCAGAAACCGCCTGGAGAAACCGCTTGCCTCGGGTTCCGATTTCGGGCTCGGACGATTTTGATGGGGAAGTTATTTCCTTTTGGCGCCTAAAAATTGAATCTTGACTTCCCAAAGACAATGAAATTCCAGTGCAAACACTCATTCTCATAGGCTTTTGTAGCTTCATCTGCTAAACCCATCTTCTCTCTCGCTCGCTTGCTCGCACTTTCTGAGTTGGGCATGGCTGACCCGATCTCGAGTCAGCCGGAAATTATAGGCAAACTCAAGTGTTCTATATGCTGAATCTGCCATACCCAGAAGAAAAAGAAGAGAACTTCTCTCCATTTTTCTCAATAGCGCTTCAGCTTCTGATAGTTCTTTCTGCTTTCTGCCAGATGTTCTGTTAGTTTGATTTGAAATTCATAGGATTAATCAACTCGAGACGGATTGATTTCTTTATTTTTTTGGGATTCGTTCATGTTTGGTTAGCGAGGTTGTCGCATTTGAGTTTGAATCGATGCTGGATAAACTCGTTGACATATTTAAAAAAAATTGGAGTGTGAACCCTTTACTTATTACTGTTCGATTATTGGATTTGTCTATTAGAGAATTGATTGCAGTGTTGTTGATCTTTTGCAGCTTGCTTGAGATGTTATTTTATTGAAGTAGTTCGAATTAGTTGATTTAGAAAAGGAGATGCTCTGCTATGAAGTCCTCTTTTTCGTGTGGTGTATATCCTCGCCCTCACGGATCTAATGTTCTACGCTGGTGTGTTGGGATTGGTCTTTCTTTTTACGTTATTTCGCGCTTATTGGTTGGAGACGTGCTACATTATGCCTTGATTCCACCTCTAGAAAAACATGAGAAACATTTGAGAGAGAGGGGAGAGGGGTTGCCAATGGCACCTCAAACTAGCATGATGATGAATTGTGACATGAATCATACAAAACGATCCATTTTTATTTTATTTTTTGTATCTAGATCTCACTTTGAAAACTCATCTGTCGCAAGTCACAACTATGAGGGGACTCTAGCTACACTATCAACAACAATCCTAAGCTATGCTATTGAACAACTATGAGGGGACTCGATTTTCTATTGAAGCTCCCTTCATGATGGGTGCTTACAGAAACTCCAAGACAAGAAGGGAAGCCATTGCATTAGGACATAAATCATGTATGTTAAACGACTTTCACAGCCGCGACAACAGAAAAGAATATTTTTTCAAGTGAAATTAATGGATAGACCCACTCCGTATACATAGAAATAAAACATAATATACATGATACAATAGCTTGATCATTAATCTTAGCTTTCATGAAAATGAATAGAAATCTCACAAGCTTCTACACAAGCAGAGTTTGGTAACTCAGGCGATTTCAGAATGTAAGTGGCTAAGGTAAAAGAACTTAATTGCGCAGTATCTTTTTACAAGTAAAAAATGAATAGAATGTTATGAGAGCCTTAATCCGTTCCTTTCCATCTTCCCTGCAAAGCCTATGATCAGATGTACGAGCCTCTTCAGTGCCGGCTCAACAAAGAACAGCTTGATAATCTCTAGCCTTAAACACGAAGTGGTTGCCCCTTCTAATCAACGCAGTTACACAGCATGAGCTGCCTCGTGATTCCTCATTCAAAAAATCCAAATCGGTCTTCAGGTAACCGTCTCTGTTTCATCTTGGTCTCTTCTCACCACTTCATCTATGATATACTTACTCAAGTCAGCAAACCCAGTAGCGATTACACCTCTATGCTCAGCAAATATACCAAACAACGCCTGCATATTGAAAGTAGCAGAATCAGGTTAGCGTCCTTGCACGTTGAAGATGGCTATAATGAACTGAACTGACTATAATTCCTTTCAGAACAAAACTTGAACAAGTTCATTACCGTTTCTTCGATTCTAGCTTTGACGACTTAAGTCAGTATCCTAAGCTTCCAACCAAATTCTTTCTGGTGATCACAAATACAAATGACATCTCATCTGAATCGTTCTAGAACAGTCGCATAAATTGTTAAGCTATTCACAAACCATCCCGTCATCATGATTAAGAAGAAGCTCTGCCTGAAAACAGAAAAATTTACCTGCGTGCCATTCCATGGATACCCATGGAAGCAGAATACCGATCCTCCATAGCCGCGGTCGCCGGAATCCCAAAGCTACGAGCGTGAGAGAAAATGGGTTTAAACAGAGCACCCATACTCCTCTCTCTCTCCTCCATTACAACATCCCCACGGCCGTCGACGGCGTCGCCGGAATCCCAAAGCTACAAGCGAGAGAGCGAGCGAGCGAGAGAGAAGATGGGTTTAGCAGATGAA
The DNA here is from genome assembly GCF_021117445.2 of Syzygium oleosum. Lineage (NCBI taxonomy): Eukaryota > Viridiplantae > Streptophyta > Magnoliopsida > Myrtales > Myrtaceae > Syzygium > Syzygium oleosum. Next base: position 7,108,994 of record NW_026607504.1, read on the forward strand.
GCTACGAAAGCCGATGAGATGAGCGTTTGCACTGGAATTTCAGTGTGTTTGGAAAGTCAAGATTCAATTTTTAGGCGCCAAAAGGAAATCACTTCCCCATCAAAATCGTCCGAGCCCGAAATCGGAACCCGAGGCAGGCGGTTTCTCCAGACGGTTTCTGGAGCCGGAGTCGGAAAGGCGAGGCCGGAGGCGAAGAAGAAGGAGGGGAGGGCTTCGGGTGAGCTCGGGAGAGGAAGAGAGAATGGGTTGCAGAAGAGAGAGAAGGCAAAAGACCTCCTTCACGTTACAGAAAGGAGAGAGGAGAGAGGAGAGAGAGCGAGAGCGCAGAGATAATAAATATTTACTGTGGTCAGTACTTTCCCCACCAACCAGCCAGAGGAGAGAGACAAAAGGGCTTCCTTCCATTGCCACGTCACGCGACACATGTCGTCTTTTGGGTGGAACACGCGCGCCACGTAGGACGATGACGTGGTGTTTGGTAACCACTGAATAATTTCTCACAAGACAAGGGTCCAGGAATATATATATATATATATAAAAGTTTCAGATTTAAAATTGTTTTCTTTTTGTTGTTGTAAATTTTATGGATTGAGGGCATGTTAAAGCAAATGGGTAACTCTTTATTTACCGCGTCATAAAGTGAGGATATTATCCGAATTTCAAAAAATTATGGAAAAAAATAGGGTTAATATCACGAAAAACCTTAAACTGGTACACTTGTGACACATTTACCCCAAACTATTTTTTTGATCACAAAAAATCCCAAATTGGTATACATGTGATAATTTTACCCCGAACTATTTTTTTGACCACCAAAAACCCCAAACTGGTACACCTGTGACAATTTTACCCTGAACTTACTACAGAAAACCCCAATTGGTACACATGTGACAATTTTACCCTGAACTTACCACAGAAAACCCAAAACTGGTACATATGTGACAATTTCACATTGAATTAAAATTTTAATATTATTTTTTTATTTTTTCGAATTTTTATTAATTTTTTCTTTTTTTCGCTTTTTTTTTCATCTTCAACCCTCGGGTAGACGGCCGGCCACCTATGGACAGACGGTAGCCGAAGGCGGCGATGCTCGGCCCCACCGGCCGTTGGCGAGGGCCGCCCCTCTGGGCGGCGAACTGCACGGGCGGGGCGAGGGCAACCCTCGCCTTGAGTCGAGCGAGTAGGCGCCTCGCGCAGGCATCGGCGAGGGCCGCCTCGCCGGACCTGGGCGAGGGCGACCCTCGTCTGCGTGCCGAGGGCTGCCCTCACCGGCGTCGAACGCAGAACACCCTCGCTTGGGCGGGCGAGGGCACCTGCCCACGCCAAGAAGGTCGAGCCTCGCCGGCACGGCCGGCGAGGTCGAGCCTCGCTAAGATCGCAACGAGGGCCCTCTCGCGGATCTGGCGAGGACAACCCTAGGCGAGGGCTGTCCTCGCCCGACGCCGGCAAGGGCAGCCCTTGCCGGCATCCGCCTCTGGCTGGTTGCCGGTCCGGCGACCGCCCAGAGGTTGAAGATGAAGAAAAAAAAAGAAAAAATTCAAAAAAATAAAAAATGATATTAAAAAATTAGTTCGGGGTAAAATTGTCACATGTGTACCAGTTTGGGGTTTTTTGTGGTAAGTTCGGGGTGTACCAGTTTGGGGTTTTTTTTGGTATGTTCGGGGTAAAATTATCGTAGGTGTACCAGTTTGGGGTTTTTTGTGGTAAAAAAAATAATTTGGGGTAAATGTGTCACAAGTGTACCAGTTTAGGGTTTTTCGTGGTATTAACCCAAAAAAATATATATGTGTATGAACCTACGTGTCAAAAGTTATATATTGTGACAATTTCGAGAGTTGCGGGGTAAGAAAAGCCAAAATGGATATGGGGCTAGATTCGGACTAAGTAAAAAGTAAAAATTTTATCATGACACATCACAAATTAGTAAGGATACGATTTACTAGGGATAATGAGCTAAATCAAACGATTTAACGACAATGTCGAAATATTTATTTATTTCTATTTTCTATTTTTATATATTGCAGAACACTTTCATAATTAGATATATTAGTCCGATACTTTTGAGGGTTAATAGTGTCGACTTTTTTCTCTTAATATATTCGAATTATTATTTGTTTTAAATCAAGTGCAAAAACTATATCGGATACGAATTCAAAGATACTGCTACACTTCGACCCCTAAAAACGTGTGCGCGGCACATCCTAACACACGATAAGAAAAAAAAGTCGACTCAACGGAGCGAATTCAAAAAAAACCCGCAGCACGTGGGGCATCGGATCGGGGGCGGGGCCCAATAACATTGCCATCCGGCGATAGAGGGTCAGATGGGTGGGGGGCGACCGGCGAGGTGATCCAGTCATCGTTGGCCCCACGGCTCGCGCGGCGGGGTCGTGACACGACACTTCGCATTATCAATTCTTTCCATTTGTCCTTTTGGAAAGGTGAGTGCCCAACTTGCTAAGAAGGAGCTTTTGTAATAACCTGGAAAACAAAAGAGAAAGGACCGTGTTGGGTGGATCACTTAAAAAGAGGGCTATGATGAGCAGCACGACACAACACAGAAAGCAAACAGCAAAGGGAGGAGGGGGACACAGAAGGAACACAACAAGAATCCACGCTCCTCCCATACTTTCCACGTCCCAAGTCCCACCTCTTTGAAAAAGAAAAAACAACAACAACAACAACGAGAGCAACCTGTGCACTGCATATTCTAGAATCCAACCTAATTTGTTCACCCCCCTTTATAATTCCAACTCGACTTTTCTTTCCCTTCCTATTTTTTTTTCCTTTTTAACGGAATCCCAACTCGAGTTAAGAAGCAAAAATACGTAAGGATCTAAAAAAATAGCCCCGAAAAAAAGAGAGAAGGGATCAGTGCATCGGAAGTTCTGAAATTTGTCATGCAAGTGCAATCGAGTCCTAAAACTTATCATGAAAGTACAATCGAGTCTTAAGACTTTCAAAAAGTGCGATCAACGGAAGGATTTAATTGGACAAATTTGATAAGTTTTGGGACTTGATTGCACTTTTTATAAATTTTAAGAATTGATTACACTTTTTGAAAGTTTCAGGACTCGATTATATTCTCGTAACAAGTTATAGCACTTTTAATCGCTTATCCCAAAAAAGAAAGTAGTCTTTTTTTTTTTTTGTCGCGAGACGAAAACGAACGCGGAGCGGTTATTGTTCGAACGAGCGCTTGGATTATGGGATGGAAAATTTAATTAGTTGGATTTATTTTATTATTTAATTGAAAGTGGTTTTTGGTAGGATACGTAGACGAGTTTGACCGGCGTATCTATAAATACCTCGATTCGAAAAAAATTGTATTTTCCATCGGCTGCTAAAAAGCTTCCCTCTCTACTCTCTCTCTCTCTCTCTCTCTCTCTCTCTCCTCATTCCCCTGCTTCTGCCGCTCTGTCTCTCCGGCGCCGCCTGCTCTGCTCTGCTCTGCTCCGCCGCCGCCTCCCGCCGGAGCACCCGTTCCGGCGCGGCCCCGCTCTTCTCCGGCCTTCGAGTATGGTGAATTTCAGCACTTCACTCTCTCTCTCTCTCTCTCTCTATCTCTTCGTCTTTACGCACTTCTGTGCACGTGGAGGAGCCTCTTGCGTGCCTTATCTTCTGCTGCTGCTGCTGCGCGCGCCACGTGCATTTTGCTTGGTTTCGCGTTACATGCTGCATGTGCCTGAGCTCGCGAGCGCTGGCTCCTGCTCTAAAGCTTTGCGTGTTGGCGCAGTTCGCGACGGCCTCTGCTGCTTCCGGTGTTTCGTTGCGGAGCGAAGAAGATCGACGGCCCCGGGGGTGAGATTTCGGAACGATCCGCGAGTTTCCGAGGCTGGAGCCGGAGCTGAGGTGGTTCGGAGCGCGAGATGGAGAGGAAGATACGGATTGGAGTCTGCGTCATGGAGAAGAAGGTGAGATGTGGCTTCGAAGTTTGTTTCTGCGTCTTTTGTGTTGCGCGGTCGGGTTTGGAAGCGGAGATTGCACGGTCTCGTCGCGGGCTTAGGAAGTGTAGCAGTCGGTCGTCGCGTTTTTTTTTTTTTTTTTTTTTTTTCACGTCGAGTTTTGGCGCTCATTTATGTCCATTATCAGGTGTTCTCGGCACCAATGGTACAGATACTGGAGCGGCTCGATGCGTTTGGTGAATTCGAGGTACATTGAGACTCGGCGGGTTGAATTTAGAAGCTTTCTTTCAAATTTTGACGGTGATTGCCTTATCAAATGAGTAGAGATGTTGTAGTGATATATTACTTAATTTATCACTCTTGAGACGTATTATAGTATGATGGGAGAATAGGTAGTGGGCTTCACGTGTGATATTGATACTCTGCAAAACATGGATTGGTTGGTAAGCACTGTGCACCGTATACATGTTGGTGAAGCATCGGAGTAATACTCCTGGTTTGTTAGGATGGAATTGGATTGAAAGACGCTGATTATCTGAATCGTAGAGCATGACAAAGTGATTTAGCTGTTGTTTTGGCATCCGTTGCTCAAACTTAATGGGTGTTATTGATTGAAAGGTTATTAATCAATTTGAATTTGTATATAAAACTTATTTTAATGTGTTTATCATTCACTGTGCTGTGCTGTTGTGCCAGATTGTCATATTTGGAGACAAGGTCATTCTGGAATATCCGGCGGAGAGGTAAAGTATTTTAAATGATGAGTTGGCGTACCTCTGCTGCATTGCAGTATCTTCTAACATATTCCGTTTACATATCTCTGATACATTGTTCTGTAGATGCATTGTGTCTCAATATCATCTATAGTGTGCTTCTTCTTATGAGATTTGTAACTATTATGTCTTCCTTTTTAGACTCTGGTCTAGCATATGCAGCATGGTGAATCTTCTTATTTCAGAGATTGAAGAACTAAGAAACTGTGGGCATTCTTAAGGCAATTTGGATATGTTGCTAGCTAATGGTTGTTTCATTGAGCTAATTTTGGTTGTTCTTTTAGGATGAATCATGTTTGAGTTTGACTTCCATAAATGGCATTGAAAGGACGACTATGCCTTCGGAATTATTGGGCATGCTTTTTTGCATACAAAGGGTTAGAGTAGATGATAGAGAAGATAATTCAGATTAGAAGCCATTTGCCTACTTAAGGAAGTTATCTGTTAATTGTGCCTCTAGCAGTATTCTTGATAGTAAATTCTATTGCTATTTCCCTTGCATGCTGTTGCACTATTCACGATTTGTACTAAATGTGGTGAAGTAGATTTTTGTTGAATTCTGGAAATTTGAAATGCGGGTGGTCTCTGCTATATCTAACTTCTCAACATATGCCTGTTTCAGCTGGCCAATATGTGATTGCTTAATTGCCTTCTATTCAACTGGATATCCACTTGAAAAGGCTGAGGCTTATGCTGCTTTAAGGAAGTAAGACTCTTTATTTCAACGGATGTCAAGACTCTTCATTTCCACGGATGTTAATTATTACCCGACTTCATTCACTCTGTTTGTTAGGGAACTGTTTTCTTATGTGAGGTTAGGTTGTGGAATGGAAACCATGTGCACCTAATAGACTAGGTTCATATGAGGTTTTGGCTCAGAAAAAAACGTAAAGAATGAAGAAATGACCATTAGCTTTGCGATAGTGAGTTTCAGATGCACTCAATAGGTAAACAGGAATTTTCTTCAGATCTTTACGTAAAGCTGCATTAGTGATATAAGGTTTAAGCTTTCGATTTTGTGGTAGTTCTCATCAAGTCTGAAATTTAGATTTTCAGGTAACAGTCCAAGGTTATTACGATGCATACAATTAGTGAACCTTGGAAACAAGTGAACTAGTATTAAGGAATTTTTCTTAAGGATGTGTTGCTGACAGTGATCACATGCTTTGTAATTTTGTACTCGTCATTTAAGGGCCCCAATTTAGCTATAAGAAATAGATATAGTGAAGCCATGGTGTCATGATAAGGTCCCGTCATCTCTAATATATGAGTTTCCGCTCGTCTAAAATCCTCTTTCCCTCATATTTCTTTTTTTGCTAGCCTATACTCTGCAATAGGCAAGTAGGACGTTAATTTGTAGATACTCAGCAGGTTCATATGCTGCTTTGTTGTTCCCAATAACTGATTAAAAGTTGTTTGTCCTTCAATGCTTTATGCTCCAGGCCTTTTCTGGTAAATGAGCTAAAACAGCAACACCTTCTTCATGATCGGAGGAAGGTATATGAGGTATGTACTTACCTTATTCAGAGACGTGATTTGAATTATATCAAGATGTCAATTGTGGAGAGGCTTGTGCTTAATGGGATATTGACGTTTGTGCCGCACTTCATCCCCAGCTCCAATATCTCCTTGTGATGAAAAATTACTTTATGAAGAAAACTGACAAGATGTGTCAAAATTGGTTTCTTGCATCACACCAAGGCTTAGGGCTTATCATGGCCTAAAATTAGCTCATCGTCAGGTTCAATTATACGTGTATGCGCTGAAATACTACATTCTATGTTTTCTTTTGGATTTATGATGGACTTTTGGGTTTGTTAACAAGCATTTTAGTTAAAATCTTTCAGTTGATACATGGGACGGGGCATAAATGTTTCATTTATACATCTATATGAGAACTTGAACTACTTAAACCATTCAGTTTTTTTCTGAGCTTAAACTTGCTTTCATTTTCTTATATTGCTATCATCTCAAGATGTTAGCTGCTATGTCTCACAAGGATAAATTTAATTGTTTGTGAATTCAGCGGTTAAAAAAGTTTGGAGTTCCAGTTCCAAGATATGCTCTTGTGAATCGGGAAGTGCCCAATCAAAAATTAGATTATTTTATTGAAGAAGAGGATTTCGTTGAGGTTCATGGCAGTCGTTTCTGGAAGCCATTTGTGGAAAAGCCTGTCGATGGTTGGTTCTTTTGCCTACCAATGCTACTTCTTTCCCTCTGGGTCGTTTTCTTGCTATTACATGTATTTATATCCATAACATGACTAGCTGTTTAGTACAATTTTTCTGCAACAATTCAGCTGCAAAAAGGGGTGTCGCAGCTCTTATAACATGTTTGGCAAAACGCCTCACAACTGTAATAGCTCGCGATAGCTTCTAGGAAATTGCTTCACCACTTTAAAGTGCCCTGACTTTGAAGCCTATATTATGAAACACATTACAACAATTCACAATACAGTTCCAGTACAACACTACCCAACACGCCTATATTGCAACCATAATTATACCAAACTGACTACTAAAATGAGCAGGTAAATGCATGGATCTGCATTAAATGTGAATATGTTAGTATATTGCTGGAGTTGGTATCTCAAGACATACATTCTTGGTGTTTCCAGGTCCTAGACCTGAATCACTTACATATGAATTGTCGAAAATATGAAATTTGGTGTTTCCACCATTTGTGATTATTTGTAGGCTCATGGGATTGTCAATCTTGATAAATGTCATACATATCAGTTCTTGAGGGAATTCCACATCATGCTTCAGTAAAAGATTTTGTCCATTTGTCAATGAGGAAAATGAGCAGATGGCACGTAATTGCTACATGGATTCTATTATGGAGTGGTTCTTTAACTTCAGAAAAAATGTGTACTGGGACAAAATGAAGAGAGAGGCTTGCAAAATCCGAAACTAATTGTCTAGGCTGTACATTTTTCTATGCCAAGCTTCTTTATTTTGCTCTGGCTGATTTGTCACATGCAATATTGCATGTGCTCATGGTTCTTCTCAAAGCATATGGATTTTTGTTGTTTGTTTTGTCACTTAATCCCTTTTGGCAAGTGATTTATCACATAGAATTCGCATCTATTTGGTAATTTTTTTGCCAGACTTTTGTTGGAAAAAGTACTTTGACATGGAATTACAGTGTGAGGATTTCTTTTTAACTCCAGCAAAAAATTCTAGCTACAACATTTTAGGTATACTCGATAACTAGTGTAAGCTTTACTTTATGATGGGTACTTTTATTCCTGTGTAGACTGTTCCTATTAGTTTTTACTGACGTTGTAAGCTTTCATGTACAGTTCAAAATATCTTACCAATTCTAATATCTGATTTTCCTTCCTTTACCTACTTCGAAGTGGAGCTTTCACCGCATGACCAGTTTTTTGGTCCCTTTTCTCTTTTTTGAAGGTGACAATCATAGTATAATGATATATTACCCTAGTTCAGCTGGTGGTGGTATGAAGGAGTTGTTTAGGAAGGTATGCCAGTGTATTTTAATTCTTAAATGACTATTTGAACATATAATTTCTGTAATTCATTTTTGCAATTATGATGACGGAATTCACTGGTGACTTTGACATTGACTATGAGAAGACGAGCATGGCCTTATCGTAAGAGTTAGGCTTGAGCACTCCTCAAATAAGAGCTCGGATAACAGAGGAAAGATCTTTACTTGTCTCTTGGGATTCGTCTCTGAGATATGTTCTCAAACTTGTTTCTGAGAGCAAATACAAAGTCGAATTGAGTTGTTTATTGTATTAAAGTGAATTTAGCTTATCTTATTCGAATTCGAGTTTACTAGATTGAATTATATATCTTGTGAATATTGATCTTGGCTTAGGTTTCCTCTATTTTCTGGGACAAGCTTGATGAAAATAAATAATAACGTAATCTTGCTGTTTCCTAAAGCTGTGTTTTTTCTTGCCAGAGAAAACTGGCTTGTTTCTTAGAAAATCAGAGAGAGAGAGAGAGAGAGAGATCAAGAACGTATTGCCAAATGCATTAAAAGTCATCCTTGTTTTTCAAAAGCCAAAGAGCTGTTCTTTCTTCAAACCTTCAGACGATTTTGTGATTTTGGAATATAACTTGATAGCCATGTGTTAAAACAGACATCTTTCAGATGCCCTAATAGTCCACCCAGTTATGTGGCCAGTAATGAGGAAGCCTCTTACCAGTACTTCAAAATGAGCAGCTAGGATATTGTGGAACTGTATGCTAGTCTTGCCTTTGTTAACGTTTTGTTAATCTCATCTGAAATGATGACAACTTGCTTTGGTGTATGAAACAAGGTTTTTTTTCCATCTTGTCCATGATCTTGAAAAATTTTGGAAACTAAAGTTGATTTATCCATGATAATCTATGTCATCAATTGTATGTTTACTTAGGTTGGCAACCGCTCAAGTGAGTTTCGTCCAGAGGTCAGAAGGGTTAGACGTGAAGGCTCATATATATACGAGGAATTTTTGCCTACGGGAGGAACAGATGTCAAGGTTGTATTACTTTGTCCTAAATTTTATGCTTAATTGTTGTTATTTCGGATGACAATTCTTAGAATGGGATGCGAAGTCTGTCTACCTATGTTATTATCTTTCTTTTTCATCTTTTCACGAAATCAGGTGGATAAATTATGAAATTGCGTTTTCCTGGTAGAGTTGTTTTTTATGCCTAATAGTTTGTTTACATCGTCTAGAAAAGTTTCAAAGTCACATTCCTCCTTATTGGGGAGGAAGGGAGAGGGTCTGGGATGACCTTCTAGGGCCTAGAGAAATCATAATGAACTTGGAGTATGAGTGGAGACCATACTAAGATAACGGCATTGAAAGAGCTAAACGGGGTAACAGATGTAGTACCATTCTGTGGGATAAAGTTAAGCTGACAACTCTGGTCTGTGATCTGGACTTTATTTAAATTGTGGCTCTGTCATTCTGAATAATACCATTAATACATACGGAATTATTGTGTAGGTATATACTGTTGGACCTGAATATGCACATGCTGAGGCAAGAAAGTCACCAGTCGTGGATGGTGTTGTTATGAGAAATCCTGATGGAAAAGAAGTAAGTGTTACAGTATATTATCTCAAATTACCTGAAACCACCTCTCTCTATATGTTATACTCTCAACCATTCCTATCAATCCCTATAGCATGAGTAGACACTGTTTGAACTGGTGCCAAGACACTGTCCAATAAAAAATGGTCTTAGTCGTGCTGCAGTAATCTCCTTGCATATGGCAAGCCACTTGCGGCCAGTATTACTTTTTTCCCCTCAATCACAAACAGTTGTCATCGGCAAGTTCTTAATGCTCTGGAATATATACCAGGGGTATACCAGCATAAGCATCGGAGATATCATGTCAACTGCATGGATTCACTTTATGCACTTTATAGATAATCTTGAAAGGAAAAAAAGTATAACTAGATTTTTACCTGGGTTAGATTGGAGCTGAAGATAAATGTCCCTGTTATGTAGTTGCATCTACTTCATGATAAACTTTCAAACCTGTACATTATTTGTTCAAGTAAAAAATCCAAAACAGTTTACTACAGTTGCTTTTGATAGATTGAATGAGCTGCGTTCACTACTGATAAAATTCTTGATGTGTCATCTCAAACAGTCAAACTCGCATATTTTTGCTCATGGATGTTTTGCATCCACATTGGCTGTCTTTGCTGCACTTTATCTAGCAAAACAATTTTACACAGATGACTGTTCTTTTGACAGGTGAGGTATCCTGTTCTACTGACTCCTACGGAGAAGCAAATAGCCAGAGAAGTTTGCATTGCATTTAGCCAATCGGTATGTACCTGAATCTGGGTGTAGTTTGATGTCTTTGAGTGTTGTAAAACAACTGAATTTTTCTATTATATGTGGGACCTACTTTGGTTGTGTGTTTCATCACATATGGTGCTGTGTCTCAGACTATTGAGGCAGCCTGAAGTTTGGAATTACGCATTTATTAGTCCTTTGTCAACCCAAAGTAATTACACGACTGCATATCGAGCTTTTGTAACTATACTACTAGCTGGTCCAGTGTCAAAATTATATTTTTAAACGAAACTCAAGCTTCAGCTGGCTGACTTTGTCCCTTAATGGCTGTCATCAATTTTTTCTAATAGCTTTTAGAGGCTAATTCTTCAGAGTCACTATTTTCTGCAGACCGTGTGAATAGTGTGCATTATATTAGCAAGCATTATTTTTGTGAATGGCTGTTTATTGATGCATTATTTGGTATAGTTAAATCAACTGGTGCCTTCTCGTTTGATGGAATAAGGGCGCTTCAAGAGTGGGATTTGGTTTATCTGGAAAACAATAGCTAAAATAGCCTGTTGGGACATTCTATCCTTTTTCAGGTCTGTGGATTTGACCTCTTGCGTTGTGAAGGACGTTCATATGTTTGTGATGTGAATGGTTGGAGTTTTGTGAAGAACTCCCATAAGTACGGTCCATTTCCTGAATTCCTTTTTATTTCATGGTTCTATCAATCAGTAGATCCAGCTATGATTGCTATTAGAACCAGTTGCATCAGCAACTGTTGATATATGTTCTGTCACAATGTATTATAATCTTTGGCTAACTAGCAACTCTAATGTTTACTTTTTTGACTAAATAATTCGATGATAACATTCACCAGGCAGTGCAAATGTTACTTTTTGTCATTTCTTCTCTCGAGTTAGACTTATTTCGGGAAATATGTCTTTCTACCAAAGATGGACAACTTAATGTTAGCCATTTTCATTGGTACATATTTACATACTTCTGACATATATCTAAGCAGTATATCAGTAAATTAACTCCAACCTTTGCTGAAACAGATATTATGATGATGCTGCTTGTGTATTGAGGAAGATGTTCTTAGAGGCAAAGGCTCCGCATATTTCTTCAACAATTCCACCGATTTTACCTTGGAAAATTCATGAGCCAGTTCAGCCATCTGAGGGATTAACACGGGCGGGAAGTGGGATTATTGATACATTTGGGCAGTCTGAGGAGTTGCGCTGTGTAATTGCTGTTATACGACAGTAAGATCTATATTTGCGAAAAGTTCATGAAGGGATGGTGGCAGTGTTTGTTCTCTCTTCTCATATTTGTGTTTAATTGGACATTGTTGGACAGTGGTGACAGAACTCCCAAGCAAAAAGTTAAATTAAAGGTTACCGAGGAGAAGCTGCTGAACCTGATGTTAAAATACAATGGGGGGAGGCCTAGATCTGAGGTGTGGTTATGCTGGTGCACAAGCTGCTATTATTTTTCACTATTGATTGCTGTTTGTTAATTGATGGTTCTTTTGCAGACAAAGCTCAAAAGTGCTGTCCAACTGCAAGATTTGTTGGATGCTACCAGAGCACTAGTTCCTCGTAACAGGTACATTTTCAATTATAATGGCTGGTTTCTGTCCATGAGCAAGATTTACTGTATTAATTGTTAAATTTGTCAACCGGATTTGGAAAAGTACATTGTACACAGAAATTTAGTGCCACTCTTACCTCGCACCAACAGTCATTTTGCGTAGTTTCATCCTTAAGAGGTTCTACTTGTGTTCAATGGCCTTGATCGAAATTAATACACAATGTTGCATGAGCCATATTAAGCTCCTGTTCTCATCCAGTTTTCACTTGCTATAGCTGTCTCTTTTTTTTCTGAGTTTCTCGTTTTTTTCCATTTGATTGTGTTGAGGTTATACCACATCTCTGGTCTATAGGTTTATTTTATGAGCCAGTCTTTGCAGTCTTTCTTAGATTTGTTAGGATATCCTCTGGGGCAAAAAAGGCAAGACTTGTGCCACTTATGAAATTGACTAGTTTGAGTTAATTTGGCTTGAAGAATAACCTACATATTTGTTAAAATCATATAGTAATGAAGCTAAAAAGGCATATTTTTGATAGGTTAGGCCTTCATAAAGATTTGTATCACCTGAATCTTCTAATTTGCCACGAACCAAGTATGCTTTTTTTATGATGACCATGGTAATGCCCCTTCTAAGTGACTTCATTATCGGATAACTAAATCGTAGTATAAAGCAGGTCTGTCATATTCTTGGATCACAAATCGAGGAGAAATGTTCAGGGAAGATACCGATTAGATGAAAGAGGGAGGCCTTGCATTACCTCTTATGCTCTTGCTACTTAAAATGCGGAGGAGTATCTTATGACTCCAACTTGGCTTGGGAGAATCTGACATAGTATCTCTCCACCTAATAGTTTAAGCTTTTCCATTAGACCTTTTAATTTAGTATTAGAACCAAGTCTCAGTAATTCATGCTCCATCTAATATTTTGTTCTCAAGTGGTTCTTGTCGATCTTCTATTTTTGTAAATGATGTGGTTCTTGTCTATCCATGTACCACTTGTCAATTTCATGTCCCGTTCTTAGTCTGGTTTGCAAGTGAGGGAGTATTGAATGTATATGCAACCCGCTTGTCCACAGGGTTTGTTTGGGTCTTATATACATGCTGTCGCTCTCCACCTAATAGCATTACAAATAAGTTGTAATTGGGACTAACAAATGTGTCTACAACTTTCAGACCTGGACGTGGAAGTGATAGTGAGGCAGAAGACATGGAGCATGCTGAAAAACTACGTCAAGTCAAAGCGGTGTTGGAGGAGGTTGTACAGATTATTTTTAGATCGTGCATCTATAGATATTCATGATCCACACAAGCACACAAGGATTTTGCACCTTTTTATTTTACCTTTCCAAGTCGTGTTTGAAGAGTTGAAAGCTACCATAGTTTTTTGTAATTACGATATTCTTTCTGACAATGTCTTCCTTATTTAACCATTGAGCTCTTGGTTCTTCTTCCAAATTGGTCACTTATAAAGCTCCACTTTGGTATTGCATGTTTCATCCTTTGTGCATCTTTTCTAAGAATATTTGCATAGACAAATTTTGGTTGAATTGGGTGACAACTAGGTGTACTATCATATATCCAGCATGTGGAGTGTTGCGCATGCATTCTGTCTCTGGTTAAGATTAATTAAATGAGCTGGATGTATTCTGGCTTAAATGATAGTCATTTCTGGCTTCAATGATAATCATTTCTCGTGGTTGATAAATGGTTTACTAATGTACACGCTTGTGCTTTATCAAAAATCATGATAAATAGAAAATTTCTGCACGAGTTTGACTGGGTACACATGCGCATCTGATTCTTTACTGAATGATTCTGTTGCAGGGAGGTCATTTCTCGGGAATTTACAGGAAGGTTCAGTTAAAGCCCCTGAAGTGGGTCAGAGTTGCAAGAATTAATGGTGAGGGGGAAGAAGAACGGCCTGTTGAAGCTCTAATGGTTCTAAAATATGGAGGTGTTCTTACTCATGCTGGCAGAAAGCAGGTACCAACTACTAATCGAATTTTCCATGCTTCCTATCTTCCTGGTTCTCTCTTATCCAAGGATATGTCACAGATTTTTTTTCCTCAATTGCATGGCACTACTCATTTTTATGCAAGCTTTTTTCTTTAAGATGACCTATTATATGAAGAATAACCTTGTTTCTCCTTTTCCACAGGCAGAAGAACTTGGTAGATACTTCAGGAACCATATGTATCCAGGTTAACTAATTTAGTAAACAGTCCATCTTTGGTAAAATTAGCTTGTCCTGCCTTCACAGTTCTCATTCGAATAGAGAAACTGCTGGATTTTATAACTTTCAAGTATTTATTCATAAAGTGCTGGCTTTGATTTCTGGTCCTGTAACCAGAGCATACAAATTTTGGCCAAAAGAAAATAATGAGATGATATGAAGGAGCGCTCACTAAAATGGCTTTCACAAATTTCTGTTCCTGAAACCATGTTACTTCGTGCAATTGCAAGATACAACCATACCATATGCCTGTTCAGACAATGCTCCCTCCATGCTCTCTTTAAGAAAATTTTTGTTATATTTTATCTATAGTTCTGATGTCGAGACTTTGCCAATTGGCTCTATAGAAGCAAACCTCTAGCAAAACTGACAGATTAAATCTTGAAAGAAAGCCACGGCATGCTTCCCCATAGCTATATCTCTGCACAACTGACTAATAGTGGTCATGTATGAATCACATCTAGGTGTAATTGAAGGCAAATTGAAAACGATTTTGCAACTTTACCTGCAAAATGTGGAATTATTAAGATCTTTCTACTGTGCCCATGGTGACCTTGCTTTCGTCGAGTCGATGCAGTTTCTATTGTGCAGCAATGAGAAACTTCTGCAATAAGCAAGTCTAGGACAATTAAGAAAAGATTGTTAATAAATGACAGGGGTCCTGATTGTAAAATTTCTGCAATAAAGCTGAGGGTCGGCAAAATTCTAGAAGAAGTTGCTGAATGGAGAACCTAATCTTTAATGAAGTATTGCATTTTTCATCTCAACTAGCTTACTTGATGTCCTGGACGGAAAGCTGCAACTTGCAATTTTTCTTTTGACTTTGAGGATAATCATTTTGAATTATTGCTGATCTTCATGTTCTCCTTCAATTTTAGGTGAAGGTACTGGGCTACTACGCCTGCATAGTACATATCGGCATGATCTCAAGATTTACAGCTCCGATGAGGGTCGAGTGCAGGTACAGCCTTGCTAATTCCAAGTGACCAAATTGGTTTTTTACTTGTTGCTCAAATGTATATAAAGATAGTTCTCTCCTATCCTTTCAAGAGTTGAATATAGTAGTTTAGCATGTTCAGCTTCAATTTATCTGAGAACTGTTACAGATGTCTGCAGCTGCATTTGCAAAGGGCCTTCTTGACTTGGAAGGGCAGTTAACTCCTATTCTGGTTAGTGGATCGTCTTTCTGAGTTTCAATTCCTAGGTTATAGAACCAAAACTCATTTTTGACGATCTCTCTAGGTTTCGCTGGTTAGTAAGGACTCTTCTATGCTGGATGGACTTGAAAATGCCAGTGTTGAAATGGAAGAAGCTAAGGTTTGATTTGCTCAGGACTGCTAACTGTTCATTTAATGCTCTGTCGCTTCTATATCTCAAATTCTTAACAAATTCAATTTTTTTGATTTATATTTATAAGTGAAATAGGTCACTTGACGGCTGGATAGATATATATCTAGTAATGTCTAGAAATGGTACACTACTCATCTCTTGTTTTATTTTATTTTCCTTCCACTTCAGGCTAGGTTGAATGAGATTATTACTTCTGGTGCAAAGACAGGTCATTCTAATGGCTCCTCAGAGTTTCCATGGATGGCTGATGGAGTGGGACTGCCTCCTAGTGCTTATGAGCTTCTACCAAGATTGGTAATAGAGCTTCTCACTACAAAGCTAAAACTAATTTGCTTCATTCTTGAATTTGATTGTCACGCTAGTTATCCAGCATTTATTAGAATTCAATAATCTTTATTCAGAAAATCATGTCTTCAGCCCAGTCTGAAGTTTGTTTTGTTATGGTTCTTAGGCGTGAAATAACTTTTAAGTCGGCAATCGCTTGCTGCTTTCATTGAACCATTGAATAAACAAGAGAAAGTGGGAAAAAATGGTTGTATCATGATATGTGTAAATTCACTTTTGATTATGCTCTTGTCCTGCTTGTTGAAATACGTTCAGTAGGACAAAAGGTTCATGCTTACTCGAGGGTTAAAGTTCATCTATGTGAATTGAATGTTCTTTCAGTAGTGCAACATGTAATTTAGAAATGCAGAATCGTTTTCATAATTTTAATATTTCATAAGTAGGTTGAACTGACTAAGAAGGTGACGGAGCAAGTGAAACTACTTGCAAAGGACGAAGATGAGAAACTTATGGATACAAGTGGAGATGACATTAATCCTTCCTACGATCAAGCAAAAGCTCTTGGGAAGACCAATATTGATGTTGACCGCATAGCTGCCGGATTGCCCTGTGGTAGTGAAGGATTTCTTTTGATGTTTGCTCGTTGGAGAAAACTCGAAAGAGATCTGTATAATGAACGCAAGGAGTGAGTTTTTACCTCTTCTGCTCAATGTAGTTTTTTAAGCTCTGGATACTTCAAAGTTATTGCTGCTGTTTGGTTCTTGTTTATTTGCTTCACTGAAAGGTCTAATGTGTTAATTCTCCGAATTATTCTCCTTTCTTTGCAATCTGATTTTGTCCAAAGATTTGAATATTATTTCTCTACCACCAATATTATGATGATATAATTTGATTTGACGTGGAGAAATATGATTCTGAGATTAAGCGGTATGTATATATATGGCACTGGCACTTTGGCTGACGTCATCTGGAATTGTTGGCAGGCGGTTTGATATAACACAGATTCCGGATGTATATGATTCATGCAAGTAAGTAACTTGAGCACCTCATGTTCCTAGGAAGTTTTGACAATTGTTTCATGCTTGTATGACATTTCTGAAATTTGGAAAAAAAAAAAAAAAAAAAAAAAAAAAAAAAAAAAAAAAAAAAAAAAAAAAAAAAAAAAAAAAAAAAAAAAAAAAAAAAAAAAATTTATGCAAGTGCCTAGTGACAAATCCTTGGGAAATTTTTCCCTTCCACCTATTAGTCTTCCAAGTTTTGGGATGAAAGTGGACTTTCTCACTATCTGGTTCATCTATAGGGTGAGCAGCAGGCTATATTGGATATATATGTGGAGAGTGATGAATGGTAGTTTGAGACCCTAGAGTGGGCTGACATGGCTATAGTTATTCAGAATGCTCTAATTTTACTATCCAGATTTTGAAGTTTAGACTAAAAATTACAGTGATTTCATTTTTCTTCATATAGAATCAGGTAGTTTTAACCTTAAGTACATGCAGATACATGAGTAGGCACCTGCCTATGGCTATATATGGATTGTATGTATATGTGTATGTGTCTGTATGCATGTTATGCTTTCAAATTGATTAGTTATTGTTTTCTGAGCTGCTGCTTGATAAAAATTTTAAGCAAGCGGTGCAAATGATCTATCATATGGTATAGATGAATATTGAACTAGGCCTCCAACAAATAGACTTCTTTTCTACTTTATGTTCTCGGAACATCAAATGACATTGAACTTTTCATATTTGTCCTGAGAATAATGGCCTGAAACTGGAATTTCCCACCTTTTGTGTCAAGCTACCAAAATCTTATCTAGATGTACTTTGTCAAAAAATCGGTGATTTGACATGGATAGGCTGATCGGTTTTTCCTTTTCATTTATCCATTAAGTCTAGTTCATGTTCATAAGGACGTCAGAGAAATGACAGCTATAACTCTTGCTTAGCATGAAGAAATAACTTTTGGGCAAGTAGGAGATGATTTAACTACTTGCAGGACGAGTTTGCTGATGTACATTACTCCCTTGTATGTGTATAAGTGAGAATAATCACTGCAGGACGAGTTTGCTGATGTACATTACTCCCTTGTATGTGTATAAGTGAGAATAATCACTCATGCTCTATGAAGGCCAATTGATAATGTGCTGCATGTGTCAACAATGATGACTTCCTAGCCTTCATTTTCTTTAGTCAACACTTGCCCTACGAAATGTTTCCCCATTGTTTCGCATAATAGACCTAACCCAGTTTATATACGATGTCCTTTGTCAGTCGATGAAGTGTAAGATAAGATTGCATCTTTTCTAAGTTACCTCCTTATTTGTCCACTCTCCTTGATAGCAGATTGGATTGTGCGAGTCTTGATTAAAATAAAAAAATCCATTACTCAAGTTAGTTATGGAAGGTTTGTTCATGCTGCTTGTTGCTTCACGATTTCACGGGACTTCAAACGCTATTATCTCAATAAACACTCATCTCTCGTATTAGACGGCATATAGTGTGGTAGCATTATGAGCCTACTTAAGTAAAGGAAAATTTACTTGCCTATTTGATGTACTCATTTAGTGCCTTATCTTGTGTTTTTGAAAGGATCTGATATACTAAAAATAGACTAAGTTGAACTTTCTTCTAGTTTATTCCTATTTCCTCTTCTCTGTCCGTCCTGTCTTTTCAACTTTCTTCTGTCTCTGAATATTTCAGTCTTAGCACCCTTTATTTCTCCTTGTGTAGGTATGATCTCTTACACAATGCACATCTTAATCTTGAAGGGTTAGACGAGCTCTTCAAAGTTGCTCAGGTACAAACAAAATCTTTCCTTACAGAATATATGGATTAGAAGTTGGTGTTTCCTTTTCTTTTTCGTTGTACCACAGAAGTGACACCAGACCCCATGCTCCTGATGCAAATGCATGTGCCTTACTTGTTTTGAAGGAATATTTCTACAATCCTATCTATATTCAAGAAAATTTGCTTCATAGCTTTTCTAAATTTAAAACTCTTAAAGATGTTGTCTTCATATCTAAGCTTAACCTTTAGCGTAACTCACTTGTCTTCTCATTTTTTTCAATGCAGTTACTTGCAGATGGCGTGATTCCGAATGAATATGGTATTAATCCAAAACAGAAATTGAAAATTGGCTCAAAGGTAAGTTCTTCATTATAGCTGGGAGATGGATGGATGTTTCGACCAATTGGAATATTTTTATAGCAACATTGGACAGAAAAGAATCATCAAAGAACGTACTGTGTACTTCCAAACCTCTACTAGGCATCTTTATCTGGAATGGAGCATTCATATCGTTCTTGTTCCAAATAGAACTACTTTAATGTAATGGCTCATTGGATGTCTGGTTGATCAACATGTTAGACAAACGTTTTCTCCCAAAAAATTAAGCGAAAATAGGAAGGAGACTACATGTATATAAAGCTCACTGAAACCCATAGATAAGTAATGTGGGATACTTTAACACCCATTCTCACATGCAAAACAGACTAAGAACCCGACACATTGAAATGACAAACCAGGTGTCACGCACTGGAAATGAACCTCAGGTGGAACCTGACTCTAATATCATGTTGGAAAATCCAACCCAAATGTTTAAGTTATTAGGAAACGGGCCAACAATAACTGTATAGTGTGTGTTTGTTGTTACTCGCGCAATACAGAATGTCGACGTAATCCTATCAAACAGATGACGAAAATACACAGAATAATAGGAATAACAGGCAGGAGAGATGAGAGGAAGTTTTGGGATTTGAACCCTTGACTTGTGTTTTAATAATTTTTAGGAACAACCACCAACTATTGTAAAAGTTTAAGCTATTAAATGAAACATGGTTTAATATTTAATTTTTGCAAAACAACGTGATAATAAAAAAAATAAATGATGTTATTGATGATTATATGTTCTGCCTCTGTCCAGTCTAGTTTTGTACGGCAATGGAATTATATGGAAAGATGCATTTTCCCTTACATTCTTGTCCCTCATGTTCTTTTCTTCTTTCTTTTGGGTCATGGCTGTTGGGTTTCGTCAAAATCTGAATTTGTTTGAGATAAGATTGCTCGCCGCTTGCTGGGTAAAATTTTGATCGATCTGAGGAACACACGGGAGGAGGCAATCAGTGTCGCTGAACTGAAAAATAACCAGGACCAAGATTCAAAATCAAACAGCAGTGAATGGGACTATAAGGATTGTCATTTGAAGCATCATGGGAAGAACGAAGATGGGAGAAGATCAAGCACTACGAGCGATAAGTCAATTGATCAGGAAGATGACGATGATAAGGAGACAAAATACCGGTTGGACCCGAAGTAAGTACTTGAGTTTATGAGCTTAATGTTTTTCACTAAATCTTGGTGGATTTCTGATGTTTTCACTCCATTATCTATCAGGTATGCAAACGTCAAGACACCTGATCGCCATGTCCGAACTCGCCTTTATTTCACATCGGTGAGTTTCCAGTTTGACCAGGTTTTTCCATTAGGCTTCCAGTCCCCACAACCAAGAATCTCTCCATTCTCAAAGAGATTTCTGTTTACTGAGATGACTGGGTCTCTCCTGTATGTGCATCCTTATTAACAGGGTGCATGAAGTAAGAACTTGAAAGTTTGCAGTAATTAAATTTCTTCAAGGACTTCATTTTTCTACTTTAAACTGACCTGCTCTGAACCTTATATATATATATATATATATATATATATATATATATATATATATTATATATATATATTATCACGGTATGATTAATATTTACCTTGCCATACACTTGTCTAATAATTCTGCACCAGCAAAAATGGTGAGAATTACCTTTTATCACCATAAACAACACAAGTAATTGCTATTGATGAAGCCGGCATCCTTCGGGGGCGGTTTTGAATACGTTGTTTCCTTTCGCTTCATCTTTGCTCCTAATTAAATGTGCAAAGTTTCTCACGTAAACACATGTTTTTTAATGACAGGAATCACATATTCACTCCATGATGAACGTTCTCCGCTACTGCAATCTGGACGAATCACTTGAAGGAGAGGAAAGTCTTCTCTCTAATAGTGCACTACAGCGGTTGTATAGGACAAAGGAGCTTGATTACATGAGTTATATTGTGCTGAGAATGTTTGAGAATATAGAGGTTCGTGTCTCGTTGCACCCTTTCCTCTCAAATATTGCATTGTAGTTCTTTTTACCTTCTCCATGTTGTAAAACCCGTTGGAAAAAGCAAAACAAAAACTCGAGATTAGAGTGCTGATGCAAGTTTTACTGCAGGTGGACTTAGACGACCCTAATAGATTCCGTATAGAGATGACATTCAGCCGCGGTGCAGATCGATCCCCTCTGGAGGTATGTAATTAACAGGAGAAACTAGAACTTTTCAAAAAGGAAGAGTATTCATGATTTTTGTACCGGTCATGTGGATGATGGAGAACCGAATTATCAGTTCCGCTAGCTTCGCTTGCTCATACCCCAGTCCAAACATCATTTCTGCTACACTGTGAGGCTAATCAAATCGACTGTCCTGGAGCTAACCTTTCCATGACCCGATTTGATATGTCGATGATCGTAGTATCTTTAAGAACTATCTGGATTAATTTTCATGGTTTCGTGTCTTAGGAAATGATCGTGTGCATTTTCTGCCTATTTGTTAAGCGTGTGTTCCGTCTGATGTCCACAGAAAAGTCGCTGTGAGACTCCTTCACTGCATCAAGAGCACATCCTGCCAATCATGGGCCCCGAAAGGCTGCAAGAGACCAGATCGGGCTTGACACTGGAAAAGATGGAGAAGATGCTTTGCCCATTTGCTATGCCACCAGAAGATTTCCCTCCACCGACGATCCCTCACGGATTCACGGGCTATTTTTCCAAAAGCGCCAACGTCCTCGAGCGTCTGGTGAACCTGTGGCGCTCCCCTAAGCATGCTAACGGAAGTGGCAGATAACGAACAGCGCCACTACCTTCCCTTTCGTTTCCGGTAGTATTACAACGCCCAAGACTTAAGCTCTATGCAAGAATTTCTCAATGCATTATGAGCATTTTTCTACAGTTCAACCCCCATCAAGTAGGTGCTTGCTTTCTTTTCCTATTTGAACATCTTTGATTCTGTACATAGAGGCGACTGCAAATCCTTTAACCTCGCCTGAGAATTTGAATTGAAATTCATTCAGCTTCAACATTTTACAGCCGTTCCTTCCCTCTCTCTCTCTCTCTCGGTCAATATTGACACTGGATTTCTTGACCATGTTTATTGGCCAAACCAGAACTGCACTCAATTTAAAGGCATATAGATAATCAGCCATGACAAGATTGCAAAGTAGGTACATGGGTCAAAATTTCAGGACTAGAATTGCCGGTACAGTTTCTAACTCAGAACCAGTGAATTCCATGTAGTCTAGAATTTAAGAAAATGGAACGGGAACTCCTTGTTTCTTGTTCACAATAGCCATCACCAAGTACCTAGTGCCCATCCCTATCGGAACCTGTTCATCGGGCCCTTCCCAGAAGGGCGCCTCCCCTTCGCCCACCAGTTGCCAGTATCCAGCCCTTAAAGACTCCGCTTGTTTGTCGGTACAGTTCTGTAGCAACGCTTCGACTCTGAAGTTTATCCCAAGAGCGCCCAGGAACTGAGACTGCGTGATCGGACCATGAACCAAAACATCTTCTGTAGAAATGTCAGGATGTATATGAAGTGAGAAAAACTGGAAGTACAGTTGATCATACTCTTGCATGCAGAAGCAACCACAACTGCAGCTAACGGTTATATTGCCGTATTATGTTATCTTAAATTTAGTGCACTGGCAACAAATATGGTAGGGTTGTGCAACCTGATGCCTCCTCGGCGGAGTGCTTGACGGCAGCAAAATCCACATACGCACTGAGGTCAGCCGAGCCAGGATCATCCAGTATATCGACAAACTTGTGTTTCCGAATTGCCTGCTCAAAACACGGTCTGAATATGAGAGTCGCTAATAGAAGAGTGAATTATGCACAAACTATTCGCAGGTTAAAACGGTCCTCCACTATGCACGGGGTACTTCGTCATTCTGGGAAGAAGTGAACTGCATCAACTACCTTCCCCATGAACCCATCTCCAATGTAGAGCAAGCTCGAGCACGCAGTTATATGCATGAGCGTTCATGAGAGCGTTACAGCAAGTCTTACAAATGAAGACGGGAAAAGATTTTGACCCGGAACGATCATGCTATGATAGCTATCTTTATGGAGAGGCTATAGTGTGTAGTAAATGAAAAGCTCGAGAGAAGTATAATAGTCAGATGCAGACCTGCAGACTATCCGAGATCACTCCATTCAGACCATAATCGATTATAAGTGCCCCGCCTCCATCGGAACTTATTCTCTTAGCAATTGTCTGTGTCAAGTCCATCGCTGTGGGGCAAATCTCGATATGGTTAAGCTTTTCGATCTCTTCATCTGCAGCCCACTGGAAACGTTTCATCAGATACAGATTTGCAGGAGTGGGCAGTGGAGAGAGAACGAAGCGGAACCTAACAAGTAAAAGGCCGTTAAATCACTCCATCATAAAAAAAAAATACAAAATGATCTCTAAACAGAGAGCCCGATAAAGATCCGAGTCCTTACAACGAATCTTCCTGAATATCAACCATTTTCTCAGACCAGCCACGCGAGGCCCTCTGTTGAAAGCATGGCAAGACCAAGATATGAGATGTTATAGAACACCAATCTACTTTAAATAAGGACATTCGGCAAGGAACATATTTTCTCATGAAGGAAATAATGCTTTTTCAGGAAAGATGTACAACTGATTCAACCACACAGAAAGATCACTAGTATTGTTATCCCAGTGAAAAATTAATAAAAAAAATATTAAAGTTCCAACAGGATCGCATATACATTGTATTGGCGTGCAAATATAATTCTACGCTGGCTTTACAACTGCCTTAAATCCTACAATATCATTTCTAGAGTAGTGTAAAACTTTGGGACTTAAGGTACATTTGTCAAGCCCACCTATCTAACCGACAAGCTGGCAGTTAACGGTTTCTTAAACCTATGTAATAAGCAAATGCAATTACTCCACTCATGAAAGAGATTTTAACAAAACATCCGATAGCAAGATAAATAGAAGACAGGCACATACAGGAAGATCTAAAAATGCAAAAATGTATGTATAAAGACTGTTAAAGCAAAATGGTATTATGAGATCAATATACACAAGGATGACAATGCGACAAAGTCTTTCGCCCTTCAAGTGAAGCCAGCACAACAGCAGGTCGAATTATATTAACCAACTAGGAGACTGCCCTAGGTTTGAATCTCAAGTGGAGAACAATATGCACAAGCATCTAGCAGA
Source organism: Syzygium oleosum (assembly GCF_021117445.2). Taxonomy (NCBI): domain Eukaryota; kingdom Viridiplantae; phylum Streptophyta; class Magnoliopsida; order Myrtales; family Myrtaceae; genus Syzygium; species Syzygium oleosum. Next base: position 7,133,221 of record NW_026607504.1, read on the forward strand.
TCAAATTTCTTAGAAGCAACATCCAAAAAGATAACATCACAGCACACTCAACTAACCTGCTGAAACTAAGGCCGGAAAAGAAAAACTAACCTGAAACTGGTGTATCGGCAAAGCATCATAAAACTCATGTGCAATGATGATTGTTGGCACTGGAACAAAAAGAAACAGATGTCACGTATCGAAGAAAGAGATGCTCAGTTTATGTTTATCTAGAAAGAGTTAAGATCATCCCATCTAAAAGATTCCGAACTCCATAAGAATAATATGTCTTGAAAACAAAGTAAAAGATATTATCTAGTGTAGAATGACCTTGAGCATTAACACCAGACACGTAAATAACAGCATCACTTCACTACAATTGGCATTGACATCACATACAATCATTTTTGTCTTATTGAACGCCAAAAGAATGCAGTCACCACCGTAACTAGTGCAGTTAAAAAGGGAAGTCAATTTCCATCACGACACTTTATTGCTTCAATACCTATACAAATGTTCAGACCTCATCAGATTTAATTATGTCAATAGCATGAGAAACAGAAAACAGTAACTGCTCACCATTCACAAAAAACAAATCAAACACTGATAATGCAGGATAGATGGCTCTTTAGCATGAAAAGGTGTACTGCCCAATAATTGGAAATATACTATTGGTATATGTATGTACTATCAAAATTCAGTTCTGCTGATGTATGTTTTTGTGCATCTAAAGAAGGGGAGAATCTGAGCCTAGGTATTGTATGCTTAACAAATGCAGTATTTATATAGTTTCTTTTCATTCCCACAAAAGCATAATGAAGCAAAGATAAGTCCTTACATCCTGATGGAACCTGCTCCAATGCAGCATGCCACGTTACTGGGGTCCCCGCCAAAGTGCTAATAGTTCTGTGCACAACATCTTGCGATACATTTTCCTCCTCGATACACTTCAAGTTGCTATGCTGGAGTTTCCTCAATGTGGGACTGCACTCCACCATGTGTATGTGCAGTGCCTCTGTGAACCGTTTGAACTTTGATGTACCCTACAACCAAAGCTACACTAATTAATCAGTTGACTGTCATATAATACGGACAATGGACGATGCAGCAAATATGAACAAAAACTGCCCTATCAGAACTAATGAAAGCAGAACATAAATTTCCTATAACTTCTCTCAGGCAAAACAATCGTTTGCAATAGAGCATCGCTGTGGACATACACGAAGAAGGTCGGCCATGAGAGTTCCTCGTCCTGGACCCAACTCAACAAGGTTGACTCTACTTGGTTGTCCCATTTGCTCCCACATGCACATGGTCCAAACGCCAATCATCTAAAGTTACACGATATATGTTAGCAGTGCAAAAGTAGTTGACAATATACTGGAAAAACCCACTGAAGATAGATTACTAAAGAACCCAGTAAGTTTGATTTTCAGCACCCACAAACTTCAATATGACTCAGATATAAGTAATGATATAGGGGGATAGCTACCGGTCTTTACCTCACCGAACATCTGACTTACTTCAGGAGAGGTTATAAAGTCACCTTCCGCACCAAAAACATCACGGTTGATGTAGAATCCAGCTTTTGGGTTAGTCAGAACTTCCTCCATGTACTCGGCAACTGAAATTGGCCCACCACGAAACTGCGAAAGAAACCAATTGCTAACATCAAATTGCAAGTGTCGGCATTGCTCAATAAAGCACGTCAAATGATAGAGGATGCCCGTAATTGACTGTGGAAATCGATGGGTCTCATTGTTCAGACGGTAGGCAAGGACGGGAGGCTTCCATCAGTTCAAAATGAGTGTCGTACACATAGAAAGCTATTGCCTTTCTAATAGCTCTGTTAGATTTAGAAGCAGATTAACAAACACTCTAAGTTTACATTTCATCAACTTAATCATGGAGTGCTATGTGAGTTCTTCCTTGAAAAGATAGATACGACTTATTTTTCAGCTTTATCATTTACACCCAAAAGGCCTTCCACTGGTGAAAGCATTCCATACTACACACTATCAACTCTTACTGAAAAGTCACAACGTAACACCCGATCCCTGAAGCCCGCCCCACCTTCCGCACCTTACCTTGGCACTTACCGAATGTCACATTCACAGGCAAGATCGGGACATTTTCACAAACACAACGCACTCGCCATAAAGCACACCAAGATATCAAGCGAAACCAAGAACCGGGAAAATCTTCCCGTACCTTGATGATGCCCTTGAGGTGCTTAACCAGCTCAGAGTCCGCAGCGGGTTCATGGGAATGCTCTGCAAACAAACAGAAAACGAACTTTACGAGAACACACATCGTCACTCAATGACATCTCTCTACCTTAGATCACACGCGCGAGCTCAAGCGACGAGGCCTTCCAAGGCAGTAGTACCGGGAGGATTGTAGAGAGCGGAGCGGTCGACGGAGATCGCGGCAGAAGGATGGGAAGCGGAACCGTTCGTGGGGTCGTCGTCCTCCACGTGTTCGACGAAAGTATCGCCCGGGTCTTGAGCCGAGGTCGACGAACAGAAGAGCGAGGACCCGCGAGGCAACAGAGGGAGAGACGGAGAAGCAGTGCAGGCGCTGGAGAGAGCTCGCCGAGCTGCGGACGTCTGAAGCAGCAGCAGCTTTCTCAGCATTTTTGCTTCTCTCTCTCTCTCTCTATCAAGAAGATTTCTGGAGCGACACTGACGCCACTGCAGGAGGGACGAAAGATGGATGGAGGATCATGTGGACCGGGACCCGGTTCACTATCCCCGACCCCGAACCGTTTCCTCGAGAGACGTTGAACCGGTTCATCAACGACTCGAACCGGACCGTTCACTGCCCCGCGAAAGGGGCTTAAAAAGTTTACAATACAAACTCACGAAAGCTCGATCGCGTAACCGAAGATATAAGACCAAAGCCAAAGGGAAGGAAAATTGGTAATTTGTTAGGCAGTGAGGCCGCATTTGGTCTGGCCAAGACAATGCAACCATACGAGATTTGTGATATCCTATCTTTCGTTTTGGTAGGTAACCGGATCCAATCTAGATTGGAGTTAAACAAATAGCAAGTAAAATTAAATAAACAACTTTGAAAGCAAAGGGACAAAACCCTATTCTACCGTGCGAATAGGACAACCGCCCCTATAGCGGTGGTGGCCATTTTCTGATGGTGACCTCCACAACGAGGGGGGGGTCGCCTGACCATGGCGACCGTCACTGGGGCGGTTGCAGGGGAAATGGGTTGGCTCGCACGAATGTATCTTAGGAGTAATGACAATATTGTGATTGCCATCGGCCGCAGGGCAACAACCACCATTGAGTGGTCACCGGCAACCATAGCGATGGTATGTCGTGACCTGATCTGCCCAGACCTAGCGATGCACGCAATCGAGAGAGGGAAACTCTTAGGCGAGCACTACATCGGGCGTAAAAATCATTCTTGCTTCTTTTTTTCGTTATTTATCTTCTTTTTTATTTTTTCTATTTAATCTGGATAGCGATAAAATTATCCCGCTCCCAAAGTTAGGATAGCTTACCCAGCCTTTTATTTGGATATACCCGAGCCTTTTATTTGGATATACCCGGTTCGTCCAATGCTTCTATTAGAGCCACAACATGGCCCCCGAATTCTTGTTTAAGCCCTCTAACCTGAAACCCAATGAACTTGTTAGCGTGAATATGAAGAGCGTATAAGGCTTTCGTTTGTGCGACAATATTTTAACACATTTATCACGTGCAAGTCGAATTAGGAGCAATGCGTACAGTTTGACTGATGGAGGTGGATGCACGTATGCGAGATACGCGAGAGGGATAAGATATTATGTTAGAAGCTCCAATCCAAAAACTTAAACTAAGAGATGAAGGGAGACCCTCAAGGTCCTCTAGCTCTAATTTTAAGATAAGAAGTTATGTGGAAAATAGAATTGTGTATGTCCGTATATTCCAATATGTCTTAATGAATATGACATTAGCCTATTTATAGATTTTATTATATGACTTTATAAGATAGTATATTAGTAAAATTTATGCATGATCAAAAGTAGATATGGAGAATCTCCTAAATATATGCACTGCCACAATTGATATGAAAAATCAAAGGGAAATATTATAAACATCTCTTGAATTCGTGTCTGGTTGTCGTGACACGAAACTGTCATTCTTGCTGGGCAGACTACGTGGCTATCGGATGAGACGAATAAAGTTGAGGATCAATGTTGAAAGAGGGATATTGGTAATTATTGAAAAAGAAGATGACATGATATACAAGATTTGCACTTAGGTTTGCACAGTTGTGCACCGGGGGATGGACTCGGGTGTGCTGGAAAAATATTCGCAATGCGATGCTGTTTGTTATGATCGGAAAAATAAAACAAAGATAATAAAATTGAGAAAATGATAACATATTTAACTCTGGCAAATGCAGCCGCACGAAGTGAACGAGTTACTGTCTAACTTTGTGTTGGACATCTAACTCCGGAAGTCCCCAAGACATCTTCTTGAAGAGATGCAATCTCAGAAACGAGAAAATGCTTTGAGCACGAGAGTTCCTTCTCTCGATGCGATGAGGCAAAGACGTGAGTGGAGCCTCCATGGATTCTCACCCAAAGTAGCCTTGGCTGGCCATTACAGTCATTCGACTATGCCCCACATCATGTGGGAAAACCCGAACGGATTATAATAAAACTAACCAGGAGGTGAGGTACGGCTAAACAAATTTCCTTAAGGCGATTAGTTCCTACCAACAATGCTAAGCAGCTTCACGAATTATACCTCTCAAGATACAATACCTCGAACTTATTTGAATTAGCACTATGCAAATAGGACTATATCGAACACTTCTCGAAACTGGCACACTTAGGGAAATAACAAATTGAAGAGAAAGTTTATTCTATTCTCTGTACTCTTATCTTCTATGGAATGAAAAACAAACTCTATCTTGTATTCTTCTCTTATCTCTGTTCTTCTATGAAGAATAATTCAATTTCATTCGTAGAGTTTGAATGGACATGAACTGAACAGACACATGAACTAAAAATATATATGAATTCAAGAGATACATAAACTTAACAAATACATGTATCGAAAAGATTTTTGAACTTAAGAGATTCATGAAATTAACAAATAGATATATTGTAGTGACATACGTTGATCCATTAACCCATGATTATAATAAAGTGTGCACCCGGGATCAGGTTAGATCCATCCAAAGGACACAGAGGGTGTTTTCTTGCTTGATTCAAGGGGAACTAATGAAATTTCCCATCAAGGATTGGATAGCTTCTAAATTGCCAAACATAAGTATAATCTAGTCCTGAGTTAAGAAGACAAGTTAATGTGCCCTCGACCTTGATTCGGGTTGATTTGATCTTTGAAAATTCGATAAAATACTGAGTCCACTTTAATCAAATGAATACTTCGGAACAACAAAAAAAATTGACTTCTCCTCGTTGCAAAAATTGGTTTTTCTGCTTTCTTCGCAAAAGATCCGCCACATAGACGTCAATGAACCTTTTATCGTTGTTTTATAAAAGATTGTCCTAATTGTCGAAATTTAGTTATTATTTACCCTTTTTTTCATGCTCTTATGGAGTTGCACTATTAGTTGATTATGACATTTCCTCAGCATTGTGGCTTGTATATATAGCTTCAAATAATTTAGCAAGGCACTTTTCGCGGAGAAAATTTACCCTGTCTAGGATTCTAGAGATACAGATTCTTCGAGGCCGTTGCTATCCATAACATAAATAGGGGTGAGATTGAATTGAGTTGATTGTGAACAACTCGGGCTCGGCTCGATGGTTATTGAGGTCGACTCATTTAATTCCGAGTCAAGCTCGAGCTATTCGAATATATCGTTCGAGTCGAGATTGAGCTTGCCATATTCATCTTGTCGGATTCATGAGACTAATTATTGAGCTTCAATATATATCTTTTTTTTTTAAAACATGAAGAAATAAAATATAGATACACGAAACTCACTTATCGGTGGCCGCGTTGGTTTGCGCTTAGTTCCTTTCACGAGAGGTCCTGGGTTCAAACTCGCCCATCGGTGATTTAAGTGGGGGGTCGTGGTGGTGGGATGCTGCGCTAGCCCCCCTCGAGGACTAGTCGGGCATCACCGCTGGTTTGAGCCCTAGCTCGCCGGCCGCGCGGACACCTCAGTTATAAAAAATATATATATATAGATACAAGAATTCTTATAATAATATAAAGCTTAAAACAAGTCATACTTCTTCTCAATTGGAAAATTTTTGGGGTTTATAAAGCCTAAACTCGTGCTCAAAATCCAATTCATTTATAAGTCGATTCTATTTCAGTCGAGTCAAGCTCGAATGTCTCGATTGTCAATTAAAATGAGTTTGAACTTTAATCGTAATGCCCGATCGAATCATCGATTGAGTTTTGAGCATCCAGTGCATGAGCCGGGTCGTGCTCGAGCTCAGTACCTTATCTTAGTCTACTCGGTTCGATTACACACCTAACTTGAGGTTGTCCAAGATCTTCTTCCCTTTTCTGTTTTTTCCACCTTTTTGGCCTCGCAAGATATTCTATCATATTCTCCACTAGACCTGGAATCCTTCTGTGTTACGTGTCCAAACACTCATCTCACCGCATAAAAAAGCCATCTTTCAACCTCCCATCTCCAAAGGGGCAAAGGCCACTTATTCTCATGACCAGTGCCTGTAAAAATGCAGATTCTTTTAGCCCTTTTTACAGCTGTGATTGCGAATGCAAACTTTGAATCACCACAACAGTCTCCAGTCTCTAGCTGCGTTTGCTCCCTCAGAAAAAAAAAAACTCCATTGTCCTCTGATCCTTGACTAGAAACGGTCCCGTGAATGACTCCTCATTTTCTAATTCTTTGGGTCTGTTTTTTTCCTTGGGTTTTAATATTCAGGCCATGATTTAGCTCTCATCCCATCAGCCTGGGATCTTCGAATGGCCCTATCCCGACCAATTCATAAGTCTGTGCTTGTCTGAAAACAGGGCTAAGGTGCCTGCCTTTTTCCATTCAGTTGAATCTTTTGTTGTCGCTTCTATGCATTGGAATCGAGGCTCACAGGGAAAGACTCTCCTTTTTAGTGAATCCCCATTTTCGCTTGGACTTATTGTATCTTGGGGTTCCAAATTTCTTTATCAATTTTGCAAATTCGAAACATGGGAAAGTTCATTCGGCTCAATAATATGATCTTTTGGTTTTTTTTTTCTTCCTCCTCACAGTGAATAAACAAAAAGTTTCCAAGTACTATCAGCACTAGTATTCTATGATGTGATGTCTGGAATATGCCAAGTTTACTGTTGGTGAAGGACAAAAGAACTCTCTCTCCTGCCCGCACCTTGCCCGCATTCCCAGTTTCAAACTGCCCGCACTGCCCGAGGCGGAGCACTTTCCCTCTTTCTCAAGCAGCCCCCATTCTCTCTCTGATCCCTCAACCTATTCTTTTGACTAATTTGGCTGAACAAGATTGATTTTTTGGGTGACAGACACACACAACACTGTTCATCTGTCTTTATCATCAGATATGACCTTGTGAAAGAACTCCCAACCCTTCTCTTATGTACTAAATCTTCTGTGGGTGTTTTTGTTTGTGTGCTGATTGAAGATCGTTCAGCTAAAGATTTTAGCTGGGTTTGGGTTGTATGAGGAAAAGAGAAGTTGGGTTTTCTTCTTTCTTTCTGTGGGTGTTGTGAGAGCTGTTGTTGTTGCTGCGGCGGTTGGTGTTAGATGGGGTTAGGGCCTGATTCGATAAAGGTGGAGAATTGGGCTTTGGGGAAATCAAAGGAAAGAGAAGAGAAGAAGGAGAAGGGGAGGAAGAAGAAGAGGGATGGGAGGGAAGGAGGGGTTGGGTGTTGGATCAAGTTGAAGTTCATGGGGAGATGTTCTTGCATGCCTTTTAGATCAAAGGTCAATAGCTCCATCAGTGGAATCAGTACTAATTATGGTATGTTTCTTCAACCTCTTGTTTCTCTTATTTGCTGGGAAAAAAAAAAGCAAAAAGAGAGAGAGAGAGAGATAGAGAGTTAGGACTTCTGCTAATCTTAGAGATAAGGTCATAGCTGTTGAGTTGGTGAAAGATGTTATCTTTCTGCCGAGAGGCATCGGGGTTGGTGAAGAAGAGTTTGTTGATCATAATATTCTTCCTCAAAACTGATGCTTCTGTTCCAGGAGGGAAAAAGGAAAAGGAACTGGTTTTTCTGATGCAGTGAGCGTAAACTTTGTTGTTTCGAGGACTTGATTCGAGAACTGCTCAAATTATGCAAGCAGCTTGAGTTTTTATCTCTGCAATTACTTAAAAGTTTTGCATAATTCAGATTCAAAAGGAAATGGTATCCAAAAGATGAGATTCAACTTGTCTGTTGAATCCCATCAACATTCCCCTAGACTTCAACGGTATTAGCTGTATCATCATAGGCTTAACACCTGTCTGTTTCTTCATTTTTTCTGACGCGGGGAATTGGTTACTTATGCTCTGTTGTTTATCTCGTCAGTGGAGAGTAAGTCGACCAACTCAAAAAGTGCGGATGAACCAGTTGTTCCGGTAGTCTCCTCTACAATTGCTAGCAATGCAGAAAGCACTTCATCGACACCTATGTTCAGTGAGGAACTCAAGGTCGCATCCCATCTCCGGAAGTTCACATTTAACGATCTTAAATTAGCGACCAGAAATTTCAGACCTGAGAGTCTTCTTGGCGAGGGTGGATTTGGTTGTGTCTTTAAAGGTTGGATAGAGGAGAATGGAACTGCTCCAGTGAAACCCGGCACAGGCCTTACTGTTGCGGTCAAAACCCTTAATCACGATGGACTCCAGGGTCACAAAGAGTGGCTTGTATGGCCTCTTTCGCTCTTTTTCTCCCTATTTTGTTTTAATTATAAGCTAGATCCTAAAATTAAATGGATGCGATTTTTATTTGGTCTAATACTGTTTTCCCCCCTCTGGCAACCTGTTATTCAGGCTGAAATTAGTTTTCTTGGTAATCTTCGCCATCCCAATCTAGTCAAGTTGATTGGTTACTGCATTGAAGATGATCAAAGACTGCTAGTCTACGAGTTTATGCCTCGAGGAAGTCTGGAGAATCACCTCTTCAGAAGTATGTAATTGGGCCTTTTTTCTTTGGCTGCATATAACCAATGTAATCGTTTCGAGCATTCTCTGCATCTAATGTTTCAGTATATATTTGGAAACTGGCTTGCCGAATAGTAAATGAACAGATGTTAGGTTATAACATTCTTGCTAATATCAATGCTTTTTATGTACTTAAACATTTACACGCTTCTAGGCACTGCATTTCTCCTATTTATAGTGCAACATCTGGCGCAATCTCAGAGAGACTGATCCATCTCGCTGGCATGTAGAGGAGCTTCTTTATTTACCCTTTTGACTCAGACTCTTTTTGTAAGAATCTACTGTCAATTTTCACCTCCTATGTCAATCAAGTGAATTGGCCTTTGAAATGGATCATTCGTGAAATATTTTAGATTGCCTGGAGAAAATGTTTGGTTCTGGATTATATCTTTGCTAGTTGCACAGTGCTTGCTTTGCACGATGGCTTAACTTTTCCTGGTAAAACCACTTTATATGCAGAAGGGTCCCTGCCTCTTCCGTGGTCAATCAGACTTAAAATTGCCCTTGGTGCTGCAAAGGGGCTTGCTTTTCTTCATGAAGAAGCTGAAAGACCCGTTATATACCGTGATTTTAAAACGTCCAACATTCTTTTGGATGCGGTAAGTGACTCAACAAATGTGCTGTTGCCTCCAGTATTTCTGGTTTTTCTTTTGGTTTGCTTGTCCTAAAAAAGTGTTTGCTTATGTAGGATTACAATGCCAAACTCTCGGATTTTGGACTTGCCAAGGATGCTCCCGAAGGAGATAAAACTCACGTATCCACCCGAGTTATGGGAACTTATGGTTATGCAGCACCTGAGTATGTAATGACAGGTTAGGGAGTCAAATCATTCATGTATAATGTCTTGCGTTTTCATATGCCTACCTAATTATTTCCTTGTTATGTTGGATGCCCCTCTAATTTAGGTGAGTTGCGATGCCTCCTACACTTAAAATAATTTTCTAGGAAACATGTTGTATTGTATTATGGAAGATTGATTCTGGCAGCCATATTTGAAGCTAGTGGTGAATATGACAGATTCCATAGTTCAACTAGACTAACAATGCCGGTATTAATTGTTATTTTGGCCCTTTAGATGCATTGCTGGGATGGTCTTGGTTAATCTAAGTAAACTACAATAGCTGATAAGATTGTGTTGAAACCTAAGTGTCACAATATTGAACCATGTCATCAGTTACAGATGATATAGGCTTCAAAGTGGTTAGTCAAAGGATTGTCATGGTATTTTAACCTTCTTAGATTCGACTTTTGCTGACAGAGTTGTTATGATAAGACGTGTGCCACTTATGTCAGATGGCTAAGAAGTACTGCCAAGCGATTCTTCTTTGATCTTTTGATGCTATACTAGTACATTTGATTGAGTGATTAGCGCGGCCACTGGGAACATGTTTTTCCTCTCTTTCATAGACTATTAGTTATGATTTGCCTGCTATCTCACATCATAGAAGTGCCTTTAATGGTTTCATGTTAAATGGCCTAGAAGCTATGTGATCTAATGATACTTTTTTTCTTAGCTCAGGTCATTTGACATCAAAGAGTGATGTTTACAGCTTTGGAGTTGTCCTACTGGAGATGTTGACCGGTCGAAGATCCATGGATAAGAACCGACCGAATGGTGAACACAATCTAGTGGAATGGGCAAAGCCGTTTCTAGAGGACAGGAGGAGGTTTTATCGGCTAATTGATCCCCGTCTCGAGGGACACTTCTCAATCAAAGGCGCCCAGAAGGCTTCTCAGCTGGCAGCCCACTGCCTCAGGCGGGACCAAAAAGCCAGACCCCGGATGAGTGAAGTCGTAGAAACCCTGGAGCCTCTGCTTAACCTCAAGGATATGGCCAGTTCCTCCTACTTCTTTCAGGCCATGCAAGCTGAACGCTCCAGGTCCAATCTGAATGCTAAGAACGGCATCAGGACTCAGGGAGGGTTCGTGGTGATCAGGAACGGGCAACCGGTGAGGAGTCTGTCAATACCGCACGGTACCCATCCTTCTCCAAATAACATTCCCCGCCTCTCGCCAAAACCCAATGGAAAAGTATGAGTCCCACCCTGCACAAACTTTCCGTATGCATTGTCTGTAGTCCCTCTTAAGGATATCACCGCGACTGGAGGTCGCGTAATTTCGAGAGAGGCTGACATTGCTTCTGTCGACCAATTCGACAAAAGCAATGCAGTTTGCTGTCTTGTGGCCGCTTTGTCCATTCACTTGGGGGTAAAGGCATGATCCTGTCTTTCCCCGGTTCCATGACTTGCATTTGTTGTATCTGAGCTATGTAGGCAGTAGTGATTGGAAGAGATCCCAAGGTAGGTGAGCAGGTTGTAATTTGAAGAGAAGGATGTCATCGTCGTGTCAATTTTCGAGGTGGACAAAGATATAGGATCATGCATTGATGCGTCGTTCCCCTTAGGATAATGATGCTTTCCACTCCGTGGCTGACGCCTAATGCCTTCATCCTCATGTTTCGCCTTCTTGGTTCATCAGAAGTAACACTTGTATAATGTTTTCAACTTGCGTAAGATTTGCGTTGTAACACTTTCCTATCTTTAGCCAAGAGTGTAACACTTCTCTATCTTTAGCTAAGAGTCTTCTTGGCACAAATGTAGATATGATGCCTTTCATTGAATTCCTAATGATTGATGCAGAATTCCTTCATCCTTTTTCGAGTATCGTTCTTCCTTCTTAGCTCATCGAAGAACGTTCATATGATGTTCTCGACTTGTGTAAGATGGCACCGTAATACTTCCCTTTCTTTAGCCAGCAGAGGGCGTATCGACATTAATGTCGTCCAAAATGAGATAGGTTCATGCGATGCCACATCACTAGCTGCATGAAAGGTACCATTTCGAGTTTCTTCGGGATACAATCGGTTTCCTGTGCTTTTCTAGGTCGTGGTGACCCATACCGCTCCTACTACTACGACCGAGGAGAAGAAAACATATCTGGATTGGCATCTATTGAATTAGATTGAGAGTGACCACTCGATGGTCAATGCAATAATGAAAGGTCTTCAGTCTGCCATGAATAATGTAGTTTTTAGCATATCCTCCTCTTTTGGCCAGTTTTTTCCATACTATCTTACTCGTCATATATCTTGTTATGTAAACAAATGGAAGTGGAAAAGGTATCAATCCAAATACACGTGTCCAGTTTTGACCCAAAAAATAAAAAATACATATGTCCAATCAAGAGGCACTGTGTCCAATTTGGAGAAAAAGAAAAGATTTCGATTGAGCAATTGTCGCCTTATAGTGAAAAGTGCAACCCAAAACTAAGCAAACTCTCGACATACCAATGTTTATTGTAAAACCTACGTCCGAATCCGTAAAATCAGAGACTCTAGATACTCCAAAACTCACATGCCACGACGGATGCATTTGCCGAAAACAAGAGCGACAATTCTTGCAGAGGCCGCTCGGAATCGCAGTTCTTCTTTCTTCCATTCGATTGATTGACAAGTGAAGATTTCTAAAAGTAGCCCCCAGGGTTCACGACGAGGACATTTATTTTTACGCCTCCAAAAACCACCTAAAAGTGGAGGGAAACTGAGGAAACCAGCATAACTCTCCGACAGAGATTACAACCAACCCAAAAGAAACAAATAAAACCATCGGTCTGATCGTACTACACAGCTTTCCTAAATTCTTTTGTCCCATCAATGCTCCGAGCCACAAGTGAGGATAATACTCTCATCATGGCTTAAGAGCCAGGGCGAGACCAACCTTCGCACTCTTATCAATGGATTTGGTGTCGACCTCCCCGGAGACGGTAAAAAATGACCTTGGGCGCCACTCGTGCTGGATAAGAGCGCTCGCCTTACCAGAGTTATTGATCCGTGCCTTCAGCGTGGTCAATGGGTCCAGCGCATGCTGGGTACCGACGGTTATGGTGTTTACATTGGAAGAAAAGCTGTGGGTAACCTCAGCACCGATGGCAGTTTTTGTCACAGGGTTCACTATGTGGTAATAGGATGCAGTCAGTGAGTCGCCCTTGTTGTTCCTGCGTAGACAATGAGAATGTTAAGCGAAATAGGGACAAAAAGCGCGGAGTAACCACACCAGCTCTACACTTATATAATAAAGCAATCTAGTTTCATTCTCAAATCCAGAAGGGATATGTTACTATTAGAACCCAGTTGATTCTAAAAAAGCTAGAGGACCTCCTAATTTAAACGTTAGAAGAATGGCTTCCACTGTACATGAAAGGAAATATATAGGTTTTAGGATGCCCCTTTCTTCAAAAGAAGTACAAGCTATAATCAAGACTAAAGGCAGGTGACAACTTCAGAACATCCGAACTGTTATCTAGTAATGTCAACATTCCTGACCAGACAATGACCAGTGTTATTCAAGAGAACATGAGAGATCCAACATGGAGTACGAGCTAGGTACAGATATATAGAAACCTTCCGGTCCATGAACAAGAAATGCAAACTACTCACATGGCCAATGATGCAATCAGGTCAGAATTTGAGAAGCTGATGCCAGCATTGCATTTGGTGAAATTGCTTGTTTTGCTGTCAAATGACACATCCGTGCCAAGTGACAAAACATTACTTCCTAGCACAGCAGCAAAGTTGACAACAGGATTTGCGGTCAACCCAACGCTTGTGCTTATCCCAGCATAGTCATGCAAATATTGCAGCTCAATCTGTTAATTGCAAAAGTCAGGATGCGCCTTTCTCTCAGTAACAATAATATATCCAGAAAAGGAGCTCAATAAAAGCAATGACATGCCCGACTCAGATGATTAACAAGAAAACCATCATCCTTTTACTAATCAGCATTAAAGATGCCATGAGACATGAACGCTCACCTGGCCAGACCTTTGATCTGGGACTGTAAAAGAGAATATTGTCTTCAGTCCAGGGCAAGGTTCGTCAACAGTAATTTTTGTGACAAGCTGCGTATTATGAGGCAAGGTTCAGCAAAACCATGAAACAATTAAGGAAGGTATCAGAGATCCAACTTATTCTTGTAAATAACTTAACGAGTTATAAGATCAAAATGTACAATATAGACTTAATCAGCCTCATAATAAGTTCTTGACATAAAAAGCCTTTTTCCACAACCATAACATACAGCACACCATTTATGAATCCCCTTGAGCCACGATCCAGTAGTTGGTCCCCAGTTTTAAAATTTCTCTCCATGATTGCAGAAAATCGATTTACTTGACTCAACTACTCAAATAGTAAACAAAGATAGTAGAATAGGGTCCTGAAAATTGACTCACTTGACTCAACTACTCAAGTAGTAAACAAAGACTGTACAATAGGGTCCCATAAAGCTTGCCTCCTACAGGTACAGTACAACCTAATTTAACAAATTACAAGAAACAAGTACAATGCCAATTGATACTGCTAGCCCATTGGTCAATAGCACGAAAGTTGCAGTTTACCTATAATGTTCAGACGCTAACTACTAAAGAGAACACAGAGTCTTCCCTGATTACTATAAAGAATAAACCAAAACCATGTTTCGAAGGATCACAAGAAACCAACCAGTGATCCCAATAAGCCTATTCTTGCACACCATGTTTTTGACACCTAACCCAATTCCATTCTGGTCATAGAGCTGGCATTTGCTAATGACAAGCAATCATCAGGAGTTTACATTCAGTATACCATTGGCCACTATCCATTTCTCCATCAACCCCCTCCCGCCCCTCGACACCCCCAGATATGATTTAGAGAAAGAACAACATGCTATAAGAGAACTTTTCACTTTCTTCGTGCTATAAATTCACAACACTTACATTGGAGTTCGTGTCCACTTTGACATCAGTTGTAACATTCTTGTTCTTCAGCTGGGTATTAACTCTAGAAACAGCTCGCCTTTCTTTGTTGCTGAAGATGTTATAGTCTGCAATATCATTGTGAATCTCAGTTGCATTAATAAATAAATAATATGCGGCAGACAATCCCAGCAATTAAACTATGATACCAGACAAGAGTAAGCATTTTCATCCAGCTCGAACCGCGTAAAAAAAGTGAATATCCAAGACAAAAGCAGGAATGTCAACATCTGACGGTTACTATAGAGCTCCAACTGAGAGCGAATTCATCGAGTTTACGACACCTCTTATTTCCAAATACAACGAAAACCAATCGAAATCAGCAAACTCATCAACCGACTCAAAGGGCATCATTCCTCCGAAATTATCCGACGGTTTAGATCTGGAAACTAATTTTTCGGGCTCTGCACAACCACGCCCGAGTTAGAAATGCACGGTGGCGCGTGAAAACACACCGCTGTTTTGCAAACATCGACGGAACCGTCGGAAGTCCCCCAAACAATCTCCAGAGGAGAGCACGATCAGCCCCAAGACTACATCAAAATCCTAAGAAGAAACAGCCCGTCATTCGCCAATTCCACAACGCTCCGATTCACCGAAAACCACGAGAACGGTTTCATATCGCAGCTCAACCAAGTGAACAAGCATGCAGAGGTCTCCCAAAAAAAAAAAATAAAATAAAATAAAACGGAGGGGAAAAACTCACGACTCCCGTGACCGAGGAGGTAGTGATGGTGAACTTGTGGTCGCTCTGGTAGTCCTTGTAGAGGAGATCTGCACCACAAACAACCGCAACGACGCGCGCGCGGCATCAAAAACAACCTCAACCGATCGGACGAAACGACGGAACGAGAGAATCCGGCGAGGTGGGCGCGCGCGCGAGAGAACGGAGGAAACGAGCTCGGGGAGGCGGGGGGAGGGGGAGACGGTCGATGGGCGACTGACCTTTGGCTTTCTTGCCGATGTCGGAGTAGAGGCCGGGACCCTTGCCCATGGTGCTTCCGGCGGAGGCGGAGATCTCTCCCGGGTCCTAAACCCACCGAAGAGTTGCAGAGGAGAGACGACGACAGCGGAGCAGGAGCAGGAGCAGGGGGACGAAGGAGAAATGATTGCGTGGCAGCACGATACGGAAGCCGAGAACCCTAATTTGAGTTTTTTTTTTTTCCGCGTTTTTTTTTATATAAATTTTTTTTCTTTATTCGCCCTTTTCGCCGTCAAATATTGCGTAGATTTTCTAGCTTTTTTTTTTATTTATTTACCGCTTACCAATTATTTTTATTATGAATTTTGGCCAAAATTCAATAAATACTATGTTAAGACCTTTTTAACTTATAAAGACACAAATGGTTTCTGAACTTTGACCCAATGTGTAATGTGGTCCCTGAATTTTTAATTCATTCAATGTTAGTCCATGAACTTTAGTATCTTGAACTTTTAATTTATCTAATATGACCCCTGGACTTTTGGTACATATTTAACCAACATTAAATATTTTCATATAGTTAATGGACCAAATTGAACACGTACCAAAAGTTCAGGGACCATATTGAAGAAATTAAACGTTTAGAGACCACATAGCATATTGGGCTACAGTTCAGAGATCACACTGAAAAAATCGAAAGTTTAGGAATTACATTGCACATGAGGCCAAAATTGAGGGATCATTTGCATCATTTTCTTAAAAAAATTTTTGCATTTTAGACTCCGTTCGTTTGGCGGAAAATATTCTCCCGGAAAAATATTTTCCGAGTTTTCCGGTGTTCGGGGGGCGGAAAACGTTTTCCGTGGGAAAATATTTTCCTTCCCCCCTCACAAAATAGCCTAAGTCTATAGAAAATGACTTCCGCTTCTTCAAAAGCGGAAATCATTTTCCGGAGCTTCTTCTTCTTCTTCTTCTTCTTCACTAAGGTTGCCGGCCGCCGCCCTCCTCCGGTCGCCGCCGCGTCGCCGCCCGCCGCCGCCGCCGCGGTCGCCGCCGCCGCCGCCGGCCCCGCCGGCTGCCGCCACGCCTGGGTCGCCCCGCCGCCGGTCGCCCGCCGCCGCAGTCTCCGCAGGCGAAAAATATTTTCCGAAACTTTTTCATATTGATCACCAAATACCGGAAAATTATGTTCCGGGAAAACATTTTCCAGGAAAATGACTTCCGGAAAAATATTTTTCAAAAGGAGAATATTTTTTGCCAAACGAACGGAGCCTTAGTTTAATAAACACTACCCATCTACATGCATTTATTAATGTTTCAACCATTTTAACACAATTCAATTAAAAAGATATGATGCGTTCAATTGTCAAACTTATGTCGCGACATAGATTAATAAGTGAATTAATATACAAAAAGCGAGTTCGCATACCGATCCCGGATTGGAAAGTATTGTTTTGATTTGGCAAAGGGTCGCTCGGATTAGATTAAGAGGCAGATACGTTAATATTACATAATAATTATTTTCGACCAATTAAATTAGGAAATGTCAAGCGTAACTAAGCGCTTTGAGCCATGCTAAGTTTCAATTAGTTTCTAATGCCCTAATTTCTATTATTTTCGCCTCCCCCTGAATTTTATAATAATGATTTAAAAATTAACGTTCAACAATAATCATTTTCATAAAAGTTACAGGCCATATATACAAAGCAGTCTTTGCAGTATAATTTGGGCAGCGCTCTTCTTCATTTTTTGCAGAAAAATGATCAGAAATTCATTAATTTAAGATATTTAACCTAATTGAATTTGATCAGATCAATTTGGCATTGAACTGAATTTTTGAGAAAATTAGATGATTTTCTTTAGAAATAAATACACATTTTATCGGCTTAATTTTCAAGAAAATCAAGAATCGGTGCTACTTTCTCCTTCATGAAGAGTGGAGGATCTGGTTCTTGGGTCTTCTTGATCTTGAAGCCATCGATGACATTGGCAGAGTCTCCTCGTTCGTTCAAAAGAGACTGCTTCTTCAGCATGCTAAAAATGGAATGTTTGTTCCCAGATCAACGCGTACTCTTCGCGTACAATACGAGTACGATCTGCGTTCGACTGCGCGGCATACGGTATATAAGCTCTATTCTTCTCACGACGGAGTGTCTAGTGCGATCTCGACCGAAACCGGAGTGATGGGTACTGGTTTTTCCAAGAGCCGAAGAACCAGCCAGCAGAAAACTCTAGGGTCCGTTTCTGTCAACGGCCCCCTTTACTTGGTCAATTTTCTGCTAGGAGAACCCAAGTTTTCAGGCACCAATGTAGTAGTGAATTCTGATCTTTATAGGAACGAAAATGTCTAAAACGAACATGTGGATAGAAACGTAACCAGACAGGGTCCAATGTCGTCAAACAGCTCTCCTCTTTTGCTGTCAAATGACAGACTGTGACCTCTGAAATAGTGATTGGTTGCCCTCCTAATCCGGTCCTGTTCCTGGACGCCATGCTTTGTTGTTGGGGAGCTATATAAGCGCGCGCCCGCTTTTCGAATGCGTTCAAGCCTTGAGCCGAACCGACGCCGCCGACGAGAGAAGGATATCGATGGCAAGAGCTTAGCGTATTCCGGTCGCCCCAATAAGTAGTCTTGGCAAGGTCTGATCGCTAACTGAGCGAAAAACTGCGGGATCCCACGGCGACAGACCTTAGCCATCACTAACATTGTTTCGTTCCGAGGCGACCTGGACCCTTGGCCTGTCGATACGGAGAAAAAGGAAAATCGAAAAAAAGTGAGAATCGAGTCGAAAAATATATCGGAAAAAAGACATGGAGGCAATTAAGCTCGTCGGATTCATCTTGGCCTTGTCCTTGGCTGTTCTAGTTCCGAGCCTCGAGGCTCATATCGGGGAGTTCGACGAGTACTGGCAAAAGCGCGCGGAGGAGGCCCAGAAGGACGCTCTCGAGGCATATAACCCCGACCCCGAAAACGTCACTGCCCATTTCAATTCGCGCGTTCACAGGTGAGTACTCTTGCATCAGTAGTCTCGATTGTTAGAACATTGAATTAGCACAAACGATACGTTTCGTTTTCTGGTATAGTTGTGAGAGAACAAAATGACCTTTGGGTTCACGTTTCGAATTGATGCAGGGTCCTAGATGGAACCAACAGTACAAGGAGGCAATTGCACATGCACAAACACACCGGCCCATGCATCGCCACGAACCCGATCGACCGGTGCTGGCGGTGCAGGAAGAACTGGGCAAAGGAGCGGAAGAGGCTGGCCAAGTGCGTGCTCGGATTCGGCCGCAAGACCACGGGAGGCAAGAGCGGTAAATACTACGTCGTCTACGATCCCTCGGACAACAATGTGGTCAACCCGAAGCCCGGGACGCTCCGCCACGCCGTGATCCAGAGGCAGCCACTGTGGATCATCTTCTCACGCAGCATGGTCATCAGGCTGAACCAGGAGCTGCTGGTGACGAGCCACAAGACAATAGACGGCCGGGGTGCGAATGTGCACATCGCCTACGGTGCCGGCATCATGATCCAGTTCGCCAAGAACGTGATCATCCACGGGCTACACATCCACGACATCGTCGCAAAGCCTGGGGGCACCATCAGGGACTCGGTGGACCACCTGGGGTTCAGGACACGGAGCGACGGGGATGGCATCTCCATCTTCGGCTCGACCAACATCTGGATCGACCATGTGTCCATGGCAAGATGCCAGGATGGGCTCATCGACGCCATCGAGGGCTCCACTGCCATCACCATCTCAAACGGCCACTACACCCACCATAACGACGTAACGTCTTCCATCTCCTCCATATACCGATGACCTCAATGCTCTGATCTCAATGAAAATTAAGTCTAGACATTGATGTTTACATACATGCGGGGACATACGTGCAGGTGATGCTCTTCGGCGCGAGCGACTTGTACCAGGGAGACAAGATAATGCAAGTGACAGTCGCGTTCAACCACTTTGGTCGGGGCCTGATTCAGCGGATGCCGAGGTGCCGATGGGGCTTCTTCCACGTCGTCAACAACGACTACACCCATTGGCTCATGTACGCCATCGGGGGCAGCTCGCAGCCCACCATCATCTCCCAGGGCAACCGCTTCATCGCCCCGCCCAACTTGGCCGCTAAGGAGGTAATCATAAAAAGAACTGCAGACTGATTTAAGTGTCGCATTCACGATCCTCTCACGTCGCGCATGTTTGATCTAATGTAAACGCGAATTCCGAACGAATGACTAGGTGACCAAGAGGGACTATGCGTCGCCAAACGAGTGGCGCAACTGGACGTGGAGATCGCAGGGCGATCTGTTGATGAACGGGGCCTTCTTCGTGCAGTCGGGGAAGCCGCTGATGAAGAAGCCGTTCGGGAGGCTGGACATGATCAAGGCGAAGCCCGGGACGTTCGTGACTCGGCTCACGCGCATGTCCGGCGCTCTCAATTGCAACCCTAACCGCAAGTGCTAAGTTTAGACACTCGGTAAAACATCACTGTACAATCGAGTGTTTCGGTTTGGGGGGGCGGGGTGAAAGCAGCATATCGGAGATGAGAGGGAAGGACCATTTTCAATTTGAATGTTGATAAAGCAATTTCTGACTCCTAATCAAATTCATTACCTAATGCAAAAAGCGATTCCGTCGCTTCTACTTACGTTCGCCCGCGCGCACGCGAAATCAAACTATGCGAAGCCGGTGAAAAGCTTCAACTCCGGATTAGACCAGCTGCTTCACCAGCTGAATCTACAGCTGATAAAGGGTAAAATGATCAATTTTTGGCCATAAGAGGGAAACGAAATTACCAAGATGACAAAGATAATGACATGATAAACCAAGGATAAGCACATGTATGTCTTGATTGTATCTCTGGTTTTTGACCCAAGTCAAGCTGATAGAGACTAGTAGAGAGGTTTCAGTGCACTTGTTCTTCTGAATCCCAGACAAATTTTGGAATATAAACACCTGTTCTTGTCTGAAAATCTTCATTAGGGTTTCCTAGGTGCTACCACAACACCACCATACCCACCATCCGCTGAAATATTTGGATGAGGGCGCATTGTAATGTATTACCGTGGATGTTTAGCGCGAGATTTTCGTATTCCCAAAAGACCGGATTATTACTTAGTATTTTCCTTTTACTTTCGCCGGGTCATGAAATAAGACATATCGACATCGTATCATATAATTATATTGCGATGATTACTGTCGATCGCCCGATCAAGTGCCGATTTGCCTACGCAAAGAACTTCTCTATGGAGATAGTTTCGAAGCTTGGCCGTACGATCTTGGAAGTTCTTAGGGTGCATTTAGTTCGGTTTTTGCCAAAACCTTTCGAGACCTTAAAGGCTCTTGGGCAAATACAAATGGTATTTGGCAATTTTTTTAGAGAGTTTTGGGAAAATATAATTGCATTTCCAAATTCCATTAAAGACGTTTAGATTAAAACAGGTCCGGAGGTACTTTGAGCTTTGAACATTCCACAATGCAAATAGATTTTTTTATTCTTCCAATTTTGCCCTCACTATACTTTCGTAATAACACAAATGTTCTTAAAAACCCTAACGTTGCAAGCCACCGCTAGCTTTGCCTGAGGTCACGCGGCCCTCGACGGCTAAGTTTCGCCGGAAAGGTTTGGAATTTTTAAAAATAAAAATAAAAAGCTAGTAAAAGTCCTTTACGAAATGTAGTTTTTTCCTAACGATATTTTAATTAAAGTTGATTCCCAATGTGTTCTTAAATTACACTTCACCAAACATCATTTGCATTTCGGAAACTCATTTTCACCTAAAAGTCCTTCGTATCTTTCCAAAGGCTTTCCCCCAAAACCGAACTAAACGCACCGCACCCTCATTCCCTCCTCGATATATACACGGAAACATGATGTGAAAGAGGAGGAAGGAATCCACAGCGTTGGATGCCTGCTTGGGACGATTGAAATTTGATAAAATGGTCGGCATTCATGTCCAAAGTTTAATCAAGGATTGGAGAGAATGGTATGGAGGTTTATTCCCTAGAAAACACCGCCTCGAAGCTCCGTCTACACCATAACCTCCTTCCTCACCCACTTATTATTGCTATTATTATTACAAATTATTATTGTTATTAGTTGTCACATCATGCACTTCTTCAACTAACCAGACGAAACTTGGCCTAATTAATTATCACATAAATTGGACGACGAATCCAAAGAAAGAAGCTGGAGGGCAAGAAGAGAGTGCAACGATCAATTGGATCAGTTTGGAGATTGGTCTTGTGCTTGCAGGCACTTCTCTTTCCCTTTTCTTTTCTTTTCTTGTTTAAATTTGTCTCGATTGTTTTTCTATTCGTGTGTGCACCACGGAAAACTTGATACTCGAGGCGTTCTCGAGTGTTCTTCTCCCTCAGCTCGCGTGACGCGACACTATATTGTCTGATTTAATCTATGACCCTAACTCGTAGCGAAAGCGGATTGAAGACCAAGAATCCATGAGCTTGATCACAATGGAACAGCCAATGTTCTGTTGGGGCACATGAAACAGCTTGCGTCTTTCGGATCGGGGAGAGAAATTCAATCTTTTTGAGCCACCAAACAACACATTGACGTGGTCTATAAGCGAATCTCCAATTCAATACAACGAGTGTTTCGATCATATTCCTTCGCCGTCCTTCGAATCTTCAAGTATCTTGAAAAGGGTCACATAGTCATGCAAGTATTTCGTCGTCGGTCCAAAGTCGCAAAACTCGTAAAATTTATCATCTAGACTCAGTTTATTGTCAAAGCATTAGGCTCAAAACTAGTGTGGATGAACAGAAATCTTTACTCGAGACTCTGGTAGATTATGTCTATCTATGGGCCAAATCACACTATTGTACAGTGTATACCCACCGAATACAATCGTCTAAAGAAACTCTCATTACAATTTCAAACCCAATAAACCGTGGAATAATAAGATCCTCTGCCTCGGGCCGTCAGACATAGTAAAGACAAGTCCTGTCCTGCGTTGCTCCGTAGTAATAATCGCCAACCTCGTCTCATTCCAAAAACAGTTGTGACAACTAGAAGACAAACCGTGATTAAAGAAACGAATTAGGACCTCAACAATATATATATCTTGTCCATGGACTTGGTATTCTGGTCAAGCTAAGAGCACAGACAGGAAGAGGCCAGGAAGAAGAACAAGGGAGAACTGAAGCAAGCGAGAGAAATGGAAATGATGACGGTGAAAGCTGAAGAGAACACGGGGAGGCGCCGAGTTTACGTGGCGGTAGATGGCGAGGCGCCACGGCCGTGCCGCGTCAAGAGGCGCCGGAGAGGACCCCCGGCCCCTTTGGTTCCGCCCAGTTGCGACGACAGCCAGGCCCAGCAGCCGCAACAAGGGGACCAGATGTCTTCGGCCGCCGCTGTGAAGAGGAGTTCGAGATTTCGCGGCGTGAGCAGGTGCGGAGAGTGTCGAGACTTGAGAGTCTGTCGCCCAAAACGTTGAATACTCATTGAATCTTGAATCAACCATCTCTGATTCAAAATTTGTTCTGTGGACTCTACAGGCATAGATGGACTGGCAGATATGAAGCTCACCTGTGGGACAAGCTCTCCTGGAATGTGACCCAGAGAAAAAAAGGAAAGCAGGGTATGTTTCAAAACTTGCTCATTCACATGAATTCCTCATTATTCCTTTTTCAAGAATGCTAACGCTGTTTTGTCACGCTTGGTCGGACCGTTATTTGCTCCGGAACTAATTGGGGATGAACAGTTTACCTAGGTGCTTTTGATGAAGAAGAAGCCGCCGCGAGAGCATACGACTTAGCCGCGCTCAAGTATTGGGGGATATCGACTTTTACCAACTTCCCGGTACGCATGACTCGAGAAAAGAATCGATACCTTTCCCATGAAACTATGGGAGATAAAGCATCTCTTCTGAATAAGCCTATTAATCATCTGCAGATATCAGATTATGAGAATGAGATAGAGATAATGCACAGTATGACAAAGGAGGAATATCTGGCTTCATTGAGAAGGTGAGATCTAACTATCAAGCAAAGCAATAACCATCTCAATGACATTTGAGAATTAGCCTTCCCTGACTAACATCTTCCGGGTTATCTTTTCAACAGGAAAAGCAGCGGCTTCTCTAGAGGTGTATCGAAGTACAGAGGAGTGGCCAGGTGATAGCTCTATCAAATTTATGTTCTTGACACTTCACACCAGTCGTACAAATTCACTAGAAAAAGTTCACCATGAACCTAGAACAAGAAAAGAAATGCCTTTTAACTTGAACACGCACATGCTGTGCAGGCACCATCACAACGGCAGATGGGAAGCGAGGATCGGGAGAGTTTTTGGGAACAAGTACCTCTACCTCGGCACCTACAGTAAGCCACCTAACGATTTTTACACCGTTAGCAGCATAACGCCCTCGGCAATAAGCCGATTATTTTACCTGGTTCTGTCGATGCACTTTCCAGTTAGATTAAATGCAATGTTCTGCTTTGGCAGGCACTCAGGAGGAAGCAGCTCGTGCCTACGACATCGCAGCAATTGAGTACAGAGGGATCAATGCCGTCACCAACTTCGACTTGAGTACTTATATCAGATGGCTAAAGCCGGGAACGAACACCCCTAGTGCTGCACTTGAACACCTCAGTTCACTAGAACCTCAGATGGTTCCTTCGGCCCCCAATTTCGCTCCGCGAGAAGAGTCCGATAAATCTCTGTTGTTCAACGCCAATACTTTCACAGCAGACTACCTCGACTCTCCTCAAAAGCCAGATGTATTTGAAACTAAAGTCCCTCTTATCTCATGCAACAAGTCTTCTTCACCTACTGCGCTCAGCCTCCTCCTTCGATCATCGGTGTTCCAAGAATTGGTGCAGAAGAACACAGCGCTTTCCGAGGAGGACACCGACGGGGAAGAAACAAAGAACCAACCACAGTCGGGCAATGAAGATGAATTTACAGGAATTTTCTACGATGGAGAGGGTGATTTCCCATTCGATTGTTCTTCAAGCCAAGATATAGGTTTGCAACAAAGAGAGCTGCAGTTCATTTTGTGACCGGATACAGCAACGACGACATATCCTACAGATTTAACCCAATAACTGCAGGTTCCTTATTGCGCTTACAGTGGTGGAACATAATGTAAAGAAATTTTGTCCGGAAAAGGGATGTAAAGGTTTTCTTCAATGTCTAACAATAATTCATGGCTTAGCCTACCACGGACAACAATTTTTTCACTTGCGATGAGTAAGTTCATCAAATACCAGAGCTAGCACAGGACGCCATTGCAGAAAACAAAATTGGCTTGCCTAATGATAGTACAACTGCAGATGCCGCTCAATTTGGTCCCCAGTATATGTGCTTGAACGAGTAATCGTGACTAGTCTCATCGCCTATTTAAACAATCTCTTCCTATGCATCAGATAGTTCTACATATCCAATTCACAAGAAGAGACTCCAAAGTCAAACTACAGGGTAGATTGATTTTAGGGAAAAAACCACAAAAACCCCAAACTTTTCCACTTTGACACATTTACTCGACTTTTTTGTGAACCAAAACCAAACTTTGTTATTTGTGAACATTCTGATATACATTGTCATGGGCATTTTCGTCTTTTTAGCTTTTTCTTTTCTTTTACTTTTTTTTTCTTTCAAATGAGGGGGCCCTCGCCGCGTCGGCGAGGGCCGCCCTCGCCGAGATCCGACGAGGGCCGCCCTCGCTGGCCGGCGAGGCTCGCCCTCGCTCGCCCGGGCGAGGGCGAGCCCCGCCCGACGCCGGCGAGGCTCGCCTCGCCCGGGCGAGCGAGGGCGAGCCTCGCCGGCGGCCGGCGAGCCTCGCCCTCCTCGCCCAGCCGGGCGAGGCTACCCGACGCCGGCGAGCCTCGCCTCCCTCGCCCAGCGAGGCGAGGCTCGCCCGACGCGGCGGCGAGCCTCGCCCCGCCCGGGCGAGGAGGGCGAGGCCTGGCGAGGCTTGGGCGAGGAGGGCGAGTGGAGGGCGAGCCTCGCCGGCTGCCGGGCGAGCCTCGCCTCGCTCGCCCGGCGAGGGCGAGCCTCGCCTCCCCTCGCCCAGCCGTGGCGAGGCTCGCCGACGCCGGCGAGCCTCGCCCTCCTCACCCTCCTCGCCAGGCGGAGGCGAGCCTCGGCCGGCGTCGTGGCTCGCTCGCCTCGGGCGAGCGAGGGCGAGCCTCGCCGACGCCGGCGAGGGCCCCTTGGATCCGGCGAGGGCCCTCACGGAAAGAAAAAAAAAGTAAAAAGAAAAAGAAAAGGCTAAAAAGACGAAAATGCCCATGGACAATGTATATCGGGGTAAATGTGTCACAAATAACAAAGTTTGGGTTTTGACACAAAAAAAGTTCAGTAAATGTGTCAATGGAGAAAGT
Organism: Syzygium oleosum; assembly: GCF_021117445.2. Taxonomy (NCBI): domain Eukaryota; kingdom Viridiplantae; phylum Streptophyta; class Magnoliopsida; order Myrtales; family Myrtaceae; genus Syzygium; species Syzygium oleosum. The sequence continues at coordinate 7,159,376 of NW_026607504.1, forward strand.
TTGGATTTTTTGGTTTTTTCCCGAGATTTTAATGTGATTCCATTACACTTTATCATGGAGGATCCTCTTCTGCTAGCTTTGTCATCACGCTCTTTACCTCATGTCCACAATCTCCACTTTCTTCTGCATACGGTCTTCAAAATATCTTCTGATACACAGACTGCCACTATAAACGTATACTGAAGCTCCATGAGAAAAGTAATTGTGCTTAAGAAGAAAGGTTAAGGATATCTCAAAAATGAGTTTCTCAACCCTTAAGAACCATCTCGTTTTTCCCTCCTCTGTATACAGAACTAATCCTCTGTTTGTCCATTCTGAGGTATGGCCAAGCAGATGGGTTAGGAGTATTTTGACATTAAAATTTAATTTCCCACATCAGAAGGAAGAGTAATTTCCTAGACCTTAATGAAATATTTGAACAACCCATCTCCAAATTAACGCCACTTGAGAAATCTTTGTACAGTAATCCTAATATTTGTTTTCTACTGGTCTCTAAACCCCAAACAAAGAATTGAATCATGAGTCTAGTTCTCAATTTGTGCATAAGCATGCTTCACTTATAGTTAGCAAAAGTTGGTTCTTCCACTTGTCTCAGATCTCTCAGTCTCGCTGGTTTTGATTTTCAACTCAGGAACAAGGGTAATTCCAAGTTGCCTGCACATCTAGGGGTTTTCATATTGGTTAGACAGGAGTTCCCTGATGAGCTGAAACCTCACTTTTTCAAATCAATTTAGCAGTGGAATGTTGATTTAACCTGAACCTTAAAGTTTCTTGCTTTTACTATATTGACACGGATACATGTCTCTCAGGTTGGAACATCAGTTCCCACTACATTTACACTCAATCCGTCATCACCTCATAAAGGATCTATCTAAGAGAATGGAGGCAATGATGTAGCACTCAGCACTCTTCATATTATGTTTAGGAAGCCTAAAAGGAGGAGGAAAAGACATAATCTTTTATGCAGAAAAGGAGAAACAGCACGTCTTTATCAGGAACATCACAAAATCATCACAAGGCATAAAATTCTGGACAGATCAAACAAGTTCAAGACGAGCGCAGTTGCATACTGTTCATTTCAAAATACCAACAGTGGAAACATGGGATAGATCATGCACGAAGATTTATATTTGGCTCGACTTCCTTTCAATGGGGCTGAGAACCAACATCCTCCTATGAAACTTGATCCAACTTAAGCTCACTTAGCATTTCAACAAACTAGCCGTTTTCATTCAAATAGCTGTCCTGGACAGGATGAAAAGCTGGTACAAAAGGAGTCGTTTCCAGCAGTAGTATTCAGGGACACTGTATACGAATTTCCTATTGCAAAAAGCATTAACATGATTGATGCCTCCAAGAATTCCAGATCAAACAACTCATGAAGATAGATTCGCATAATAAGGCGAAAACTAAAAGCAGTTTACATATAAAAAATAATTCAAGCTCAGCGGTTATGTTTACTGCAATTATCATCCGGCAAGTTACAATATATCAAGAACAACTGAAGCTTGCTATCAAAAAAAAAAAAAAAAGAACAGTTAAGTCTCAAATTAAGATGGAAGCTCAAACTAAATGCTCTACGAAAACTAAACCACTGGCTGCTGACCTCTCAAATTTGCTGTCACGCTGAAATACATGTGTTTGTATTGCTTCCGTTCTTTTTTACATGCCTGTCCTGCTTCTCCCAGTATCATCAAAACTGCTTTCTTTTATTCCTAAAGATCCTATCGCGTTTAGTCCAGACATAAAGGAAAGCAAACACACCCACCACAGAAATTGACATCGAACCCCACGGAAAAGGTGGATCCTTAAAGCAAACAAGAGATGCCTCAAGTTCTTGTGATGCATGATAAACAAGTGAGTGGATGCCATACAGATCGTGATCGGAGGACCTCAAGTAGTACAAAGCCATCTCGAAATCAAAATGCGACAATGCAGAAACAGCTTTGTCCAGCTTGTACTTGAACAAATTCCATCTTTGTATGAATTCGGCATGTCGATTAAATTTAAGAAGATTTCTGTCCCCGCCATGCGACATTATGGATTCAAGAACATCGATAGCACTAGTTATGCTGTAATTCAAAGATGTTAGGAGGACATTTCTCCGTGCTGCATCCTTTTGGACGAACGACAAAGACGAGATCTCCGAGAATGGCCCGAATGGTGTCTGCCCAACACTCCAAGTATAGTCCACCAGAGTGTTATTATGCCTCGAGCTCCATAACAGATGGGTAGGTGAAACTCCCCACATGCTCTGCAAGATAGAACCGACTAGAGGCCGCTCGAGATCCCTCGTCTGAGCAAAAACATGACGGCCATTGCAACTGTAATCACTCACCGTCTGTGTAATCTTCGTCCTCACTGCGATCACCATATCCTTAAAAGAAACAGATTGATGATACCGGTCAAGCAACAAGAGAGTGTTTATTTCCAAATCAAACACATAGACAGGAAGCACCCTGCCAAAATCCTCCTCAGGGAACCCTGCCAACCTCCTAAACTCGTCAGCCGAATCAGTCAATATCTGATGCAAACGCTTTGAGTCCAGGTACTCATTCACGATCAGAGTATAATTATCAAACAAGAACCTGGAAGTGTACGAATTCGTAGCTCTTGAAATCGCGAAAGAACAAATCGGGCAGTCCTTATAGTTCACCGAATACTCCTTAAAGCTCAAAGACTGATCACCCAGCAACAACCCGCCATCATTCACCTCATCCCTGAACACCCTCTCAATATTCTTCCAGTCCAAACCACTCGAATCCCTACTCTCCGAGCCATAAACATGTATAAACTGAACAATCAAGGAGTTCTCGAAAGGGACCGGAATTTGCAGAGAGGGCACAACGAGTACCTGGTATGCGCTCCAGACCAGAGATGCCAAGTCCGCGTGGAGCGCCTTGTGCGACTTGGGCCGACCGTGCAGCGCCGCGAGGGGATGGAACTCGCCCCGCGGCAAGACCCCGTCGCCGGACAACGCGGGCCCATAATCGACCGGCCCCGCCGCCAAATCGATCCAGACGTACCTCTCCCTCCCGGTCCAAATGCTCCCCAGGCATTTCGTGAACCCCGGGGAAGACTCCCCCGGCGTGTAGCCGTACGCGTACGGCTTCTCCTGCGTGCCAAGGTCGAGGAAATAGACGTAGACCCCCTCGACGGGCTTCTCCCTCTCGAAATCTTGCCGGATCAAGCCGTCGACGGCGGCGTGCGGGATCGAGAGGAGCGGGGAGCGGAGGGAGGAGGGGGACTTGGCGATCTCGGCGCGGAGGGCGTCGGAGAGGGAGGAGGAGAGGGAGGAAGGGGCATGGGAGACGTCGAGGTGGAGGGAGTGGCGGAGGGAGAGGCGGTGGGAGGGGCGGCCGCCGCCGGAGGGGGAGAAGGGGGCGATGACGTGGAAGTGGCCGGAGGGGAGTGAGGCGGAGAGGAAGGAGGAGAGGAGGGAGGAGGAGTCGGGAGGGAAGGAGGGGCCGACGAGGCGGACGTGGACGGGGACGGCGAGGGAGAGGGCGGAGAGGGCGTCGACGAGGCGGCTCAGGTGCCGGGGTTGCTGGCCGCCGCCGCCGGGGTAGGGCTGGACAGAGAGGGAGGACTTGAGGGACGAAGGGAGGGCGAGGAAGGAGTCGTTGGCGGCCTGCGGGTCGCGGCGGTACTGGTCGCTCAGGAAGGTGTCGAGGCCGACGATCGGGGCGGCGGAGGTCGCGGCGGCGGCGGCGGAGGAGATCGCGAGGAGCAGGAAGAGCCCTAGGGCCGCCGTGGCTCCGGGGGCCATCGGGAGGAGGACGAGGAGGCGGCGGCGGCGGCGGAGGAGTGGCTGTGCCTGTGAGTGAGTGCTGTCAGCGTGGGGAGATCGACGGCGGCGATCGGAGTGAAATGAGAGGAAGCTGGCGGACCCAGTTCTTCGTTTGGTCCGTCGCAGGGAGGGCGAGAAAACGGAGGTCAATGCCTCTTTTAAGCGCTTAAAGCCCAACCCAACCAAAGGGGGTCCAATTCAAGTCAAGGACTTGCATGAAAGTCACAAAAGTGCCATGAAAGTCATTTTTAGGATTGTTACCCTAGTGTTATTTGGCATGGCATCCTAAATAGAATGACCCTACATAAAATGTACATTCATCTGATTGCCGGAGAAGTTATATCGTATCGAATCGATCCGTCTTTTACGCGATTCATCTTGAAACATGTATCGGGTGGCAAGGTTTCAGAATATATCTCTCCATTCGCCAAATATGGAATTTCTCGATATGCTACCGAATTTATCCTGGCTCGTATGATGTGTCCGAAATTCCTCATCCTATATTTTTAGAGAAATGGTGATTATAATTCAGTACGGAGTAATCAGACTACCGGTGTATGACCTATGGAGGAAAGAGTAAAAAGAGAGTGGCATTAATGGAATCTCTACCACATATAGATTGTAGCCACCATGGTTTTTGGACTCTAATAGATATATATACACACATATATGTACGGGCCGATAAAATACCCTCATCCCTCCTCCCTTTGTATTTGTTGAAGTGGCACTAGCTAGATGTTATATCAATTTCGCGTGTCAATATTTGCCTTGTAAACATTTAGAAGCCGTGGAATGATCAAAGCTATTAAATGTCAGACAATGGAAGGTCTTGATTAAACAATTTAAACTTTAAATTAAAGAGCTCGATAACACATGAGAAAAAGTTAGAAACTGCTTTTCCATGAGCTCTTATTACTATCAATGTAGAACCAGTAGAGATTCGATATGATTGCATCACGATAAGGAATCCTCTTAAATGGGGAATGCAACTATCGAGATTGCCGCCAATGAGATGAAGCAAGCTCGGGAGGTGGGTAGAAGGGAAGGAGTGGCTTGAGTCTACTCAGTAGCACTTTTGTAATTGTATGATCGTTTCTTGAAATACCTGCTTATCCCACGTATGCTTTCGGAGACCCCTATTGAATCAATCACTTAGTTATGATTGCAGCCGACAAGGGAGAGCTTTCCTATATTCTCCGTTACTTGAATGGATAAGGCCTATCTTATAGATTGAATATGCGCAAAAAGTAAAAGTTAGAAAACTCAAAATGCACTTAGCCAACGAAGAATCCAAGTCTTTGGTGATAACTAGTAATGGCCACGGGCCGGTTTTGGCTCGAAACCGGCCCAGTCAAACCCGGGATCGGCCCGTTGACCGGGCCCGCAGTTCGGAACCGGAACCGGCCCGTGACCTACGGGCCCGGTTTCGGTTCCAATAATTTTAGAACCGGCCCGGAACCGCCGGTTCCAAAAAAAAAAAAAAATTGCTGCTGCCGTGCGTGGTGAGAAAATCATTTTAGACTTTTTAGTCCCCCCCCTCTCTCTCTCTCTCTCTCTCACGTGCTCTGCTGCTCTGCATCTTCTTCTTCTCCTTCTCCTTCTTCTTCTTCTCCTTCGCTCGCTGCTCGCCCCTGTTTTCCCAGATCTAACCCCCGCCGTCGCCCCCACCCATGGCCGCAGCCGCCGCCTCCTCCTTCGCCTTCGCTACCCTGCGCCTCCTCCCCTTTTCTCCTCCGCCCGCCCCCCGTCTCCCCAGATCTAACCCCCGCCGCCGCCGCCGCCCCCCATGGCCGCAGCTGCCGACGCCGACGCCCCCTCCTTCTCCCCTCCTCCTGACCCCGGAGGAGGAGGACCCCCCGCTCCTCCTCCTCCCCGTCCCCGTCCCCGTCCCCCTTCCCCTCCCGGCCCCCTCCTTCTCCCCCTCGCCGCCACCCCCGTCTCCCGCTTCGTCTCCTCGCCGCCTTGAACGCCGCCTCCGCCACCGTGGCCAAGGCCGCGAAGCCCGAGCGACGACCGACGGAGGACCATGCCTGCAATTTTTATTTTATAATTATTTTATTAATTTTTAAATAAGGAACCTAGGAACCGGACTCGGCACCTCGAACCGTCGGGTTCGACCGAATCGAACCGCCCTTGCGGTTTCGGTTGCCGGTTCATACGTGACCACGAACCAGAACCGGCGGTTCCTGAACCGTGGCCATGACTAGTGATAACAATAACAACTACAAAGAATCAACTCCGACCTTGGGCCTGGTTAGACCCAATCAATGGCATTAGACATCATTTCAAGACCAACTACTAGAATCCACGAAGAGCCCACTTGTAAAGATGGGCTTCACTCATTGATGCAAAATGTCTCCCTCCAAAGGCCCATTTCATCTCTTCCTCGATCTTCCTTTCTTTCATTCTTCCTTTTTTCCCTCTTAAAGACTTACTCCACAATATTTACTCTTTTCCTAGCCCCAAAAAAAAAAAGGGAAAATTCCAATTTAGGGTCTAAAGTGGGGTCATTTTCTCAAAATGGGGTCCCAAGCGGACTTAGTGCCAAATTGGTACCCAAAGTCCCAAAAAGTATCAAATAAAGTGCCGGGTCGTCGGCGCCAAAATACTGTACGGCCGCGATCTAGCAGATCGTTCGACAAACGTAACGGTGTTTTTATATTTTTTTTTTCCTTTTTTCTGTTTTTTTATTTTCCTTTTCCTCTTTTTTTTTTCTCCTTTCCCTCCGCCGGCCATTGCCGGGGCCGGCGGAGGTCGCTGGCCTCAGGCGGAGGCGGCCCTGGCCGGCGAGGGCGACCCAGGGCCGGGCGAGGGCGACCGTCGCCAGATCCGGCAAGAGCATCCCTCGCCGGATCTGGTGAGGGTCGCCTCACGCCCTCCCTCCCAGCCTGTGCGAGGCGGCCTCGCCCGACGCCGGGCGAGGGCGACCCAGTGGCCTGGCGAGGCCAGGCGGGCGAGGCCGTCCCTCACTGGCCGGGCGGCGTAGGGTCGCCCGCCCGGGCTGGGACGAGCGAGGCGACCCTCGCTAGATCCCGGCGAAGGATGCCTCGCCGGATCGGGCGAGGGTCGCCCTTGCCCGCCCGGCCTGTGCGAGGCGACCCTCGCCCCGCCCAGCCCGTGCAGAGGCGGCCTCGCCCAACGCCAGCGAGGGCGACCCTCGCCCGGCCCTGGGTCGCCCTCGCCGGCCAGGGCCGCCTCCGCCTGAGGCCAGCGACCTCCGCCGGCCCCGACAATGGCCGGCGGAGGGAAAGGAGAAAAAAAAAGAGGAAAAGGAAAAGAAAAAACAGAAAAAAGGAAAAAAATATAAAAATACTGTTCTGTCACGAATAGCCATGCGGATCGCCGGCCGGCGGGTATTTTGGCCGGCCGGCGACCCAGACCCTTATTTGATACTTTTTGGGGATTTTGGGTACCAATTTGGCACTAAGTCCACTTGGGACCCCATTTTGAGAAAATGGCCTCACTTTGGACCTCAAATTGGAATTTTCCCAAAAAAAAAAAACAAAATGTTCAATTTTTCGTCCATGTAATTTCACGCATTTTCTAATCAAATTTATGTCATTGTGACGGTCGCATTAGCTGAATATGGTCGGATTTGGTCTCGTAGGGACATGATTAGAAATTCGTTGAAAATCAAAGGACTTGATTAGATAAATTGAAAGTATGGAGACTTGATTCAAGAATTCATGAAGATACAGGGATGGAAAGCATAATTTCTCTCAAAAGAATAATATAATTTGCAGCTCTATGGGCCAAAAAATAAGAAGAAGAAAATATCCGACTCTTCCACGTCGGGATGAAAAGAGTTGTCGAAACATATTAATGTGCACGATAAGTCTAATACTATCTATTCTTCTTCTTTTTTGTCGAAAACACGACAATTTATTCAAAGCGAGTTGATGCATACCAGAACGGTTCAAATTCAATTAACATGATTTTCTCAAAGTTAATTGAATTTGACCCGGTTCGCATCAACGCATTGGTGTTCATGAATTCGCCGTCCTTGTTGAAACGAGAAGATGGGCAGGTTCATATATTTGTCATGATTGTGGTACGATGATTTCCAATCTCCTAAAACCTTTCACATTAATCATGTGGCATCAATGATATGATAGTACCTTAAAGAGGTCGAAGCTAGAGATCTTCTTGAGAATCTGTGCGAGGAGGGTGAGAATGGCGTCATTCTCTTCCTCCAAAGCACCGCATGTGATGATCCATAGTTAATCCCCGCAAAACGACAAGGGACAACTTTTCATTAATTTTGGGATTTCTAGGCTTCATTGATTGCTTGCATTCATGCATGTACGCGCACCCCATTCAATATGGTACTCATTTTTCTTTGAAAAAGAAAATTGAAAGCTTTTTGTTTGGGACTCTGAAAAACGGATCTCCAAATCGCGGCAGTATAAAAGAATTTAAAGGATTTACGATCAGCGGGTGAAATTTACTGACACTTCCATCAAATGTCTAGCGTATATTCGTACGAACGTGGATTATAAGATTTGTTGGCATCTTCGTTCAACTGTCAAGACTGATTTGCATTATAAAAATCACTCACGTTTCCATTCTTTTGTCGCACCTCATTCATGCATCGTGCATTATACACCACCAAAAGCTTTTGTTTTTCATAAGCTTGGAGTATCTCCATTCATCTGAGTTTTATGACATGCACATAAGTGGTCAAGGGTCAATGCATTGCTTAAAAATAGAAAAATGGCAATAAGCCCAGTCCAGGGCCATCTAAAAAGCCCGAACCAACCAAATCCGACCAAACCCAAAGTTTCAGGTTGGTTCTTGTCCGGTTCGGGTAATGACTTAAAATCCGGTTATTGTTATGGTTTCGATTTTGTTCGGGTTACAAACTCGAAGGACTCGAATCAAACCGAAACATGTAAGTTTGTTCAAACCCTAATTGCTCCGCCGGATTGTCATCACTCTCCTTTGTGATTGAAGCCCTGGCCCCATCGATCTTGGATCCATCTCTTTCTTGGTGTCTTTGTCCGATAGAGCCAAGTGTCCATTTGCTTTATTCAGTTCTACTCGGTTCAGTTCCGCTCACACTACTATATCTCCACCTTCTTCTCGTCAAATTTCTTTCTTTCTTGCTTTCGTTCGAACAATCCGTCTCGGAGATCGATACCTGATGGGTTAAAATTCAGGGATTATTCGTCTCATTATCCCTCCTATTTCAAAAACCAATTTTGAATTCCGCACACTCTTAGAGGTGGCATATGCAGACACGAGTTTGGCTCCCAAATAAGCATTTGAGCAAAGCCATTGATGAGAGCTTGAGCATGGGACTATCGGGTCGGTCTCAGAGACCCTACTTGGACTGACCTAACAATTCGGGTTATATGAGTTACGGGTCTCGACTTGAGTCGGGTGTCATGGAAAACTGACTCGAATTAGATACATCAACACCCCTGCCCACATCGATACCGAGGAGCCACTTGCACATGCATGCCTAAGATGCTATGTTTCCTCCTCCTCCTTTCTCTTTTCCGCAACCCGAACTGAAATATGAACCGAAAAAACACACGGAAGCCCTCGAAATTGGTCTCGAGCGGGTATCTCGAGTGACATTTCGTTAGGTCCACCGCCGATGCAAAAGAAATTTTACACCCGAGCATCGTCGTATTCGCAGAACTCGAGCTCGTTACCAAATTTATCTACTAAAGTCTAGTCCTCTAGCGGTACTTGTGTAGATCGTTGTGGGTGGGGGGGAGGGCCGGCCTCTTGAACTCCCCGTACCGTAGCCATGCCGTATGGACGACGTCGCGCTTACGAAATTAATCCACACCGTTTACTTCTTCAAATGCAGCAAACTCCAAAACCGATTGCACCCACAGTTACGTCCCCTTTTTTCCCCTGTTTCTCCATTTGTCCTTCTAGTTTTCTTCTTCTGCCATGCAGTTTGCGCACGCTCGTCCCTTCATATTTTGCCGGGTCAAGACGACACCTCACGTAATCATCGCCGCAAAAAACACCCCACCCCCCCTCCTCCTCTTCGATCGCCAACCACTCCCTTTCGAAATATGGCACCAAGGCCTAAGGATTGGGTTAGGTTCTCCATTACTAAGTTAATTGAAAGGTGTTAACAATTAGTCCTAAACTCCACCAAGTTGGGTATTATCTTAACCTTTTCTAGGTGTACTTTGCTCAACAAAAAAGATGCCACACCACCTCGCAAGGGTCACGAGACGAAATGATGAGCACGCGTTGTATTTTCAGCGGCGGACCAGATTTGAAAACCCTGAAATGGCGTACCCTCGTCTTTAAAACTGTGTGTTCTTACGATAAAAAAAAAAAAAACAATTCGCCAACCACTTATTCGTTCTTTCGGGCTACACGAAAAAGTTCATATTGCGATTTATTTTCCATGGTTTGAAGTACATTAAGAATTTAATTTACCGGACGTCAAAATAACACAAATACTAATCACGCAGCCTTTTTCTACCTACGGGTTTTTGACACTTACCATCTCTTCATGAAGGTGAGGTAATACTACTGAACTTTCTTAATACGATGAGAAGGAATGACCAAGATTGAAAAATCGACAACATAATATTTTGTATAAAGTTGTTGAATTTAAGGATGCCATTCAATCGATCTTTGAAATTTTAGTGTAAATAGTAGTAATTTTTTTAAAAATTTGTAATTGCTAGGCGATGCAGTTAACTAAATGTCGAGGCGATTAGAACATCAAATCTTTGCTAGTCGGGGTCATGCATGCTTCGATGTAGTCGGATGAGTTTTTAAGAGATGCTTTTGAGTATGACGCTGGTTGGCTGCTCACCTATGTCGATAACTCGAATCCAACTAGTTTGAAACGATTCGAGCTCTTTCAATTTGTTCAAAGTCTAGGAATTTTGCTAGCATAATAGTTTTTGGGCTGCTGTGAGAGTAACGACATATTATGAGTCGTAAATTCTTGAAAGAAGGAACCCGACAACAATATTTAATTATTTTTTTTTGTTTTTTTATGGCCAAGAATAGACTAATAATCTCGCGGTGGATTAAGTATAGTCATATGAGCATTTTTCTTTCAATAGTGATGTTTCAACTAATTTTGGCACGAGAAAGTAAATAGATTTTACCAGTCCTATCAAAAGTAGATATTATACTAAAAAACCAGGGGATTTGAGAAAACATTTTGTTCATGGCATGAACCTAAGTGATTATACCAAGTTATATACGGTTAATACCATGAAAAAATCTTAAACCGATACACTTGTGATAAATTTATCAAAAAAAATCCCAAACTGATATGCCTGTAACAAATTTACCCTCCGTTAGTTTCCGTTAAATTTTCTTGTTAAATTGCTGAGTTGAATGACACGTGACAGTTGACGGGTATACTATTTTGGGATTTTATCCACCGTTTGTCACATGTGTAGTAGTTTGGGATTTTTTGTGGTATTAATCCAATTTTATGAAAATCAACGGAAAGTAAATTTGTCACAAATATACCAGTTTAGGAGTTTTGGTGGTCAAAAAATTAGTTTTGGGTAAATTTGTTACAGGTGTATTAGTTTGGGGGTTTTTTGTAGTAAAAAAATTAGTTTAAGGTAAATTTATCACATTTGTACAAATTTAGGATTTTTCGTGGTATTAACCAATCGAATTTGAAATCTTGAGCTTCTCCATATATGAAAATATATATAGTCGCCTAACTTGCTCTACTAAACTTAAAGAAGTGAAGCTAGGTGATACTTGATACTGTTATACAGAGAATAGAGGGAGGGGATAATTATCCAAAAAGTCATAAACCTATTATATGGTGGTCAATTCGGCTATCGTCAAATTAGTCATATACTTTTTAACGATTTGCCAATTTTTTTTTCTTTCTTTCCTTTTATTTTCCTTTTGCCTAGGGCCGGTACTCAGCGAAAGAAAAAGAATAGGAAAAAAAAAAGAAAAAGGAAACAAAAAAAGAAAATTTCAGAAATATTTTAATAATTAATGAAAAATTTATCTGTACGTTACGTAGGATAGAATGCGTTGACTGAACCGCCCCGTTAGCGATTATTTGGCTAGAATAATTACATTAGCAAATTGTTAAAAATGTTTAAAACAAAATCGACACAATTGAAAGATTTAAGATTGAATTGGCCTCCATACAAAAGGTTTATGACTTTTTGGACAATTTTCTTGAGAATAGAAATAGGTTCTGTAATTATTCTTTTCCCATGCATGCTTCTAATCAATAATGGAATGATTGTTCTTTTCCTAAACTTAGAGAGAGAGAAAGGGATAGAAAGAGGTTGCCCATCCAATGCTCGTGCCCTCGCCAGGGCACAAGCACCGGCAAGGGCCGACAACCATTGCCTGACCGTTGGGCCCTCCCCCTCTCTCTCTCTCTCCCTAATCCCACATGATAATTCTTTTCTTTACCAAAAAAAAAAAAAAAGTCCTAAAACTTATCAAGAAAGTACAATTAAGTCCTAAAACTTGCAAAAAGTACAATCAAGTCCTAAAACTTGTCAAATCGGTGCAATCAAGTCCTTCTGTTAACTCCATCCAACTTGATCTACGAAAAATGCTAACGTGATTTTTTTAAATATTTTTTCTCTTCGACGTGGCAATGACATCAGGAGATAATATTAATTTTTTAAATCTAATTTAAATAAAAGTTATATTAAAAATCAGATTTGGGACCAAAATGACGTCGTTTCAGCCTTATGTTTCATGTTTTAGCCAAGTTATCGTCACGTAGGAGATAGAAAATATTTTAAAAAAAAGTAACGTCAGCATTTTTCATTAACTAAGTTAAACGGAGTTAATGGAAAAACTCGATCGCACTAATTTGACAAGTTGTAAGGCTTGATTACAGTTTTTGTAAGTTTTAGCACTCGATTACACTTTCTTGTCAAGTTTTAGGACTTCCGTGCACATACACTTCATTTTCAATTAGGCGACGCAGTTGATTTAAATAAAAAAAAAACAGCAAAACATCTGTCGCATTTGGCAAGGAAGAAAAAAACAAATACGAATACAACAAAATTGGGGAAGAATATATTGAATCTCATCACGTTGTTTTCCAAATTGTCTTGTACCAAGATATTTTTTAACAGGAGCTGGGCTAAAGAAAGTCGAAATGCAGCGGCCCACGTGCTAGTATGTTGTAACGACCCTCGAATTAACGATTTTTTAATATCCCACTAAGTACGAAATCGATTGGCAACTCCTTTGATTAAATTACTGTTTCCTAAACTCCAGATCCTCTGCTCGATGCGCTTGCCAAAAATTAATATTATCTCCCGATCACGAGGGTCGAATCGCGGTCCTCAAGATTATCTCTTGCGAAAAACGAAAAAGAGAGAGAAAAATAAAGAAATTGAGAAAGGATTAATTGAACACGCGAAATTTTGTGGGACCGCTCTCGCTGTAGTTAGATTTGAGTTCTCGAATTTTTTTTCTTGTTTCGATACGATCAGGTCACTAACTTGCTTTATTAGCAATTGAGTGCTTCCATTAATTGTTAATTTAGTTGACACAGTAAAAGAATTATCATGTGGGATTAGGGAGAGAGAGAGAGAGGGGGAGGGCCCAACGGTCAGGCAATGGTTGTCGGCCCTTGCCGGTGCTTGTGCCCTGGCGAGGGCACGAGCATTGGATGGGCAACCTCTTTCTATCCCTTTCTCTCTATGTACTTTTCTTCTTTCGAATAGCTAATGTTGCATGCCATCATATTCACGTGGCAATTTGAGCGTCGCCTTAATTAGCAAACCGTTGCATTCGGCGAAATTGTTGGAATTGCTAGTTACAAATGAAAAAAGAGGGTGATCGCACGATTCTAAGTGAATTTAAGGACTCGATTGCATGATTCGAGCGAATTAGATGGTCGATTTCATCGATAAAAAAAAAAGTATTCTATGGCCCAATTTATGCACATATGGCTAGAGGTAGTTGCCAAAAAGTGGTATTGAGTGGGGCTCAAGAATAGAATTCATGCTAGAAATTAAGAGCCTGGCTACTAGCTCAGGACAAACACTCCACCTTGTTTAACTTAGCCATTAGGTCAATAAAATTATGGTAATCTTGGAAGGGTAAGAAGATCTTCCATAACCCAACACACATTCACTGTTAAACATGCAAATTAGGGTTTCAACAATCACCTTTTACCAAGTAATCAATTCTTTCCTAATTTCCACCAAATATTATTGTCATTAAATCCACCTCCGTTACCAAAAGTATGCTTATTTCCACATCGGGGTTCGGTGAACCGACCACCTAGTTATCATCTTATCTGTGAATCTGATGTGGACCTCATTTTCAAATGTCCACCTCACTGCATCCCGGTCGATGAAGTTGATATAGATCTCGTTTTCAAATGTCGAGCTGGCGAGGAATGTTGGCCGGCTCAATTGCCATATTAGCGGGCATTTCGCATTTATGTGGGCACGATATTTGCCTTCGTAAGAAATTGGACTAACTTCCTTAAGATTCGCGTTTTTGAAATAGCAAATCGACCTGTCTAGAAAGTCATAGAAAACTCCGAACTTATAAAAATCAAAATGATTGGGGGGGCAGCAAAAAGCATTAAGAGGAATAAAATAGAAGGAAGGAAAGGATGAAGAGAGAAGCAAAAAAAAAAAAAAACAGAGAGATTGACCAGACAAAAAATCCGCCATTTGAACAGCCCACAGGAAAGCCAAAGCAATGGCCCCTGGTTTTGGCTCCCCCGTCTCCACTAATCCTGCTCTCTGCTTCTCTCCCTCTCTGTTTCGACCCCTCTTTAAATCCCCCTCAAATCCCTCGGTCGCCATCATTTTGCAACTAGGTGCACGCCCCTTTCGCATCTCTCGTTGAGGTGCACCGTTTCCCGCATCTGCTGTTCTCGTTTCCCTCCCGAATTGGACGACTTATACCCTGACAAAGTCACTTCCGTTGTACTTTCTGTCCCTCACCCTCCCCCCTGTTCTCTCCCCTGTTCTTTGCTCGTGTAAATTCAGATCCTTCCTTCAATGCCCGCGTCGAGATTTTTTCTCATTTTTTGAAGCTTCTTGCATTGTGCCCTTCTTCTTTGAGCCTGCTTGTGCTGCTCCATTGGATCAAGTAACTGTAACATAACCAAACCGTCGGCAAACTATGGCGATTCTGCAGAAACCCACAATCTGTTTTGCTTCACTTTTCGTTTTGTTTTGATTTGGGGAGGGTGTTTGACCGATGCACATGTAGAGAATCCGGTAGCATTGGATTTTGGTGAATGGGGGGTTACCACGACACTTGGTGATCGAAAAGTTGAGGAGTGTTGCGAATTGACTGACACCACGACTACGAATAGCAAGTCCAAGAAGAACCGGCGGCGTCAGAGGAAGGCAGTGGGGATGCCGGAGACGTCGCCGGTTCAGCGGCTATTCAACACGTGCAAGGAGGTATTCGCCGCGTGCGGGCCTGATATCGTGCCTCGGCCGGAGGATGTCGAGCGTATCAAGGCTGCTTTAGGTACGTATAGTAGTGGATAATGGCCACGTTGCTTTCGGGATTTGGAGTATGATTGCACAGGGTGATGCGATCAGGGAATTTGGATATTGTTCATTTTTAGCTTCATCCAGGTGTTTTATGGGGGATAACCAAAATGGGCATGCTTTGGCTTTGACAAGTGATGTTTTTATTGCTTTATATTGGATATATCACGATGAATGTATCCTAAATATGATGAATATCTTTTGCTTATGATGGTTGTCTCAAGTCATGTGAAATCAATAGCCATTCAATTATAGCACAAGACTTCAAACAATACAGCTAGAATGATGTTCTCTTTCTCCCCCTTGCATGAGAAACTGTTATTTCGCGTGGGTTGGGTCTCATGCCTTGTACTTGTAAGTACCCATGATGTCCTAACTACTGCAAAGTTCCTTTTGGGGGTTTGTGAGGGGAGGGGACTCCGTACAAACTCGTTTTATGGTATGATCGATGTGGTGGACATAATCAATGACTGTATAGGAAATGTAGGAATGTTTGTGTCCTTTTATAGGATTCCCTACATGGGGGTTACACTGTTACTTGATGACTGATTTGTGGTTGGTGTCGTTTGGTATAGGGAGTTTGGACTATAATTTATCCATTGGCTACTTGCACATCGGCACAGATAGTTTATTAAATGCTTGATGTCGGGCCAAAGTTATGTTTTTGAACAATACTGCAAGTGCCATCTTGTGTTTACTGTGCTGGAAGCAAGTTGATATTCTTAATTCTATTCTTTTCTTCTTTGTATAGAGATGAAATCATGGTCCGTTATCCTATGGTTTGACTCTGCATCAAGTTGCCAACTTTTGACAGCAATACAGTTTAATGATTTTGAACAGTGGCTTTGCATTTCGCTTAGCTCTATGGTCTCGCAGCGCCCTACCAATGAACAAGCGGCAAATATACACACAAGACTCAACCATCGAGAACTTTAGTGTATAGTTCTCAGTTGTCATTGATGGAAGAATGTCTATTCTTCTGTGCTTTTACCCTTTTTTACAAAAAAACTGATAAGCTCAGTTGCAACTGTTCGCATCAAAGTCGCAAGATTTGTGAACGTGGTGTTGTTCAAAGTGAATTATTTTCTTGGCTGAAAAAAAGTTAGATGTGTGATCTTACTTTCATCCATTTCATAGACATTCGTGGTAGTCACCGTTGTTTGTTTCCGTGAATGCTTCTAAGTCATGATTCATTAGTGCGCAGTTTGTGCTAGCAACTTATCTCAGCTAGATCCTCATGAGTTTCTGTAATTGATTTTTGGCAGATGACATGAGACTGGAGGATGTGGGCCTTAACCCTGACACGCCATACTGTCACATAATGGCACCAGAAAGGTTGCCAATCATAGCACGTCTGCGTCTCCACGAATGCGATAAATTTTCGGTACGTTGGCTTCTTCTTAAGCCCACCTAAATGATGATGCCAAACCAAATTATATGGTTTTATCCATGCTAATGGAACAGTTATTATTTACTTCATGCAGATAGTGATCTTCTGCTTGCCAGCATCCAGTGCGATTCCTCTACATAACCACCCTGGAATGACGGTTTTTAGCAAGCTTTTATTTGGAACGATGCACATCAAATCATACGATTGGATGGTTGATCGCTCCAGCGGCACATCAGCTGTTCTGGGTAATCCTCAAAGTAAGTCGCTTTTATAAAATCTGCTCCTGCATTTTCAATGAAGACAACCTAAATTGGGGTGTTAGAAGTAGGCGAATAGTTATCATGAATGCGGAGATGTGTATGAAAAATTTAATACATTTGAAGAGGAAAATAAATGAGGAGCACAAGAGTTTTAAACAAAGCAAAGATATACCTCGATTTGCCGGTGTGTAGTCATTTTATGCAGTTGTATCTCTTGAAATCAAATCATAACGTTCAAACTAGTGCTGCTGATCTAGTGAAATGAGTGTTCATTTTTCTTTTCTTCTCCTCTGTAAAGAAGAAGGTAAGAGCGCCGAAAATATCACTTAGTTGGATTAGGCTTAGTTTGTTGTTATTGTTTGTTGAGCAAAAAAGTTAAGAGTGCTAAAAAACTTGTCATTTTGACGATTAGTGCAGAACGTGCATCACTTTTGGCTTGTTGGCTAGAAGAAGTTAGCTAGAAATTTACTTTGGTTTTTGATGACACAACCTCGATTGTTACTTTTTCAAAGGGTCATATGGAATACTATGCATTTGAATAACTATCGTATATTAGGAGCTGATATGGTGGACTCTTATCGAGTATTCGATATAGCTCTTGCTCACTTACAATCTGCTACATTACCTTGTGAGGCGCATTGCTTTGTGAACTAGTCTCAGTGTACTCTATCCATTAAGACTTCTCTATCTGAAACGAGTAATTATTGTCGATCGTGAAGATCATGCATTAGAGAGGCAGGACAACTATATAAAACATGTCAAATGACAAATCTTTAGTCTGGAAGTACTGTCCAGAAAGTGCAATTTAGCAAGAGGCGGTAACTGAGGATGTTACACTCCACTTCTTACAACAAAAGGCTCTCTTGCGCAATTGAAGGTTTTTTTTTTTTTGCCTTGTCTAGGCACACAGCTTGCTTTGATTAGCGGCTCTTTAGATGTGAGACACGGGCTGTTTGTGCCTATGTGAAGCAAATCTTGAATTTCTCTTCATGCAGTCCAGCCTTTTGGGGTGCGCATGGCTAAGGTCAAGGTTAATTCTGAATTTACCGCTTCGTGTGAAACGTCCATACTTTATCCAGCCAACGGAGGCAACATGCACCGCTTTACCGCGGTGACAGCTTGTGCAGTTCTCGATGTATTAAGCCCACCGTACTCCGACCCGGAAGGCCGACATTGTACCTACTACCGCGATTTCCCGTTCACCAGCTTCTCAGGTTTCCACGCCAAAACCTTATCTCCCCCTTTTCCTTTTATTTAAATCCCCTTGATTCTTTTTACAGTTTTATCCGAAGTTACTTCAAAGAAGAAGTTGCCTTTTGAAAATGCAGTTGATGGAGCATCATCAGTGCCTGAAGAGGAGAGAGAAGATTATGCATGGCTTCAAGAGATACAAGAGGATTTTACCGTGGTTGGAGTTCCTTACACAGGCCCAATAATAACAACGGACAATTAAATCGGACACTAACCTTGGCTTGGGCAGATCTTCTCTCATGTCAGACATTCCTGCGGCTAAATCTTTGCAGCCATTCAGCTTTTGGTCTTTTTTTAAATGCTTTTTTTTGTCTCTCCCTCTCCCTCCCTCCCTTTTCTTCTTTTTGTGGGACATGAGGCACTAGTGGGCCTTTTTGGGTTTCAAAGTTAGATGTACATACTCCAAAGGAAAAATTAGAGGCAAAAGGAAGTCTTTTAAAATTTGGTGGAGTAATTTTGGATGTTGAACGCAAAGAAATGCTATAAAAGGTTCAGTCTTTTTCCTCCTTGTGACTGGTCTCTTTAATGTCGTTCTGGCTTTTATTGTCATTTCATTGTTGGTTTTTGAGTTGTCAAACTCGTTAATGCCTTGACCAAACTTTCCTAGGTAAGGTATAGATGCACCAGAACCTGAAGCAAGTCAATTCTTGAACTTATCTTTGATCTCCTTTTCTTTTTCTGAACCAACAAAGGAAAAGGTAACGACGTTTGTTATTTTTATTTTCTTTGGCTGAGGGATTGGTGATTTGATTTTGGTAGTGGTAGACTGGGCATGTTGAAAATTTACTCCACAAAGTTGTGTGGTTTCTTGGGGACAAACAAGCATCTGGGATGGAGAATTTTGTAGAGTAAAGAAGATTAGGTTTATACTAAAAAGGCCAATTCCTTGTGATTGATAGGATCGAAAATCTTTTGCACTTGTGTTTTGGGTCTATAAACTGGGGAACAGGCCTTGAAAAAGTTGCTTGAGATGGCATCTACTTGGCCAAAAAAAAAGAGAAGACCTTCCAAAACAAAGTAATTTAAGTTTATCTAGGCGATAATTTGGCTTACTTTGATTTACCTAGTTCTTAAGCCATGACGTGCACGGGAAGTGAAGTCGCTGGATGGAGAACATACAATTTAGGTTAAGCATTTCGCAGCATAGTAACGATGTCATTGCATTGCGTTGAGTCGCAAATTTGAATTCTGGTTACAATGCACGATGTCGTAGCATTGCGTTCAATTTGGATGAGCAAATGAACATTGCATTAGGTTCTATTCGTGCAAAAGAATCAGTGTTGTAATATATATAAGTTGAGATTCGACGCGACTCTCATAATTTGAGGTCATAGTTTGAGGTCGACCATAGGGCAGAATATAGTTCCAGCTCTTTTTCTTCGAACTGTGATGTGGATGGCCAAGGCTTGTCAGTTACTCCTAAAGTCGAGTTCCTTGTCCTTGTCTAGTGTTGGAGATATCAAGCTTTGACAAAACAAAAGGGACCTTATAAAATTTCTGATATGCATGTGATTTCCATGGTTCACATGTCTTTCCTAAAAGTTTCAACGTTTTGTGCTTCGTTTTATCCAAGATTTTCATTATTCAGTGCGGGCTCTTACCTGTGTCTTAATGCAAAAACATCATCAAGCTTGCAAAACCTTGGATTACCGGATAATTACCATAACTGTAAGAATACATGTGTGTGTGTTGTTTGTGTGCGTGTGTTGAATTGCAAATTTGAATTCTGCTTACAATGCACAATGTCGTTGCATTGCGTTCAATTTGGATGAGCGAATGAACATTGCATTAGGTTCTATTCGTGTAAGAGAATCAGTGTTGTGATATGTATATAAGTTGAGATTTGATGCGACTCTCATCATTTGAGGTCGACCATAGGGCAGAATATATTTCCAGCTCTTTTTCTTCGAACTGTGATGTGGATGGCCAAGGCTTGTCAGTTACTCCTAAAGTCGAGTTCCTTGTCCTTGTCTAGTGTTGGAGATATCATGCTTTGACAAAACAAAAGGGCCTTATAAAATTTCCGATGTGCATGTGATTTCCATGGTTCATATGTCTTTCCTAAAAGTTTCAATGATTTGTGCTTCGTTTTATCCAAGATTTTCATTGTTCAGAGCCGGCTCTTACCTGGGTTTTAATGCAAAAACATCACCAAGCTTGCAAAATCTTGGATTACCGGATAATTACCATAACTGTAAGTATATGATGTGTGTGTGTGTGTGTTGTTTGTGTGCGTGTGTTGAATCGCAAATTTGAATTCTGCTTACAATGCACGATGTCATCGCATCACGTTTCATTTAGATGAGGAAATGAACATTGCATTAGGTTCTATTCGTGTGAGAGAATCAGTGTTGTGATGTATATAAGTTGAGATTCGATGCGACTCTCATAATTTGAGGTCGACCATAGGACAGAAAATATTTGCAGCTCTCTTTCTTCGAACTGTAATGTAGATGGCCAAGGCTTATCAGTTACTCCTAAAGTCGAGTTCCTTATCCTTGTCTAGCGTTGGAGATATCATGCTTTGACAAACAAAAGGGACCTTGTAAAACTTCCAATATGCATGTGATTTCCATGGTTCTTACGTCTTTCCTAAAACTTTCAATGTTTTGAGCTTCGTTTTATCCAAGATTTTCATTGTTCAGTGCCAGCTCATATTTGTGTTTATGCAAAAACATCACCAAGCTTGCAAAACCTTGGATTACCTGATGTAGAACAGTTAGCCTGTGATTATCTTGAATAATGTGATCGCCGTAATCGCCGGAAATCTTGGCAGTTTTTTTGATTAAACAGTTTTTTACTTTAGGCAATTTCGAATTATCAATATTTCGTTTGATTTGATTAGATAAGATTAGATTTGATTTTATTAGATGAGATTAGATTTGATTAGATTTGATTTGCTTTGATGTTATCTTCATTAATTCGGATATCTTTAGGAGTCCTATCATTATAAAAGGACGTCCAGCTTTGTATTCAGATATTATGAAATTGAATTGAATTCCAGTCGAATCATGGAAGAGTTTTCCAAGTTATCGCTTCTATTTGCTTCATTTGGTATCAAAGCAGGTTTCTCCTGTGACGATGGTGAATAACATGAATGTCAATCTCCCCGCTGCTGAGGGCCGTGTGAACGAGCCTATTACGCGGGCTGAGTTCAATCAGTTCGTGGATCAAACCGATCGGAGGTTTCAAGAGATCCTTGATGCCATCCAGCGTTTGTCCACAAACCATGCGCCTGGCGTTCTTCCAGCCGAGCGATTTCTTGTCGTTCGTGATCCCGAAGATGCTATGGGGCGTGGAGGAATTCCCCGACATAGGCGTCAAGACTATGTCGAGGATACGGAAGACGAAGACGATGATTTCCAGGAGATGCAGATTCGTGGTGGTCGCCGATACAGGGGATTCCAGGAGGAGCATGTTCGTGGGAATCGACGTCAGGGAGGATATCAACGAGATCCTGAGCAGTATCAACTAAAGGTAGATCTCCCTACTTTCAATGGGAATTTGGATATTGAAGATTTCCTTGATTGGCTTTGGGAGGTCAAAAAATTCTTCGATGCTATGGATATTGACAAGGATCGCCAAGTGAAACTGGTGGCGTACAAGTTGAAGGGTGGCGCGGCGCTTCAGCTTGGTGGGAACAGACTCAATTGACGCGACGTCGACAAAGCAAGGCTCCTATTCGATCATGGGGTCAGATGAAACAGAAGTTGAAGAAGAGGTTCCTCCCAACAGACTATGAGCAACTGTTGTTTCAGCAATTCCAGAATTGCCGACAATTGCATAGATCGGTCCAAGCTTATACGGAAGAGTTCCTTCGACTCTCTGCTCGCAATAACCTGGATGAGTCCGAGGCACAACAAACTGCTAGGTACATTAATGGTTTGCGACTTAATATCCAGGATCGGGTTTCTTTGCATCGACTATTCTCTGTCGAAGACGCCCAGGATATGGCGCAAAAAATTGAGGTGCAATTGGAGAGGACTAGCCCTAATACTCGTGGTAGTAATTATTCGGGTCGTGGGTTATTCGGGAAAGGAAGACAGCCTGATATTGCAAGTTCTAGTCAACAAACACCTGATTCGAGCCGAATTCCAGGGGGTACTAGTGGGACGCCTAAGGAAGCAGTCGCAGCAAGCAATCGCACTCCCAATCAGAATACCCAGAATCCATATGCCAAGCCCTAACCGATCAGGTGTTACAAGTGTAACGAGTTGGGCCATCGTTCTAGCGATTGTCCTCGTCGTAAAATGGCCAATATCGTTGAACATGACGAAGATGTGTATGAGGAAGATTGGGAAAATGAAGAAGAAGTGGGCGAGCAAGTTAATTGTGTAGTGCGTCGTCTATTGCTTACTCCGCGGACAGAAGATACCTAGCGGAATCAGCTTTTCTGCGCTCGCTATACTGTCAACGACAAAGTATGCGATATCATTATTGACAGTGGAAGTTGCGAGAACATAGTGTCAAAGGCCTTGGTGGATCACTTGCAACTAAAGACGGAGCTGCATCCCGCGCCCTACACGATCGGGTGGATACGCAAGGGAGCAGAACTTAAGGTAAACCAATTATGCCTTTTACCTATTTCGATCGGGAAATCATATCAAGATACTATTATCTGTGATGTTGTGGAGATGGATGCGTGTCATGTTTTACTGGGTCGGCCATGGCAATATGATGTTGATGCTACACACCGAGCTAGGGAGAATACGTATTCTTTTGTGTGGAAAAGGACTAAAATTACTTTGAGACCGAAGAGTAATTCCCCTCAGATTGTGAAGAAGCAGAATGCAGGGGTTATGATGAACATCCGAAAGCGTGAAGGGATGCATATGATAGTGGACAAGGGCGACCAACAAGTTGTGGTTCGTGTTCCCGACATTCTTAAGCCCTTATTAAAGGTATTCAATGATGTTATGCCTGAGGATTTACCTGACGGATTACCTCCTTTGAGGAATATCCAGCATGAGATTGATTTTCTTCCAGGTGCTAGTCTTCCTAATTTGCCGCATTATCGGATGAATCCGAAGGAGAATCAAATTTTACAGGAGCAGGTGGGAGAGCTCCTTCGAAAGGGCTTCTTACGTGAAAGCAAAAGTCCATGTGCAGTTCCTGCGCTTCTCACGCCAAAGAAAGACGGCACCATACGTATGTGTGTAGATAGTCGTGCCATTAACCGGATTACTGTCAAGTATAGGTTTCCGATTCCACGACTTGATGATATGCTAGACAGACTTGCTGGATCACGGATTTTTACAAAGATCGACCTTCGAAGCGGATACCACCAAGTTCGCAACCGCCCTGGCGACGAATGGAAAACGGCCTTCAAGACAAGTGCAGGTTTGTACGAATGGCTTGTCATGCCGTTTGGACTCACTAACGCGCCTAGTACTTTCATGCGTTTGATGACTCAGGTTCTCAAACCTTTTCTTGGCAAGTTTGTGGTAGTTTTCTTTGATGATACTCATATATAGTTCGGATGGACGTCAACACATGGAGCACTTGAGGGATGTCCTACTAACCTTGCAGCAAAATAAATTGTTAATTAATCTGAAAAAGTGCAGCTTCATGACAGAACGCCTCTTGTTTTTGGGTTTTGTTGTTGGTGCGGATTGACTTCACGTTGATGCAGATAAGGTGGCCGTGATTCGCAATTGGCCAGTTCCAAAGAATGTTGGCGAGGCTCGAAGTTTCCATGGCCTTGCAACATTCTATAGGCATTTCATTCGAGATTTCAGTACTATTATGGCCCCGATCACTGACTGTTTAAAAAAGAGCAAATTCCATTGGGGAGATGAAGCTTCGGCCAGTTTTGCTCTTACAAAAGAAAAGCTCTCCACGGCGCCGATATTGATGCTCCCTGATTTTGAGAAAGTGTTCGAGCTGGACTGTGATGCTTCCGGCGTCGGGATTGGCGCTGTCCTTTCCCAAGAAGGTAAGCCTATAGCCTTCTTTAGTGAAAAACTTAATGAAGTTCGCCGGCGTTGGTCGACGTATGAGCAGGAATATTATGCTGTCGTGCGAGCTATAAAGCATTGGCAGTCCTATCTTTATCAGCAGGAATTTGTTCTTAACACCGATCATCAGGCTCTTAAACATATTAAGAGTCAGAAGCACTTAAATCAAATGCATGCACGATGGGTTTCTTTTCTGGAGCAATTTAATTTTGTGCTTCGTCACAAAGCAGGCCATTTAAATGAAGTGGCAGATACGCTGAGTCGACGTGCTGCGACACTCGTGACCATGCGTACTGATGTTGTCGGTTTTGATCACCTATGTTCTCTTTAACCTAAGGATGATGATTTTGGTGAGATATGGGAGAAGTGTTCTGAAACAGGTTGTCATGGCGATATGATAATCCAAGAAAAATTCTTGTTCTTTGGCAATAGATTATGCATTCCTCGTGGTTCCTTGCGTGAACAACTCATTCGAGAGCTTCATGGTGGTACTCTTGGCGGACATTTGGGGCGAGATAAAACTGTAGCCTTGGTGGAGGAGCGGTACTATTGGCCTCAACTGAAGCGAGACGTGGGGCGATTTGTCAATAAATGCTATATTTGTCAGACCGCTAAGGGCCACTCTCAGAACACTGGTCTTTATACCCCCTTGCCTATTCCTTCGAGTCCTTGGGTAGACATATCGATGGACTTCGTGTTGGGACTTCCTCGCACTCAACGGGGTTTAGATTCTGTTTTTGTGGTGGTTGACCGATTTTCAAAGATGTCGCACTTCATCCCTTGTAAGAAAACTTCGGATGCTTCGCATGTGGAATGATATAGAACTGTTATTTGAGTATCATGCTCAATCGAGGGCGAGTTTTTCCGAAGAGGGAGGGAATGATGTAGAACAGTTAGCCTGTGATTATCTTGAACAATGTGATCGCCGTAATCACCGGAAATCTCGGCAGTTTTTCTGATTTTGGGGAAAACAACCATTCAGGCAATTTCCTATATTATCATTTAGGCAGTTTCCTATATTACCAGTCAGGCAGTTTCCTATATTACCATTCAGGCAGTTTCCTATATTAGTTTATTAGATGTTATCTTTAATTATTCGGTTTCCATTAGTATTAGGAGTCCTATCTCTATATATAAGATGTCCGTCTTGTAATCAAGATCACAGTATTATTGAATAAAAATTTCGAGTTCTTTGGAGTTGTTCCAAATTTACGCTTTCTCTCTGCGTCATTACCGGATGATTACCATAACTGTAAGTGTGTGCGTGTCTGTGTTGTTTGTGTGCGTGCGTGTGAGAAAAATAGTTTGCAACTTTGATAGAATCACGAAACCAAGATTCCCTCACATGGCACTTCGGATCCTCTCTCTGTTCATATTGTTCTACTGTTCTATATCTTAGGCTGAGCTCATAACATCTCTTCCAGGTCAACCATTTAATGTCTCCTTTAAGTAATACTCGGGTTATGCTGTCACTGGTGCTCGTCACCGCCGAGCTCTGTTCTATTACTTCGTCGAAGCTGAATCACCTAATGCTTCCTCTCTTCCCTTGTGGGCGCATGGGGCGACAGCGGACAAGACCCTCTACTTGGAGAGGACGGTCTGCAACAATTCTAAGTACATGTGAGAGTATGCGCACAATCAGTATTCTGACGGATGCAACCATGTGTTCAATATCAGAGTGAGCGACGAAGTTAGCAAAGATGTCCATTTCGACGATCCCCTTCTGTCTAATTGGCCATTGTTGTCGAGCTCGAACTTGGAGCAATTTCTGCCGATGGCAAAGCACGGGTCGTAGATCTCGCAGTGAGCTTAAATATATACATAAATTAGGCATGATTGATGAGATTTGGTGGGTCAGTTAATTTACTCAAGTGATTTTGATTGGGAAATTTTGGACAGGTTGCTAGGAGAGGACTAGGAGTGACAGGTGATCCATGCCTCAAAGGAAGAATATTCAGTTATCTTGACAAGCCTGAGGTTCAAAGGGCTCTTCATGCTAACACCACTCACCTCCCTTTTCAATGGGACTTTTGTCAAGGGTCTCTCTCTCTACTATGGATATTTCTAAATTATGAGAACATAATGGAATTAGGTTAAAACTGTTGGAGTCTAAACAAAGCGAATCTCGAGAAAATGAAAATAAAATAGTTGCGTACTTTATAAGTTATGTCTAAAGCTCAAATCTATGATCAAGTCTAATTCGTGTGTTCTAGTTACGCGAAAAAATAAGCGTCAAAATATATAATTGAATATTTTGCATGCCGCTTGAATATCAAGAATATAATGTGGATATGAACTTGATCCCCCTCGTAGCAGAGATCATTCAGGAAGGCATTCCTATTTGGCTATACAGGTTTCATTTTATCAAACTTCATTTCAGCTGAGTCCCAATTTAGGTAAGAAACTCCAAGATTGGTGATTTTATTTCATTCATCTGTTTGGTGATCAAAACAGTGGGGATCAAGATTAAAAAATCCCTCTCACTCAAACTGGGAAAATTGCCAACAACCTAGCAAGGGATTTGAAGCTTGTCACCTTCACAAAATATGGTCCATGGCATGACAAGAAACAGGTATGATTCAATTCAACACCCAACATGCCCTTCATAGATTAATGCTGTTAGATACATCAACTAGTATTTTGGCTCGAAAATTTGTAGCTATTTACGTAGACTTTACTCTTTTCATGGCTTTGAAGGTGGGAGGTTGGTTGCAATCCTTCGGCGTTTTTAAGGGAAGGCAAGAATGTGACCTACCTGACGTTCACCGCCGTGCGCGGGGCGGGTCACAAAGTCCCCTTCACATCTCCTTCTCAGGCTCTCACATTGTTCCGGTCGTTCTTGAGCGGATCTCCTCTTCCGATGCCCCGAGATTAATAGAATACATCGAAGTTTTGCATGTCTGGAAATCTTAATTATGGAGGATTTGTTTGCTTTGGCCAAGAATTAACCTCATGGAGATTTTATTTGCTCATGTATCATATACATTCAAAGAATTTTTTATTTTGAGTTTGCTTACCTGTATAATCTCAATTTTAACTCATCCATAGAATTTGTTTGGCATTAGCTTACAAGCCCAGCCCAGTGTGACTCGTCCATACTCTATCCAGCCGACGGAGGCAACATGCAACTGCTTCCTGTTCACCAGCTTCTCAGGTTTCGACTTCTTACCTCCTTTTGCCTTCCACTTAAAGGCCCTTGAATTCTTTTCGCAGTTTCGTCTGAAAGTTAACTTTCTTTTTTTTTTTCTTGAATGAATAAGAAGTTGCCTTGTGCAAATGATAACAACAGACATTACAAATCCAACATCAACCTTGGGTTGGGAAAATCTTTCTAGTCTCATGTTAGACATTCCTGCTGCTAATTCTTTGCAGCCGTTGAGCTTTTGTTTCCTTTCTCAATCTTCTTTTCTCGTCTTTTTCGCCCCCCTTTTCTTCTTTTCGTGGGACATGAAGCACTAGATGGCCCTTGTGGGTTTCAAGGTTTGATGTACATAGTCAAAAGGAACAATTAGAGCACAAGGTAGTCTTTTGAAATTTGGTGTAGTAATTTTGGAGGTTGAATATGAAGAAAATGCTATAAGGTCCGTTTGTTTCACGAAAAATGAATGATTTAGAATACATTTTCCAAAATATGATTGCTTGTAATAATTAGTCAATGAAAATTTATTTTCATTATCAATAACAGTTTATGTCTATATTTTTTGTTCATTCATTTTTGTAAATGATACGAAAGAAAATATTTTTCAAATTATTCATTTTCCGTGAAACAAACGTAGCGTAAGGCTCCGTTCGTTTTGCGGAAAATGTGACATTTCTAGAAAATGTTTTTCAAGAAGTTTTTCTCCAAGAAAATAACAATATTTTCCAGTGTTTGGCTAAAACCTGAAAATGAACTAGAAAATATTTTCCACCGTTTGGTATGGAAAATCGGATTTAATTTTCCTCCGTGCAATCCTTTTAATATTATTTTATTTATATTTATATTTATTTTTTTAAATCGAATTTTTAATTAATTTTTACTTTTCTCTTTATTTTATTTTATTTTATCTTTTATTTTCCTTTTTTTTTGTTCCCTTCTTCTTCAGCCGGTCGCCGGCTCGAGCCTCACTAGTCATTGTTGTGGCCGACGAGCCGACAAAGAAGAAGGAAAAAAGAAAAATAAAAAGTAAAGAAAAAATAAAAAAATAAAAAATTATTTTTTCAAAATAAAAAGAAAAAATAACTAAAAGTAGTGCACAGAAGAGAACGTGTTTGGTCTGGGTGAAAGAAAGAGGAGGGAAGATGATTTTCTCTTTCAAATCATTTTCCCCACTTTTAAAGATGTTTTTTTCATTGACATAAAATGTTTTCCTTGACTCATTTAGTTTCCGTAAACTAAACGCCGGAAAATTTAGAAGTATTTTTTCTGAAAGTTCTTTTACGCAAAACGGAGGGAGCTTTTTTTCCTTCTTGGGACTGTCTCTTCAAATGTCCTTCTGGCTTTTATAGTCATTTCCTTATTGGTTTTGAGTTGTGAAACTCATTAATGCATTGACCATGCCCTAATGAGGTAAGATGCACCTGCAGCAACTCAATTCTTGAACTTTATTGTGATCTCCTTTCTGTTTTTGGACCAACAAAGATTTTCTCTGGCTGAGAATTTGGGTGGTGGCAGACTGGGCAACGATGAAGTCAGCGAAGATGTTAAGTCCGACGATCTCCTTCTACCTAAATGCACATCGTCCTCGAGCTCTAACTCGGAGCAATTTCTGCCGATGGCAAAGCGGGGGGGCGTGGATCTCGCGGCGAGTTTAAAAAATATATCTAAATTAGCCATGATTGATGAGATTCGGTGGGTCAAATAACTCAGCCAGAGTAAATTTGATGGGAAAATTTTGACAGGTTGCTAGGAGAGGACTAGGAGTGACGGGAGATCCATGCCTTAAAGGAAGAATATTCACTTATCTGAACAAGCCTGAGGTTCAGAGGGCTCTTCATGCTAACACCACTCACCTCCCTTTTCATTGGGACTTTTGTCTAGGGTCTCTCTCGCTCTCTCTCTCTCTCTCTCTCAAGATATTTCATCATAACATAATGGAATTAGGTTAAGATCTAAGCTAAGCGAAACTTGAAAAACCAGAAAATGGTTTTGCAGAGATCAAGTCCATGATCAAGTCTAGTCCGTGCGTTTTAGATGCGCACAAAAAAAGTAGTGCCGAAACATTATAATCTAAAGTATTTTTACAGGCCACTCGTGTATCAAGAGGATAATTTGGACATGAACCTGATCCCCCTCGTAGCAGAGATCATTCTGGAAGGCATTCCTATCTGGCTATACAGGTTTGATCTTATTAAAAACTTCATTTCATCCGAGTCTGGATTCAGGTAGAATCTCCATGAATTGGTGATCTTAATTTGTTTATCTGTTTGGTGATCGAAACAGTGGGGATCAAGATTCATTAATCCCCCTGACTCAAACTAGAATAATCGCCAACAATCTAGCCAAAGATTTGAAACTTGTTCCCTTGATGTAGAACGATTGGCATGTGATTATCTTGACAAACGTGATCGCCAGAAAACGACGCGATTTGACCGTGACTGATGCCGGAGCATTCCTCGAAGACGTCGAAGGCCATTAATGAACGATTGGCATGTGATTATCTTGACAAACATGATCGCCAGAAACCGACGTGATTTGACCGTGACTGATGCCGGAGCATTCCTCGAAGACGTCGAAGGTCATTACTGATCTCTTATATTTTCGAGAGTAGTTGAATAGTTTTAGATTTCCAGAGTCCTTGTTAATTGTGATTTGTCTTCTAGGAATTTATTAAGTTCTCTATTTTCCAAGTTTGGAGAGTTGTTCCTTACTCGCCTATAAAAGGATGCTACGATGAATGAGATGAAAAAGACTACTATCAATTGAATTTCAGAATTACTTTGGAAAGCTCTTACCCTGCGCCATCCCTTCACAAAATATGGTCCATGGTAGGACAAGAAACAGGTATGATTCAACACCCAACATGCCCTTCATAGATTAATGCTGTTAGGTGCATCAATGCTGGTAGTTTGATCACATAAAATTCACTCTTTTTTTTTTCTATGGCTTTGCAGGTGGGAGGTTGGTCGCAATCCTTCGGCACGTTGACGGATGGCAAGAACGTGACGTACCTGACGTTCGCCGCCGTGCGCGGGGCGGCTCACGAGGTCCCGTTCACATCTCCTTCTCAGGCGCTCGCGTTGTTCCGATCATTCCTGAGCGGATCTCCTCTTCCGAGGCCTCGAGACTGATCGAATACATCAAAGTTTCGTTAATTGTTCAAGCATTTTATCACGTCTAGCAATCTCAATTACGGAGGATTTGTTTGCTTTGGCCAAAAATCTCATGGAGATTTGATGTGGTCATGTTCGATAAATTTCATGCTGGCAAAATCAGATTTCTTTATTTTGCTTACCAATATATTGTCCTCAAACCTCAAATCTAACTCATATAAAGAAATTGTTTGGCATCAAATACTCATCATCGCATATCTCGAAAATCCGCTCAAAGAGCTTCACTATTCCGCAACCATCGTCGCATAATTTCATTGTTAAACAATTGTCCCGCCACTTTTACATAAGGATGACCGCTCCTCGATAAATTAGCAACATGGAATCTGGATTAAGCTAACGTATGTTGTTATCGTTTATGGAGATAAATTGAGACAAATTAAATTTCGAGTACCCACCCATGGGTAGCTCAGTTGGTTAGGGCGTACTTGGGATTGTATGATTAGGCGCACTGGTCTCAGATTCGATTCCCCAGCTGAGCACTTGTGATTTAAGTGGGGGGTCATGGTGGTGGGTTGCTATGCTAGTCTCCCCCGAGGAATAGTCGACGTGCGTGCAAGCTGGCCCGAACACCTTGGTTACCAAAAAAAAAAAAATTAAATTTCGAGTGGGTGCAAAAGTGAAGTCATTCACGACACCCCAACAAAAACATTTCTCACGTTCGTGGTTTAAGGAAAAAAAACAAATCATGAATTTCCCCGAAATTCTCTCTTGTTGTCCAACGTGGACGGCCATTGGCGCGCCCCTCCAAATCGAAATTTCTGTTTTCCTCAATTGGACTGACAATTTCTCCCTTCACATTTCTCCCCCCCCCCCCCCAAGAAAAGAACATATAAAAATTAGAAATAAAGACCCCAAAAAATAGAAAAGAAGGAGCAAATCGAGCTCGAAATGAAACTTTTTTCCTCTGTGGGTTAGCTTCATCCTTTTGGAGAAGAGAAGGAAGCTTCTTCTTCTGTGCTTGGGATCATCAATCATCAATCGATCGATCAATCAAGGAAAGAAAAGGGCCGACCTTTCCATGGTCAAAACGATTCGATTCTCGTGCAAATTATTCGCTTTTTAATGGCGTATAAAGTGGATCAAGAATACGATTATCTGTTCAAGATCGTGTTGATCGGAGATTCGGGCGTGGGGAAATCCAACATTCTCTCCCGATTCACGCGAAATGAGTTTTGCTTAGAGTCCAAATCCACCATCGGTGTCGAGTTCGCCACCAGGACTCTCCAGGTTCAATTCGTTTCCCCTCTTCTTTATCTTTTTTTAATCAGAATAATGGTATTTTTCTTCTTTCTGTTTTTGCTTGCCTGGATTAATTTGTCTTTGCATCCTAATT
This sequence comes from Syzygium oleosum, assembly GCF_021117445.2. NCBI lineage: Eukaryota > Viridiplantae > Streptophyta > Magnoliopsida > Myrtales > Myrtaceae > Syzygium > Syzygium oleosum. Next base: position 7,191,140 of record NW_026607504.1, read on the forward strand.
AATTTCCGCGATTACGGATTGGCGTGGCGCGCGATTGCATTCTCCGGTGATGCTTTTGCGTTCTCGGGTTTATTTCTTTGAAGCGTTTCCGATTTCAACACGGGATAGACCGAGGAAGTTTTCTTAATGTTGTCCGGTGATTTTCCATTATCGGGTTATATTGAAATGATCGAAATCAGATCGTTTTTCGGCTTCTCGTTTTTTTTTTTATTGTTTTTTCTTCGTATTGAATCTGACTAAAAGAATGTGTTTCCAAAGCATCTAATTCCATGAAAATAAAGAATTTGCAGAGTTCTTGAAGACAATAGGAGTATATCATTTTTTGATAATGAAACCTTTCCGATCTACACAACTGCTAATAAAATTCAGTTTTTTTGAAAATAAAATCGTAAAAGTAATCTTTTTGAAATTGAATTTGCGAACCAATATGACCATGGATTAATTGTTCCGACTTATATCATTCAGGTCGATGGCAAGACGGTTAAGGCTCAGATATGGGACACCGCCGGGCAGGAGCGGTACCGCGCCATCACGAGCGCTTACTACCGAGGCGCGGTCGGGGCGTTGCTAGTCTACGACATCACCAAGAGGCAGACGTTCGACAATGTCCACCGGTGGCTCCGCGAGCTCCGCGACCACGCCGACTCCAACATCGTCATCATGCTGGCCGGGAACAAGTCCGACCTCAACCACCTGAGGGCTATCTCGGCAGAGACGGCGGAGGCCATGGCCGAGAGGGAGAACTTGTCGTTCCTCGAGACGTCGGCGCTGGAGGCGTTCAACATCGAGAACGCGTTCCAGAAGGTCCTGCTCGACATCTACCACATCATCAGCCGGAAGGCGCTGGCCGCGGAGGAGGCGGCCTCGAACCCTGGGGTGCTCCCTCACGGCACCACGATCAACGTCGGGAATTTCTCGGGTAATTTCGGCAAGAGAACTTGCTGTTCAAATTGATGGCAAAGTAGAAGCCAAATTGGAAAAGAGAGAATGCTACATCTACTAAGAAAATCTTTCCAAAAAGGGTAGGAAAAGAAATTCTTTCTATTTGTCGACCCATACACGAAATTGGAAAAAAAGAGTAGAAGAACAGTCCCTTTGTTAAGCTTCTATTTGTTGATTTCTATGTATAGGAATCAGTTTTGTTAGTTGGCAAAATGTTGCATAAACGATATCATCATGAAAGAAAACAATAAATGAATGTTTCAAACTTTTTTTTTTAAAATTTCATATGCTTTTATAGTAGTTTTTTTTTTTACGGTTCATAATATAAAGCACCATTTATCATCTCTCCTTCAAACTAAGAATCTGTGTAGTCGATTATTCATATTCTCATGAGAGCGTCTTCGAGGACGGACGATAATGGCAGATTTGGATATTCAGATGGGACTTTAGGTTTTTTATCCTTGTCTATAAAATTATGATGTCATCTAACATAATGTTATTCAATTTCTAGTATTTATCTGATTAGGTTACCTGCGTTTTGGTTCGACATTTGGGGGAAGTTTTTACGGAAATGCAAAGACTTTTAGGTTAAAAGGGTTTTGATCTTTAGACTAGGACTGTGGAAAGCAATTTTTTTTTTAAAAAAAATTGCAAAGAAAAGATTGTAGAAATCCGACTGTGAAGCAGTTGAAGCTGACAACCTCGGCGAAAACAGCCCTGCCGCCGCCTCCTCCATCGGTCCAGCATGCCGTCGCTCTCTCTTCCCCTAGCTCTAAAAAAACTCGGCCGTGCTCGACTAGGGCTCGCACGACTCCATCTATGAGGGTTTGAAATTGAGCACGAGCGTCACGTAACCCTCGGCCAGTGTCGCGTGACCATTAGCGAGCTAGATCCGTAAAAAAAAATAAAAAGAAATCAAAATAGAGAGACCTCAGCAAGGCGAGCCAAGCAACATCCGGAGTCGACATTGCCCGACCCCTTGGCCGGTGTCCTTGACCTCCTCCATGAATTCCCCGTGAACGGTTTCAAAGTGTCCTAAGATGTGGCCCTTCAACGGTAAAAATGTAATATGAGAAAACTAGAAAAGGCAATAAGAAAAAAGGAAAGAAAAAGTCATTAAATTCCTGAAAATTGCCTTCCGAAAATGCCGAAAGCTCCCACCTATTTGGTCTTTCAGTTTTTGCCAATAACCGGCGTCTCCCCAAAGCGATCCCAAAATAAATTCACCAAATACCTCAACCTTTTTTTCAAGAGATTCTAAAGGCCGAAAGTCCATTCGAAAAGCTAATTAAATGCACCCTCAATTTCATAGGACGGGTGCTTTTTGAACTTTGGCTACGAGCCACCAACATAAAAAAAAAATTTGCAATGAAGGCCGGGAAAAGTGGAGATTACAGCTTTTGGACCCAATGGCTTAGAATTGCCCCACGTGGAATAGGCACTAATTATTCATACGAATCTAAGTTGGACCCAAAAAGGAAAAAGATTATTTGACTGATGCAACTCCAACCCCAAAGTCAAAACAATCATTAAGCAGGGACCTTACCAAAGTTAATGTAATTATGAAAGAAAATGATCTTGGTAATCGCCAATTTAAAACAAAGTTAATTGATGCTTAGGAAGATTGGACAAGATCTTTCTTTCTAGTAGGCGGCGTTAGAATATTTAGGATGCAACCCAAGAACTTATCCAATTTGCCTTTAGAATATTTAGGACGCAACCCAAGAACTTATCCAATTTGCCTTTTTCAAATTCTATCGTCCTCGTCTTCAAATAAAATAGACGTGAAAGTTAAGGAATAACCCTCCAATTTCCTTTTTATTTAAATAAACGAATCCTTTATTAATTTATTTTTTCCGATCTTTGATTTCACTTTCCGATTATCTTTTTCTTTTTCTTTTTCTTTTTCTTTTAATCTTTGAGCCTGCCTTTGCTAGGGACTGCTTTGAATATATGCGACCAGAGGAGTAGGGTCTCTTCTCGAATCTCATCGGCTATGGTGCACTAGTGCTTTGGAGTGAAGTAAGTACAGACATGCTCAAAAAAATTGGATTTGATAATGGCATAATCAATGTGGTGATAGTCTTGATTCCGGACAGTCCATAATCAATGTGGTGATGGTATCGCTACTTGCCGCGAGGACACTCTTAACTTACTTTTTCTCCAACACCATAGTTGATCGGGGCGAATGCATTCAGGGTCGGTTCACGTTCCACCTGAAACCTAAAACCTATTCTTGTCGGGATCGGTTCTCTAATTTTTGGAACCTGCAACTTACCCTGTATACCCTAAAACTTAGAATTTACCCTTTCGATCGGTTCTGGGGTTTACCCGGGAACCGACCAATTTCTTTTTTTCTTCCTTTTGTTTTGTTTCATTTTTAGTCAAGCAAAATGGAAGTGAACGCTACAACAAAAATCTCCATTTGTTAATAATAACAAATCATAAAAGATGAACATGTAAAACAAAATGAACAATAAAGAGTTCAAAACGCGTAACATAAAACCTAAACATCTTGCTCACGGAGGAGTCACAAATCACGATAAAAGTCAAGGAGTTGCTCTCAGAGGAACGAATTTTATTTTCGTTCACCCAAGCCTTATGTAATATCGTATATGTCATGCTCTATTTTAGGGTTACCTTGGTTCCTTATATGATTCTCAGTCCGATTCGGTTTGGTTCAAGGATCGAGAACTAAACCGCATAATATAGCTCCGAAAAATATATAATCGAGAACCTGACCAATTCCTACTGAAACTTGGAACCACACCGGCTCCCATGGCTAGTTCGATTCGATTCTCGGTTATACTCAGGAACCATGCTCACCCCTAATGTTTGGAAAGCAAGCAAAAATGAGGGAAATAAAAATTTGTTGTTTATTAGGTAAAAATGGGAAAAAATATCTAATAAACAACAAGTTTTCACTCTCCCCATTTGAATCTTTTGTGTTGCTCCAATTGGTACTTCTAGTGTTAATATTGCTTTCTTCTAGTTAAGTACATTTTGAGGTCGCTGAATTTTGTTGTTTGTGCGACTTAATTCTCTAAGCTTTTTCTTTTGTGCAATCTAACTTTTTTCATTAATTTATTCGATCAAGTCATTTATTCATCTACAGTTATTAATGCCGTCAATCGGCTGACGTGATAGTGCCGATGCAATCAAGTTGGAACACTAATTTGGCTGTACAATAGGCTTAGAACTGATTGGATAATTTTCCAAATAAAAATGACGTGTCTAGATGAGTTCTCTGTATCATAAAATATCCTAGCATATTATTTATTTAATAATATTTTAGTGTATATTTCTCTTCTGCATTGGACTACTCAAACATATTCATATAATTTTTTTTGTCGTTTTACCATTTTTCTCGTGGATTTACATTGCATATCTTATGAATTGTTCAATTTAGCAGGACAAATTACTATTTGATTAGCTCGAAGCTAGAGCTTCACAGCGCTCAATGTAATATCACCAGAGACTTTTGAGCCATGCCTGCCTTTCTTTATGCCTTTTTATTTTATTGAACAAGTCGCAAGAATTGTCAAGTTTAACCCATATAAGGATCAAGATCTTTATATGTGGTCCATAAGAGCTTTTAGATGAACTAATTCGAAATTAGCCACCGCGCGAAAATAACGTTTTCTTAAGCACGTGTTACCCGATGCATATGCAAATACAGATGTGCAACAGAACCGATCGGAATGATCAAATAGATTTCGAGGTGAAGGTTAAGAATTACAAGTACGTTTCGGGTTCCAAAACTTTAAAAAAAAATGTATAATCATCACCCCCTTTTGCTCAACCTGTACCTTGTATTCCGTGTTATTGTTCATACGCGAAGTAGTGTACCCTATTAAAAATATAAGTACCGATACGTAGTAAGATCGATTTTGCAAATTGATCCGGTAAGTGAGGTAACGGATTTCAGTTGAATACCCTGTAAGCATTGCCTCCTTGTAGTCGGCATATTGTGAGATTTGTAGAACCAATACATCGCCAGCCTAAGATTTGAAGCGAAAAAAAAGAAGAAGAACAATAATATGTATGAAGGATGTTGATGCCTAGAAAACGGACATTTCATCTAAAGCGATTAAACAAGAACAATTGGTGGGTCCTGGCTGGTAACATTAATAATAGTACAACCTTCAATTCGGTTGAGATGTCAATTTCAATCTCAGGAAGATAGACACAAATGCAATTTGAACCAAGACAAAATAAAAATTAGATTGTGAATCTAAGAGTCTCGATCGCAAGAAATTTCTCGCTGAAAGCAACGTAAATATCCAGTAATTAATTAACACAAGCATGAGATCTCACGCTTCCAAAAGTCCCGAGATCGATCAATCTCTAAACCCACGAGATAGACCTGTTAAACGGGTGGGTCGGGTCATAAATGGTCCGACCCAAATTGACCCATTAACCCGTTTATGACCCATTTATTCATAGTGTAAATATCTCGACCCATACCCGACCCGACCCATATTGCTAAAATACTTTTATATTTAACATAATCTAGGAATACTTGTTTTTTATGATTTTTTTTTAAATTATACTGCTAAAACATTTTATGCAATACAAAGCTAGTGAAAATTTTTTATAATTTTTTTTAAAATTGAGGTTCTGTTTGTTTTACGAAAAATGCGACATTTCTAGAAAATATTTTCCATAAAGTCATTATCCAAGAAAATAAAAAAAATTAAATAGTTTTTTATTTTTTAAATCGAATTTTTAATTATTTTTTATTTTTATTTTTATTTTTTTCTTTCTTCTTTATTTTTAATTATATATGGGTTTAAGACCCATTTTGACACCTCTACCACAAGATGCCCGAACTAATCTAAATCGAAATTGGGGCACGGAAAATTGATAGAAGCGATGGATGGAATTGGGCCGTTTAGCGACACGTTTTAAAGTCATGGATCTTGTAGTTTTACACCAAAGAAAAATCTTGGATATGATTCTTCCTCCTCCTTCCTTCTTTTTCCCCCTCAAAGGGTTTTCTTTGTCTTTCTTTTTTTGGTGGAGTCCCACGAAGGGTTGAAATGCTACGAATTTTTGTAACTAGTGATGCCTCCTAAGAAGTCGCTTTCAAGAGCCAATTGGATCGAATCGTAGACCATATATGGTCGATCATTTTCGCAAGTCTCTTTCACCCACGAAAGGAAATTTGACAAGAAAAAAAAACCCAAACTTAAAAAAAAAAAATTACAATAAGTATCCATGCTGATCGTGAACCGAGCTCATCCCAGCCGTCGATCGCACCGTAGCATTTCGAGTTCGGATTTGCCAGCTATAAAAATAAAAGAAGCACCGCGCGTTCCTCACGACGCTGAGCATCATCACCTTCCTCTGACCTACGCCCACACATGTTCGCTTTTCTCGTCCATTCGGCATGATCGAGAGGGAGGCATGCGAAAACCATATCCGTCCCTCTTCTGTCCGCCTCTGTTGCTGTATAACTCTGTTCTGATCTGAGTCAAGAGAGATGAAGGAGATGGAGGAGATGGAGAAGAAGAAGCAGCAGGAGAAAGAAGCGAGGGAAGGCGACGAAGAGACGTGGGTGCACGACTCGTCCGTGGATCACAGAGGAAGACTCCCTCTCCGAGCTTCAACTGGTGTCTGGAAAGCCTCTCTCTTCATCATCAGTATGCTTCCACCACCCAACACCACCACCTCCTTCTTCTTCCTTCTTCTTCCTCTTCTCCTAGTATTCACTTCGCTACTTCTTGTTCTGTACACGTAGATGATCAAATTGCATCTCGTAAGCTATGGCGGCTGTTAGGATTTGATTTTTTGTTTGATGCGGAACACACCCGGGACCGTGCGAAGCATACAAACACCGACACGAAAAATCATATATAATTTTCTTTTTGTAATTTTTAAAAACCCGAAATTTTTTTTTTTGTCCATTTCCATTTTTTTAGAGGGAAAAGTGTACTTTGAAGTAAATCCCCAAATTAAAAATCTGTCCGTCCATTTCGAGATTATATACATATATGCTCACGTTAATAAAGTACAACATGCGAGACTATATCACAAAAAAAAAAAAAAGGAAATAAATCGGATATTAAATTTACGAGGTTCGATCTGAGCAACCTACTCTACCGAGAGAACAACCCAACATCTGAAATGGAAATCACAACCACACTCTAGTCACTCGGACACTTTCGACGTTGCCCCATTACACAATAATTCACACGGTGTTTTGCCCTCACGATTTTTTGTGACACAATCACTTATCCTCAGCGAGAGAATTCACAGATCTTATCACCAGATGTATTGGATCTCTTGAAAAAGGCTGAGCCGCAATCGAACTTTGAAAGAACGAGACACCCCCACCTATTCTTTCCACCCGAGTCAAACGATGCTCCAAATCCGACAGAGTTTCCCTCGTTTTGCTTTTACCATTGTCGGAGTAGGAATCAAAGTCCAATCCAGACTTTTTCATGAAGTGTCTCTACAATATGGACCGAGTTTCGGCATACTTCGATTCGGTCGGAATTTGCACCGGCTCAAACTCGAGACATGACACGTAGTAATTATACTCGTTTAATCGACGGTGCGATAGTTACTCGAAACTTGAGAATATATATATTCGAGGCTCTATCAGTCAACACAGGAGCTTCGCAGGAAGAGTGCCATGGGTGATTGGACTACTTAGTTAATAGAGTGGAATCGTATAAACTGATTAAGCTGGATCGGGTATTAACATATGTTCCAAACTTGCCTGTTCTTAGCTTCATCTAGGATACTCGAAGTCGTGTCGCGTGTCCGATTCTGTAATAATACTTCGTCGTCTCCCACGCGACGTCGACGACATGGTCATTGTGCTCGAGATCTAAAGCCGCCACCACCACAGCTTGAGATCTCGTGATCTCCCCGGTGTTCTTTTCCCTTTTCCTTTCTCGTTCAGGGTAGAGTTAGAGAATGTAATCGACGTGAACGATATAGCACACCGTGGCTAATATGAGTATATAAGCACGGAAGGAGCCAAGGCAAACAAATTGATTAACAATCAGCACTTTTAATATGTTTTAAGCAACAAACAGAGAGTAAAAAGAGGTCATTTCCTGCTTCATATGAATTTCCTCTATATGTTTCATCGATGGAAAAGTTCAATGACAAAGCTGTCAAATTTTCAATTCGGATTGCAGCAATTGAGTTCAGTGAGAGGCTGAGCTATTTCGGAATAGCAACAAATTTGATCACATACCTCACCAGAGTGATCCATCAGGACCTCAAGACAGCTGCCAAGAACGTCAACTACTGGGCCGGCGTCACCACGCTGATGCCCTTGATCGGTGGCTTCCTAGCCGACGCCTACACCGGCCGGTTCCCCATCATCCTAGCCTCGTCCCTCGTCTATCTTGTGGTAATGAATCGACTACCTCTAACTAATCAGTCGACTAAATTTGCAACAGCATTTTCAGGAAAAAAACGTTCCCAGGCACTCGTTGAACGGAACTTCATTCCGAATTTTTCATGGACGGACGGTTATTGCAAAGGACGTTTCGCGGGCCACTTGTCGACCGAGCTTCCGATGCTAAATTTTGGGCAAAATGTGCAGGGTCTGAGCCTTCTCACGATGTCTCAGTTGATCCCTAGCTTGAGGCCATGTGACAGTAGCAGCCCTTGTAGCCGAACCCGAAAAGTCCACGAGGTCATGCTCTTTTTGGCCCTGTACTTGATATCCATAGGCACCGGGGGCCACAAGCCGTGCCTAGAGAGCTTCGGGGCCGACCAATTCGACGACAACCACGCCGAAGAGCGGAAGAAGAAGATGTCCTACTTCAACTGGTGGAACTTTGCGCTCTGTGGTGGCCTCTTGCTGGGAGTGACAATCATAGTCTATGTCCAGGACTATGTGAGTTGGGGCGTTGCCGATCTCGTCCTTGCCGTCACGATGGCGGTCACGATCGGGACTTTCTACACCGGGAGGTCCTATTATCGGTACCTAGCTCCCGAAGGAAGCCCTCTCACGCCGTTACTGCAGGTTTTGGTGGCGGCAATCCGGAAGCGAAACCTGCCTCACCCTCCGAGTCCCGACTCGCTCTTCGAAGCCTCCGCATCAGAGAGTTCTCACAAGCGACTCCTTCACCACACGAATCGACTGAGGTATGCAACAAAAACTGAGTCAATCTGATATCGATATAAGCCTCTCGCAGTACCAATTTCGCGCTTCTCTTGGTCATTCCTAGTCCTGCCACTCTCGTCTCATACCTCTTGAACTTTGATTGAAATTAAACCAATTTAGCTAACTCATACTTCACTGGTTTTAAATTTGAGTCATGTATGAACAGATTTTTCGACAAAGCCGCGATTCTCGAGGGAGGCGAGGAGCTCTCCAATGGAGAGAAATATGATCCATGGAGACTTGCAACGGTGACCCAAGTGGAAGAGATGAAGCTGGTGCTGAACATGATCCCCATTTGGCTGACCTCATTGCCCTTCGCGGTATGCGTCGCGCAGGCCCCGACTTTCTTCGTCAAGCAAGGCGTGGCGATGGACCGGAGGATTGGCGGAGGGGGCCGCAGCTTCGAGATCCCCGCGGCCAGCACGTACGCCCTCGGCGCCGTCGGGATGATAATCTCGGTGACCATCTACGAGAAACTGCTTGTCCCATTCCTGAGGAAATCCACGGGCAACGAGAGAGGCATAAACATACTCCAGCGGATCGGATTTGGTATGATCTTCTCAGTCACGGCCATGTCGGTCGCGGCGTTCGTCGAGGCGAAGCGGCTAAGGATGTGGAAACACGACATCCTCACGCAAGGAAGGGCGATGACCAAACCATCCATGAGCGTGTTCTGGCTAGCGCCGCAGTTCCTCATCCTCGGCTTCGGGGACGGGTTCACGCTCGTCGGCCTGCAAGAGTACTTCTACGACCAAGTCCCCGACTCGATGAGGAGCCTTGGGATCGCAATATACCTGAGCGTGCTTGGGGGCGGGAGCTTCCTGAGCAGCTTCCTCATAACCATCGTCGACCACGTCACGAGGCGGGCCGACGGCGGCGGTGAGGGCTGGGTCGGGAAGGACTTGAACTCGAGCCGCCTCGACCGGTTCTACTGGCTGCTCGCGGCGATAAACCTGGTGACCCTCTGCGTTTATGTGGCCATTGCAAGGAGGTACACCTACAAGAATGTGCAGAGGAGGGTGGTGGTCGTGAGCGATTGCAGAGAAAATGGTGAAGAAGATCATGAGGCAAGGGCTTGATGATTCCCCCTAGTGCAAATTCGAAGTTTGGTCACGCAAGAATGTGCAAGCTTTTTGCAATATTGCTAGATGATTTCATATGATTAATCACCATCTTGACTAGCAACATTGCACCTGCTGGTTCTCATGGCATTAGCGTCCGTCACGAATTTTTTTTCGACTCGTTGCATTTTATCGTGGATGACATGTCTTCGATCGGACTCGAATGATTTAGAAGGTATTATTTGTGATTCTGAAATAATGCAGCATAAGGAAAGAAAGATAGATTTTCAGTTCGCGCGGACGGAACGAGAGTTGAAGACAAAGAAATGAGAGAAATTATAACGGGTTGGCCTTGAAAAGATTTACCAAGGATGAGATAGTACGATACACATGTGAACACTATTTACAAAATTCAAACATAAGAAATGTTTGGGAATTAGATTTCACAAAATTAGTTGTTAGAATCGTGATAAATTCCTGACCAAGTTGAATATGTTCAAACAAGAATAATGCGTAACATCATCTAAATTGTGTAAAAGGTTTATGTGATTTATTACATTAATAAAAATAGAATTATCGAAGGAAAAGTTACAAAAGACAAAAGTCCTTTGAAACGTGGCAACAAAATATAGCAGATAACCTCACTATAAGAATTTACTACATGAGATGCCCAATAATATTATTTATCTCGCAAAAAATAAATAATTTAAAATAAATACATATTTTTAAAATGATCGCTTATATTATTTACGAAAAATACTTTCATCGTTCACGACAATATTTAGTTTTAAATTATTATCGATAATGAAAATATTTTTTATTAACTAATTATTTTGGGCGATACATACGATCATTTTAAAAAATATATATTTTCTAAATTATTCATTTATCGCGAAGCAAAACGAAGTCTTGATAATATACTTAGATTATCGAAACTCCTACTTAAAATTGACTCGCTCCTCCCGCATGTTTGTATCAATATTACGCAAGCAAAAAACACCTTTCTTCTTCTTCGATGGCCGGATTTTAAACAGGATTTTCTATAAAAAAAAAGGTTCGATAAAGATGGAATTTCCGAAACTGCCCCTCGAAGCGAAGCGCAACAAACGCTCCACGACCGTTTCTGCAATTCCTCAAAAACTTTTTTTTTTGCCTTTAATTGTTTTTTTATGTGGTGTCTGTCCTTTTCTTCGGCCATGGGGCAGCAAGAATTCTTTACGGTTCTTGCATTTCGCTATCTCGCACTTTTTCTCGGGAAAAACTTTTCTTTTCTCGCCTAGAAAATCCGACCCCTCGACCCACAAAGTCTGAACCCATCCCCCTGTGAAGACTTACGAGCAGGAAGAAAAGAGGAAACAATGAGGAAAGAAACAGAGCTTTTGGATTTTACATCTCTCTGAATACAAAGAAGGTTTTCATTATTCAGAAAATCAACAATACATTTCTTCTGTTCTCTTATTTATATTGTACAGAAAAACCAAGGTAGTTTTACAGCTCATCTAAAGAAGCTAACAAACTAACAGACTAACAGAAGAAAAATACAGTTGGTTGTTCATTCAGTTAAATGCACAAAACAGAGTAACGGTTTTGCAGTGGAAGAGTTGGACACGTGAAGCTGGAGGTTTTCTTGTTGACTTCATCTTTGTTGACTTCATCTCTTGCCTTCTTGGTTGAATCAGCAATATCTTCATTTCTTTTCTCTGTTGAAACAGAGTGACAGTTGTTCTTAACATCCCCCCGCAAATTGGGAAGGGGTCGAAAACCTATACCCAATTTGGTTCTGATAGTAACATGAGCCAAGCGTGACAAAGATTTAGTAAAAATATCAGCAAGCTGATGAGCACTAGGAACATAGCGCACACTTAGAGAACCTGAGGAAACTTTCTCCCGAACAAAATGAAAGTCAACTTCAATGTGTTTGGTGCGAGCATGTAGAATAGGATTGGCAGTAAGAGAAATGGCAGACTGATTATCACAAAACAAAAGTGTAGGGGAGGAGAGACAGAAACCAATATCACGTAGAACAAAACCGATCCATGTAAGATCAGCAGTAGTAGATGCAAGTGCTCGATATTCAAGCCTACTGTGGGAGGACCGAGACACAGTAGATTGTTTCTTAGCTGCCCATGAAATGAGATTAGAACCAAGATAGGCGCAGGCTTGGTAGTTGAGCGTCCGGTATCAACACAACCAGCCCAATCAGCATCGGAGAATCCATATAATGTCATTGAGCTGTGAGAACGAAGAAAAATACCAAGATGAATGGTTCCTTTAACATAGCGAAGAACCCGTTTCAACTTATAAAAATCTGCAACTGTTGGCTGCTGCATCTTCTGACATAAAAGGTTTGTGGCATAAGCAAGATCAGGGCGAGTTATTGTGAGATACTGAAGACCACCAACTAGACTTCTGTATTCAAGTGGATTGGCAAGTAGGCGGGTATCGTTTGTCATGATGACTGATCTTAGTGGCAGAGGAGTGGAAACAGGTTTACATTCTGTCATGTTAGCTTTTGACAGAAGATCAAGAGCATACTTAGTTTGACATAGGAAGAGATCAGAAGTGGTGCGTTTGGCTTCAATTCCTAGAAAGTAATGAAGATGCCCGAGATTTTTCATGTGAAAGTGAAGACCGAGTGATGAATCGGTTTATGAAGTAGGCGATCTCGAGTGCCGATCAATATAATATCATCTACATAGAGCAACAAAAGCATTGTGTCCGGGCCATCATGAAACACAAAGAGTGAGGGATCAGTATTGCTACAGAAGAAATCGGCTTCAAGAAGAAAATTGCTAAACTTGTCAAACCAAGCTCGTGGCGCTTGACGAAGGCCATATAAGGACTTCTTGAGAAGACATACAAATTGAGATTTCTGAGGGTGTGTAAAACCAGGTGGCTGCTCCATATAGACTGTTTCATTTAGTGTTCCATGTAAGAAAGCATTTTTAACATCGAGTTGATGTATTGGCCAGTGCTTCATCATTGCCACAGAGAGCACTATACGGATGGTAGCATGTTTGACAACAGGACTAAATGTTTCTGTAAAGTCAACTCCCTCTTCTTGGTGAAATCCCTTAGCCACTATTCGAGCCTTCAATCTATCAAGACTTCCATCAGATGCTAGCTTAGTTTTAAACACCCATTTGCATCCTATGACATTCATTTGGTTAGTTCGAGGAACTAATATCCATGTTTGATTTTCATGCAGAGCATCCATTTCATCCTGCATTGCTTTATGCCAGCCTTCATCAGCTAAGGCTGATTTAACCGATCGTGGTTCAAGAGGAACTTTGTATTCAGCCAGACATGCATATCTGGGATTTGGCTTTACAATGCCAGATTTTAGTCGAGTTTGCATAGAATGAGTAGAAAGTGTACCTTGTGAAGCTGGTGGAGGATTTTGCTGAGTATGATCGATAGGAATTTCATCTGGTGTATTAACTGTGTGAGAAAGAACTTCTTGTTCGTCAGGGACTGAGTCAGACTGCAAATGTAAGTGAGATGAATGTGATGGCATTTCAACAGGATGAGATGTATTTAAGTGACCAACTCCCAACATGCCACTATCTTGTAAATGTCCTAGATGTCCATTTGAGTGATATTGCACCTGTTCTACACTTGGATAATCCAGAAGGTGAACTTCTTCTGCCCATTGTCGATACAGAGGAGTATACTGATTGTACTCTGTTGTTAGTTTCCTAGTGAAAGGAAAGAAACTTTCGTCGAACAACACATGTCGACTAATGTATATACGACCATTAGCAGGCACAAGACATCGATATCCTTTATGACGTTCACTATACCCCAGAAATACACATGTGAGTGATCGTGGATCAAATTTATGTTGTGCATATGGTCTGAGACAGGGGTAACATGCACAGCCAAATACTCTTAGATGTTCATATCTGGGCTCTTGTTGATAAAGCTTACTATAGGGTGAGTGCAGTTGTAACTTTGATGTAGGAAGTATATTGATAATGTAGTTAGCTGTCATGAATGCATCAACCCAGTATTTTAATGGAATTCTAGCATGATAGAGCATAGCTAAGCCCAGTTCAACCACATGGCAATGTTTTCTTTCAGAAATCCCATTTTGTTATGGTGTATAAGGACAAGAAACACATTGTTTGATGCCACAATTCTGTAAAAGAAGCTGAAATTTGTTGCTAGTGAATTCTCCTCCACCATCACATTGAAAAACTTTGATTCTACGATCAAATTGATTCTCTACTTGCTTCTGAAACATGACAAAGATGTCATAGAAGTCTGACTTCAATTTCATTGGATAAAGCCAACTATAACGGGAAAAATTGTCCACAAAGATGACATAGTATCTGAAATTCTGAAAAGAATTTACTGGTGATGGACCCCAAATATCACAATGAATCTTCTCTAAAGGAGCAGAAGACACAAAATCGGATAAAGGAAATGGTAATGCAGTACTCTTGGCAACTTGACAGCTTCTACATATAGTTTGAGTTCTTGTAGTACAGTGAATCAATTCTTGAGTCTGCGGATGCTTCAATGTTTTAAAGTTGGTATGAGCTAATCGCGGTGCCACACATCTTCTCCTACTGTTGTATGTCTTTGAGTGAAGAAGGCCTCTGTGATTTGTGGATCCACTTGGTAAAGTCCTCTAATTTTCCTTCCGAGCATCACTGTTGTGTTGATGCGATTGTCCTTTATATAAACCCCATTTTTATCAAAAACAAATGAACAGGGATAATCATCTGTTAGTCTTGATACTGAAAGGAGATTCTTTTTGATTTCAGGAACAATCAGCACATCATTTAGAGGTAATGAATTAATTTCAGTATGTAACACAGCATCACCAATATATGCAATAGGTAGACATGAGCCATTCCCTATCATAACTGTATCAGTCCCATTGTACTTAGATGAGTTATGAAGAATACCCGAATCTGCAGTGATGTGAGCAGTTGCACCAGTGTCTGGATACCACTCACTACCTTTAGAATCTTTAATATGCATTGCTGCTAAGGCTGTTGGTATCTCCTCAGCCTAATATGAGTTGTCGAATCGATACCAGCAATGAAGTGCATCATGTCCTGGACGTTTACAAATTTGACACTCCAACCGAATAGTATCACACATCTTCTCATCCTGCAAATGTTTGTTAGATGTTAAACTTGGAGAGGGATATGATTTGGTATCTTGATACCTTTGTGAAGAACCAGCATATGAGCGAAATCCTTGACCAGAACTAGGAAAGTTATTAAACTGCTTAAAATGTTGATTCTCCTGATTCTGATTCAAGCTATTTGGTCTGTAACTCTGATTTCTTCCAGGATATCCATAACTATGATTTCTACTGTTAAATGGACGTCCTCTGCCATAACTACGTCCTCCACGATTACTACCTCTTTGACCTCCAAAACCAAAGTTTTGCTGAGCAAGTTCTCTGTCAGATTCCACCTTCTGCTGAACTTCAGATTTTCATTGTCCATAGTAGGCTAGATGAGGATTATACTGACTTGAGGAATAGCTCTGTAATCTTGTTTCGAACCTTTCTAACTGTGATATTACTTCATCATATTCTGGCTGAGGTTTTAAGCAATACATGGTGGTTCTGAAATTCTCATATTCAGATCCTAATCCCTCAAGAACACCAAACATCTTCGTTATCTCATCTACAGGCTTTCCAATAGCATTTAGCTGATCACAAATTGATTTGTATTCTCTGAGATACACAGATAATGCTCGATCCCGTTTCTGACAGGCTTGTAGTTTCCCTCGTAGTTCAAATTCTCTCGCTATAGACTTCTGTGTAAATCGATTAAGTAAAGTTTGCCATACCTCATATGAAGTTTCCAAACCAATGATCAAACTCAGAATATTCTCTGATACAGCTCCACTGATCCATGATGATACAAGTTGATCCGTTTCTTATCCAATCAGTATAATCGGATTCACGCCTTCACTTCATTACCTTCAACTTCAATATGTAATGTTTGAGTAGGTGATGGAATTTCACCACTAATGAAACCAAATAGTTCTTGGCTTCGCAAGAATCTGTGAAACTGTGCTTGCCAAAGAAGAAAATTGTCTTCAGCTAGCTTGATCGTGACGAAGTTGGAGATGTTTACATGAATCGGGAAAGGATATTTCTGCGTTTTGGCTGCCATTGATGAGGCTCTGATACCATGTGAAGACTTACGAGCAGGAAGAAAAGAGAAAACAATGAGGAAAGAAACAGAAAGAAAAGAAACAGAGCTTTTGGATTTTACATCTCTCTGAATACAAAGAAGGTTTTCATTATTCAGAAAATCAACAATACATTTCTTCTGTTCTCTTATTTATATTGTACAGAAAAAACCAAGGTAGTTTTACAGCTCATCTAAAGAAGCTAACAAACTAACAGACTAACAGAAGAAAAATACAGTTGGTTGTTCATTCAGTTAAATGCACAAAACAGAGTAACGGTTTTGCAGTGGAAGAGTTGGACACGTGAAGCTGGAGGTTTTCTTGTTGACTTCATCTTTGTTGACTTCATCTCTTGCCTTCTTGGTTGAATCAGCAATATCTTCATTTCTTTTCTCTGTTGAAACAGAGTGACAGTTGTTCTTAACACCCCCCCTTAACGAAGACTCCATCGACGATGAACGAGCGAGCTTCGTAATCTCTTCTTCGCCGCCGCCCCCACCACAGCACAGCACGATCGAGGGATCCCGAGGGAGACGCTTCCCCCCCCCCGGGTGATGGTGGCGCAACCGCAGGGCGGCGGCACGGCGGCGCGGCGGCGGCCATGGACCCCGCCGCTACCGGGATGACATAATCGGGCTAGGCTGGTGGAGGTCCGATCGTCGAGGCCCGGGAAGCGGAGTGCGGCTCTTGGAGTCGGAGATCAAGCGACTAAGCGTCGCGTCCAGGGATATCTTCATGCAGCAGCCCAACCTGCTCGAGCTCGAGGCGCCCATCAAGATTTGCGGTATCGTTCGTAATCTCGAGTTCCCTTGTTGATCGCCGCATGGTTATATACCTATTGAGCCCCGAGCCGCTGGTAGTTTCATGGTTCCCTAATTTTGTTGGCGTTTCGATTGATATGAATGTCGTGTTTGTTCATTGGTTTTGTCGGTGCTTGGATTGTAGATGTTGGAAGTGGTGTATATGAGAGTTTTTACGGAAATGCAAAGACTTTAGGTTAAAAGGATTTTGATCTTTAGACTAGGGCCGTGGAAAGCAAATTTTTTTTTTACAAAGAAAAAATTGTAGAAATCCGACTGTGAAGCAGTTGAAGCCGACAACCTCGGCGAAAACGGCCCTGCCGCCGCCTCCTCCATCGGTCCAGCATTCCGTCGCTCTCTCTTCCCCCAGCTCTAAAAAACTCGGCCGCGCTCGACTAGGGCCTGCACGACTCCATCTATTAGGGTTTGAAATTGAGCACGAGCGTCACGTAACCCTCGGCCAGTGTCGCGTGACCATTAGCAAGCTAGATCCGTGTAAAGAAAAATAAAAGAAATCAAAATAGAGACCTCGGCAAGGTGAGCCAGGCAACATCTGGAGTCGACATCGCCCGACCCTTGGCCGGTGTCCCTGACCTCCTCCGTAAATTCCCCGTGAACGGTTTCAAAGGGTCCTAAGATGTGGCCCCTCAACGGTAAAAATGTAATGTGATAAAACTAGAAAAGGTAACAAGAGAAAAGAAAAGAAAATTCATTAAATTCCTGAAAACTGACTTCCGAAAATGCCGAAAGCTCTCACCTATTTGGTCTTTCAGTTTTGCCAATAACCGGCATCTCCCCCAAAGCGATCCCAAAATAAATTCACCAAACACCTCAACCTTTTTTCAAGAGATCCTAAAGGCCGAAAGTCCACTCAAAAAGCTAAATAAATTCACGGTGCTTTTGAACTTTGGCTACGAGCCACCAACATAAAAAAAAAAATTTGCAATGAAGGCCAGGAAAAGTGGAGATTACAGCTTTTGGACCCAATGGCTTAGAATTGCCCCACGTGGAACCGGCACTAATTATTCATACTAATCTAAGTTGGACCCAAAAACGAAAAAGATTATTTGACTGATGCAACTCCAAACCCAAAGTCAAAACAATCATTAAGCAGGGACCTTAACAAAGTTAATGTAATTAAGAAAGAAAATGATCTTGGTAATCGCCAAGTTAAAACAAAGTTAATTGATGCTTAGGAAGATTGGACAAGATCTTTCTTTCTAGTGTGCGGCGTTAGAATATTTAGCATGCAACCCAAGAACTTATCTAATTTGCCTTTTTCAAATTCTACCGTCCTCATCTTCAAATAAAATAGACGTGACAATTAGAGAATAACCCTCCAATTTCCTTTTTATTTAAATAAATGAATCCTTTATTAATTTATTTTTTCCGATCTTTGATTTCACTTTCCGATTATCTTTTTCTTTTTCTTTTTCTTTTTCTTTTTCTTTTTTTTAATCTCTGAGCCTGCCTTTGCTAGGGACTGCTTTGAATATATGCGACCAGAGGGGTAGGGTCTCTTCTCGAATCTCATCGGCTATGTTGCACTAGTGGTTTGGAGTGAAGTAAGTACAGACATGCTCAAAAAAATTGGATTTGATAATGGCATAGTCAATGTGGTGATAGTCTTGATTCCGGACAGTCCATAATCAACGTGGTGATAGTATCGCTACTTGCCGCGAGGACACTCTTAACTTACTTTTTCTCCAACACCATGGTTGGTCGGGGTGAACGCATTCAAGATTGGTTCACGTTCCACCTGAAATCCGAAACCTACCATTGTCGGGATCGGTTCTCTAATTTTTTGAACCTGTAACTTACCATGTATACCCTAAAACTTAGAATTTACCCTTTCGAACTACCCGGGAACCGGCCAATTTCTTTTTTTCTTCCTTTTTTTTTGTTTCATTTTTAGTCAAGCAAAATGAAAGTGAACGCGCGCTACAACAAAAATCTCTATTTGTTAATAGCAACAAATCATAAAAGATGAACACGTAAAACAAAATGAATAATAAAGAGTTCAAAACGCGTAACATAAAACCTAAACATCTTGCTCACGGAGGTGTCAAAAACCACGATAAAAGTCAAGGAGTTGCTCTCGGAGGAAGGAATTTTATTTTCGTTCGCCCAAGCCTTACGTAATATTGTATATGTCATGCTCTATTTTAGGGTTACCTTGGTTCCTTGTATGATTCTCGGTCCAATTCGGTTCGGTTCAAGGATCAAGAACTAAACCGCATAATATAGTTCCAAAAAATATATAATCGAGAACCTGACCAATTCCTATGAAACTTGAAACCAGACTGGCTCCCATGGCTAGTTCGATTCGATTCTCGGTTATACTCAGGAACCATGCTCCCCCTAATGTTTGGGAAGCAAGCAAAAATGAGGAAAATAAAAATTTGTTGTTTATTAGGTAAAAAATGGGAAAAAATAACTAATAAACAACAAGTTTTCACTCTCCCCATTTGAATCTTTTGTGTTGCTCCAATTGGTACTTTTAGTGTTAATATTGCTTTCTTCTAGTTAAGTACATTTTGAGGTTGCTGAATTTTGTTGTTTGCGCAACTTAATTCTCTAAGCTTTTTCTTTTGTGCAATCTAACTTTTTTCATTAATTTATTCGATCAAGTCATTTATTCATCTACGGTTATTAATGCCGTCAATCGGCTGATGTGATATTGCCGATGCAATCAAGTTGGAACACTAATTTGGTTGTACAATAGGTTTAGAATTGATTGGATAATTTTCTAGATAAAAATGACATGTCTAGATGAGTTCTCTCCATCATAAAATATCCTAGCATATTATTTATTTAATAATATTTTAGTGTATATTTCTCTTCTGCATTGGACTACTCAAACATATTCATATTATTTTTTTGTCGTTTTACCATTTTTCTCGTGGATTTACATTGCATATCTTATGAATTGTTCAATTTAGCAGCACAAATTACAATTTGATTAGCTCGAAGCTAGAGCTTCACAGGGCTCAATGTAATATCACCAGAGACTTTTGAGCCATGCCTGCCTTTCTTTATGCCTTTTTCTTTTATTGAACAAGTCAAAAGAATTGTCAAGTTTAACCCATACAAGGATCAAGATCTTTATATGTGGTCCATAAGAGCTTTTAGATGAACTAATTCGAACTTAGTCACCGCGCGAAGTAACGTTTTCTTAAGCACATGTTACCCGATGCATATGCAAATACAGATGTGCATCAAAACCGATAGAAATGATCAAATAGATTTCAAGGTGAAGGTTAAAAATTAAAAGTACGTTTCGAGTTTCAAAACTAAAAAAAAATGTATAATCATCCCCCCCTATACTCACCCCGTACCTTGTATTCCGTGTTGTTGTTCATACGCGAAGGAGTGTACCCTATTAAAAATATAAGTACCGATATGTGGGAAAAGTGCCAAAAAAGTCCTAAACCTTTTGCATTGGTACCAATTTAGTCTTAAACCTTTTTTTAGTGCCAATTCAGTCTTAAACATTTTGCATTGGTGCCAATTCAATCCTAAACCTTTTGTCTTTGTGCCAATTCCGCTTCCTTGAGCCAATTTTGGTCGGATTTTTTGCTGACGTGGACGCTTAGGCCAGCGGCCGATCACAAATGGCTGACGTGGACAACTTTAATAATATTTTAATATTTTTTTCTTTTATTTTTTTCCCCTCTCCTCCTCCAGCTGATCGCCGGACCTGCGACCGGCCAGAGGGCGGCGCCGGTGAGGCTCGACCTCGCCAGATCCGGCGAGGTCGAGCCTCGCCCAGCCGCCGGCAACCGGCTGGAGGAGGGGAGGGAAAAAAAAAAGAAAAAAAATTCAAAAAAATATTAAAATATTATTAAAGTTGTCCGCGTTAGCGTTGCAATGACCGGTACGTCCCGGCGTCCATGTCAAGAAATCCGGCCAAAATTGCCAGGGCATTGACCGAAGTTAGCACAAAACAAAAGGTTTAGGACTGAATTGACATAAATGCAAAAGGTTTAGGACTGAATTGACACCAAAAAAAGGTTTATGACTAAATTGGCACCAATGCAAAAGATTTATGACTGAATTAGCACTAAAAAAAGGTTTAGGACTAAATTGGCACAAATGCAAAAAGTGTAGAATTTTTTTTGACACTTTTCCCGAAAATTGATAGAATCGATGGATGGAATTGGGCCGTTTAGCGACACATGTTAAAGTCATGGATCTTGCAGTTTTACACCAAAGAAAAATCTTGGATATGATTCTTCCTTCTTCTTCCTTTTTCCCCCTCAAAGGGTTTTCTTTATCTTTCTTTTCTTGGTGGTGTCCCACGAAGGGTTGAGATGCTACGAATTGTGCAACTAGTGATGCCTCCTAAGAAGTCACTTTCAAAGGCCATCGGATCGAATCGTAGACCATAAATGGTCGATCATTTTCGCAACTCCCTCTCACCCACGAAAGGAAATTTGACAAGAAAAAATAAAACCCGAACTTTGAAAAAAAAAAGAAGCACAATAAGTATCCCAACCGTCGATCGCGCCATAGCATTTCGAGGTCAGATCTGCCAGCTATAAAATAAAAGAAGCACCACGCGTTCCTCACGGCGCTGAGCATCGTTACAAGTGCTTGCGGCGCCCACACGTGCTTGCGGCGCCCACAGGTGTTCGCTTTTCCCGTCCATTCGGCATGATCGAGAGGAGGCATGCGAAAAACCATGTCCGTCCCTCTTCTGTCCGCCTCTGTTGCTGTATAAATCTGTTCAGATCTGAGCAAGAGAGAGAGACGAAGGAGACGGAGGAGATGGAGGAGGAGAAGAAGAGGCAGGAGAAAGAGGCGAGGGAAGGCGACGAAGAGAAGTGGGTGCACGACTCGTCCGTGGATCACAGAGGAAGACTCCCTCGCCGAGCTTCAACCGGTGTCTGGAAAGCCGCTCTCTTCATCATCAGTATGCTTCCACCACCCAACACCACCACCTCCTTCTTTCTTCTTCCTTCTCCTAGTATTGATCCAAGTGATAAGTTAATCAGATGCTTGCAAACGATTCACTTCGCTACTTCTTGTTCTGTACACGTAGATGGTCAAATTACATCTGGTAAGCTATGGCGGCTGTTAGGATTTGATTTTTATTTGATGCGGAGCACACCCGGGACCGTGCGAAGCATACAAACACCGACACGAAAAATCATATATAATTTTCTTTATGTAATTTTTGAAAACCCGAAACGTTATTTTTTTTTTGGTCCATTTCCATTTTTTTTAGAGGGAAAAGTGTACTTTGAAGTAAATCCCCAAATTAAAAATCTGTCCGTCCATTTCGAGATTATATACATATATGCTCACGTTAATAAAGTACAACATGCGAGACTATATCACAAAAAAAAAAAAACAAGGAAATAAATCGGATATTAAATTTACGAGGTTCGATCGAAAGAACCCACTCTACCGAGAGAACAACCCAACATCTGAAATGGAAATCACAACCACACTCTAGTCACTCGGACACTTTCGACGTTGCCCCATTACACAATAATTCACACGGTGTTTTGCCCTCACGATTTTTTGTGACACAATCACTTATCCTCAGCGAGAGAATTCACAGATCTTATCACCAGATGTATTGGATCTCTGGAAAAAGGCCGAGCCGCAATCGAACTTTGAAAGAACGGAGACACCCCACCTATTCTTTCCACCCGAGTCAAACGATGCTCCAAATCCGACAGAGTTTCCCTCGTTTTGCTTTTACCATTGTCGGAGTAGGAATCAAAGTCCAATCCGGACTTTTTCATGTAGTGTCTCTACAATATGGACCGAGTTTCGGCATACTTCGATCCGGTCGGAATTTGCACCGGCTCAAACTCGAGACATGACACGTAGTAATTATACTCGTTTAATGGACGGTGCGATAGTTACTCGAAACTTGAGAATATATATATTGGAGGCTCTATCAGTCAACACAGGAGCTTCGCAGGAAGAGTACCATGGGTGATTGGACTACTTAGTTAATAGAGTGGAATCGTATAAACTGATTAAGCTGGATCAGGTATTAACATATGTTCCAAACTTGCATGTTCTTAGCTTCATCTAGGATACCCGAAGTCGTGTCGCGTGTCCGATTCTGTAATAATACTTCGCCGTCTCCCGCGCGACGTCGACGACATGGTCATAGTAGTCGAGATCTAAAGCCACCGCGGTGATATCCGGCGTTCTTTTCCCTTTTTCTTTCTCGTTCAGGGTAGAGTTAGAGAATGTAATCGACGCGAGCGATATAGCACACCGAAGCTAACATGTGTATATAAGCACGGACGGAGCCAAGGCAAACAAATTGATTAACAATCAGCACTTTTAAATCTGTTTTAAGCTACAAATACAGAGTAAAAAGAGGTCATTTCCTGCTTCATATGAATTTCCTATATCTGTTTCATCAATGGAAAAGTTCAATGACAAAGCTGTCGATTTTCAATTCGGATTGCAGCAATTGAGTTCAGTG
The DNA here is from genome assembly GCF_021117445.2 of Syzygium oleosum. Taxonomy (NCBI): domain Eukaryota; kingdom Viridiplantae; phylum Streptophyta; class Magnoliopsida; order Myrtales; family Myrtaceae; genus Syzygium; species Syzygium oleosum. The sequence goes on from NW_026607504.1 coordinate 7,214,699, forward strand.
AGAGGCTGTGCTATTTCGGAATAGCAACAAATTTGATCACATACCTCACCAGAGTGATCCATCAGGACCTGAAGACAGCTGCCAAGAGCGTCAACTACTGGGCCGGCGTCACCACGCTGGTGCCCTTGATCGGTGGCTTCCTAGCCGACGCCTACACCGGCCGGTTCCCCATCATCCTAGCCTCGTCCCTCGTCTATCTTGTGGTAATGAATCGACTACCTCTAACTAATCAGTCGACTAAATTTGCAACAGCATTTTCAGGAAAAAAAACGTTTCCTGGCACTCGCTGAACGAAACTTCATTCCGAATTTTTCAAGGACGTCTCACGGGTCACTTGTCGACCGAGCTTCCAATGCTAAATTTGGGGCAAAATGCGCAGGGTCTGAGCCTTCTCACAATGTCTCAGTTGATCCCTAGCTTGAGGCCATGTGACAGTAGCAGCCCTTGTAACCGAACCCGAAAAGTCCACGAGGTCGTGCTCTTTGTGGCCCTGTACTTGATATCCATAGGCACCGGGGGCCACAAGCCGTGCCTAGAGAGCTTCGGGGCTGACCAATTCGACGACAACCACGCCGAAGAGCGGAAGAAGAAGATGTCCTACTTCAACTGGTGGAACTTTGCGCTCTGTGGTGGCCTCGTGCTGGGAGTGACGATCATAGTCTATGTCCAGGACTATGTGAGTTGGGGCGTTGCCGATCTCGTCCTTGCCTTCACGATGGCGGTCACGATCGGGACTTTCTACACCGGGAGGTCCTATTATCGGTACCTAGCTCCCGAAGGAAGCCCTCTCACGCCATTACTGCAGGTTTTGGTGGCGGCAATCCGGAAGCGAAACCTGCCTCACCCTTCGAGTCCCGACTCGCTCTTCGAAGCCTCCGCATCAGAGAGTTCTCACAAGCGACTCCTTCACCACACGAATCGACTGAGGTATGCAACAGAAACTGAGTCAATCTGATATCGATATAAGCCTCTCGCAGTACCGATTTCGCGCTTCTCTTGGTCATTCCTAGTCCTGCCACTCTCGTCTCACACCTCTTGAACTTTGATTGAAATTGAACCAATTTAGCTAACTCATACTTCACTGGTTTTAAATTTGAGTCATGTATGAACAGATTTTTCGACAAAGCCGCGATTCTCGAGGGAGGCGAGGAGCTCTCCAATGGAGAGAAATATGATCCATGGAGACTTGCAACGGCGACCCAAGTGGAAGAGATGAAGCTGGTGCTGAACATGATCCCCATTTGGCTGACCTCATTGCCCTTCGGGGTATGCGTCGCGCAGGCCCCGACTTTCTTCGTCAAGCAAGGCGTGGCGATGGACCGGAGGATTGGCGGAGGGGACCGGAGGATTGGCGGAGGGGGCCGCAGCTTCGAGATCCCCGCGGCCACCACGTACGCCCTCGGCGCCGTCGGGATGATAATCTCGGTGACCATCTACGAGAAACTGCTTGTCCCATTCCTGAGGAAATCCACGGGCAACGAGAGAGGCATAAACATACTCCAGCGGATCGGATTTGGTATGATCTTCTCAGTCGCGGCCATGTCGGTCGCGGCGTTCGTCGAGGCGAAGCGGCTAAGGATGTGGAAACACGACATCCTCACACAAGGAAGGGCGATGACCAAACCATCCATGAGCGTGTTCTGGCTAGCCCCGCAGTTCCTCATCCTCGGCCTCGGGGACGGGTTCGCGCTCGTCGGCCTGCAAGAGTACTTCTACGACCAAGTCCCCGACTCGATGAGGAGCCTTGGGATCGCGTTATACCTGAGCGTGCTCGGGGGCGGGAGCTTCCTGAGCAGCTTCCTCATAACCATCGTCGACCACGTCACGAGGCGGGCCGACGGCGGCGGCGAGGGCTGGGTCGGGAAGGACTTGAACTCGAGCCGCCTCGACCGGTTCTACTGGCTGCTCGCGGCGATAAACCTGGTGACCCTCTGCGTTTACGTGGCCATTGCAAGGAGGTACACCTACAAGAATGTGCAGAGGAGGGTGGTGGTCGTGAGCGATTGCAGAGAAAATGGTGAAGAAGATCATGAGGCAAGGGCTTGATGATTCCCCCTAGTGCAAATTTGAAGTTTGGTCATGCAAGAATGTGCAAGCTTTTTGCAATATTGCTAGATGATTTCATATGATTAATCACCATCTTGACTAGCAACATTGCACCTGCCGGTTCTCATGGCATTAGCGTCCGTCACGAATTTTTTTCGACTCGTTGCATTTTATCGTGGATGATATGTCTTCGATCGGACTCGAATGATTTAGAAGGTATTATTTGTGATTTTGAGATAATGCAGCGTAAGGAAAGAAAGATAGATTTTCGGTTCGCGCGGACGAAACGAGAGTTGAAGACAAAGAAATGAGAGAAATTATAATGGGTTGGCCTTGAAAAGATTTACCTAGGATGAGATAGTGATACACATATGAACACTATTTACAAAATTCAAACATAAGAAATGTTTGGGAATTAGATTTCACAAAATTAGTTGTTAGAATCATGATAAATTCCTGACCAAGTTGAATATGTTCAAACAAGAATAATGAGTAACATCATCTAAATTGTGTAAAAGGTTTATGTGATTTATTACATTAATAAAAATAGAATTATCGAAGGAAAAGTTACACAAGACAAAAGTCATTTGAAACGTGGCAACAAAATATAACAGACAACCTTACTATAAGAATTTACTACATGAGATGCTCAATAATATTATTTATCTCGTAAAAAATAAATAATTTAAAATAAATACATGTTTTTAAAACGATCGCTTATATTATTTACGGAAAAATACTTTCATCGTTCACGACAATATTTAGTTTTAAATTATTATCGATAATGAAAATATTTTTTATTAACTAATTATTTCGGGCGATACAGACGATCATTTTAAAAAAATATATATTTTCTAAATCGTTCATTTATCGCGAATCAAGACGAAGTCTTAATAATATACTTAGATTATCGAAACTCCTACTTAAAATTGACTCGCTCCTCCCGCATGTTCGTATCAATATTACGCAAGCAAAAAACACCTTTCTTCTTCTTCGATGGCCGGATTTTAAACAGGATTTTCTATAAAAAAAAAGTTCGATAAAGAGGAATTTCCGAAACTGCCCCTCGAAGCGAAGCGCAACAAACGCTCCACGACCGTTTCTGCAATTCCTCAAAAACTTTTTTTTTTCCCTTTAATTTTTTTTCTTTTATGTGGTGTCTGTCCTTTTCTTCGGCCATGGGGACTGCGAGAATTCTTTACGGTTCTTGCATTTCGCTTTCTCGCACTTTTTCTCGGGAAAAACTTTTCTTTTCTCGCCCTAGAAAATCCGACCCCTCGACCCACAAAGTCCGAACCCCCCCCCCCCCCCCCGCCTAACGAAGACTCCATCGACGATGAACGAGCGAGCGTCGTAATCTCTTCTTCGCCGCCGCCCCCACCACAGCACAGCACGATCGAGGGATCCCGAGGGAGACGCTCCCCACCCCCGGGCGATGGTGGCGCAACCGCAGGGCGGCGGCACGGCGGCGCGGCGGCGGCCATGGACCCCGCCGCGCTGGATGACATAATCGGGCGGCTGGTGGAGGTCCGATCGTCGAGGCCCGGGAAGCAGGTGCAGCTCTTGGAGTCGGAGATCAAGCAGCTCTGCGTCGCGTCCAGGGATATCTTCATGCAGCAGCCCAACCTGCTCGAGCTCGAGGCGCCCATCAAGATTTGCGGTATCGTTCGTAATCTCGAGTGCCTTTGTTGATCGCCGCGTGGTTATATACCTATTGAGCCCCGAGCCGCTGGTAGTTTCATGGTTTCCTAATTTTGTTGGCGTTTCGATTGATATGAATATCGTGTTTGTTCATTGGTTTTGTCAGTGCTTGGATTGTAGATGTTGGAAGTGGTGTATATGAGAGTTTTGCAGGCTCAGGCTGCTCCTGTTGGAAAAGCCCCGCGAATTTTGCCTGTCATATTATATCACATCGGGAAACAAAAAATCTTGGTTTATGCTCAGTCTTGTGAAGCATCTGATAATGTCACTGGATTCTATTGCGGTGTAAGTGCGATGGTTACGTACAAGGAACTAAGACTGAACGGCCGGTCGTGTGCGTCTCCCTCCTTGGAAATGTAGGCTTTATCAGGTGTTTATGGTAATATTCTTGGAACCTGAGTTTGCAGGGGGGGAAGTTGAAGGTTTAGGAAGCAAAATGTTCTGTAAAGGGCTGGAATTTGAATAAGTGGGATGAGAACTGAGGGAAGAGGACTCGATTTGTATAATGTCGTGCAGGCTCTAAGAGTTTATTGCTATTCGGAATTGTTTAGGGGGCTAGATTATATGTGTTCTTCAGCGTCGGCTTGAGCAAGTGCTGCATTGAGATCTAATAGGTCAACGTAGTGATGTTCAGGGGTTAACCCTTTATTGAAAGATCATACCTTTAATCAGATCTCTAGAGTTTAATGTTGATCATCGTGAATGTTACCACAAATTTGATTTAAGCAAAAACGAAAAGGTAAAAGTCTCCCCAAACACACACTTAGTTCCAGCACGACGATATTCATAGCTATTAAGTTTTATTTATATTTTATTTTTTCATGTGGAATAGTGATTTGTTTATGGCGTCCCTAACAATTGTAAAACATCTTTTGAATTAAAAAATCTCCACGGGAATAAGACTAGACCTTTGCTCATGTCCAATGAAAAGTGGCTACTTATTAGTGACATGAGTTTGCTGACTGGCTATTTCTGTTTCTTCATTGGAGGGAATGCTGTATGGGTGCAGCAGGGGTCTGGGGGAGCATAGTGGCAGATTGTCACATACATTTGGACTTACCTTCTGATGCTTGGATGTTATCATGGTATTTTTTATGTTAATATTTCTTTTGGGCTTTAGGTGACATTCATGGACAGTACAGTGACTTACTGAGGCTTTTCGAGTACGGCGGTTTTCCTCCTATTGCCAATTACTTATTTCTTGGAGACTATGTGGATCGTGGCAAGCAGAATTTGGAGACGATATGCCTTCTGCTTGCCTATAAGATCAAGTATCCAGAGAACTTCTTTCTTCTTAGAGGAAATCATGAATGCGCTTCTATTAATAGGATTTATGGATTTTATGATGAATGCAAGCGGCGTTTTAATGTGAGACTTTGGAAAGCTTTTACGGACTGTTTCAATTGCCTCCCAGTCGCGGCTCTTATTGATGACAAAATACTATGCATGCATGGTGGTCTTTCTCCTGATCTGATAAATTTGGATCAAATAAGAAATCTACCGCGCCCGACTGCTATTCCTGACACGGGCCTGCTGTGTGATCTGCTTTGGTCTGATCCTGGCGGTAGGGATATGAAAGGATGGGGTATGAATGACAGAGGAGTCTCATACACCTTTGGTGCAGATAAAGTATCGGAATTTTTAACAAAGCATGATTTGGACCTTGTTTGCCGTGCTCATCAGGTATGGCCTTTCGTGTTCTCTTTGTTGCTATTTCTTTATATTTTTTGAATCATTCTAATGTATTTTATCCTGAAAAAATGGTTATTGGACCTAGGTTGTTGAAGACGGATATGAATTTTTCGCAGATAGGCAACTAGTGACTATATTTTCAGCTCCGAACTACTGTGGTGAATTTGATAATGCCGGTGCAATGATGAGTGTTGACGAGAATTTGATGTGCTCCTTCCAAATCCTCAAGCCAGCAGAGAAGAAAGCCAAGTCATTGATGCCGACAAAGATGTGATGGTTGCTGCTGTAATTCTTCAATGAGGTCTGATCAACGCAGCTCTGTGTCTTCTACATATTTTATGATGTCATAGTGGTACTTTCGCTTCAGATTAAGTGGAAACTTGCACCAATATCTTCACATCAGAACAGTTGCTAGTTGTGATGATTGTTTTCTTGCTTTATTCCGTAACTGCATTCATGCCCAGTTTGTTAGTTGCACTGGTTTGTAGTAATTAGTCGACTCCAGCTCATTCTCTTTTGCCTGATTTCTTAGATTTACCCAAGGGGTTGATGCAAACGGAATATACATGCACTAGTGCTATTCCTATTTTCAACTTTATAATACCAAAAATATCTTGAGAATACTCCATTGGTTAGTGTGGCTAGATTGGAGATTTCTTCATGACTTTTGTGGATTCTGGTGGTAATAATCACATCTGAGATCTGGATGTTATCTTAATTTGAAGTAGTTGATGGGAAGCCTAGCGTACAAATTTCCTGCCATCGTCTAGCGACTCACTTTCTTTCTTTTCCCATGATGAATAATTTCGGGAAGTAGATAGAAGTGAAACCAAGTTTAGCAGATGCTGTAATTGATGACTGATTCTGATGCAGAGATTCTTCCCTGTGGCTCAGGAAGCAGCAAAAATGTGAAGATTGCTATTATATGGCTTTTTAACATCTGCATTTGATGTAAATGCCAGTCTGCTGTTTGGAAGACCGACGCCGTTGTGAAGACAACTTGTCGGGCTCAAATAAATGCCATTCTGCGGTAATTTATCTGCTGTGCTTGTTTATGTAACTGTCCTGGTAATGATGTCTATATCGATTGAACTGTTTGTTAGGGAGGATAAGAAACGGGGTGGCATTTTGGCACCTACAGATGCATTAAAATGTGCTCTCTTGCCATTAATATTCACAGTTTTTTTTTTACATGCACCAATTATATTCTTGTATGACCGTCCCAACGGCTAGTGTGCGATTCTCCTTATTGCCTAATGTGGTGGATATCTCTACTGGTTTGTGAGTTCAGTAAAGCCTCTTGGCGACATGGGTCGCTGTGCGTTGTTGCAAAGCCTGTACATCTGTCACTGCGCCTCTGTCTGCGAGGTGGTTGCTGCACAATTTATAAGCCCATGCTTGAGCTGATGAGTCGAGCCAAGCTGGGTATTGGCGTTTTGAGATTTGAAAGCTTTGTCATTGCAGGCATGGCACAAGAGGACCGGTGAATGGCCGGCTAGTCCAATGATCTGTTATAATGGGAATGACTCTTTCTACTATACTAAGCTGCTCGCATTAGAAAGAGCGATACCGGCACTTGATCTCACAAACCTGTCCACATTATTTTCTCTGAAAATGCTGTGCCGACGGCGACAAACATGGTCTCTCTTAGCAAGACTTGAACAACATGAATTTTTTAACGGTAGTTGAGAACGAGAGATTTATCCTTATACGCGTGTCGATATAGCGTTTGGTGGCAATCAACACGAGCCGGCCAGACATTATAATTATGTGCCTTCCATCGCCATTATATGTCAAAGATTAGGGAAGTAGTTAGAGCGCTTGTGGGGTCGATGTTAATGGGGGTTCAATCATGGCCCAGACAAGAAGATTGCAACTGGCCCTTCCAGGTTCGACCGACTCTCTGAGAGATGATGCAGCAAGACCCCAAAAAGGGATAGGAAGGAGAGAGATAAGTCACTACTGTTCTGTGGATCAATGATCACCTATCATGAGTTTTCAACTTAATCCATCACGGGCTAAAGGCCACTTCTTTTATGTACCATGATCATCTTGAGTTTGTACTATAAAGCGAGTCCCGCTGGTAATTTTCTGACGCTGGGGTTCAGCTGGGTACTGGGAAGCAGCTAGAATCTGAAGTGACCCTCGAGTTTAGATAGAATTTAGCCAAGTGGGCTATACTTATTTTGAAGGACAAATTCGTGGGGAACTTGCTTTTTGGCCAAGGTTGAACGAGAGATTGTTATTTAAGCTACGCAAAGAAAGAAAGTCGAGTTTAGAAGATTGGACCCGAGGAACTTTACGTATGTTCTCGGGTTCTTTAGCAAAAGAGTAATTTTTTTTTTCATAATATTTCAATTTGATAGTTTGTATCCGCAAGTCGGGAAAATTAAGTGTTATTATTATCCAATTGATAATCTCAAAAAGGGAATCACATGGATTTGCCCCTATACTTGTAGTTACTGAGAAGTAGATACAAAATAGTATATTAACGAGTTAGCAAATATTGAGGTAATTTTTAAGATGTGAAGCTCCAAAATTGTTATGATTGTTTCAATCCTCTAATGGACTTTCCTAGTTTACAAAAGGCTAGATGTTGCATGCCTAGACTGAACATTCTCTTTTAAAATGATAAATTTTTAAGATGTGAAGCTCCAAAATTCTTATGTAGAATCGAATTAATAGAGGAATTATGACTTGATTCGTAAATGTGACTCACTCCCCATATGGCACTACCCGTGATGCTCGTTCCGAGGGCTCGACTCGAGATCATTATAAATGGTACTAGAGCATTGTAGTAAAAAGAAGGTTTCATTTCAGGGCGTGTCCATTTTGCTTAATATGAATTTTGCAATGGATGTCACTTTAACTTTTTTTTCTTAATTCAAAACTTTCACAATATACAACTATTAAAGGGTAAATTCACCCGCGAGTATTTCACAACTTCCTGAAATTTAAATAATATTTTAAATTTCTGCGAAAAAGAAAAGGGGTCGCTTCTCACATTTCGAAAAGCTTAACCAATCAGGCCGTCAAATATCGTATCTTAAAGTAGCAATAACAAGAAAGGAAGAGTATTGAAAATTCCAAATCAGAACGTACTTTTACTAGTTACTTACATTTCCATCATGATTTCAATAGGATCCATAAAAAGAAAACGCGCCAAATTTATGTTCAATCTTATTTTTCTAATTATTTATTCTAGAGATAGTTTTGAAAGAAGAAGGTAAAGAGAAAAAAAAATGTGGCAAAATCACTTTTTTTTACATTTTAAAACATATACAAACATATATATATATATATATATATATATATGTATGCCACTGGGAAAAAGCATGGGCTCGCGAAGGCGCCCAATCACCCACCCTCTCCATCCATTTTTTAAATTTCTTGGCCGATTTCTCTCTCTCTCTCTCTCTCGCTCCGCATTTCAGTCCATACTTGTTCATGCTTCGAAGGTAGGGTTTTGCTCTCCCTCCCGAAAAATCCCGAAAAATCCTCCTCAAAATCGACTGCAAATCCCTCCGCATTGGCCGCCGATCTGCGGAGGGGCTTGGGGGCGATGATGAAGAGCCTGGTGGATCCGTCGGCGGCGTTCCTGGCCGCCAGCGGAGGCGACACCGTGAAGCTGTTCGACGTGTCCGTGGAGGCCGGCGATCCGTGCGCGTCGAGCTACGCGCCGTCGCCGGGGAGCCCCGTCCACTCCGTCAAGTGGAATCACACTAGTGAGTGACGGTCTCTCGTGCTGTGTGCGTGCGCGTTGTCTTTTGGGGAATTTCGGGTTTAGCTTCGAGTGTTCGTTTCTTGGTTCCGCATTTTACGCTCCGTCGGGGGCGGGATTTAGATTGCTTTACGGAGCCAAAGTGAGGATGGAGTGATCGCTTGGTCTTCGCGAAAGTGATGGGCTTGTGGTGATCCTAAATGAGGAGTTTGGATACTGGCCAATCACTATGACTCGGTGTGGGAGTGACTGGCTGTGTGTGAATTTCATGTAGGGTTGTCTCTAGTGGCGTGTATAAAGAAGATTGACAAGAATTCATATTGTGCCCGGTTAACACTTTCGGTTTTTTTTTTTTTTTTGGTTATTTTCAGATTTAGTTGTTGCTAGTGCTGGGGAAGACGGGAAGATCTCGCTTTGGAGGAAAAATGGTCAAAGCATGGGGACATTATCAGTGTCTGGGACAGATGGTGGAGACAACACTGAGGTACCCAGATTTACTCTTTAGTTCTTTCCCCATTGTTACACAAGCTAAAAAAGGGGCTCACGGGCAGTTGTTCTCTATTCCTATATGAGTGGTTACTATTTCCTGTTGTTTGTTCTTGTGCCTTGCAGTAGGTTTGGGATGTCAAGAGCAGCAAAGCTCATCTTCTTTGAATTTGTGTGTGTCCAAAAACACGTTCCTTATACAGCCACTATCTCTGGAAACTTGCTCCTCCATATTTAGCACACTAAAGAAAGAAAAATAAAACACTGTTTCTATCCCATCTGTCTTGCTTTTCGGTAGGGCTCAGAACATAGTGATTAGCAGAAAGGGGGGTGGAGACTGGTTAGCGTAACTCTAACGATCCGTTTTTTAGACTTTAGAAATTGTTACCTACGATCTTGAAGCAGATTTAATGACTTAACTTGTCCAATGTACATGAATACAATTGCAAGAACCTGCATTTCAATCTGATTTGCAATTATTGATGATTTGCCATTCCTTCTGATCTTTCATGTACAACTTTTTTTTGCGATGGGGCTACTGTTTTCTTGCTCTTTAACACAATTCTGACTCATTGCATAAGAAACTAACATGTTGCCTGAGGATCACAAGCAAAAAGAACTCAAGTTTACATGTTTGTCATGCTATCATGGCCATGGCAGTGACTTACTGTAATTTTCTCGGCTTTCAGGAATCTATCATGGCTATTAGCTTTAGCAACAAGGGATCCAGATACATATGCTCCGGGGGAAGTGATAAAGTCGTAAGAATATGGGATTTGCAGAGGAAGCGTTGCATTAAAGGGTTAAAGGGTCATACCAATACAATAACAGGTGCCATGTACAACTGTAAGGATGAGCACTTGGCTTCTATCAGTATCAGTGGAGACCTCATTCTTCACAACCTTGCATCTGGTGCAAGGGCAGCTGAACTCAAGGACCCCAATGCACAGGTCATTTATTGTTTCCATCTGAAACTGCAGCGTGGTGCTTGCTGGCTCTGCTTTGTAAGCTAATTTTATTTTGCTGGATGATTCAAGACCAGGTACTTAGGGTACTTGACTACTCAAGGATCAGTCGACACCTTTTGGTAACTGCTGGCGATGATGGGACAGTTAATCTGTGGGACACTACTGGTCGTAGCCCCAAGGTTTACTTTTATGTTTAACATATGCTTGCTATCATTGTGATCTTTTGTAACTTTATTTCAAGATCCCTGTGAACGTGGATATGGTTGTTATTTACCTGCGCCATTTCATACTGTTGCTTCTGTTCAAAGCTATGCTTGTATATTATTCTGGAGAATTGAAAATGTTGACATTTTCTGTAGTCATTTTCAATAGCTCTTCCAGAGAATTACTTGTACAAATTAGATTGCCATTTTGATTGGCAATTTAACTTCAGATATGAGATTATGGCTCCATTTCTATCGAGTGATGCTCAGTTGACCAACTGAGTTTTTTATCCACTGTCTTTTGGAAGGAGATCTTATTTGAATTTGAATGAGCATCATTGTCAGACTGCATCTTCTTTCACCTGTTAACCAGTAATAGTTTCTCTGCGGTTTTCCCTCGCCCCCACCCACACCACATAAACACCACATAGCTAGTCTGTTTCTCATTTTTAGTAAATATCCGAGGCAATGTTTTGATGGTTCCTTTGTTTTCTCTTAAGATTGCTTGGTTGAAGCAGCATTCTGCACCAACGGCTGGTGTTAGCTTTTCTCCATCCAGTGATAAGGTTTGTCCTTACACTCACTAGCAGAGACCTGCTTTTTAGTTCTTATTCTTGAAAAGAGAATATCAGATAGCTATGAGCATAGCGGATGTGAAAGATTGTCATCTTTTTTCTGGTAAGGTCTGCCCGTTATTATCGGTGATCCAAACACTATCGATGATTCTAATATCCAGAATTCCTGTGGCAGATGATCGCTAGTGTTGGTTACGATAAAAAACTGTATACCTATGACTCTGGATCTAGAAGGTTCTCTTCTTGCACTTCTTATGAAGCACCTTTCTCTTCATTGGCTTTTAGAGATGATGGATGGATATTGGCTGCTGGAACCAGCAATGGTCGCATAGTTTTTTATGATGTCCGGGCAAAGCCTCAACCTTTCACTGTTCTTCGTGCTTATAGCAGTTCAGAGGTGATCGATATTTTCTGTAATTACCTTTAGGCATGAAACTTCCAAACTTGGATACTTGTCTGTTTGTAGTTGGTTCTTTGTAAATCTTTTTTTGTGTTGTGAATGGTCTCCTTAATATGCACATAGAACTACCTAAGCAAGTCTTTGTTTTCTTGTATTTCATTGAACTGTTTTTCCTGTTCTCCAATACTCCCATCAAGTCCCCTTAACACTGATTTTTTGTCGCAATAATTGCTTGTAACTATTCATGGGTCCTTCCATGTCTTTTACAAGAGTAGAGCATAGTCTTTTTTCCCCTTTTTTCTTAACTTTGGATTGTTGACCTGATAAGGAATGAAATTGAGTTGGATATGTTAGTGGGCATGGGCTAGCACGGGGTCCAGAAAACAATTACTGAGCCTGTTTTTTTATGTGAGATTGACGTGCATAAAGGATGGCCACTCTGTGTGTCTCCATGAATAGAGAAGCATGTTGGTATGCAAATGTAACCAATATGATGAGGCATTTGTTGCATAAATCTCCTTTCACACAATGTTTATTGGATGGTAGTGGGTTATATGACAATACAGGAAGGCATTTGTATGAGGGAATACATGAAATAAAATGAGTTACAAGATAATGCTATAAAAGATTGAAATTGAGTTTATTGCTGATTTTTCTGCTTTGTCTGCTGGTGTCTCCATCTATTATATTCATTCTTGATTCCTGAATTGAAGGCAATCAATGCTGGTTTTGGATCTGGCATCATGTTACAAAATCCAAGTATTTCTTCTTTTAGATATATTTGGTTGAACTTTCTCTTTCCGATTCAAGACCTCTCTTGAACATTAGCATGCCAGATGCAGCCAATGTATTTCAGTTCGTTTTATTGTATGAACAACTGAGGGAATTACCCTGGTTTTGGTATAGTGATATATACTTCTTTGTCAATTGGATAATGGTATCTCTCTTCCCGCTCCACAGAATGGAACAGCAGTAATGGTGCCTGCTGCTTCTTGTGGAACTAAATTTTGTAATGAATGATGGAAAAAGCATATCTGCTGCAGGCTTTTTTTGTGCTTTATTAAAATGGCTGTGAACTTAGAATTTCGCTATCATTATTTAATTGGTGAGGAAACTTTTCAGTAACTCTGATTAGAAAATAGGCCTTGATATCCTAGTCTTACTATATACTGAGTTTTTGTGGTATTAATCAGGCTGTTACGAGTTTATGCTGGCAAAGAGCCAAACCAGTTATTGTGAACGAGAGTAACTGTTCGGCTGAGACTGCTCTTCTTGGAGGTGCTGATGAAGAATCAATACTTATGCCGGATCCGCTTCCCTCCGCAGCATCATCGAACCTTACAATGTCTACGTCGGTATCTGGCTCACGTAATCCTGGCCGATCAAGTCTTTCTCTAGATGCAACTTCGCTGACAACAAGTAGCAGTGGATTAACCATGAGCACGCAAAATTTGGTTTCATCTGAGGAAACACCCAACAGAAGCCATCTATGGCCTGGTGGCACATTGGCTAGGTTGCATGCTCCGCGTTCTACATTTAACCTGAGGGATGACATGGAGGTTTTCTCTCCCCTTGTCGACGTCCAGCCAATTACGCCCTCACTTGATAAACTATGGAACGACGATGATGGTAGGAAGAAAGATCTTTCTGCTCTTGATAAGAGACCTTCTTCGCTGTTGTTTCCTTCATCCAATCGACGGTATCCCTTTACTGAGGATGGAAGTAACATTCATCCTATATTTGATTGGAAATCTGGCTCCAATTCAGGACAGGTTTGATACTTTCACTTGTCCCATGAAAATGCTATAGCCTTTCATTTGTGATACCTATTGTGAATGTGACTGTGCTCATACAGACAGTATGGCAATTTTTGTTTGCTTCCTTAATTGAGAGCCAGATTTACGTTTTGGCTCTTTTGAGGCAAAGGTAGAAGATGGACCAGGCCTATTTGTCTTCATACAAACAGTCTAGGAGTTTGATATGATTTTGATTTCAAAGTCATTTTAATATTTTGGTTCGCATTTCCTGGATTTCCCAGTTTTTCTTTCAATGAAGAGTAGAAGGCATCCTATTTTGTTAGATTATAACTCTATGTGGGATTTTGTCGGAAGACATTCTGTTTCGCTAGAGTAACTCTGGTGGATTGTTACCGTCTTACCGTAAATCAGGCCACTCACACATCTTATAGGAGTTATTTGTGAAAACCATGTACGGTTTCTTTTCTTTGTGCAGGATGAAAATCGAATTTTAACACAGCTTGGATCTACTCCACCTCCATCATCCAAGAGTGAAGATTCTTCTATCACTCCTCCAGAAGCTTGGGGTGGGGAAAAGGTATTGGACAAATATGCTCATCTTCGTCAACCTCTCACTTTGCCCTCTCGTCTTGGAACGTTAGCTGGAAGTCAAACATCAGGATCAATGTTTTCGTTCCAAGATTTTCCCTCATCAGTGAGCCCGACAAGTATCAGCTCTTTAACAAGTTCAAACTTCGATTACCCAAATCTGCGGAGTAAAGATACTTCCAACATTCAAGAGACTCCACTTGGATATTCAGAACTCCCTCCCTCTAGTTCATTGTCCTTGTCTTTTGGGCCGAAAGGCGTGATGGGACAAACTACAGTGGAATCTTCTGGAACAGCATCTCTGACCCTGCCACGGCGATTTTCCACTTATGCTGAGAGAATAAGCACTACTTCTTCCTTCAGTGACGGACCATCCAATTCAGTAGGTTCACCAAAAACCAAGAAAACAGGAATTGAAACCAAGGAAGAGCTTCTTAGCAGTTTGTTATCTAGGTCAGAAACATCAGCCGCCTTGGAACCAGGGACTCTTCCAACAATCAATGTAAGCTTTTCAAAACTGTTTGAGGAATGTTTTGTTCTAGAAACCACAGAATGTTTTTGTCTCTGTCTCATGATGGGGGAGTACCATCTACTTTCTTTTCATGTCACTTACGATGGATATATGTTACATCGTTCAATGAATTATAGTTATTAGTGGTGGCTTTGAAGGCGAATTCTTGTCTGCTACACTGTACATGTTCAGTATGATAAGATCTAATCAGTAATATGTTACTTTTACAGGGAGGAATACCACATTTTCAGAGGACATCTCATGTGGATTCACAGCAGGGAAGTTCCTTTACATTGCAGCTCTTTCAACGAACCCTTGACGAAACCCTAGTTTCCTTTCAGAAATCAATTCACGAGGATATGAGAAATCTACACATTGAAATATTGAGACAATTCCATATGCAAGAGGTATGCTCATATACATTTTTCCTCCTCTCTCAATTTTCTCTGATTATTTCTTGCTTCAATTGAACAGATGGAAATGTCGAGAGTGATGGCCTCAATTCTGGAAAATCAAGCTGAGTTGATGAAAGAAGTCAAATATCTTCGCAGAGAAAATCAACAGCTTCGCCAATTGCTTTGAGATAAGAGATAAGAGAACTTAGCTCGATCATTTTTGCCGGAAAACGGTTGAATCTCTCTTCCTTTCAGTGTTTAGAGTCTCTCGATTGCTTTTGTTTGACTCGATGAAGAGCGACAGTTTTCTAATTAAAGTTCATGCGGGGGGAGTGCATAGATGCTAAGAGAGATAATGCAAATGTACTATGTGATGTAGGAATTCACTGTTGTACAGAGTCATTCTATTCTGGTGATAGTGTTCTTCAAGCCAGCATAAGTTTGTGTGTAATATGTATCAGATACGTTGAGCTTGTTTGTAGCTTCGATTTGGCAGAGTGGTATTGGTTTTCTTCTGTGATAGTATTCCAAATGTCATGACTCACCGATAAAGGATCTATTGTCCTTGACTTAAGGAAGCCTCTTCAGACATTAATGGGAAGGACTGTGCACTCCTGTAGTATCGGCTTCGCAATAGAATTTCCAAATCAGGATTTTGGATCAGAACTAGTAACTGCTCAGTAGTAACTGCTCTTTCACATACATAATCTTATGAAAGAAGAACAGGATGTTTGAAAACCGTGATAACCAACTAGAAGCTTCCTGGTTTTTTGGTCAAAAAAAGCTTCCTTTATAATGGGGCAGATTTTCGATCGGGGAATCGGTAAGATTAACATGTCTGATCTTCCAAAATCTCTTATCAGGAAGTATGCATAGGCAACGGTTTAGTTGTACAAGTCCATTTTGTTTCTCTCTTATTTGACATGGGGTAAGTGCAAAAATTCGGACTTGAGGTCTGGTCGTCGGTCAATTGATGGCTTTAAGGACTTAGTTTTTATTGGGTGGAATTCAAGCGTCAAAACTCCCTGGAATATTTGGTCTATCTTACTTCTGAATCCAACCAAGGGCGTGCTCTAGATCTGATTGTGATTTACGTCAAAACCTTAAAAGCACAAATTATCCAAAAAATAATCCTGTGATTGCTATGCACAGATTACCAGTTGACCAAAATGGGCGATTGAACTGCACATTTAGAAGTCGCAAAAGGAGGCCAATCCACTGTTTGCTTCTCCAATGACGTTCGAGCAAAAATACAGTTCATGTTAATAGAAGTCTTTCCGGTCAACACAACAGAGCCTGTGTTCTTCTGTAAAAGGGAGAAAAGCCCACTCTTAACAGATATCCAAACAACCTTCTCTGCTTCGACTATTGCTCAAATGCTCGACGTCAAATAAATTACATCAAATAAGTAGAATAATGGCAGAACGCCGAAAAAAAAAACCTGTGGGTGCTGAAGAATGTCCTGACAGTTTGAGAACAAGCAATGCAGTTTCAGCATTTCAGTAGAAGATCTTTTGCTAGTGTGCAAGGGACAAGTTCCATCCAGGACACATCCAACTCGTCCGCGATGCAACGAATTCCGCAGCAAAGCAATCTAAGAGGGCTTCGAGTGGGTTGACAACTTCACCTTTTAACAAGTCTCAACACGTCACCCATGAGATGTAAAGAACCAGTCACAAGAACCTAAAACATTATCCCAAAGAAATAACTGTAAGTTAAATGATACGATCATCCAGTAGTAAAGGAACACAAAAACGTCAAGTTGAAAATTAGCGTGCATTTCTAGGAAATTTGACCCCATTTGATTTTATTAAGCTTGACAGGCGATCCATCCTTCTGCAAGTTGAAAGTTTATGTCATGAAAGTTTTATCAAGCCAACAGTCCATGCACCGGTTGAAAGCATTTCAGGCAAGTCAACCATACGTGAAGATTCTCATCCTAGAAGATTACTATTTCACTCTCGCTCCTTGTTCATAAACTAATGTGAAATTTGAAGGCAAATGGGCAAAATGATTAACACGTGACAAGTTTTCATAAGCTGAAAGAGTATCATAAAGAAAACTAGAAAAGATACAAGTCCTCTTTTTCCTTATGCAAGTATCGAGAAAGCACGCATGATATTGGCAGAAAAGGATGCATGTAAAAAGAAAAGGTAAGAGAAGTACCCTTTTGCTAGGATTGCAAAATACAAAATTGTAGTTTCGATTCCTGGATTTGACATTCACCAAGCTTGTGCTTCTAAATATATTGATACGGGATTCTTTCAAACATAATCATCTTAACCATTAATGTCTGATTGCTGGTAAAGAAATATTAGTAGTGTATTTCTCACTAGATTCGTGCCCAGGCTTCTGCAGCATTTCTGTTGTCAAGTCCCCCACTATACTTATCGATTGGCTATCCATAGTTATGTACCAACTATGCAGTCAATTACCAAAAATTGTGCTTAACATCACCCAAAAACCAACATGGACGAATTAGTTAAGAATTAACATTACATTCGAGCCTGAGTTACACTTAGTTTTTTTCCAAATACAAGGTGCTATAATCAAGCGAAAAAATAATACGAAAAACCGGAATGATACAAAGGAAGTAAGGTGTCTATTTTGAAATATCTAAGTACCTATGTTAATTGGGAATTTAGTAAACACGGCTAGCAATCACCGTGTTGGACCTGCATGATAATATGTGTGAAAGTTGTACAGTAGCAAACCAACAAACTGATACGAAGTATTAGGTAGACGAGCTTGCACAGTAAAAGGCATAGGATATGCTAAAGTTGCTTACCTCTAGATGTTGGAAGACTTTCGAAATTTGCTAAATTCTGCAGAAGAGAAGAGGCAAGCTTCTCGATCTGAACTCACCGCCAAACATCAGAAGCTAAATGGCATCTGCATCCTAATGTGCCGTCTGATAATCGCCTTGGTTTCAACACTTGGACGTTTAAGCTTGTTCTTTTCTATTTCCTTATCAGAGCATAGAGAATTTGGAGTCCCAACTAGCTGACGCAGCCTCCGAGAGAAGCAAAGCAACCGAAATGATATTTTCACTTCAGGTGAGAGTTTTTCCTTCCGACCTTTTTTCCATGTTGGGTGCCTATTGACAACAAATGAGCAGCATCCGAGGACAGTATTGCAGTTATTTGCTCTATTTTTTTGGTGAAATAGCATAACCGTTGATGCGGTTGAATAGCATTTGCCTTAGGCTCCTAGGGGCTTATTTCGGCTTCTAGAATAAAGAAATGACTTAGTACGTTGATCTCGTATAGATGTTGCAATTTCCAATGTTGTGGGCTAAGATATGCTTAGAAGCTTGAGAACTTCTCAACTTTAAGTTTGACTGCTTATCCATTGTATTTACAATCGAGATTTCCATAAAAAAGGCATCATCATGACCGAAATTCTCGAAGCGACTAACCTTCAGACCAAAATCTTGAACCAAACTGCCAACATCATGCAATGCTTCCCGTCTCCTCTCATCTTCATTGCGGCTCATTCTTCCAGGATCGACCATCTTGTCGAGGTTTGGAGAGGGCGAGAGAGGAGCGGGAGAGGAGGGTTTTAGAGCGGAGCTCGCGTGAGAGTGAGAGGTTTGGATTTCAAAACCCTACCTCCCCTTTTTAAAATGTCGAGAGAGGACGAGAGACGGCAATGACGACATAATTGTTGATCATCTATTCCTTTAAAACTCTGCAAAAGAGATCATTTATTCCTTACAATTATCTTAATTAAGGAAAATGTTGTCCTTTTTTTTTCTTGCAATTCAATTCAAAGCTCATCTTGTAAATAATAAATATTAATAATTATCAAAGCATATGTTTAATATGGGATGCGATAAACTTTGTTTTATTTAACTTCCTCCTTTTTTGTCCCACCTTTAATTATATAAATAGTGTACTCGTACAACTTCTTAGGGATAACATATTTCCTTTGATTATTAGTATTAGGATTCTTAATTTTCTTGCAATCTATTTATTGCTTTTGGTTATTGAGTGGTACATCATTGCTTACGCACCCATATGATCACCTCACATCTTAGTGGCTAGATTTCAAAATTAATCCATGCTGCTTGCCAAAATATTCTTTTTAAATAAAAGAGAAAATGTATCGAAAAAGCGTTAGAATAATCTAGCGTAATCAAGTCTTCGAATCCATTTAATCTCCGATTCGTAGAAGTAAAGTACACTTCAACACTTTGCTTGCTCTTCTAATTGACCCACCAAAAATAAATTAGTTATCGACTCTAAAATAAAATTGATTTGCATGTTAAGAATTTGAACCTAAAGTTGCGAATTTGTATGAGCTTAGGGGTGCTCGAGCTAAGTACATGCTTAATAATCTATTAGCCAACTCAAGTGGTTCACTCGAGGGAAGGTTGTTACATGACTTAATTAACAAAAGTTATACTTTAAATCGTAAGTATTATTATGTATTTCTTTTTTTCACTCAAGTTTAAATTAATTGGACAAATTATATTTTTAAAGGTGATTTATTTTTATTTACTTTTTTTTTTTTGCAAACTTAGAATCAATGAGATAAGTCGAAAGAGATAACTGTTTCGGAAAGATAATGGAAATTTTATCTTTATCTCTATTTGTATCTATTTTATTGGTAAATACATTTATAAGTACCTTCGATGATACTTTCTTCTCATTCAATTTTATTTTGAATTTATAAATCACTTTTTGTACTTATGTTTGACGTGCTTAGGAGGTATAACATTATAGCGTTGTAGTCAACGAAAATATTAAGCTAAATACGAAATGCCACTATCTCAATGCCCATCAAATTTTTTCACATGCAATTATCATAATGATTATAAGGATTAATATCACCAAAAACCTCAAAGTGGTACATTTGTGCCATATTTATCACAAACTCATTTTTGTGCAAAAGAAAATCCAAACCGGTACACCCGTGTCACATTTACCCTTCATTAGAATCCAAGTCCGCTCGAGAAAACTTTTGTCACGAGGAACATCCCAACAAAGTATCCAAAAGTTGTTGACAGATGAATGTTTCCTCAAAACAGTTTATGCAATTGCAATGACATAGAGGAGGCATGGAACGGGTAAATCATGGCAACATACTCCAAATAAGTTAAAATAGTATATAACCAGAATCCCAAGCAAAGCATTTATCATATACCTTATCTTCTCTGCACTACAACTATGTTTCAGCCAGTCCTCATCATGATGCGAACCACCCCAATTTCGGTCGTTTTGGTAATCTCGCCGACCTTGTGCGCTTAAGTTGCTTCAGTCGCTTCCTCGAAAGGTCTCTGCCACTGGTGGCCTCGTCCATAAGGACCTGCAGCAGTATTAAGAGTTTGTGAGATTATATAGCGATTCTTCGTCATGCTACACACTGAAGAACGTCACACAAAGTCCTTTTTGTTCCTTCAATTCTCTTCTCTCTTTTTTTTTTACTTTTTGGTTTTTTGGTAGAGGTAGATATCTGACAGTGCAGAGCCAGGAATCTGAACCTAACTCACTTCACATGAAGCTGCAGGATAGTTTACCAGAAGAAAATGTTCATCAAGGCATGTTTACACACTACTGTGAATGCACATTGGAAAGAAAGTCAAATCAAAAGAAAGAAAAGCAGGGAAAAAGATGTCTCGACGTTTATAAAAAATACTGAGCACATTGTTGACTGCGATTTCTTAAAATTAAAATTTAGTATAAACTCATGCACGTATCACCCTGTCCAAACCACATGGGTCAAGCTCTTGAGAAAGTACCGAGGAGCTGTCACATTAATGCAACTCTCAACTTATGTATCCATCCCTCTTCATCTGAAGTAGGAATGGGGATCTAACAAATTTCTTGCCACTCCTAAACAGAACAAGGAAGTGCAACCATTTCAAACATCGTGTACATTAGCTCTTTAGGATAACAAAAAGAGAGGGACACTGTTAATAATCAGTAGAATGCTCAACACTGCTTAGTAATTTTAGAGTGAGATGGGATTCTCCAATAAGTTTATTCCATTAATAGAAGAGCACTAAACAAACCAAGTCTTTTCTCTGTTAATATGAGGATATCTTCCACAGGCACAACTAAGCCCAGTTTCAAGTTCCACCATCCCCCGATGCTATATATCACCCCGGAAGAAGGAAACTATAGAACACAACAATCAATTTCAAGCCATTCAAACCATGTCTTCTCTCTTGTGATGAGCGTTGGGGGGGTTGGGGAAGGCTCAATTGGATAATACTTTGTATCATGTTCGTTCATTTTTGTAGTTAATGACATTCTTTTCATCGAGAAAATCCATGTTACCTGATATAAAAGTCAGTTAACTTCCTTATTGAAGTAAACGTGCTAATTAGCCTTTGTATGAAGGTGGTTTTTGATGGTTTGACGAGAGTGGAAATGTTTGGTTTAACTTAGTGAAACTATTTGTATTCTGTACTTTGGCCTCCTCTCATAGCTAAAACTGGTGTTTTCTAGTCCTCCATTAAGACAGGTGCAATAGAACCACATTAATCTTGCGTTTCTTTGGATTTTGCATTCTTGTTTGCATCACATTGATTTAGTACAAGAACACATTCATCTTTTATTATGCTGTCCCCGACACTAAATATAGATCAAGGCCAGGCCAAAAACTATTCCAAGCACAAGATCACATTCATGTTTTCTTTACACTGTCCCCAACAGTTAATATAATAAAACTCATGCCAACCAAAACTATTCCAGGTACTGCATATATTGTGTAATTAGACCCCAGAGCAAAACTTGACTTCTTCGCCAGAAAAGCTAATCAAATGGAAGAATCGTTGAAAAGGCCAAGATAGTAACTAAGAAATTTCTCAAATTCACCATTTTAAGGTGTAGTTATAGGTCTGACCAAAAGACAAAGGTGTAGTTATAGGAACGAGGAAGACAAAGCTTGAAGCTACAGATTATCATGACATAACAAATAGGTTGGGGAATACGAAGCATGTTGGTGCCTCAGATTTAATATTTTTTGTGCCCTTCCTCAAGGAACTTTTCGGACAAGCACTTTCTCAGCTCATTCCACCAAGGAAGATGAAAAAATCTAAACGAACTAATTGAACAGGTTGGTCCATTCACTTTCTTGTCCACAACATATTGCACTGTCCAGAATTTAAGCAGATCTAAAGAAAGTAAACACACAGGCTTCAACTCATCTGAAGCTCACCCGAACTTGAACAAGAAGGTAGCAACTTCAAACGAGGCAAACCAAGGAAGATGAAAGAAATCTAAATGTACTAATTGAAAGCGAATGAACAGGGTAAACAACAAATCCAACAGACATCTACCCAGCAAGATAGACATTAAACTGGTAAAGAACTTATATCCACCCCAAGAACATCTCAAACCCTTTAAACCTTGAAAACAAAAATTTTACTTGCGCCCAGCTGATCTACCGATAGATAACCCAAAAAGAGCACAGGGTTAAGAAACAGAGCGGCAAGAGATAAGAAGTACCGAATACTCAGGACAGTTGCTGACATCCATGTACCCAGCATCAACAAAAACCTTCTCTCTCTTAGCCAATTCAATGTCCTCGTCGACCATCATCTTCACCAAGTTCTCGAACCCAACGCTGGGCTTCCAACCCAACACCTTCTCGGCCTTTCTTGCATCTCCCTTGAACGTGTCGACCTCCCTTGGCCCGAAATACCTATCATCGATCACCACATGGTTCCAACATTTCAGCCCCACATACCCAAACGCCACGTTCAAGAAGTCCCACACCGTGTGCGACTGCCCCGTCGCCACCACGTAGTCGTCCGGCTTTTCTTGCTGCAGCATCTTCCACATCGCCTCCACGTAGTCCCCAGCGAACCCCCAGTCCAGGGAGGCCTCCAGCTTCCTCAGGAACAGCGTGCTCTGCAGCCCCATCTTGATCCGCCCCACAGCCCTCGTGATCTTCCGGCTCAGGAAGTTCTCGCCCCGCCTCGGGGACTCGTGGTTGAACAGGATCCCGTTGCACACGAACAGCCCGTAGGCCTCACGGTAGTGCATGGCGTACCAGTGCGCGGCGCACTTGGACACGGCGTAGGGGGCCCGCGGGTAGAACGGGGTTGTCTCAGACAGCGGCAGCGGGATCCATCCGTATTCCCCCCGAGTCCCGGATTCAAAAGACCGCGGCGGCGGAATCGATCCGAACATCTCCGAAGACCCAGCCTGGCAGTAACGGATGTGGCTGCGGCCGGTAGCGGAGACGTGAGAGCGCACGGCCTCGAGGAGTTGGAGGGCGGCCGTGGCGACCACATCGGCGGTGTAACCAGGCATCTCGAAGGAGACCGCCACTTCGTACTGGTCGGCGAGGCTGTAGACCTCGTCGGGGCAGATCGTGTCGATCCAGCGGCGGAGAGAGGAGCCGTCGGTGAGATCGGCGTCGTGAAGCTTCATCCGGGCCTTGTGGGCGTTGTGGGGGTCGATATAGATGTGGTCGACTCGTCGGGTGTTAGGGTTGGAGGAGCGACGGATCAGGCCGTGGACCTCGTACCCTTTGTCGAGCAAGAACTCGGCGAGGTACGATCCGTCCTGGCCGGTAATGCCGGCGATCAGGGCCACCTTGCGGTGGCGCTGCGGCGGCGGCGGCGGCGGGGCTTCGACGTTGGCTCCGGATCCGGATTTGGGCGTGTCGTTCTGGGTCGCCATCGTCGCGTAGGATGGCGAAACGGGTCCGCTCGCCAGATGTTCGTGGGAATGCCTGAGAGAGAAGGATGGCTCATGGCGGATTCGAAGGAAGTGGGACTCTAGGGTTTTGAGGAGATGCAGAGGGAGATGTGTGGGAGGAGGTTTCGGGAGATTTTTATGAGGTGGAAGAGGAACAGATACGCGCTTTTTTAACTGACTAATGAGATCATGGGGCTTTTCTTAAGACCCGAGAATGTCTTGATCGTCGATTCTGAAGATCCATGTGCCAAAGTATCCGATGCTGGAGTTTCTAAACGCCTCTTTGGGCATCAATCTTCCCTTGGTAAAGCCTGACTCCGGATGGCTGGCCCCAGAGCTTTTAAAAATCCCGATGAGAGCCCAACGAGTGAGAGCGATATGTTCAGCATAGGCGCTCTTATATTCTATTGTGTCACTCAGGGAAGTCATCTATTTGGTGACTTTCCAGAATGTGACGTGAATATAAAGAAGTTTAGAGTGAACAATTTCCCGGCGACGTTCAGTAGAGAAGCTTCTCATCTTATGTATGGATTACTAAACCGGGTTCCCACGGTGAGGTGAGAGATCTCTCATTGAGCTAACGCTCTTATAGAGATTGCGACAATTTATTTGAGCATGTTGAGCTAATGCTGCTAGTTCTTTTCATTGCTGGTAGGCCAACGGCAGCGGTCGCGCTTGTACATCCATTCTTTTGGAGTCCAGAGAATAGGATGACCTTTTTTTGTGACATGTCCGATAAAGCACAATGGTGTATTGTGGCTGATCCCACTTCCACTCTTCCTTTTGAGTTGGATAACAAAGGTGGCTTGATCTTTGGTAGGAGTTGGAGAAGCTGCTTAGATCCTGTACTTAAGACTGACCTGTTAAATGTGTATTTTAATTACTCTAGAGTCACAGATCTATTACGAATGTTGAGGAACAAGTGGGTTCACAGGTCTGAACATTTACCGCCATTCAAGTACTCTTTATGGAGCTATTGACGCTTTGTGAATTAGTTTGCTTTTGATCTCTTTACCATTTAAGTTAATGATGGCTCTTGCTGGCGCTTTTCAATCCATTTCCCGATGGTCAAGAGAAATACTTCTCAAAAAAATTTCCGCATCTCTTGTTGGAGACGCACAAAGTGGCATTGAAGTTCTGCAAGAGTGATCCAACCTTTAGAAAGTACTTTGAAATAGGCGAGTATTGATCCTTTGGCAACAAGAAGACCCAGTTTTCTTAATACTCACGTGGGACCAATATTCATGTGAAGGTAAGGGCTTCCCTCAGCAAAAGCGAAGGGCCGTATTGGGAAATTTTTTTTTTTGGTCGAAGTATAGGGAATTTGAAGTACATATCATTTTACTGCCCTATTTGGTCTTTATGAGAGGCTCGATTCCATTTAGGAAATTGAAATGGTCAAACTAGGAAACTCCAGCTGCAGCCTGCAAAGCAAACTTGCCAAAAGCACAAGGCCAACAACTTTTGCTTGCCTTTGTTCTACGTTACGGAGTCATATGAGTCAGGACACAAATCAAACATCATAAAACAGTCGGCCCCAATTAACGCGGATCACCATAGGTGGCAATTAATCTGCCTCAATCTTCTAAAATTAGGATTTCAGCTAAAGGGTTCCTCTCATTTTCATCAGAATCTTAGGCACCAGCTGTATCAAAAACGGATGTGTTGCCCTCAAATGCAAATCCGTCCAAAACAAGTTATTGGGTTGGAGGTTTATTTCCATACTCATAGAAGCCATCGACTAGTTTCCTAGGGTAGACCACCACATCGAGCATACATAACCCTCCATCTGTTTATGTTAGTGCTTCATTTCTCTCATCCTCCTCCGGTGATGTTCTGCCGGTGATTCCCGTCGTTCCATGGGGACTCAGGGCGGCGACGGTGATGTAAGTCCGCTGCTGATTTACTTAGTCCTAGTGTTGAGTGATTCGGTCAAGATCGTCATATCTATAGGACGAACTGTTGCTCGCTTTCGTGATTAATGGTGAATATGTTATGTGGTTTGATCGAGGACAGGACGACGGACGATCGGCGAAGCAGAAGGAAATCGATGATTGGCTTCCGATCACGTCTTCCAGGAATGCGAAATGGCGGTACTCAGACCTTTCACAACGTCGCTGCCATGGTTGGAGCTGGTGTTCTGAGTCTCCCTTACGCAATGTCAGAGCTTAAATGATAACGAACTCTAAAATCGAACCTAATATTTCGAATCAAAACTATACAAAGCTGAATCGAGTCATACAAAAAGATTAGATGCTCAAATCAAGATAGAGTCTTTTAACTCAGAAGAACATCAAAATCTTTCCTTAAACCGGGTATAAAGTAGTTCCATAACTTAGCACAATATCTTTTTGACTCCTGTTAGACTCAGGGGTCCTGGTGTGGTAATATTGGTACTGTCATGGGTCATCACACTGTACACCCTGAGCAAATGGTGGAGATGCACGAGATGGTCCCTGGGAAGCGTTCGGCGAGAAACTCGGCCTCTAGCTGCTTGTTGAGGTCGGTGTCGACATCGTGTACATGGTCACGGGAGGGAAATCGCTGCACAAGATTTACAACTTGGCCCAACCGAATGGCAAATCTCTCAAGACTACGTATTTCATCATGATATTAGCTTCAGCTCATTTTGTTCTCGCCCAAAATTTGACTCGATATCCATGGTTTCTTTGGCAGCAGCCGTCATGTCCTTAAGGTGTCAACTTCTTTTGTTCGTTCCCCCCTTCATACAACCACTACTGGCTCCAAGAAGTGCAAAGCCGTAGAAATTGATCTTCAAAGTTGGAAGAACATTACTTAGTCTTAAGGTCTATCGCAAGGGAAAGGGAACTTCAAATTATTTATAAGCTTTTAGTGTATGCACGTCAGCTGGATGTTGTCCTTGCAGCTACTCGACCACCGCGTGGACGGCCTCCGTCCACCCACAAGGCTGTCGAAAAGAACATCGACCACAGCTCTCGAGCCTCCACCACCTCCTGAAAGGTATTCAACTTCCTCAGTGCCCAAGGCGACGTTGCGTTCGTATACGTGGGCCACAATGTGGTGTTGGAGATCCAAGCCACCATCCCTTCGACCCCGGAGAAGCCATCCAAGGGCCCAATGTGGAGAGGGGTGGTGGTCGCCTACATCGTCGTGGCGCTGCGTTACTTTCCTGTTGCACTACTCGGGTACTTGGTGTTCAGGAATAAGGTCGAGGACAATACTCTCATTTCGCTCGAGAAGCCTAAAGTGGTTGATCATCCTGGCCAATGCATCGGTCGTCATCCACGTCATTGTTAGCTACCAGGTATAATCTCTTGCACAAACTATGTTCGTCTAATTGCGTCGTGCAAAGAGTTTGAAAGAGTCGCAATTGCTTTAGACAGTATGTTATGATCGACTTGCTCTTCTCTGATATGCAAATGCTCTGGTCTAATTCTTCGACACTACTACATATACGTCCTCATTCAGCGATGATGTGAAATTTGAGACTCAAGACATCCTTCTCACTGAAAATGACTGAAAGAGTGGTGAAGCACATGCCCAAAAAGAAGAAGAAAAAACAAAGAAAGAAAGAAAGAAATCTTCTTTTGGACAATGGAATAGCCGATCGAACTAAATGAGTTATTCAGCTTCACTGTGCAATGTTTTAATCACGTGGAATGCAGCTCTATGCAATGTTTTGAAAATAATGATCGAGACGAAGTCTTGATCTCGTCCGGCCTCCCAATTCCCCGGATCTCCCACCCGTCCGCATTGCGATGATGCCCGAAAACAGGGGATTGTTGAGCGTCTTTGAGTAAGCGCGTACGGCGAGGGAGGATTTAACACTGAATCGACATTCGAATAGAACAACTCATTTGAAATAGAGTCAATCTGGACTCGGGTACGGAGGTTGAGCCCCCTTGATGATTCATGCTATAACTAAGGACCGTGTAATTTTGGGGTGGGGGGAGTATGGTTGTGATTTTGATCGCATTGCATGATTTGACCTCGTTTTGTTAGTAGCGATTTTTAGGCGGTTTTACCGATGAGATAGACTTAGGAAGTTAAGAAATAGATTTCGTACGGGAAAACAACTCAGACGGTCCCGAACATGTTGTACAAATGCCAGTTTTGTCTTAAACTTTTCAATTTTGCCAATTTAGTCCTAAGCCCTTTCGCGAAATTTCAATGCAGTCCTTCTTGCCAATTCTCGCCGGAAATCAATGACATGGCTGTCCTGTCATCGCCGGCCATCGAAATTGACAAAATTAAAAAGTTTATAACAGAATTAACATTCATGCATCGCCGGCCATCGAAATTGGCAAAATTAAAAAGTTTATAACAGAATTAACATCCATGCAATAGGTACGGGACCGATTGGATAATTTCCACGATTTCGTACAATGGGCGCAACCGGGTACAACATTCCAATTGGTTGTACGCGCACGCCTTCCCTTTGTCTGCAATTGGTTGTGCATCACATGTACTCAATCCATGTAGGTGTAATTAAGTCAGATCGACTTAATGCGACGGATTATAATCACTAATCAATCTTGTGCAATTACTCCACAACTTACAAAATAGAGTTTTATTTGTCGAATCCTTGGCAAATCCAATGGAATGACAAACGGAGAAGGATAACGTATCTCTCGCTCCAATCAATTGGTCAGTTGACATTGCTAGCCTGAAAAGATAATTGAAATCTTACGAACATTAGAGTGGTTAAACGCTTTACTCTTGAATGCAACAAATTCTCTTGTCGAAACAAAAGGATGGGTTCTCCCGTCAAATGTAATCTTGGCGGCACGCATGTCGCCTTATAGGGTAGAGTCTTATCCGATCAATACACACGAAAAGAACGATTTTTGAAATTAGTTGAGCCAATTCATTCGAAAATGTTCAAATATTCCATTTTCTTCACTTTAGAAAAAGATAATTGGAATCTTGTGGAATCCATTATTCCAGTTAACAAAAGGAAGATTCATAGTTCGGGGTAATCAAATGCCCATTCTTAGTTCATTATTTGTTGCTCAAGTATTGGTTGGCCCAAAAAAAAAAAATGGTCGCGCTGGAATTAAAAAGAAAAAAAAATTATAATTTTGTCAATTTCATTTCGCAGTTTTTAATGCCTCTTTTTAACTTGGAAAAGCAATTTCTTTTTGGGAAGGTCCTCGATCATGCCCATTCCCATGTTGCTATTATTATTATTATTATTATTTGACCAACCCACAGTTTTGGTATGATAAGATTGAATTATCATTGCACATGATCACCAAATAAATCATCATATCAATCCACGTGATTCATTCAACCACAGGACTTTCTCTATTTCTTTCTTCAATTGCAAGCAATGAGAATTTTCATTTTTTCTATATTTAAAGACGTAAAATTGCTTACTCGATTCCATAACGTAGTTACGTCGCTCAAGTGTTGCGTGGAAGTATGTAAAGTTATCTCATTTTTTTTCTAATCCAAAAAATTACCACAAATTGACAATAAATGTCCTAAATCTCAGAATATCTCAGAATTCGGAATTAAAAATAAATATATTTTACACGACTTTAAGTGTAGGTTCCCAGGGAAATTAATTTAAAATAAGGAGTTATGATTAGCAAAGTTTGATTATGGATGCAAAATGAATGTAGGACGAATTTGACATATTGGCCTTTTCCATTCGGCTTTGTCCTCTTTGTTTTGGACACGTTGGCCTGTCGATTTACATGACATCCTGAAGATGAAATTATCATATTTTAGAACGTATGTCTTCACATTAAATGACTTACGGCTTAATTCATTAATGGAGATCCAACATGAAAGATTACACCTCTTGAACGATTGCTTTTGGGGTTTATCTCACACGGATGGGTTCGGGTCGTTTACATGTCCTATATCTTCTCCGAGTTTTATCACGGACTTTTGACTTTTAAATGAAAATTTAATTGGATTTATCGGCAATTACTATCTGGAGTGTGCCCTAGCTATACGAGTACAATCATAAGTTCGATGCACGGCTTTAGTCTTTAGAGTTGGATTTTCTTCTTGTCCGAATTTGCTGTACTTTGATAGAGAAGGCATTTTGAAGACCGTAGCAAAGCATAAGGACTTCCCCAACACTGGAATAGTAAGTTTTCCTGTTTGGGTAATTTTAACTAGCATAGTAATTTTCGCTTCATATATTCAGAACTCCACTTGGATATTCAGAACAAGTTCAAACTTCGAAGAAAATAGGAGTTGAAGCCAAGGAAGAGCTTCTTAGCAGTCTGTTATCTTAGGTCAGAAACATCAGCCGCCTTGGAACCAGGGACTCTTCCAACGATCAATGTAAGCTTTCAAAACTGTTTGAAGAATGTTTTGTTCTAGAAACCTCAAAGAATGTTTTTGTCTCTGTCTCGGGATGGGGGAAGTACCGTTTACTTTCTTTTCATGTCACCTATGATGGATATATGTTACATCGTTCGACGAATAATAGTTATTAGTGGTGGCTTTGAAGGCGAATTCTTGTCTGCTACGATGTACATGTTCCGTATGATAAGATCTAAAATTGCGATAACCAACTAAAAGCTTACCGTTTTCTTGGTCGAAAAAAGCTTCCTGTTAAACGGGGCGGATTTTTTATCGGAGAATCGGTAAAATTAACATGTCTGATCTTCCAAAATCTCTTATCAGGAAGTATGTATAGGTAACGGTTTACTTGTACAAGTCCATTTTTGTTTCTCTCTTAATTTGACATGGGATAAGTGCAAAAATCGGACTTGAGGTCTGGTCGTTGGTCAATTGATGACTTTTAAGGACTTTGGTTTTATGGGGTGGAATTCAAGCGTCAAAGCTCCCACATCTTTCGAGTGGGAATATTCGGTCATCTTCCAAGTGTTAATTCTGACTTCTGACTCCTGAATTCTACCAACGGCGTGCTCTAGGCCTGATTGTGATTTAGTTTAAAACCTTAAAAGCACAATTATCCAAAAAAAAATCCTGTGATTGCTATGCACATATTACCAGTTGACCAAAATGGGCGACTGAACTGCATATTTAGAAGTCGCAAAAGGAGGCCAATCCACTGTTGCTTCCCCAATGACATATGAGCAAAATACAGTTCATTCCAGTCAACAACACAACAGAGCCTGTGTTCTTCTGTAAAAGGGAGAAAAGCCCGCTCTCAACAGATATCCAAACAACCTTCTTCGCTTCGACTATTGTTCAAATGCTCGACGTCAAATAAATTAACATCGAATAAGTAGAATAATGGCAGAACACCAAAAAGAGATTCCTGCGGGTGCTGAAGAATTTCCTGGCAGTTTGACAACCAGCAATGCAGTTTCGGCATTTCAGTAAAGTTCTTTTGCTAGCGCGCAGGGGACAAGTTCCATTCAGGACAGATCCAACTCGTCCGCAATGCAATGTATTCCACAGCAAAGCAATCTAAGAAGGCTTCAAGCGGGTTGACAACTTCACCTTTTGACAAGTCTCAACACGTCACCCACGAGATGTAAAGAACCAGACACAAGGACCTAAAATATTATCCCAAAGAAACAACTGTAAGTTAAATGATACAATCATCCAGTAGTAAAGGAACACAAAAAGGTCAAGTTGAAACGTAGCGATCATTTCTAGGAAATTTGACCCCA
Organism: Syzygium oleosum; assembly: GCF_021117445.2. NCBI lineage: Eukaryota > Viridiplantae > Streptophyta > Magnoliopsida > Myrtales > Myrtaceae > Syzygium > Syzygium oleosum. The sequence continues at coordinate 7,245,988 of NW_026607504.1, forward strand.
TTTGATTTTATTAAGCTTGACAAGCGATGCATCCTTCTGCAAGTTGAAAGTTTATGTCATGAATGTTTTATCAAGCCAACAGTCCATGCACCGGTCGAAAGCATTTCAAGCAAGTCAACCATAAGTAAAGATTCTCATCCTAGAAGATTACTATTTCACTCTGGCTCCTTGTTCAAAAAATAAGGGAAAAGTCTGAAATAAACTAATGTGATATTCTATGGTAAATGGGTGAATTGATTAACATGTGACAAGTTTTCATGAGCTGGAAGAGTATCATAAAGAAAACTAGAAAAGATACAAGTCCTCTTTTGCCTTTCGCAAGTATTGAGAAGGCCCACGTAAGAGTGGCAGAAAAGGATGCATGTAAAAAGAAAAGGTAAGAGAAGTACCCTTTTGCTAGAATTGCAAAATACAAATTTGTAGTTTCGATTCCTAGATTTGACATTCACCAAGCTTGTGTTAGTAAATTTATTGATACGAGATTCTTTCAAACATAATCATCTTAAGCATTGATGTCTGATTGCTAGTAAAGAAATATTAATAATGTATTTCTCACTAGATTCGTGCCTAGGCCTCTGCAGCATTTCTGTTGTCAGGTCCCCCACTCTACTAATCAGTTGGCTATCCTCAGTTATGTACCAACTATGCAGTCAATTACCAAAAATTGCGCTTAACATCACCCAAAAACCAACATGAACGAATTAGTTAAGAATTAACATTACATTCTAGCCTAAGTTACACTTAGTTTTTTTCCAAATACAAGATGCTATAATCAAGTGAAAAAATAATATGAAAAACTGGAATGAGCAGGCCATTTCTTTCCAGAAGAGGTAATATAGATCCTGTACGTTCACAAATGGAACAGAGTTGATTCCTGACATCTGAAGCAGGTAAATGCTCTTCAATAAAGTACCCTTACCTGAAACCGCACTGAGCGATTCTGTTGTGCATTGTCCCTCAGCCACTTAATAGCTAATGGAAGAGAAGAAAACACAGCACTATTCTCACAACTTTTAATGCAAGCTTCTGTATCATCCCTAACTTCATCACCAGCGACATCTATGTTCTTGGCCTCGCCTTCTATACATCACATGTATGAAGAATATATGTGAGTGGAAGACATTGAGTAACAGAGACAGATCTAAGGCACATAAAATACTACCTTTTTCACCTTGGATAAGGTTCTCCCAAACTCTTTGCAGAGCAAGCTGCCATGACAAATCAACTTGAGAATTGCTAGGAGGTAGAGCATGTGACCCAACCTTGTAATATACAGATATGTTCGGTACAAAAAGCGCCTTCTTGAAATGCACTCCTGGACATTATAATACTTATGCGTGTCATTATACATTTGTCCAAAAGACATCCTCACATTAACATACTGCCCAGCAATTCCATGCATCTGACAAATATGCGGAACTAGAGATCTCTGTGGAAATGATAACTGGCATATGCTGGAGAACAAAATGTCCTTAAAACGGGATCAGAAAAAAAGCTGGTCAAAGAGGTTGCTTTTGGTCAAGTAGTTTGACTGCTTTGTTAGTTTGTTGGTAATGCAGTTCAGCCTATGTAAAGATCATAATTACATTTTAGTTTCAAAACATGACTCTACTCTTTGATTTACAGAGTCAGCAAAATTTTCTAGGTGCATCTTAGCTGGTCATGCAAGGATGTTATTGAACAAGCACTTCTCCAAAAATTTAAGCTGTCCGAAAACATGTCCAGAATGCATATGAGCATGTATCTTTAACACTCACTTGCATGTAAGCCAGATCTTACGCGTGACATATAGGATGTGAACGAAACAACAGCAAACAACAACACAACAACAGACGACAGTAGAAGATTCCATTGCATACTAGCAATGGCCATTGGCCACTTTCACATATACCTAGAGACTTACTAGCTAAGCTTGTATGACCATCGAAAAGTTCTACTTTCTCAATATCAGTGGGTAAGTATGGCGAAGCTATACAGAAATCAGTCTAGATCCATGTAAAGAGATGTTTGAATCTGTAGCTGAAAACAAAAATGTCAAACATTTACCCTGGCTTCATTTTTACAACTGTTGATTGAAAGCAATGTACTGGTTTCACCTTGTAAATAGTGAATATGAAGACAAATGAAAGAATGTATTTTCATATCACGACTTGGGGAAAGGACTAGTTGATGATGCAATATATATTGAACTTTTACCATGACTAGCGCATGTATTCATCAGGCGAGGAAGGAGCAACTTAGGATCTCGCACGGACATGCAGTTGAAGAGAAGTATCTGCATTGGTCAGATAAATTAGCTCAGATTCACTAGAAAGGCACAATGGATTAGTCATAGGAGCAAAACCATTCCCACATATTTTACTTCTCTACATCCCAAGGAAATCCGTGACCAATTGTGAAAAGGACACAAAAATAGAGAAACAAAATAATAGCCATCAACTTCTGCAGCTGAATTGCTAAGGTAAATTCTTGCACAAAGCTAAGAACGTTGCCAATAATTCCAACCGACTGTCTTGTACAAGTGGAATTGGATCTGCCAACTCCTAGCTTAAGATAGTTGGAACCTATGCCAACTCTTTCCATTAAGCTGGTCCTTTTAACCACATGACAAGGTACCATGAAATACTGCCAGCCCATTGTCAATGCATAAAAGTCCATTCTTTCATACAAAGAAATTACGGTTGTATTCTGATCAACAAAGATAATATCACATGAATCTCATGATGTTTTAGATTAGAATGATGTCAATTACTGTTGGTAATATTTCATAGATTATGCACGTTCTCATTTGCTCGAACATATATCAACCCAGACTGACCATCAAAACAGAGCACAAGCATACAAAAGTATCCCGTACTTTTTTTCAAATCCTACCCGTCTTTTCGCTGCATCAATACTAACAATAAATATAAAACAAAGTCAATGAGCTCTACCTGTGTGGAGATTTTTCCGGAACTTTTGCCATAGTTATTGCCTAACATTGGATTTGCAGATTTAGAGTCGCCCCCTTGCTGGTTACACCAGTTCTGAGGTTGATTTTCTTCTTTAACAGCAAGAGAAAACCACTTAGCGCATACTTCCATGCTTTCAGGACTATGAGCACCATCCAAATAAAACACCAGTTCTCCTGAACTGTCAGAGTTTAATAGCCGATCCGGGACAATCTGAGCTCGCCCTTGCAAACTGGCTGATGTCAGCCCTTTAATGAACTGCTCGGGCAAATTGCTCTAGCACCCAAAAATACATTAAAGGAGGAAAGATAATCAAATACCGGCAGAAATGAACTCAGGATTATGCTTACCATCTGTTGCAGACAGATTATGTCCTGATGACCTGTCCTCTGAAGCCAAGTAGAGCATAGAGCAACAGCAAGACCAGCATTGAGAAATTGATGCTCACCCACTAGCCCAAGTTTCAGACCATTAAGTAGGTTGGCATCTAGTGGCGGTGCAACTTGAAGATTCAACTATAAGCAGAATTATTATGTTGTCAATCAACTATATGTTCACATGTGGAATTATGCAATTGAAATACAATCAATCCTTAGCTCACTAATAAGTGAGGAAAATCCAATCAAGAAAACATATAGTATTCAAGTTATTTCAGAAGAAAAACTAGACAAAGCTTGAGAAATAGACACCCGCGAGTTTTACAATTCATTTCCTGCTACAGAACTCCGTATGTTCAATAGGAAAGAAGTTTCATATTGAAAAGATTATGACCTGCACAAAGTCAATCCTTTTATTTAAGAAGTAATCTACTTCATGCATCTTACAATTCTTGGTAACTGACCAGCGAAGCAAGAACATCTTACATCCAAATGAGAAGCTTTCTCTTCAAGCACCTGCATAGCTTCATCAGGTTGAGGCACAGTAAATGCTGGCACTCCTCGCTGGGCCACATGAAATTAGACTATATAAGCCAAATGGATCCCTAAGAAGAACAATATGCTGATAGGGTGCTAATTATATGTTTCAGCAATATACAAATGCTGAAAAACACCTTGAAGATACCAGCCTTTTCCCCAGCAATTTCTCCCAGGGTATTTCCTGTGCAACATAAAGAGATAACAATGATAAGTATTCAAAGTGGAACCAGCATCACTATTATAATTTTAGACTGAAACCATGTGATCTCAAGCCAGGACTATTCCATAAGCTATATTACAACACAATATGCAATATCCATAGACAACATGATTAGATGCCTTGGATGAAAATTCATATGCGAGACATGGTACAGATTGGTCAAGATCCTTGTCAACCTTCAGAAACTACAATCTAAACTTGTCAAAAATGTGTGAAACTTCATAATGAGGTTCATGGTTTGACACATCAAAGAATTTCTTAAACTCATCAACTATAAGGAAAAAGTTAGACACATGAACAGGTTACCAAGTCACACAAAAATGTCCCATCAAGCAGCAGTAGTTTACAGATAAAAAGTCTGAAAGTTGACATTCAACAGGAAACTTGAGGGAGCCCTTCAATAACGTGTGCATTGTGGACAGCAGGCTTCTTGCTTATTGAACTCATAATATCGCTCGAGTGACCTGCAGGTCTACTCCAAGCTAGTATAGAATGCATTTTGGCACCCAGACCACTAACCAGCAAAATTTGGGCCAGTAAGGAACCATTCATTCCCTATGAAACACTGTTTGGGTTTACACTACTCAAGATACTCAAGCACAATTCATGGCAGATACTTTATATATTAATGAATTTAATACAAATAAATGAGGAAATTGAAGTCTAACCAAGAATCTCCATGTGGTCAAACCCCAGAGAAGATATACCGCAGACTATCGGTGCCTCAACCTGCAGAGTTGATGCATGTATAATCACTTTAGGGGCAGCTTACTAATTTAAGTCGTAGTTGTCACTTTTGTATAAGCCATTAGAAAGGTGGAGTGCATCTCAAAACTACTCCTTGTACAACAATTGAGCACATACCACGTTTGTTGCATCAAATTTTCCTCCTAAACCGACCTCTAAGATGGCAACGTCCACCTGTAAAGCGAATACATAATTGAAAAGGGAATCATCTACTAATATTCAAAAGAGACAAAGAAACTCCTAGTAAGAATCCAAGTGTTATATCGAACTAACTTGCTCTGCTGCAAATATCTTAAAGGCGAGTAAGGCAAGGAAACGAAAATAAGTAGGCATTGGTACATCCTCACTAGCTTTTTCCTGCATACAGAAAGACAGTCATCCAAATCAGAGCTAGAGAAAAATAACTGAAAAAACAATGGCCTGGTTGCAGCAGTCTCAATAGGACACCACCGCAGCAGACAGACACTTAATGACGTGACAATGGCGTGCGTGAATACCTTTAGTCTATCATAGCACCACCAGAAGTATGCCAAAAATTTCTCTTCGCAAATGTCCTCACTGAAGCCAAAACCATGAGAAGGAAAATTACTGAATTTGTCATGCAACACACACCCAAAAGGCATAGTAGAAAATCATCCATCCGTCTATTCGGATGCTCTTTAAACCAACCCAACCAAGGAAAGCAAAAGGATGTTTTGGAAAGTCCAACCAAAAAAGTGAAACTCACCCATCCAAACGAAATCTTTCGCACACATCGATGAGGTGAGGTGATGTGAAAAGTCCAGTTCGGAACCCACAATTACGGAGTATTGATTCTGTAAAAGTGCATGTGGATCCCTTTTCAGGTCCAACAGCAAAAAGTAATCAGCACGAAGAAATTTCACTGAATTTAGATACTACCACGCTGTAAGACTCAAAAGTCCTAGTATGATACAGCTACATTATGACTTACTAATTAAATTATGACTTAATATTGGCCAAGAGCAAGCTTATGCAAAGTATAAAGACATCCCACACAAATGGTTCTACGAAACCTGCATAAATTAAACATACACTCCATCCAATAAAATTACAATGAACTCCTAAAAATTAAAATGCCAGAGAATAATGAGTAGACAGTTTGAAATAACACCTGCTCACAAACTAGTATCAACTTACAATTTCCATGGAAAAAGACAAACTAAAAAGTCGCAGAAAAATAATACTTCCCAAAAGTCATTTATTCAGATTTTAGGAGTAGTCTATGTTGACTTTCTACACTGTTCAAAAAGAAACTGTGAGCAGAAAATGAATAAAGCCCTGCTGAAGCTCTCTGATTAAATGGTGAAACAAGTGAGAACCCAAACATCACTGCAGCAGTCTGCTTTAAGTTAGCAAGCTGAAACCCAATACCGATGCCCCGAAAGAGCATTAGGTAGCTTAGGGAAGTAGAATTAGGTACCAATGCCCCTCATAAGCTGACAGCAGCAATTCAGAATGAGCCTCCCTTATACATAAAAATACTGAATCTAGCCAAGCAAATTGGAATACAAAGAGAGACGCCAACAGTCGATCATTGAATTGATCTTATTAACGCCTGCAGACACTTAGCCGTTTCGAGCATTGCACCCAGAAAGCAGAGCATCTTCGAACATAAATACATCCAGACGCATAAAAATGAGATGAACTTCATCTGGTGAATCAAGCAAAAATGCCTAGTACCTTGCCCTTGGTGCCAGCCACATGGATGACCTTCATCTGCGGGATTTGCTGATCCAAATCCAACATCTAAAATCGGAAAACCACGAACAAAGACACAAAATAAAAGGAGAGAAAAAACAAATGAAATAGTCCTCGCTCGCTTATCTAACCAAACAGAGAGAATCAACCACAAGAGCTCCACCAAAAAATAAAAGGTCACCTTCAGATAATCGAAAAGCAAATCGAACCGGTCGCCCTTGTTGCTCTTGTCGGCGCGGCTGCGCTTGGTGATCAGAGAAGACAGGGCCTCCATCGCCTCCTCGTACGGGGAAGCCGCGGGCCCCGCCGAACCGCCCTCACCTGCGGATGCACAGAATCGTCAAGCGAGCACCAACCGAGAGCAACCCGAATTCGCAAATCCAGCAAAATGACCCGTCGCCGCCGGACGGGGAAGTACCTTCCGCCATACTTTCCACCTCCTCCTCCGCGCCCCGCTCTTCGGGACCTGAAACACAGTCAACAGCGACGGAGTGAAGCTTCCGTTCACGGCGATGACCTTCGAGGCATGCACAACGCACACATGCAGATTGGAGAGATACACGTCGCGAGGAATGCCCGAAGCTCGCGCACGCGCGCAGAGAGAGAGGGAATCGGAGGCGAGGCGGAGGCGAGCGGTGGCGAGCGGCGGAGGGATTCGGGTGAGGCGGAGGAGGGAACGAGCTCGAACGGGTGGCGATGGCGAAGGAGTGGGTGGGAGGGTGGTGGATGAACGACGACGATAGAAGGAGGGCTGATAGCGACCGGAGACCGAGGAATCAAAGTGCAGCAGTTTATGCATTGTAATTTTTATTTTTATTTTTATTTGGTTCTTTGTCTTATGGTTGGTGGTGCGTGAACTCGAGGCAATTAAATTAATTTTCAAATAATGTGTCCCAAAAATATTCTCCTAGAAAAATGAAATAAAAAGTTTACACAGATACTTTATTTATTTACTATCATTATCTAACCCTGCAATAGAAATTGGAGACTTACCGACTACCATAAAAACATGTAGTAGCTCTAGAAAACTTATCAAGTGATTTGAGCTCAGATGTGCCAATACATCTTCATGTATTCTCGCTTTTTAGTGAGGTCAAATTTCAACGTACCGAACATCGTATTTCACACGAGTAGCGTGTGCTCACGAGGCTAGTGTTATCCTCCGATGGAGAAATCCTTACTTGCTAAAATAATAGGAAATGGCCATTCTTAAACAGGGAAATTCCATTTTTATAATTCGTCGAGTTTTTTTTATCACTTAGCAAATGGAATTTTAGAAGCTAATACCATAAATCAATAAAGAAACTAAAAAGAACCTAGTCAATTAGAAAAGATACTAACATAAAGCAGCAATGATGATTACTAATGCATTTATTAAGTTGTTCGCTTCCATTAGGATGATAAAGCTTGCAATTTCGCAATATTATCCTGAATATTGAGTTCAGTATTTCTTAATCTTAAGAATAGTAAGTTTTGCTAATTAGTTAATTTTAACTAGCATGGTAACTCTCGTGTTCATATATTGTCAGGGAGCACAAGTTGTTAATGCGTATTAGTAAATCACCACTTGGTCATAACAAAATTGACCTTTAAATTTAGAAGGCCGTGATATAAATATAAATAAAAGTTGGCTAGCGATTTACATGTGTATTAATAGCTAAGGAAAAATGCATTAGCGTGTCTAAAATTTGTAAATAAAATGCATTCGAATTTTAATATTTTCAAATAGAAGAATCAATGTCCCAGTAACATGTCCAAAACGTGTAATCGGGTACACATGTTAACTTCCCATCATTTCGAGCTTTGAAAAAAATTTAAATGTGATTGTTTTGATGTTCTTTAGGAACAGCCGGTGCCTAATGTGGTGCCACAGTAAGGGAGTAACTTTACTCCTAGAATTATCACCCCTAACAACATTGAGAAATTACCAATTGTCGCTAATTAAAATTAATAGAATGAATGGAAGCACTCAATTACACTTTTGTATAAGCTTAAGGACTTAAATCATATGCTTATTTAATATTTTGGAACTTTCGATCCACATATTTCATGTTGTAAAAAGAGAAGCATCAGCAACTTTTCAATAAAACCAACGAATTCCATGTAGAGAAGTAAATTTTGTGTGAAAATATTGTCCAGAATAACAAACTCTCAATTCTCGATGATAATTTTGTAATTAAACTAGTCACAGAGTTTGAATATTGAAATTACAACCGATAGGTAAATGATCCATATATTAATGTATATAAAGATCGGCGACTCGTGTTAGACTAATGAACGCATTTAATATTCGTGTCAATATGTGTTAACATAACTATCGTGATATTGATTCTCTACCTTAAATAATTCACTTTCGACGTATAAAATTAAGGGCCTAATTCTAAAAAAAACCCCAAACTTTACACTTTGTCCCAATTATACCCTGAACTTTTTTTGTCTCCGGGAAAATCTCAACTTTTCTCGAGTCCCAAATCTACCTCTATGTTATAACTCCATCCACATTCGCGAAGAAAAAAAAAAAAACAAACCGGTGGGCTGCGCGCCTAAGCCTTCGCCGTGGGCCGCCGCCACGCCCGCCGCCACGCCCGCCGGAAGGAGCGGTGGCCCTCGCTCGGGCCTTCCGAAGGCCGGCGACCCGCCGGCCCCAGGCGAGGGCCGCCGCTCCTTCCCCGGCTGGCTGTGAGCGGCTACGGCGCGAAGGCTTGGCCACGCCTGCACCGATGGCCTGCTTTTTTTTTTTTTTTTCCGACGTTAATTGACGGAGTTATAAACAGTAGGGTAGATTTGGGACTGAGAAAAGTTTGAGGTTTTTCTTGAGACAAAAAAAAGTTCAGGGTATAATTGGGACAAAGTATAAAGTTTGTGGTTTTTTTTGGAATTAGGCCTAAAATTAAGCGTATCATTCGTGTTATATTTGGATTTTTTATTTGTAATGCCCGTTTTGCCTTGTATCGTACAAATAATTTGTGCAAATAGGTGGAGCCATGCTTTATCAGAGCAGAATAAAGTTTTTCAGTGGGAACTAGAAAATTAAATAACGACTTTTTTCTTGACCGGAAAAATAAACTGATGGATCTAACTCCAATCTCTCCGCGCGTATCTGATCGTGTGCCGTCTGAGCCAAAGCTGATACACCACCATGTGGAACGCATCCAACGGCTGAGGCGACTGGTTCCACGCGAAGTGCCTGCTCGCGGCCACGCACGATCCCCTCATCCGCTCCACGCGCTCCCTCGTCATCCCCCTTAGCGCGCGCTTCACCCCCGCCGCTCCGCCGCCGCTCCCGACGAACACCGCCATCTCCTGCCACCTCAGCACGTCGATCAGCGGTAGGTCCTGGATCGGGCGGTCCGTGACCACCACCGGCACGCACCCGAACCGCATCGCGTCCCCGATCCCCGACACGTCGCCTCCGTAGTCAAACAAGCAGAACTCGCTCGTCGCGAGCCGGCGCTCGAAGGTCTCCCGATCCGACGGCTCGGACTCGATCAGGAAGTTCCGATCTCCGGCTAACCGGCCGGCCAGGCCGGGGTCCTTGATCGCGCCGAGCCTCGCGTGCGCCAGGTGCTCGGCCGGCCCGTCCGACGGCGGCGCGCGAGGCTCACCCTCGCCGACCCGAGCAGCGCCCGCCGGAGGCAGGGCCACGTCCTTGTGGGGGACGAACCTGCCGCCCGACGCCGGGAAGCACGACAACTGGACGGAGTTCTTCTTCAGCTCGAGGAGGTTCCGGTCCGACCCGAACCCGATCCCGTCGCAGGAGGCGTAGAAGTGGTCGGCCCCGAGCGTACGGTTCCAGTAGGGGAGGTCCGCGCGGAGGTCCCGGACGACGCGCGCGACGGAGCGCTCGGAGAGGCCGCCGTCGAAGGGGACGAAGAAGAGGTGGGCCTCGCTAGGGTTCTCGGTGACGAAGCGGCTGCCGAGGAGGGAAGCGAGGAAGAGCGATTCGGCTTCGGATTTGAACTCGAAGGTCCTGCGGGCGTCGTAGACGAAGATCCTGAAGTTCCCCAGCATGTCGTCGTAGTCGGCGGCGAAGATGGCGGGCGATCGATACGGCGGCGGAGGAGGAGGAGGAGGAGTGGAGTGTACGGACGGTGGAGCGAGGAGAGAGAATAGGAGGAGGAGGAGGAAAGGGAGGTCGGCGACGAACATTTTCGCCGGAGGCAGAGGAGAGAGGAGGAGCGATTTGCGTTGTGATCGAAGCAGGACTTTTGATGGGGGAAGAATCGGGGGAGGTCCGTGGCGTTTTGTGAGGTCGGACAAAACAAGTCATCGCCGGCGGCGAGCGTTGACTTAGAAGAGGAAGTTTGGGGTTTGGATCCGAATCGGGTCGTCCGGACTCCGGATCGATGTTTCGGAGAATTGAACATCACTGCCGTCTGATCTTTTGGTCCTTTCCTAACCTTTTAATAAAAGAAATATACAAAATATTCCAAACCATTCTTTGGAGCTAAAAATTCAATTTTTCTTATAAATAAAGTGAATATCATAGCCAACATGCATGTGATCCTACTAGTAAAGGGATTGGTTAGGTAAGGTCCGGAGTTCAATCAACCTGAGCAATAAGCAATGAATGCATTTGTACATAAAAAAGAGGTATGAAACAAAAAAAATAAGTGAATATAAGAGATATTACAATATAAATGGATTTATTGACGGAAACCCACTCGAACACAATGATGAATTAAGACTCTATAGAGTCCGGCTCAATGAACTAGCTTATTAAGATTATAGTATAAAGGAATTTATCGACAGAAATCCACTCGAACACAACAAAATTAAGACTTTTTTTTTGCTAGAAAACAAAATTAAGACTTTATTGAGCACTACTCGATGAACCGGCTTATTAGTAGTACTAAGAAAATTGTTCAAGAATAGATGATGAAACTTTTTGGTAATACCGAGTTTACTTAATAAATGATTATAAAATTCAAATGACAATTTAACACTTCGTAGTATTTATCATTCAGAGAAGGAGTGGAAGAAAAGGTTTTGTTGGAGGATAGAGATATCACTGCTCGTGACTAAATATTCGATCCAATCTCTATGTATATTTTCTTATATGTTCACTAGAAGTCATAAAATTTATCACCAAAGTGTAATTGAGTCCTAAAACTTGCAAAATGTGCAATCGAGTCCCAAAACTTGTCAAATTGATTCCTAAAGTTAACACCATCCAATTTGATTAATGAAAAATACTGACGTAATTTTTTTTTCATTTTTTCTATCTTACGTGGCAATGACGTGACCTTTTTCAATCATTATTTTAATATTAATTTTATTTAAATTAAATTTGAAAAGTAAGCTAAAATTTAAAAAATTTAAAAAAAGGGAGGTGGAGGATAGGCGGGGAGGACCCTCCCTGCTGCCGCCACCTCACCATCGCCACGAGGGGTTGATGAGGGTGGAGGGACGGCAGGCGAGGGCCTGCGAGCCCTCCCCCAGATCGGGCGAGGGTCGCCGACCCTTGCCCAGACTTGGCCGAGGATCGCCAGTGACAAGCCACATGGTATTTTTTTTTGCCACATCGTCCACATTTAACCAACAAAGCTTTACCTAATTAATTTGTCATTCACAAATTTTTGTCTCTTTTATTTTAAATTTGAAGATAAAACATCTTGACTTTTTAAAAAAAAAATTATGTTATTTAGGATAAAGCTCATCAAAGTAATATTATCCATACGATTCAGGAAAAATTTATTTTGATTTGAAATTCGAAAAGATACATACCGAAAAACTATCTTCCAATAAAATTTTCAGCTATATTATTTTGAGCATAACTCGTGATAGTAAGATTATCCACTTGTAAATTAAAAATAAAGGAGAAATATATCTAATTACATGAAAAATGTCGAAGAGATGCGCGTAATTTTTCCGTTATCATTGCGAAAAAGATAAATAAATGGAGTGAAAAAAAAGGAGGCTTTTTCTTTTTTCGACCCCAAAAAAAAAAGGAGGCCTACGTCAGTCTCCGAAAAGAAAAAGTGTGACATTAACATCGTCAGTCTCCGAAAAGAAAAACTAATCCTAATCATATGAAGAAACGCCCACGAAGGCCTACCACCTACCTACCCATAATATTAATAATAAAAAAAAGGGAAAGAAATCAGAAACCAGAGACTCCTCTTTGACCGTCGGATCAGACGACCATCTCTACGTGGCAATGCATCCGCTGCCCCGCCAAGATAAGCTGGCTTGACACGTGTATGGACGCGATCCCCCGCCCAAATTCTTTCCATTTGCCCTTCTTTTTCTTTTTTTCTTCCAACAACTCGACATATCCGGAAATACTTACGCTAATTGACAAAATGTAAGTTCATACAACCAATTACGGACAATGTCGAAATTGCCGTGCCGCAGCCTATGAAATACATTGTTTTTTTTTTTTAAAAAGGCGCAATGAAATCATGTATTTTCGCGATGATAATAAGAATTTGACATGAGAACACAAATAGCCGAAATAAAAAAAAAAGAGAGAAAAAAATACGATGGGATTGCACGGGATATACACTGCAAGAAAATCTGGAAAAATAATTAATGCGATTAAGGCGTAAATTGATAATAAATGAATAAATAAATCCCCAAAACGACAGCGACTCGGAGAAGCCAGCAGGCTCATAAGCGACAGAAAGCCATCGAAACGACGAAGCGCATCGCCCCACTCTGTCTCTCTCTCTCCACATTAGAGTTGCTTCGTTGTGACCTTCTCTCTCTCTCTCTCTCTCCATCTCGCTCGTTCGCTCGCTCTCGCTCTCGCTCTGTCGCTCGCTCTGCGTCGTGCGTTGCTCGCAATCTCGTCCGCACAGATTCCTCCCCCCCGCCCCCATCTCCGCTCCTGCTCGATCGCCCCCCAAATCCGTAAGTCCTTAAGCCCTCGCGTCGCAAACCCTAATCGCCGCCCGGATCGCCGTATCTTTGTTCGAGTCCGATTTTTCCCCCCCTTTGAATCCGCCCGAGATCTCTGCTCCAGTTCCCGTACGATCTCGCAGTGTTTTTTTTTTTTTTTGGCTCTTGGCGATTGGTGCATCGGGCTCGCGTGAGCGCTCTCTCGAATCGGATGTGTCTGGATTGTGGTTGCATGTGGACGGAGTCGATTTTTAGGTTTTTTCGCGGGTTTCTCGCGCCGGGCGGTTTGGGGAATTTCGTGGGTTCCTCTGTCAGTTACCGGGAATTGGTTGTCTTGGTGTGAGGTGGCATTGGTGGCGGTGGATGCTTTCGTGGGTCCCGTCCTTTTGATGTCGGCAGTGAATGGCTGTGGTCGGTGATGCTTGGACGGGGTCGACGAGAGTTTGGGTGAACAGGGGTCCTAGGGTTTGACGCGTGCGTCCGGGAGAATTGTGAATGGGGGTGATCCCCGTAATGCATGTGTTGGTGGATTTTTGTTTTGTGGCTCGTTTTCTTTTACGTCTCGTTGATGGATGTGGTTTTCTGCCTTTTTGATTCGTATAATTGAAGAAAGAGTGAAAAAGGAGGAATTTTGGAAGTATTACATGGGAAAACATGACAATCAAAGTGGCATCATGGGATGTTGTGTGTTGAGATCACTTGATGATTGAATCTTCGAAGAATTCAGGGGTTTATATTTTGTACTGTGTCTTTTTCCCTTGTTTTTTTCGTCTTCTTTTTCCTGGATGATAGCTTGACTGAGTCCTGACTCTCACTTTCTTTTGTCTCAGGGAAACCATGAGCGATCAGGGAGAAAAGACATGCCCTCTCTGTGCTGAAGAGATGGATTTAACTGATCAGCAGCTGAAGCCTTGCAAATGTGGTTATGAGGTCTGATTAACAATTATTTGTTCTGGTCATTCCGAACTCTTTTCAAATTTTAAGAAGTATAACCGCCATGAAGCACACGCTTTTTTGAAATATATGAATTCATATAAATATATTGCCACTTGCATTCAGTTAAAATCAGCTAGGTATGAAATAATGTCGTTCCTTTTTTTCCTTCTGAAAGAACCCGTAATTCTTGAAGCCATTGATAATACTTCGATTCAGTGTTAATAGGATTAATATCATCCCGTTGATCAGTTTCCAGAGCTTTCAGTAATGATTGACACAATATTTTCTACTTGGATTTGGGATCATCATTCAACTTGCTTGGCTCTGGCATCATTTCTCTGCTCACACCTTATGGGCATGTCGACAAAAGCGAAACAGTTCTATCTCTCATATCGTGCATACGCATTGTCAAATGTTTTTTTGATCTTTTTAGGGGTGTCCTCCCTTCTATTGGTGATTGGGTTGATTTTGTTTTGTTGTGATGTAATGCCTGGCGCTTGTTGCTTTTTCTGAGAAGAGTGGCTATTCCCTTAGTTGTAAATTTTCTTATAATTTATGAGAAAAAGCAGTAACAAGTCAATAGAATCAAACAATAGCCTGGGGTATATATCGTGAAGCTTCCTATATAATTAATAATCGAAGCCCATGGCAATCACGTGACTTCACTCTATGGCTAATGACACTGTCCTGGAAATGGAGTCATCCCATTCAGAGTGCACCTGTAATCTTAATACGGTCTATATGTAGGGGCTGCTGCGATCTGATTTGATCATGACCCAACTGTGAAGTCTCCCATTTGTTTGATTTGGTCTGTAGGCAGTCAATTCATAAGGTGGCTCCACTCTATCCACGTTGGCTTGACTATTTAGTCTGTCAATGTTGTAGTGTAGCCTATTTTAAGTTGGTTGGCAAGTATGATACGACTCATACTATTCGCGTCAAGCTTTAGGAGAACTCGTCAGTTATATAGTTCCAATATGGTCAATATAAGGTTTTTCTTTCTATGTGGGTATGACTTGATTTTAGTGGTTGATGGCTCTTTGAGTTGCCATTGGCACAAAGTGAGTGATTGCTACATGTCTCGTTGGCATTTTGCAGATCCTTCATGATTCTGATTCTGCTCTTTCTAATGCTTGTACCTTCATAAAGGACACTATGGCAATTTTCTGTGTGAAAATTTGATATTATGTGGATTGTTTTGCCGAGTCCGCAGTGACAATAGTAAGGATTTTGTTTTAGTACTTCATAAGTTATAAACCTGAGGAGCAAGGTCGATTGTCTGTGTAAAGTGGTGTTATATTTACTATTTGTTAGTTTCTGTTTGTTCTGCGTTAAAACAGCTTGTTTGTGGTTTCTGTTTGTTTCCGTTCTTAAGTGCTTTGTTCTGCTTAAAAACATCTTGTTTGTGGTTTCTGTTTGTTTCTGTTCTTAAGTGCTTTGTTCTGCGTTAAATCATCTTGTTTGTGGTTTCTATTTGATGACAGATATGTGTATGGTGCTGGCATCACATTACGGAAATGGCAGAGAAGGATGATTCAGAGGGTCGTTGTCCTGCATGTCGTGCCCCTTATGACAAGGAAAAGATTGTGGGGATGGCTGCAAACTGTGAGAGGTGTTGTTATTTATAAAGAGACATTACTCTCTCTCTCTCTCTCTCTCTCTCTCTCTCTCTCTCTCTCTCTCACACACACACACACACACACCCAAACATGCATATAAACATGCACGCACACAAAATTGACGTCTGTCCTCCACAGGTTGGTGGCTGAAGTTAATATGGAGAAAAAGAGCAAATCACAGAAAGCAAAGACAAAATTATCAGAGGGGAGAAAGCAACTTAGTAGTGTGCGTGTCATTCAACGCAACCTGGTTTACATAGTTGGTTTGCCGCTCAACCTGGCTGACGAGGATGTGAGTTTTCCTCTCTCTCCTGCTTATCTATGTACATGAGAATTTTAAGTAAGAATCAGCAATTATGCATATTGTTCTATTGCAGCTTCTCCTACGGAGAGAATATTTTGGGCAATATGGAAAGGTTCTTAAAGTATCAATGTCTCGGACATCAGCTGGTGTCATTCAGCAGTTTCCTAACAATACTTGTAGTGTGTAAGTACCCAGCACTTATGATGTCATGGTTTTATTTTTCTTGGTGTTTAGAAGTAAGGATTTTGTTAGCAAGACTTGTTAACCAATTAGCAAACCGTGCAGATGCATTGTCTGTTCATTTATGTGTTATGAATGCTTTGAAAGTTAAATTAACATAAATTTTATCTGTAATAAGTGGCAACATGATGTTAGAAACAAAATATCGTATATTTAACTTTCATGACCCATGCACTAGAGTTGAAGGGTAAATTCTCTTCCTGTGCTATTTGTTGTAGCATTTTTTTCCAAGCAATAATTGGCTTAAGTGTATAGATTTATATTCTCTTGCATGGCTTTTAAACTGTTCTGTTTCTTATTGTTAAGTCTTTTGTTAATGAAGACATTCCATTGATGAACTCAACACTGCTGTTGGCCTCCAAGTTTGCGGCGTCTTACTTTTGATGCAAAGTGGTTTTGACTTGCAATTGTTGTGAGCTTTCAACAGTGTCCACTTGTTTTGGGAGTTGAATTTTTTTGTAATGGTTTATGTGTTGGCCTGCAGTTTGGTGGATTGTTACATTTAGTCCTTTTAATTTACCCAAACTTATTGTTTTGGAAAATATGTTGTCTTTTGTTACTTTTTCCTTAGATATATTACTTACTCAAGAGAGGAGGAAGCAATTCGTTGTATTCAATCTGTACATGGATTTGTCTTGGAGGGTAGACCATTAAGGTAAGTTTCATTTTTTTCTCTCCGTTAACGTAGTTAACTTGACTGTCTGAACTTACTGCATCTCAGCTCTAAATTAGCTTATCAAGAAGTTGATTTTCAATAATACATGCAGGGTGTGCTTTGGGACCACAAAGTATTGTCATGCTTGGCTAAGAAACGTGGTATGAATATTAGTTATGTATGAGGTGTAATTGGCCTGACTTTTTTAACTAAATTTACTGAAGTTCTATAATGGAGTGAATCTGAACTGATGTTTGACTTTTCTGGTCCAGCCGTGCACCAACCCAGATTGCTTGTATTTGCATGAAGTTGGTTCTCAAGAGGATAGCTTTACAAAGGATGAAATAATTTCAGCCTACACGAGGTGGACTACCTTTTCTGGTTCTGACATCTGCCTGCTTTAATTTGTTTTTCCAATTTCATAGCTTGTCTCTCATTCTTTGATCTGGAAAATGAATTGTCTAGTGCTGCTTATATTTCGAGAGCAGGTGAAACAATGGGTCATCAATTGTTGTGGGGAATTGATAGCTTTTCCCATCTAATGTTGCTTACATTGCACCTTTAATTGCTGGTGGTATTTATGGAGCATCGCCAAAGTTTCATAAAGTAGATTATCTTCTTTTGTATTAGTCCATGAGAACCAATTATGCCATAAGTGTATGATGAATATAAGCTACTTATGGAACTTGTACCTTGAAATTTTTTCTGCGGATATTATTTCAGTTGATCCAAGCTTTCGATCTGTCCAGAAACATTGTATTTTTATCAAGTATCTGAAGCTGCCATGTTTATGCCTATTTTATTGTATTTGACTCCTGTTGATGTTGATTGATTTAAGGTCTGTATGCTCTGCTCAATACCACCCCCAAATCAGCATCTCTAGTTTCATGTGCTGATTTTGTTGGGTCTTGAGTTAAACATTCTCATCCTGCGTTTAACTGTATTGTGTTCTTGTTTGGAAGGAGCAGAGTTCAGCAAATCACTGGTAATGCAAGTACTCTGCAAAGGCGTTCAGGCAATGTGTTGCCACCACCTGTTGATGATATTTGTACTAACAGCTCTGCTTCCACAGGAAAACCTATTATGAAAACTGCCCCAATTGTAAGCTCTTCTATGCCTATTATAGAAATCAATATTTCTGGTACCTTTGAACTATTGTCCATTTGCCTCGTACTGTTCCATACTTCATCATGCACTCATTAAGTAGAATAGGCTAAGCATTCCCAGTGCATTTCTCCAGATGAATATTTTCAGGATATAATTATTTAATATTTTGGATTCTTTTTCCTTAATTAATTTTAGACAAAGCACAAGTATCTGAAATGCAACCAACAGTACTTGAACCAAATGCTTGATTCATAGTTTTGTTGCCTGTTTATTTGATTTGCAATTGGTGTTTTCTGTGGCAGACTACAGCGAGCGTTCTCAAAGGTTCTCCACCAAATGGAAGTAATGGCAGACCAATAGCTCTACCTGCTGCAGCCTCATGGTAAACCTTCTTCTATCTGCACTAATTTGGTTTTATGTATAAATAGCTTTCTTTTTTGGCTAGATCAAGACATGAACAAAGCAAGCACAATCTTTTTTGTTCCTTTTGTTATTGCTTAATTGAATTTTAATTTTCTTTTCTGAAATTGATCCAGGGGTACGCGTGCTTCCAGTTTCCAATCTTCCGTTCCTAGTTCAGGTAGTTTAAGTGGACCTATTTTGAAATCTGAGAATGTGGAAAGGACACATGGACCTTCAGCAGCAGTTGAAAGCACTGATCAGGCACCTGCGTCTCACAATTATTCAATAAAGACATCATTGGTCGAAGGGATTCAGTCAATATCTGCAAAGAGCTTAACGGATCCAATGAATACTTTGAAGCAACTTACTGACCTTCCTCCATCCGATAATTATATTGCATCAGACAGAGCTCTTAGTGGTTCAGCACTAAGCAGCCGTTTATCATGTCTGTCACCTAGCAAGGACGACATTGGCAGAACTAATGCGCTTCCAAGAGTAAAGAGTACCTTAGACAGTGCAAGAGTGTCATGCACTCTAGACCCACAGACAGGAGGAAATATTGGAAATGGAGATATTCCAGTTTTATGTTCTGATATTTCTTCGATGAAAATCACCAACCACTTTGAGCACGAGTCATTGAGGGTTGTAGGACCTAAATCACCGGATCCACTTCTGACAGGATCACCTAGGAATCAAGGGTCAGAAGAACATTTATACTTAGAGGAATATGGAGAAAAGGGAGGCAACAAAACTGTCCCACCTAGTCTTCGTGTGGATGTTTCTTCTGACCAGTGTCACCAGAATTTAGTGTTGCAAAATCAAGTGCCTAGTGCTTTGGCTGAGGTTGCTGAAGATGATATACAAACCTTTGATAATCAAAGACTAAGAGATCCTGAAGTTGGGCAAAACTCCTTTTGTTCATCTAGTCCGAATCACTCGAGGTCTCATTCATATAGACCCAGCGAGGCGTTTGGCATGAGGAGTTTAAATGCTGACCCCTTGCCTGTAAATAATACATTAAATGGTCACCATTCGCTACTTGCATCATGTAGTTCAACAATTTCTAATGGTTACCATGATAGCTTTGCCAGTGACTCTGCTGATCCTAATGGAGTTGCTGCAAGTTTCATTGCATATCCAAAAGAGGTGAAAGGAAGGCAGATGGGAGATAATTCTGCCATTGGTGGTGCCAGTGCTCCCTCAGATACAGGCGAGAGCAGCATAATCTCAAATATACTGTCCTTGGACTCTGATGCTTGGGATGATTCATTGACCTCGCCACAGTATCTGGCGAAACTGTTGGGAGAAACTGATGAACAGCCAGGTTCTATTAAAACATTGACTTCCAGGAAGGTTTCAAACATCAATCAATCCAGGTTTTCTTTTGCTAGACAGGAGGAGTCACTAAGTCAAGCATTTGACTTTGAGCCACCTTATGGTGTTCCTGGCCAACTATCAGGAAATGGATTGCTCCACAAGGATGGTGAAAATAGAGAGTCGTTCTCTAATAGGATTGGCATGTCTAATGGTTTTCATCATCAAAGTCTTGTCGATGCTGACAAGTTTTCTGGTAGTCAGTCTCTTATGTCTTCAGGAAAAAGTTCTGGTGAGTAGTGTTTATTCTCATTTGAAGTTTATTGGTGATATATATGTATATAAGTTGATTTATTGAAGGTTTTTGGTAGACTCGTCCCATTGAAGTTTAAGTATATGAACATATGCATATTAATATATGTAATGCGTATATGTCTGTCAGTTGTGACATATTATTCACCTTCTTTTCTGTCCTGCTTATTGTTTTATTATTCTGGTGGGTCACTGAATATAGATGGCCTGGTTTTCTCGCAATGCCCTCCTCGACTGCTAATGCAAACTTTATGCATATTAATATATGTAATGCGTATATGTCTGTCAGTTGCAACATATTATTCACCTTCTTTTCTGTCCTGCTTATTGTTATATTATTCTGGTGGGTCACTGAATATAGATGGCCTGGTTTTCTCGCAATGCCCTCCTTGACTGCTAATGCAAACTTTATCGTGGGTGTGGCATCTTAATATGTGGATTGTGCTTCTGTGGTACTTTAAACTAGTTAGGATTTCTAATTCTTTTCCTCGTGCATTTTCTGGATATCTGGTAATTTGTACTATTTCCGTCATACTATTGCTCTGAACTTTGTGGTTTCTTTTGTCCATATTTGTTGTTTCTCGGTTTAAGTGGAATAAGTTTGAATTTCCATCACTGTGCATTTTCACTTGAGTATGTTTGCTGTTACGGTCGTTGTGTATTTTGGGTGCCTTCTCCACTTACTTGTGCTTTGTGGCATGCATTCTAGTAAGTATTCTTCAGCCATCTGGCTTTCTAATGACCAATTTTCAGAGATTTTACTGCAACTTGAATGTTTTCACACTATCATCAAGAGTTAAGAGAAGGCAATAGTTAATTTGGTTGCATTTCTCGATTCTCAATATTCTTGTCGATCCTTTCTGGTCTCGCAACGGGTCATGGAGTACTGCGTTGCAGTTTTGCCTTGTCAAGTTCATCGATTTATTAATCTGTTTCCCTTGTATAAAAGTTACGATAAGAAGTTGCTAGAGGGAAGATTCATGGGTCCTTTGAAGGACCAACAGAAAGATGATGAACTGAGTTGGTATATCAGCATTTATAATTTCAAATAGCCGGTTGTGGATACATCTGGATCTCTGAAAAGTAATGCATTCTCACACTGCATGGGATTGGTAGTATTCTATGTTGCTCTCTGTTTTCTACTAAACTCCCTGTGACCATTGTTGTATGTCCTTGGCTTGCAAATTTTGTACATAATGAATCTCTTGTAACCCAAGAACTGTTAGTAAAGCAAATGATTCCAAGTCAATACTGGAAATTTCACGTTGGTTAAATGGTCACTTGTTTTATTCTTCTTTTCTTGTGGTATTGGCAAATTCCCAGTATGACCCTGTCAATTTTCTTTTAGCAGTTTCAAGGTCTCAAATGTTGGCACCTCCGGGTTTCTCAGCGCCCAGTAAGGCACCACCTCCAGGGTTTTCTTCTCGGGAAAGAATGGACCATTCTTTTGACTCCATGTCTCGTAAGTAGACAAATATTATATTAAATATATTTCGACATTTAGCTTTCATTGTATCATCAGTTTGTGCTGTGTTTTCAGGGAATCAGTTACTCGATACAACCTCTTGGTTGAGCAATTTACATCAACCACCATCAGCTGGAAACATTGGCAACACAGTGGATATTGAGTTCATGGATCCTGCTATATTAGCTGTTGGCAAAGGGAGACATCAGAATGGGCTCAATAACCTGAGCTTTGATGTTAAACCTTTCCCTCAGTCAAATGCTTTTGAGAGTGATTCTAGACTTCATTCGTTGATGCAGGGATCTCTCTCTCCACACCAGAACCTGACATATATTTCGGGGGATAATTATTCTACTCTTAATGGTACATATGGCCTTCCTTCTAGAATTTTGGACAGATCACAAGTAGGCAGCACACCTCCCTTTTCCCAGTCAACTCTCCAACAGGCTAGAAATGGTCTAGCTACAAATGTGCACTGGGATGGATGGAATGACATCCAGAGTGGAGACAGCCTCGGCATCTCTCAGCTCCTTAGAAATGAAAGGCTTGGACTAAAAAAATTTTATGATGGTTATGAAGATTCCAAGCTCTGGATGTCTGGTTCAGATCTCTATAACAGGAACTTTGGGATGTGATGCTTTGTTAGATGCAACACCTTTCTTGGTTGGCTTGGTGGAGATGGAAATTATCGTAGGTGGAGTGACAATGACTTTGGATGATTCCTTGACATTGAACTTTAGTGCACAGGACAGACTCACGAAAGCTCTCGATGGAGGCAGCCTGTTGAGGATCAACTCCCGAGTTAATGGGGGTATCCAATGCAGCAGGTAAAAGTGGACGTTTTGATTGTAAATGTGACTGAAGCTTGTAGCCTGCTCCCACTCTGCATCTTTTTATGATAATGTTGAAAGAGGATGCGGTTAGAATAGCTTTTGTCTCGAGGATATGGTCATCTCTTATTTGTGTATACAAAAGTTAGTATAGTAGTAGTTAGCGGTAATTTTCGAAGTTTTAAGGAAAGTGGAAGCATCATTTCTTGCTTGGTTTTGGTTGTCTTGGAATGATGGTAATACCACAGCTTTCTATGGCATGGTGGTTGTCTATATCTAATCCTCCTTCGTCTTTAGAATAGATCCAAGTTTTGCGATTCTCTGACCTGTTAAAAAGAAGTTTCTAATTGGTTGTCTTGCTCTATCATGCACTTGCAGGTGTGCGAGTTGTGGGCCGAATGTGGCATCAGAGTTGGAATAGTGATTGCTTCCAGATTCTGGCTGATGCACTTAATTAGGGGTTCTGGTCCTGACAAATATGAATTAATCCAGTTGTCACTCTCACAAGCTGAGATCTTAAGCGAGTCCTTTTATGGGTAATAGGATTTACAGTGTGAACAAAATACAAATGGACTCCTTATTGAGCTTTTTGCAATGACTTGCCTGTGAATCTCGTATAGCATAGCATATCTTCTGTAAGTACCCAATAACCTCTTCTGGAGTTTTTCATCTGATACCTGACTGGTATATTGTCCCTGGCGTGATACCCGAGTTAAGCAGTAATTGAAGGACACTAAGCGAAGTCAGTTGTTTCTTTTTACGCGTTGCAAAGTCATCGTGAATTCATGTTGTTGGGGGGTTGAGTTCCATGTTTGGAAACTGTCAAAACTTGTTACTGGCGACTGTGGTGGATCGTGTTTCTCGTGCCAAGTAGTATAAACCTTAAAAGACAGGTGGTCAGCAATCACTTTTGAGTGAGAACACGGGAAAGTAGAGGTTGTCACGACATTTTGGGACTAGTAAATCCTCATCTGTAGATAGTGCCAGCGTATGATGTGTGCAATGTACTTTCATGGGAACAGTCGTGGGGACTCGTATATATTTATCGTTCATTGTAGCCCCGTGTGGACTTAATGGCAGCTTCGAAAAGTCAGGGATACATCCCGAGATTTCTGTACCTGAGTTTGATCTACTTCCCCTTGGCAGGATTGTTATTTCAATCCTCTCAAAAGAGGTCAGTGGCGAGGACAATTTGACGAAACTGTGAGTAGTGTGCACCACCAAAAACCCAATCTTTCGGGCGATTTCTCGCCTTAACGAGTTCCTTCGGTCCCCGATCGTATGAACCTCAACTGTTCGCTTTTACCTGGTGAAATCACTGCTTGGACTGGTCCGTTGCAAGAGTTCATCCTATATATTTGGTGGCTTTTACTGACAAGCAAATCTCATTAAGTCATACTTAGGGAATTCGCCTTGTAGTTGTGAATATTTGTTATAACTCAGTTGTGAAATGTGAATGTTGCCGATGGAGGGAAAAAGCAAGAGCTAGTAATTGCACCAAAGCGGATCATGCCTGTCACCGTTGGAAGGACAATTGTTACCAAAGAATGATAACACAGGTCCCCCTAGGCCAGCCTTTTTTAAAGTAAAATCTCCCATCTGACCTCATCAGAATGACAAAATTGTAGCAATTTCAATTGCCTTAAAATATCCAGTTGGGGTATATGTTTAGAGATTTCTGCGGTTTTCTGCCACGAAAAAAGTTGTAAAAAAAATTCTATTTCTTAGACTAAAAAAGGGTGAAAAATTGGAAGCCATGTGATGACTAATGTGCCATCATAGGTCCTTGGGATGTCCACTTTTTCGCAGCTTGTCAAATGTTTATTTAAAGAAACGAAAAGATGTAAAGCTGCTGTAGGAAAAGCTTAGGGATAATGTGGATGACCCCATCACTTAAAAAGGTTGAAAGTGGGGGATCTATAGTAAAGAAGTGCTCCACTTTTGCTTGGGATCTGCGATGAAAATCAGTCATGTTTTGAGTTGTGGACGTACATATGCATTTGCACGATTGTTTGCTTATTTAAAATCTACAGATGACGATGGAGATATAAATGCGGATACACAAAATTATATAAAAGATGACATGACAAATCCTTATTGAGTGCTTAACTATGCTCCATTTTTTAAAATATTCAATTGTGATTTATCATATCATTTTGTGAATCAACTTTATCAATAAATAAAATAAAAATAATACGACGAGGAAAAAGTAATAGCTAGTAAATGTAGCCTCAAGATTGATTGCAACTTTTGCAAGTGGGCTGAATGAAAAGATAAAAAGGAAAGGTTGCAAATCCCAAAATCCAACTTAAGTTTTGCACCCATATATCAAATGCCATCCGGGCTTTTGAAAATCAGGGTAATTATAAAAAAAGTCCTAAACCTACTGTACTTATGTCAATTCAATTCTAAATATTTTAATTATTCCAATTTATGGTGGGTTTGGTTTGGTTTTTGGGGAAAGTCTTTTGAAAAATGCAAAGGCTTTTAGGTTAAAGGGGTTTTGCGAAATGCAATTAGTGTTTGGTAAATTGTAATTTAAAAGTGCATTGGGAAACAACTTTGGTTCAAGTGGTGTTTGAAAAAAATCACACTTTGTAAAGCACTTTTGTTTTGTTTTGTTTTTTTTTTAAACTCAAAATTGGCGAGGACTTAGCGGTTGGTGAGGCCAAATATGGCTGTCAACGAGCTAGATCTAGCTAGCAGCCTTCCCTAAGGTTGCCCGACCCAAGTGACAACCACCTATGTTCGAGTGACCCTGAGGTCACAGGACTTCTGGACCTGCCTTGGGCATAGCAAAGACAGAGCTGGAAGGAAAAAAATGAATTTGTATTCCAAAAATGTTCAAAGCTCAAAACACCTTCAGACCTGCCTTAGGCTAAAGGCCTTTAGAGGCTTTTCGAAATGCAATTGCATATTCCCAAAGCTCTCCAAAAAATTTGCCAAATGGTATTTGCCTTTGTCCAAAGGACTTTGGAGCCCATAGCCTTGTGGGAAAGTAGTTCTCAAACGGAGCCTTAGCCCTAAATATTTTCACGTTTTACCAATTAAGTCAATCCGGCCAATTTTGGTTGAAAATTGTTGACGTAGGCTCCGGCCAACCTCGACGCAAACATATTTTAATAATATTTTCTTTTCTTTACTCTTTTTTGGATTGAAGGTTGGCAAGGTTTTCTGGCCAACTCTTGCCAAATTTGGGCAAGGGCTACAGTGCCTTCGCCTGGCCCAGATCAAGCGAGGGCATCGTGGCCCTCATCAGAACTGGACCAGGGGCCGCGCGCCTTTGCTTTGCCCCATTGACCATAGCAAGGGCATCGGGCGAGGGCCACCATGCCCTAGTCTAGTGTTGGCGAGGGCCGACCCTCACCTGTGGCAGCCTTGCTGGCTCTCAGTCCAAAAAAAAGTAGAGAAAAGAAAAGAAAAGAAAAAACCAAAAAACCAAAAAAATATAAAAAAATCTAAATATTATTAAAATATAATTAAAAAAAGTATATGTCAGTACCAGCTGTGCTATGTAAGATAGCCAGCGTCCACGTAAATGATTTCCGGCCAAAATTGGTTGGATTGACTAAATTGGCAAAATGTGAAAAGGTTTAAAACTAAAAAAGGCACAATTAAATTGTAGGTTTAAGACTTTTTTGGTAATTGTCCCTTTGAAAATCTATAAATTTGTACGTTTTTTTTGTTCTCACTTCTCTTTTCTATGTACATATGTGTGCGGTGCTCACGAGGATCGAACCCCAGGCCTAATACTTTCCAGCCCCATCCCCCAATTCCTTTACTGGCAGGACCGTATGGCTGTTGGCCTGTAACTTTGTACTTTGAGCTTTGCCATTTTATTTCAAGTTGCATCCTTCCATCTTACTTATTTATCAACCTGTCATATAAGCATGGTTCCATCTCATTTTGCTCTCTACTCTGCATTTAGCTCCAGAAGGTTTGCATGGAGTTCTTTTTTCCCGAAACAATGTCTGTCAATGTGTTGAGTCCATAGCCCGTTTGGCTGTGAAGATGATTCCATATGTGATCATTGGCAGCAAGCTTAGAGTTTCAGGTGCCGTAGGCTCATGCTCAGTGTATTGCAAAATCTCTGTAAGTACATTAGATATCGTAAATTTTTGTGGTGCGAGTGACCAGTAAAACCTGCAACTATTTGTGGTATTAACACGGTTATTTCTCTTGTTATCAGGTCTAACTTTCTTAGACTGGCAATGTCTAGCAGCTATCAGTTGCACAGCTGGTTCACATACTCAAAGCTTCTTCCGTTTCTCAATGCTGCCCGATTTGGGTAAGATAGCTGTCATAATTTCTTTACATGGATCTTATAATATACCCAACTGCTGCAGAAAGCTCAACATTCTTTTCTTGCTTTGCAGATGATGGCAACGTTGAATGAAGGATTGTCACTGTTTGATGCAAATCTTATCGTTCCAATGTTTCAAATTGCTTGGACATTCTTTTCCATTTGTACAAGATTTGTTTACTTTCAGGAATATCAGGTCGTACAATTAGACAATCATTTTGTGTGATTCACCCATTTTTAGAACAGGTATCTGATGCACTGAGAACAATGTACGTATATCCTGGGAATGACGTCTGTTTTCATAGGGATTTCTTTGCTGGCACCCGATGAGTCAAGAGGTACCGAGTTTCAAGAGCAATGGAAATTCAGAGCATTACGTAGATGTAGGTTTACTTACACTTTTGTCTTAAAGTGAACTTGCTAACAAAAATTCTACTCTAATATCAGATACAACAAAGCAAACACAAAGAGTATTAAATTTTCTCTCTGTGAGTTTTCTGAGTGAATTCTCTGTGAGAGATTGTAAGATAATGCTTGTAAATTTGCTTTGAGCTTAATCTAGCTTTGAGCTTAATCTAGGTGTGGGAAATATTAAAGCGTGCGAGCGATTAAGCAATGAGTCTCCCCCCTCTCTCAATCGATCCATTGCAAGCTCTGTCCTTCCCACCAAAACCTCTACCTTACCCCATCGACAGCCGCCGGATCACCCACGTTTACGGCGGCCACCCTTTCCCGAGCAATCTCCAACCTCGACCGCATGTCTCGCGTGAAGAAGAAGAAGAACAGCAACTCCCTTCCTTATTCCTGACTTCTAAACTAATTAGGAGGTTGATTAAAATGGGCTCGGGACTTGCACATGCCGAAGAGGAAACACAGACTAAGCCGACTACTTTGCCAAATGAACAGTAATTGAGCATGCGATGCCACGCAGATCGGATTTTGCACGGTCAGAAAGAAACCGATTAAATGGACTTTGGCTCGGACTGAGACAAAAAAAGATCAAAGTATCCTATGTTGACTGTGCAAAGAAATAACGGGGTTCGACAGAGACAACCATGAAATCAAACAGTGCAAGTTGGAATTAGCCTAAAAGTAGAGATAATGACGGGATTTGAATGGGAAATACTATTTGTACTAGAAGTTTAGAATTAGTTGATAATATTAGTGGATTAGGTTATTAGATGCTTGTGAATAGAGAAAAATGGTGAGTAAAAAACGAGGGTTCGACAAGATTAATACTGAATAGTTGATACGTGAGATAAATAACTTTAAAGCTCCGAAAATAAGTAGGGAGCATGAAACTGAGAACAAATAGAAATTCTTAGGATGGAGGCTAGTCCTCATGAAGATGATGGGTTTGGCATTTCACTTAAGATAGGACACAGTAGTTCAGTTTCACGACATTAAAACGGATTCTTAGAGAGAATCAATTTGTCACGCCCCGATTCTCACCACGGAAGGGGAATGACACGGCCATCTTCTTACCCAAAGGACGCGGCCTAAAACAAAAACCAACACAAACCTGCTAGCACATTACACTTACACACACACACACATATATGATAAAATAGAGAGTTGTTTACAGGATTAGAGTTTCTATAATTGAAATAAATATGGACACAGATGCCTCACTTACAAGAATTTCGATCCAATTTGGGGCACAATAATTTAGTTTTACGATACTAAGACTCCGTTTGTTTTGCGGAAAATGTGACATTTCTGAAAAATGTTTTCAGGGTGTCATTTTCCAGGAAATAACAGTATTTTTCGGTGCTTGGCTTAAACCTAAATATGAATTAGAATATATTTTCTATTGTTTGGCATGGAAATCTGATTTGAGTTTCTTGGGAAAAGTTACCAAAAAATTCAATTTTGTTTAAAATATTTTTTTTCTTTTTCCTTTTTACTTAGCCGGCCACAAGCATGGTTGTCCATACCTCTTTTTGGCCAATTCGGGGTTAGCATTCCCTAGAACCGCTTCTCTCGCGCCGTCGTACATCTTATCGTCCACCTGACTCGCGACCCCTTGCTCAGCCTCCTTCCACTTCTCCTCGGCCACTCTCTTGAACTCTTCTGCTGCTGTCGACGGCGCTCTCTCCTCCGAGCCGCCGTGGCCATCTTTGGAGTCATAATGTTGGGTAAATTTCTACTTAAACATGTCAATTAGGAGCCACATAACGATAACAAGATGATATTTTATCAATCATCACCCGCCCCCCCGTAGCATCAGACAACTACTTGCCCAGATACACCAAAAGAGAGAAACCAGAACTTCGTAGGACACCATGCTTGTCCTTAATGAGAGAAACCTGATTATCCAATGTTGTGCAATTAGATTAATCTTTGTTCCCGGAAATTCCCCTCCATTTGCCTAGATCTCGTCAGACTGTGCAACAAATGAAGATCTGGTTTTGTGAATCCGAATGACGTATGTCTCCACCATCTACGTGAGTATGTATGTATATTGTACACAGTAGACGTGTGTATATATACTGGAACCGTATGCACGAAGCATGCTCCCTCCCCCCAACTCCCACCAAGCTTTTCTCCCACATAATGGAATTGGCTTCCAATTTAATTTCTTGGCGCGACCATTATCACTCGGAATTCAATAGACCCAGAATGAGAACCGTTAGACGATAAAAAAAATTCAGGAAACGATTTGAAAATCTGTTTTTCATAAGGACCAAATCTATTTATTGGCAGCATTAATTATTCATCGAACAAAACAGATGATCTCTACCAATACGTGTGATCCAACGGTTGATCCTGGCTTGAATTTCTATACGTTGCGGACTGTTTCATCACGGTCCATGTACAGCTGAATGCACGTTCCTATCGAACTGTGAGCCTACAAGTATACTCAAAAAACACGCGAAGCGATTACAGACCTTTTTAATTCGAAGGAACTCGACGATCTCGATGCAATGGACGAGAGATTAGCTCGGAATGTAATAACTTGGGCCTCACTATGTTGGTAACTTCAATCGCAAGTTCTCTACCGCTGTCCGTCGGCCAAACCTCCGGGTCCCCGACCGCCATGATTCTATTGTCAAACCCACTTTCTGCAATCGAATATACCAATACATAAAATCAAATAATCCATGATGAGTTTAAAGGATTCCGTTGAACTAAGAGACTGACACCTAGGCCAGAACCGAATGATACGTCGATTCAGGGCAAAGAAAAACGTTGAACTTTATCTTTAACAGAGATATCGGGGCGTAAAACATCTGATAAATTAAAAAAATTATGAATCTTATTTAGATAATTCTGATGCGATTGGGGAGGAACCCTCTTTATATGGTTCATACTCTTGTGGTATTATCTTGTTCTTTTACTTAAATTTATCCGGTACATATAAATAAAGATTGCACTTGTTGCAATTCAATTCTAAACTTTTCAATTGTGCTAATTTATTCTTAAACATGTTCACACTTTGCCAATTGAGTCCATCCGGTCAATTTTGGCCGAAAATTACTGACGTGGATATTGGCTGTCGTACTTGACACGGTCGACGCCAACATGAATGTTTTTTTAATATTTTTTTATTATTTTTTTCCTTTTTCTTTTCTTCTCGTTTCTCTTTTTTATTTGGGATTGAGAATCGACAAGGGTTGCCGACCAACCCTCACTGACCACAGGCGAGGGTCGCAACTCCCTCGCCTGATCCAGTGGGCCAACGAAGGCCGCGATGCCCTTGCCTGCCCATATTTGGTGCGGGCCGTGACACCCCTGCCCAGTGTCGACAAGGGTCGACCGGCTCTCAATCCAAAAAAATAATAATAAAGAAAAGAAAAGAAAAAAGAAAAAACCAAAAAAATTTAAAATATTATTTAAAAACGTCAATGTGGTGGTAGCTGTGATGAACGTGCCACGAAGTGAGGTAGATGGTGGCGATGTAAGGTGGGCATGAGGTGGATGTTGCATACCGGTGGCAATGGCGGTTGCAGCGGCGGCAACGTGGAGGGTGGTGGTTATGACCATGAAAGTGCACTTACGGTTGATGTACGATGTAAAATTCAGGTTGCCTTATGCAATTATCCCAAAGATAAGCAATCTTGCCTTTCCAGTTGCATGACAAATTGGCATAGTTAATCTACCTAATCTTGATAGGCAATGTGAATGCTTAGAGGATTTCCATATGTGTAAGGACATGTGACATGTCCCTCTTATTTGAAGGGCAGTTGTTCATCTGTAACCGAAGGCGAAATGACAATGACGTAGGAAGAACATAATTATGCACGCACAACAATATATTTAAGAGCTAGAAGAAATTAAATGTTTAAATTTTAAGGTCAATTTTGATAATGAATTAAATTAAATGAAAAAGAATACTCATTAAAATAAATAATTCAACCTGACATATCGAAAAAATTTAAAAAAAATCAAACACTCGCATCTCTCATTTACATGACAAGGATTGGACCGCGTTCGTTGCTGTACTGATAGCCATGGTGCAGTTCATCTGGGACGTCTTCGTCTTCTTGAACATGAACATGACCGTCACCTTCCCTTTGAGCTCGCCTTGACTGTTCAGCGTTATCAACCCCGAGCTCAATTCGCTCCCGAGATTCGAACTGCTCGGCAAAGCATCGGAGCTCAAGTTCACGTTCACATCGATCTTCTTGGTGGACTTGAAGTTGGCCTTGCCCTTTGGAATCATCACTTGCCCTACCTGAACGCCTCCGTAAGTGAAGTTGACTGCAGTCGCGTCGTACTTGAAGGGACCCCAGTTGGTGTTCTTGATCCGGATGGGAGCAACGAAGCTCATGTCGAACGAGGGCGAGGCCTGAGTCTCGATGCTCAGGGTCTGGACATCGAACTCGCCGACCCTAAACTTGGGGGACTTGAACTTCATGATGACCAGGACGAAGAAGAGGGCTTGGACGACCTGGAAGATGACGAAGGCAGTGATGCCGATCGTCCACTTCATCCTCTTCTTGCGCTTCGCCTCCTCGTCCACGTAGCTCAGCGACTCGCGGTCGGGCTTCGACATCGCCGATCTCTCCTCTCTTTCGAACAGATGATGGTGTTTGGCGTGGTTTCAACTGGCGTTCCCTTAAGCGAATTTGGAGATCTGGAGAAGCTGTGGGGAATGAATGGAGGAGCTGGGTGTTCATATATAGGCTTCGCTGCCTACGGAAGACCACTTATTACGACCCAAGTCTCCTTCCTAGAAAATGTCGTTCGAGTCCACACGCCAAAAGCCATCCAATGTTGAAATTCTGACATTCTAGACGAAAGGGATGTATACACACTATCGAGAATTAGAAGCTTCGATTATTAATATTGTACACCACAAAAAGGAGAAGAGCAGGTGAGGAGAGCTTGAGTTGACTTTTGACATGCTTACGATGTTTGATCAATTTCTAAGGTTTGGTCAACGCGGGAAATGGAGCAGTTTCTTTTACATAGTCGAGGTCCACCGACGCTGTCCATGTCCGCACGGCCATTTGTCATATATAATTTGAATAAGTTAAGGGGCGAACATAGTCGTTAAACATGAAGGTTTCGGATTCTCCCATTTCGCCGTCCAAAAAGTCTCTCCTCTATCGCAAACAAGACCATGGTTTTTAGCTGGTGAATCGGCGACAATGAAGAACCTCCCTGTGGAACTCTTAATGTAATCAAAACCTACTGATGACATGCTAGAGGATGCCATAGGGTTTGCTTAGCTGCTTCAATTATTGACTAAAAATTACCAAATCGGTCCTAAATCTATTACTCGGATGACAATTCAATCCCGGGCTTTTCGATTTTGCCAATGTAGTTCTAAACTTTCGAGCAAAGTTCCAATGTAGTTCTTCCGGCCAACTTCCGTTAAAAATTGCTGATGTAGTGTCTAGTTATTGCCGGCCATCCTAAATGACATGCTGACGTGGATGTTGTGAATCGCCATGTCTTACGTTTCATTATTGATGGGTTTTATGGATATCGGGCTGCCCATGTTGGGCTAACCCAGCCCGTTAATCATGAAATGGCCCATGAGAGAGAAATAACTACCAAGGCAGTTATTTATGGGAAAATGAAAAAGGGAGAAACACTCTATGTGAATGGGTGTGTCAAGTATTCTCCCGCTCAAAAAGAAAAAAAATTCTCTCATTCAAAAGAAAAGAGGCTCTCACTTGACGATCGAAGAATCGCACTCTCTCGACGTTGCAATTTAAGCATTTAATCCGTGGAAAACAAGGTATATCCTTCTTGGTGATATACTTTAGATGATTGGTGATTCAAGTTCTCTTGGGCACGTTTCCGCAAATGTTTTTGGTGTTACTCGATGGTTCGAGTTTTCGTC
Organism: Syzygium oleosum; assembly: GCF_021117445.2. Classification (NCBI taxonomy): domain Eukaryota; kingdom Viridiplantae; phylum Streptophyta; class Magnoliopsida; order Myrtales; family Myrtaceae; genus Syzygium; species Syzygium oleosum. Next base: position 7,279,170 of record NW_026607504.1, read on the forward strand.
TTTTAGGAATTTGTTTCCGTCTTTTCGCATTTCTAGGAATCTGTTTTCGATAGTCATGTACATTGAAATATACAAAAATTTCACATTTCTCTTTCGCATATTTTTTTTTTTATCTAGTAGAAACCATGCTCACACGAATCCGCTGTACCAATTGTCACGCCCCGTACCCCACGAAGCATGAGCATCCCGCTTATAGGTCGAAATAGCAGCGCGACGCTTCCAGGTTACGTCACCGACCCGAAAACCAAAATCAGAGAAAACACGCCACATGCAGAAACGACGTATATGTAATAAATATACATATACACCCAGACAATTTAAAAGCAACCACGAGTGGCAAGAAAAAAAATAAATTACGATTGATTAAACCCCCATATACATTATCCGTCTACAAACAAAAAGGTACAACAAAAGGCCACGAACAAAAAGGGATCGGTGACCTAGGGGTGTCAAACTAACTACCGGAGGGGTACGGTCAAAAAAGTGTCGACCCTCACTCCTATGCTGATATCTAACCTACGGTACCCAGTCAGGATCAGAACCCGACGACTCCGAAGAACTCTCGAGTCGCTCTTGATCCTCCTCAGAACTCATGGCCTCCAACTCCATCTCTGGCTCAGGGTCTTGTTCTTCGTACTCGTCTACGTCCATAGGCTCGGGGGCTTCTGCGTCCACACCGCTCTGGGAGCCGGATCGACTATCTCCGGCTCAAAAGCTAATCCACCAAGCTCCTCGTGCTCTTCCTCTTCTTCCACAATCTCGTACTCAACCTCAGAATCAGGATTGCCCTCCATATCGACATCTACTATATCACCGTCTGGACATTGAATATCTAGCAGACCCTCTCCCACAAACGGAACGTCGGCGGACCTGATGGGACCGAACTCTACTCCAAAACGATCCCGGAAACACCAGGCTAGATACTCGTGAGTCTCAAAGTGAGCTAAGCCTACGTCTACCCATACTAAAGCATAGTGTCTATAGTACTTCTCCCCGTTCCCCACGGGGTGCACGGTCAGCGTACGCTCTATATGGTGGGGAATCCCAAAGCGTAACGGTGCGTTGTCGAAGTTCATGGCGGGAGATCTGAAAAGTCGATTTTACCACAACCGTGAGAAAACTCAGCAAGTAAAAACCACTAATCCTAAACTAGGCTAATGTGCACCTCCAGAGGGTAAATAAAACACATATATAGATAAATAAACCGGTACAACAATCAATAAGCTCACCCGGGCCCACAGCCCAATTCACTACTTTGTCCTGCAGGTTAGACTTTTAATATAAATATAAAACATATGTGAGTAAATCGACCCGAAGGCCCGACCCGAAGGCCACAATTTCTCTCGACCCGAAGGCCCGACCCGAAGGCCACAATCTCTCTCGACCCGAAGGCCCGACCCGAAGGCCACAATCTCTCTCGACCCGAAGGCCCGACCCGAAGGCCACAATCTCTCTCGACCCGAAGGCCCGACCCGAAGGCCACAATTTCTCTCGACCCGAAGGCCCGACCCGAAGGCCACAATCTCTCTCGACCCGAAGGCCCGACCCGAAGGCCACAATCTCTCTCACTTCAAACATGTACACCAATGCGTCCAATATTGATAAATCAACGTCACGAGAGATGAATACAAGCCAAGGCACTCAAGGTTAATCGCCCACACTAATGTACCAAGCATACTCATTCTCGACTTAGACGCATTCAACTCATCCTCAAACAATCAATTTACTTCCGTTCTCACCCAATCCACCCGACATTGATTCGCACCTTTATTACCATTCAATGTAATGCACCTAAGGCCCGCCTTGGGTAATTCAAACTTAGTCCTCATTCTCATTGGTACGGGGTCACAAGATAGGATTTATATAAGTCCTAAGTAACCTCTAAAAATGCATAATTCCTTGCCATTAACCAATGGCTCAACTAAGTATTCAACTTGGATAAATTGCACAAATTCGGTGCCCCATGAACAGTACCAGGAAAATCAACACTTTGGCACTAAACCACCTTTAAACCAACTCATTAGGGCCTAATCACTTACCCTAATCATTCAACCACTAAATATACATAATTAAGCCTCAAATAAGTTTAATTGATCCCTACAATGACCAATCCAAGGTCATTATCAATTGAACCCAAATAATTTCACACTTAGACAAATTGCACAAATTCGGTATTCAATGAACAAGGTCGTAACGTAACTCCAATTAGGCCATAATCCACCTCTAACTTACTTCATTAGGCACTAATTAGGCCCCCTAATCACCCCACACCACATTAGGCATATCTAGACCATGATTAGGCTTAATTAACCCCCTAATTACCCTCTAAAATGCACAAATAAACTAATTAAGGGTTTAGGGGTTTATACTCGCCTAGAATCGACTCGAGGCGACGGGAGCGGGCGGTCGATTACCGACACGCGGTGAGAATCGACGGCGGCGCTCCGGTGGCAAGCCGGCGGTCACGGCGGCGCCGGTGTGATTCACGGCCACACTCCCAACCGGAACAGGGGAGCTGCTGGGCGTACGGGCTGAGGATGGTGGAGAGAGAGACGGTGAGGGTGAGGTGGTCGACAAGGGCGGCACACGGCGGTGGACGGCGGCGCGGTGCCGGCGAGGTGAAGACCGGCGGTGTTTCTCTCCCTCCCTCGCCTGGAACAGCTGCTGTGGGGCGGACAATGCGAGAGGGTGGGCTGGTCGACGGGGGTTGGGGCAAGGTGTGGGGGTCTTGTGCGGCGGCCGAAGGAGACAAGCGGCCCGGCGCGCGCGGGCTTCCGGCGTGAACAGTGGCGGCGGAGCGTAACGACCGAGGAGTGGCGTGAAGAAGACGATCGTGAGGCCGCTCGGGAGAGAGAGAGAACGTGAGCTGAGAGGTCTGAGGAGAGAGAAGAAACAAGTCAAAAGTGGTCAAACTTGGGTGAGTGGAATCCAAGTGTCAACAATCCAAGGGTTTGGACAATTTGCCCTTGAATCCAATGGCTTAGGTTCACTTCTCTCCAATAATTCAAGGGTGAGAAGGTCAAATGCCCCTAACCAAGGCTGACCAGGTCTGGTTTGGTCCACTTAACCTTAGTTAGTCCCCAAATTTTATCCAAATTTCGGAATAAGTTAAAATGGCCTAGGGGCATTTTCGTAATTTTCCGATCCCGGACCGAAATTTCAATTTTTGTCCATACCGGTCCTATATGTTCATGGGAGACTTAATACGGTGTCGGATTCGCGAAATTCACTTTCTACGCCTTCGAAAATCGCCTGCGAAGTCCCGGGAATAAAATAATATTATTTTTCCAATTTTTGCCGAAATTCCCGTTTTGTCCAAAACCACTCTAAATGTACGTGGCCACTCCAAAATGACCTTGGCCGCGAAAAATAACCTCAAACGGCCTCCGAATCCCGCCCCGGTGCCCACGGGGCAAAACCGTAATTTTCCCAATTTTTGTCGAAATTCCTATTTTCAGCCGATCTTGTCCCAAACTTACTTGGCCACTATAAAATGACGTCCGTCCTATAAAATAGTCATAATTACCCTTGAAATTTTGATATCGGAGTTCGGCTCAATATCGCGATCAAAATAACTCGTTTTGAAATCTTAGGATCTCTCACTAACGGGTGGCCATTTAGGTGTTACGCGTATCGACCTAAGACTGTCCGAGTCTCGATAGTCTCAAATCTCGAGAGAAGGTGAGAGATTATCACTAGTACCGGGGGTCGCGATCGTTCGGATATAATTTGGGATTTGTTTGTCAGGCGTACTTTCGGTCGTGCGGAATCACCCGCGATCCAATCGTACGTTACTAACTATATCAAATCTATTATCTTCCTAAGATCGGCCCATATTGGCTCAAGATATTCCCTCGACGTTTCTCGAAATCAGTGTCCAATCGCGATCGTCTTTCTCGGTCCACGTACCTGTTCCTATTTTAGCCTTTCCCATTTGGTTAGTATCCCGTGATTGATCAAGTCCGGGCGAGACTCACTAAAATCACACGAGAATTAATATACGCTTTACTGGTTCCGATAGCGGGTCAAAATTCAGGATGTTACAACTCTTCCCCCCTTACAAAAATTTCGTCCCCGAAATTTGTACTCTAAACTTGTTCCTCGAACAACTGGGGGTGTTGACGTCGCATGGCCTCCTCGCTTTCCCATGTAGCGCCTTCCATCCCATGGTGTTCCCAGACTACCTTGACCATCGAAATCGTCTTATTCCGTAGTACTCGATCCTTCCGATCTTCAATTCTGACTGGTCTCTCCACGTACGATACCCTGTCGTCCACGTCTATTTCTTCATATCTTAGGACGTGTGTCGGGTCTGGTTCATACTTTCTCAACATCGACACGTGGAAGACATTGTGTACCTGGGACAAGTTAGGTGGCAGGGCAAGCCTATACGCCATATCGCCAATCTTTTCTAAGATCTCGAACGGTCCGACAAACCTCGGACTCAGCTTCCCTTTCTTGCCAAATCGGGATAACCCTTTCATAGGTGACACCTTGAGGAATACATGGTCTCCAACTTGGAATTCCAAATGTCGTCGTCTCCGATCGGCATAGCTCTTCTGGCGACTTTGGGCTGTCTTCAGCCTTTCTCGGATAATCTTGACGACTTCCACTGTCTGCTGGATCAACTCGGGGCCAGTAATACTCCGTTCACCTACTTCATCCCAGCACACAGGAGTCCTACATGCTCTGCCGTATAAGGCTTCAAATGGGGCCATCTGGATACTCTGCTGATAGCTGTTATTATACGCAAACTCTACCAAATGCAGGTGTTCTTCCCATTTACCTAGGAAGTCCAATACACAAGCTCTTAACATATCCTCGAGGGTCTGAATCGTCCTTTCTGATTGACCGTCAGTCTGTGGATGGTAAGCTGTACTGAACTGCACTTTTGTTCCCAAGGCCGTCTGCAGACTTTTCCAAAAATTCGCCGTAAACCTCGGGTCACGATCCGATGTAATTGTTACCGCACTCCATGCGATCCCTAACGACCTGTCTCACATACAGTTCTGCATACCTTTCCAGCTCGAAATCCTTTCGTACAGCTAAGAAATGTGCCGACTTCGTAAGTCGATCCACAATCACCCAAATGGAATCATGCCCTCTTTGGCTCCTCGGCAATCCGGTTACAAAGTCCATGGTGATGTGTTCCCATTTCCACTCGGGAATCTCCAACGGTCGCAGCAGTCCTCCAGGTTTACAGTGTTGCGCCTTTACCTGCTGACATGTCAGACACTTAGCTACATACCTGGCCACATCTGTCTTCATTCCATTCCACCAATAATATTGGCGTAGATTCTGGTACATTTTCGTACTGCCAGGGTGGATACTGTAATTGCTGCGATGAGCTTCTCTTAGTATCTCTTCCTTAAGCTCAGTATCATCAGGTACACACCATCGCCCTTTAAATTTCAGGATTCCATCCTCTAATACTTGGAAATCTGGCTTCCTTGTAGCGGCATCCATTTCCACGATTTTCTGAATTTCCTGATCCGTGGACTGCAACGCCTTAATCTTGGCCTGAATCTCCGGCTCGATTCTCAATGTAGCCAGCAGATTTGACACATGGCCTAATTCAAATTTAAATTCTGAGTCTCGAAGCTTTTCTAATAACGTCCACTCCTTGATCATCATATGCGCCATACTTGATTTGCGACTTAGCGCATCAGCCACTCGATTCGCCTTCCCAGGGTGGTACATGATGTCGCAATCATAATCTTTCAGAAGTTCCATCCATCTACGCTGCCTCATATTTAGCTCTTTCTGCGAAAACAGATATTTGAGGCTCTGATGATCCGTATAAATCTGGAACTTCTCCCCACATAAATAATGCCTCCAGATTTTAAGTGCAAAAACAATGGCAGCCAACTCTAGGTCATGCGTCGGATAGTTCGACTCATGTGGTCTCAACTGACGTGACGCATATGCAACTACTTTTCCATGTTGCATTAGTACACAACCGAGTCCCCTGAGTGAAGCATCACTGTAGACCTCAAATCCACCAGGTCCAGATGGAATAGTTAAGACTGGAGCTGTTGTCAGTCTGTGCTTAAGTTCCTGAAAGCTTCGTTCGCACTTGTCATCCCACTCAAACTTAACCTCCTTTTTCAGTAATCGCGTTAATGGCATGGCTAGCGACGAGAATCCTTCCACGAAACGTCGATAATAACCGGCCAATCCCAAGAAACTCCTGATTTCCGTCACTGATGTCGGTCTGGGCCACTTAAGCACTGCTTCAATCTTAGTTGGATCCACGGATATTCCTTCTCCCGATACAATATGTCCAAGGAATGCTACCTTGCTAAGCCAGAACTCGCATTTGCTGAACTTCGCATAAAGTGCGTGCTCCTCAACGTCCGTAATACTTCGTCAAATGCACTTCATGTTCTTCTCGGACTCTCGAGTATACTAGAATATCGTCGATGAACACAATGACGAACCGGGTCCAGAATTCCTTAAAGACTCGTTCATCGAGATCCATGAAAGCTGCAGGGGCATTCGTCAAACCGAATGGCATGACTGTAAACTCGTAATGCCCATACCTCGTCCTAAATGCAGTCTTGGGTATATCCTCCTTCCGAATTCTTAACCGATGATACCCGGTCCGTAGATCAATCTTGGAGAACACGACGCTCCTTGCAATTGATCGAACAAGTCGTCAATTTCAGGCAGTGGATACTTATTCTTTATAGTCACTCGATTCAACCGCCGATAGTCTATACATAATCTCAACGTCCCGTCTCTTTTTCCTTACAAATAGGACCGGCGCTCCCCATGGAGACGCACTAGGACGAATGAACCCTTTATCCGGCAGGTTCTGCATTTGGACTTTCAACTCCTTTAACTCCGATAGGGACATCCGATATGGGGCCTTAGAAATCGGTTCGCACTGGGCCAATTCTATTACGAACTCCACTCCCGTTCAAGCGGTAAGCCCGGCAATTCCCGAGGGAAAACCTCGGGGAAATTGCACACAATAGGGATTTCTTCCAACTTGGATTCCGCTAAGGTCGGATCCTTAACATTAACCAAATATCCCTCACAACCTTCTTCGAGCATCTCGGTTGCCTCTACCGAGAGATCCAAAGGATTGAGGTTCCTCCTCGGTTTCCCGAAATTCAAACCTAGGATGTCCAATCGGATTAAATTGACCTGCCCTATTGCCGCAATCCATAACGGCTTTGCGTTTCGTTAGCCAATCCATACCGATGATCACATCGAAATCATACATGGCTAACACAGCCAAATCAATCCTTTCCTCTACATTCTCAATCACGATTTTACAGTCCAAGCACCCCAATGATACTAACACCCTATCATGTAATGGGGTCGTCACACATAACATGCTTGCAAGTAATATAGGTTCCAGACCAACCAATCTAACAAACTGTTCTGAAATAAACGAATGGGTTGCCCCGGGATCAAATAACGCATAGGCAGCATGATCACAGAGAGAGATGGTACCTGTGACCACGCCTGGCGCGTCCTCCGCATCCTTACGCGCCATTGCGTATACCCGTCCTTGCGCAGGTGGTCTGCCTTGAATAGCCGGTGGGGGATTCCTGGCATGATTTCCTATTCTTGGCTGCTGATGTTGTCCTGGGGGTCCTAAAGGTCGTTGTTGGGGACAATCCTTTATCTGGTGTCCCAAACTCCCGCAACGAAAACAAGCCCCGAATTTATTTGGCGTCCGGGCCGGGTTTCCCACATATTCCTCCTCGGAAGTGGAACAAACCGGGTCTAATGTTAGCCATCGGCTTCTTTGCCAAAGCGACGATTGTCCCGATTCTGATTAAACCTTGAACCCGATGCTGCTGTCCTTTCCATCTGATCTCGCTCCATCGTTTGGGCTCGCTCATACAATTCTCTGTAATCTTTGATATTCAGTAAAAGCATCTGGGTACGAAGATCCGACTTCAGTCCATCCCGGAATCTTCGAGCTTTATCCAAATGGATTCTCAACCATCCTTGGGGCGAATACGGGCAGGTCTTGTGAACTCCGCTTCGTGCGAACTATCGTCATCGACCCCCGACGAAGTCTCATGAACTCCGCCATCTTCTTCTCCGGGCACTCTCGAGAAAAGCATCCCATAGAAATGTTCGACAAAAATTGCCCAGTGTCCTGTTCCATATTTTCCGGAAATACTCTATCCTTAACTGCCTTCCACCAGTCGTGCGCATTATCTTGCAGCTGGTAAGTCGCCAACGAAATCTTTTCTGTCTCAGTACATCCTAACAAGTCGAATGCTTTCTCTAACTCCTCCACCCAACGTGGGGCGGTTTACGGGTCACCGCGCCCGTGAACTTGGGCGGTTTCGGCTTAAGAAACCTGTTCCACCAAGCGGGTGTATTGGTCTAGCTGCTACCATTGGTTGAGCCCGAGCTTGCCGGGCTTGGGCTTGATTCCCATTGATGGCGTGCTGCCGCAGTGACCCAGCTGACCTCTCAAGAATGTTGTTGCTCTATCTTGGGCCTGTCTACCCATGACATTCCCTATTTCTCTTAGGGTTTCAATCACTTGTTCCATTACGGGGTCTCTTTGCGGCTCCAACATTGACTCCGGGGTTTCCTGCCGCTCTAACACCCGTCTCAAGGTCTTCCACAGCTCTCACTCGAGCACGACCTCCACCTCTAGTTCCTCTTCCTGTGCCCCTCCTTGGGACTCTTCTCACACTTCCTCCTTCGTTGCTCATCCTTCCAAATCTGAGTGCTCAACTACCTAATATAATTCCGTCCAGGAATTAGAGACCTAAACCAAACAATCCGGTCTAAGTCCTAGGCAGGTATCAATACAAAAACAATGAAACACTCAGCATGCAGCTAGCATAACGGCACATAATTTTCACCCAAGAATTCGCACATTTACCTTGGATCCTGCCGCACCTGCATAATACTGGTTCAAATAACCACCACAACATTCAAACACAAACAATCTGGAGGTACACTTAGCACACTAGGTCACCCTATGGCTACCCATGGTCACTCCTCCTTATCACTCCAGGGCTCGACCAGAATGGACCGAGCTGTCCTTGCTCTGATACCACTTCAAGCAGGGATGTCACGCCCCGTACCCCACGAAGCATGAGCATCCCGCTTATAGGTCGAAATAGCAGTGCGACGCTTCCAGGTTACGTCACCGACCCGAAAACCAAAATCAGAGAAAACACGCCACATGCAGAAACGACGTATATGTAATAAATATACATATACACCCAGACAATTTAAAAGCAACCACGAGTGGCAAGAAAAAAAATAAATTACGATTGATTAAACCCCCATATACATTATCCGTCTACAAACAAAAAGGTACAACAAAAGGCCACGAACAAAAAGGGATCGGTGACCTAGGGGTGTCAAACTAACTACCGGAGGGGTACGGTCAAAAAGTGTCGACCCTCACTCCTATGCTGATATCTAACCTACGGTACCCAGTCCAGGATCAGAACCCGACGACTCCGAAGAACTCTCGAGTCGCTCTTGATCCTCCTCAGAACTCATGGCCTCCAACTCCATCTCTGGCTCAGGGTCTTGTTCTTCGTACTCGTCTACGTCCATAGGCTCAAGGGCTTCTGCGTCCACCTGCTCTGGAGCTGGATCGACTATCTCCGGCTCAAAAGCTAATCCACCAAGCTCCTCGTGCTCTTCCTCTTCTTCCACAATCTCGTACTCAACCTCAGAATCAGGATTGCCCTCCATATCGACATCTACTATATCACCGTCTGGACATTGAATATCTAGCAGACCCTCTCCCACAAACGGAACGTCGGCGGACCTGATGGGACCGAACTCTACTCCAAAACGATCCCGGAAACACCAGGCTAGATACTCGTGAGTCTCAAAGTGAGCTAAGCCTACGTCTACCCATACTAAAGCATAGTGTCTATAGTACTTCTCCCCGTTCCCCACGGGGTGCACGGTCGCCGTACGCTGTATATGGTGGGAATCCCAAAGCGTAACGGTGCGTTGTCGAAGTTCATGGCGGGAGATCTGAAAAGTCGGTTTTACCACAACCGTGAGAAAACTCAGCAAGTAAAAACCACTAATCCTAAACTAGGCTAATGTGCACCTCCAGAGGGTAAATAAAACACATATATAGATAAATAAACCGGTACAACAATCAATAAGCTCACCCGGGCCCACAGCCCAATTCACTACTTTGTCCTGCAGGTTAGACTTTTAATATAAATATAAAACATATGTGAGTAAATCGACCCGAAGGCCCGACCCGAAGGCCACAATTTCTCCCGACCCGAAGGCCCGACCCGAAGGCCACAATCTCTCTCGACCCGAAGGCCCGACCCGAAGGCCACAATCTCTCTCGACCCGAAGGCCCGACCCGAAGGCCACAATCTCTCTCGACCCGAAGGCCCGACCCGAAGGCCACAATCTCTCTCGACCCGAAGGCCCGACCCGAAGGCCACAATCTCTCTCACTTCAAACATGTACACCAATGCGTCCAATATTGATAAATCAACGTCACGAGAGATGAATACAAGCCAAGGCACTCAAGGTTAATCGCCCACACTAATGTACCAAGCATACTCATTCTCGACTTAGACGCATTCAACTCATCCTCAAACAATCAATTTACTTCCGTTCTCACCCAATCCACCCGACATTGATTCGCACCTTTATTACCATTCAATGTAATGCACCTAAGGCCCGCCTTGGGTAATTCAAACTTAGTCCTCATTCTCATTGGTACGGGGTCACAAGATAGGATTTATATAAGTCCTAAGTAACCTCTAAAAATGCATAATTCCTTGCCATTAACCAATGGCTCAACTAAGTATTCAACTTGGATAAATTGCACAAATTCGGTGCCCCATGAACGATTATCGGGAAAATCAACACTTTGGCACTAAACCACCTTTAAACCAACTCATTAGGGCCTAATCACTTACCCTAATCATTCAACCACTAAATATACATAATTAAGCCTCAAATAAGTTTAATTGATCCCTACAATGACCAATCCAAGGTCATTATCAATTGAACCCAAATAATTTCACACTTAGACAAATTGCACAAATTCGGTATTCAATGAACAATTGTCGTAACGAACTCCAATTAGGCCATAATCCACCTCTAACTTACTTCATTAGGCACTAATTAGGCCCCCTAATCACCCCACACCACATTAGGCATATCTAGACCATGATTAGGCTTAATTAACCCCCTAATTACCCTCTAAAATGCACAAATAAACTAATTAAGGGTTTAGGGGTTTATACTCGCCTAGAATCGACTCGAGGCGACGGGAGCGGGCGGTCGATTACCGACACGCGGTGAGAATCGACGGCGGCGCTCCGGTGGCAAGCCGGCGGTCACGGCGGCGCCGGTGTGATCTCACGGCCACACTCCCAACCGAACGAGGAGCCGGGCTGGGCGTACGGGCCGAGGATGGTGGAGAGAGAGACGGTGAGGGTGAGGTGGTCGACAAGGGCGGCACACGGCGGTGGACGGCGCAAGTGCCGGCGAGGTGAAAGACCGGCGGTGTTTCTCTCCCTCCTCGCCCGGAGCAGTGCTGGCGTGGGGCGGACAATGCGAGCAGGGTGGGGCTGGTCGACTGGGGTTGGGGCAAGGCAGGGGTCTTGTGCGCGGCCAGGCAGAGCGAGCGGCCGGCTGCGCACTGCTCGGCGTGAACCGGTGGCCGGCGGAGCGTAACGACCGAGGAGTGGCGTGAAGAAGACGATCGTGAGGCCGCTCGGGAGAGAGAGAGAACGTGAGCTGAGAGGTCTGAGGAGAGAGAAGAAACAAGTCAAAAGTGGTCAAACTTGGGTGAGTGGAATCCAAGTGTCAACAATCCAAGGGTTTGGACAATTTGCCCTTGAATCCAATGGCTTAGGTTCACTTCTCTCCAATAATTCAAGGGTGAGAAGGTCAAATGCCCCTAACCAAGGCTGACCAGGTCTGGTTTGGTCCACTTAACCTTAGTTAGTCCCCAAATTTTATCCAAATTTCGGAATAAGTTAAAATGGCCTAGGGGCATTTTCGTAATTTTCCGATCCCGGACCGAAATTTCAATTTTTGTCCATACCGGTCCTATATGTTCATGGGAGACTTAATACGGTGTCGGATTCGCGAAATTCACTTTCTACGCCTTCGAAAATCGCCTGCGAAGTCCCGGGAATAAAATAATATTATTTTTCCAATTTTTGCCGAAATTCCCGTTTTTGTCCAAAACCACTCTAAATGTACGTGGCCACTCCAAAATGACCTTGGCCGCGAAAAATAACCTCAAACGGCCTCCGAATCCCGCCCCGGTGCCCACGGGGGCAAAACCGTAATTTTCCCAATTTTTGTCGAAATTCCTATTTTCAGCCGATCTTGTCCCAAACTTACTTGGCCACTATAAAATGACGTCCGTCCTATAAAATAGTCATAATTACCCTTGAAATTTTGATATCGGAGTTCGGCTCAATATCGCGATCAAAATAACTCGTTTTGAAATCTTAGGATCTCTCACTAACGGGTGGCCATTTAGGTGTTACGCGTATCGACCTAAGACTATCCGAGTCTCGATAGTCTCAAATCTCGAGAGAAGGTGAGAGATTATCACTAGTACCGGGGGTCGCGATCGTTCGGATATAATTTGGGATTTGTTTGTCAGGCGTACTTTCGGTCGTGCGGAATCACCCGCGATCCAATCGTACGTTACTAACTATATCAAATCTATTATCTTCCTAAGATCGGCCCATATTGGCTCAAGATATTCCTCGACGTTTCTCGAAATCGGTGTCCAATCGCGATCGTCTTTCTCGGTCCACGTACTGTTCCTATTTTAGCCTTTCCCATTTGGTTAGTATCCCGTGATTGATCAAGTCCGGGCGAGACTCACTAAAATCACACGAGAATTAATATACGCTTTACTGGTTCCGATAGCGGGTCAAAATTCAGGATGTTACACCAATGCCTACTTCACATGCAATACCTCTTAGGGTTAGCTTCATTTATGTTGTAGAGAATAGAGGCAGCATTGTCATTCAGCCTCACGCTCTAAAAAGTTTAATTTTATTATTATTTGCATAGAAGTGTAATGTCAAGTGTTCCCAAAAAGTGGAAAGAACAATGAAATTCGACCAAGACCAGTAAGAAAACATGACCAAAGAAGTCGGCTCTTGTACTTTGGTAGTTGAAAGGTCCCCCTCGATAAGGACCACTTGAGGCGGACTTCCGAAAAGAATGGATCATGATAGCTTTGCAGAGCGAGAATTTCGCTTGGGGTCGTGATTGCATACACCGGAGGTTGTTGATGGTCATGACAGGCTCATATCGCAAAGGGCGAGAGAGGTGCAGCGGGCCGGCGTGAGCGTAGTTTGCCGACGGCGGTGGCTGGCGGCAAATGGCGCATGCGCCGAGATGTAGGGAAGAAGAAAAGGAGAGTGGATCCATGCCATTCAATTTTCATTTCTTCCTTTTTTTTCTTCAAAATTCATTACATCGTTCCCCCTCTGTTTTCCTTTGATTTGCTGGTTTTATCATCTATATCTTTGAGAATATCCCGAGTTTGTTTTGCCAATTTTGGGATGGCACCAGAGGCAAGTACATGGGAAGGAAAACATGGCAGAAGTGGTGATTAGAACCGTCAAAACAGAGCATAAACTAATTTCATAACTCATATACCAATAAATAAGTCATAAATAAGCTAGTTATATTCATTAAATAGATTATAAATTGATATAAAGATAATATGAGTATTAGATGGATCGTAAATGGATTTACAACTTATTTAAACTTAACTCATCCCTCTCGCTCTCACTTAATTTTGTGCTCATTCACTTCGCACTCTCATTTCATATTAAGTATGATTTTTCCTAGATTGAGTTAAATATGAAAGTGTTTTTAGTAATATGAGTCAGATCGGATATAATTTGATCGGATATGAATCGTTAGATTTATATTATAATGGATCAAAACATATTAAATAGGTCTATTTGGATAAGACTATTTTCGACTGAATCGAATATGACCCGACCCACCCATTTGACAGATTTAATGGTGGTGGTTTTGATCAATGCACCGTCCAAATGCACGTCCACACCTGATTCACTCAAACCATTTGTCGTCCCTACCCCGCTTTCGGTGAGAAAGGTTAGTCTAAGCTCAATTTCACGACGCAACCAGTTTTAGCAATTATAGCTCTTGGAGAAGAGAAGTACCATCTCGAACGCATTGCCTCCTAGTTCTCTAGAAACAGGAAGAAACAACGATGGCAACACATGAACAGCAACACAGCGTCAGGTTTCGTTTTTCGGTTCCGTCAACAATAGCGTGAACTCGGAGATGATCGACTCCGAGCACGTCGGTTCCTTCCTCTGCCTATCATAAACTCGCAATTCCTCTTTTGAATCCACAAAATTTGACCCGCATTACACGCGTAATGAAATTTCTCGCGCACATCAAATACCATCGAGCAGAGTTATTCGCCATCAAAACTCTCTTTGTTGTTTTATAATGAATGGCTTTTTTTTAATCTTTCGGATAAATTCATGAACATGACATTGGCCATCAAAGAGAGCTGACTAAGAGTGCCCAGATTTTCCTCCTAATAATAATTAAACATTGATCTCTCCGAACCCTTCATTAGAGATCTAAGAGTTACCTAGGAGGCCATTGAGGCATCAACTGATAGTAGCCACGAGAGATGTTGGCAGCCGAGGAGGGCAAAGAGAAACGGTTGCTTTGGCTTGTTGAGTCGGTCAACGGCAGGGGAAGATTGACAGGAGAGTGAGGAGCGGCCGACAGTGAGAATCCTGATGATGCTGCAGCAGAGAGCAGTGGTAATGGGGCAGAATTGACCTGACCATGATGCATTTGTGTTGCCCAGGTAGGGAGTCCTTGGGACGAGCCTAACCCACATATCTTCTCTTTAGCTCTTTCCTGCAAGTTAGGCTCGCGGGATTAGAACAGCGGACAAACATGCATCATCAAGCACTGTTCAGAAACCTCTAGGCTGATAGCTGCAAGGTTATGAATTAATTGAAGCTTTATTCATGAAGCAGCACATAAAATAGGGAATAGCACGCACAAAATCACTTGTCGATTGTTTTTTCCGATCTCTTATTATCACTTATCGCTCCGGTACAACTTGACATCTTGGCATATTGGTATGAATATCTCCATGTTCTAACCAGAACCTTAGTTCGGTGCATACAATCCCAGACACGTCAGTTCAAGCACATTTTTTCCCACTTCCTATTTGTTAGCAAATAAGATAATTCTGATAAGAGATTTATATCAAATTCTGTTCATTTCAGTTGTAGGTTGTCTCAACTGGAAATTTCATAAAGCTGAATCGAGATGCTGCTTGAAAGCAAAAAGGCATTGGATAGACGCCAACTCCACTATGAGGATGTAATAGGAAAACAATAGTTACTTACCATGTGAGGAAAGACACTAGGATAAACACCAGTCCAAGGAGGAGGATGTCCTGATGTCATTGAAAAACCTTCAAAAGATGGATTGCCCCAGGATGCAGCAGAGTTTTCAACCTGAGAAGCATTTTCAGTGAATACAGAAACCATAGGAAATCGAAAAGTAGTAATAATCTGCACCTCCTCATAGAATACATGGATCTAAAGAGTATAAAGGAAAGAGAAAGGAAATCAAGATAATGTTCCCTAATATTACCCTCAAACTACTTCCACGATGCATGTCGCCAGGGTCAGCAAGGAACTGGGAAGGCTCTAAGATTTCCATTGTTCCCCCGGAAGAAGCTGATATCCCAAGATTGAGATCAAGACCCTGGTCACCATCTGCATCAATTGCATCAGAATACTTCATCAACCTTGTAGAGAAACCTGACGTATTTCTTCTCATGAAAATGAAACGGTTCGCTGAAAGCTTCTCATTTGCGACAAAATATGTGATTACAGATGCTATTTCCATTGCTGGCTTTTGCAATCATCTCTCCCTCGTACGTACTAGGTTCAAAGTTGGTCACGGCCTCTCTTCCGTTACATTTGATAGCTGCCTTGTCATACGCCCTGATTCAAAGAAGCAAAAGCTATAAGTGAGGGATCGAGCATGTTAAGGCTGAGTATTCATAGAATTGAATTCTCTATGTGGTCACAGGTTGGTCGGGACACCTTGCTGCCTCTACTTCACTATCAAATAGGCCGAGGTATATATACCTGCACAAACGCATTGCAAGATACTCAGATACAATGTCTCCAAAGTTCGCTTTCCAGAATATTTAGTGCAAACTGGCTCGTGTATAAACACAAAAGCTTGCCTCAGTTCACAGGGGCAGAAAATCTTTATAAAGGGGAACAGGTTTTAAAGGGAAAAAGCTTTTAGTTTCCTACTTTTTGCCAAGGAATTGGCCCATTCTAGCTTCCCACCGCCCGCACTTGTGCAGTGTCACCCCTCGATATTTCGAACTTCCCCTAGAAAAGCCAGTGCTCTGTCGACGAAGTATGTGTACAAATTCTTCCTTTGCAAGATTCTTCATCTGCCAATCTCAACCAAGAAAGAGCCTAAGCCAATCCAGAATGCAAACTAACATGGTGCAATGGTGGGAAGTTTAAATCATGTGAAACATCTTACCTGTTTCAAATCATCCTCATAATCACTCAAATTGAAATTTATGTCTGCATCGAGCCCCCTGAATTTTATTGCAGCTCGATCATAGGCCCTGAGTCCACAAAAACCCAAATATGTTATCTTCTTAGATGAATGAAACCTTCTAAAGCTACAAAGCTTAATGACGTATGACAATGTCTTACCTAGCTGCAGCATGTGCAGTGTCGAATCCACCTACAAATAGGTCAAAGATTATCAGTGCTGCCAAACGTGAACTGACATCAAGTAAACTGAACTCAAATTTCCCGAGAAAAGACTATGCATACCCAAATACACTTGCTTTCCACAGTCCCTGTCCCAAAAATAAGAGAATAAATCCGTAGTCAATAAGTTAAATTCCATGAAAAATTCAACAACTCATACATACATCCGATTTCACTGAAATCAATCGCATGACAAGCAGAAGCAAAATGAACCATGCTCAGAACGAAAAATCCAGAGATAGGCCCAACTCCCCAAACGAATTGTCAATTTCAGCAAGTCAATCGCGCCAAATGATCATCGGTTCAGGAATCAGACCGTTTCAAGACAGTCCCTATTATCCGGGTAAAACAAAAAGCGGCAACCACTCGGGTAATTCAATCAAACTAAACCAAACCAAGCAGCCAAGCACATCAATCCCGGAGGAATTGGATAGAAAATCAAACACGGCCGCAAAAATTTTAATAAATAAGAGCAGATGCATCGAATTTTCGAAAAGTCAAACTGATCGTCCACTAACCATATGTGCGACTCCCATCTTCCGGTCCTCCTATAAAAAGTAACCCCTCTATACTGCGAGCTCCTCGACCTCGGACCCCTCCTGCTCTTCCTCCGCTGTTGCGGCATCGCTAGCCTCGGACCTTCCTTATCCGTACAAGTATCGACCGCGAAGACGTCGTTCCTCTTGTCCATCGCAGACGATTCGCCGCACCTCTCCATATCCGCACCCACCTCCCTCACCGGGAACAACTGCCTCGTCGCGTCGACCTCGTCGTCTGCGACGCCAGCACCTCCCTCGCCGGCCTTCAGGATGCCGAAGCTGAAAGTGAAAGTGCGAACGTCGGCGGCGGCGGCGCGTGCCGAGCACGGCTCGTCGTCGCAACCGTCGGCATTGACGATCGACGAGTTCGAGGTCCCGGACTCATCCATCTGAGCCCCCGGCGGCGCGTCGGGGAGCTCCTCGAGGATCGCGACGGGGCTCTCGTTCCGCGTCGACTCCGAGGTGGAGACCTCCTCGTTGAGGTTGAGATCCAGCATCATCGCTCTCGCTCAACCGAACGGCCGCGCCTAGCTCCACTTCACAGCCCGCACCTAACGCTCCGACCGGTCCTCGCTTCGAATTCAGCTTAGCCCCTCCGCATTTCACCGCTAATCGAAGTTCGCCGGAGCTATCGGCTGAGCGACGGAGCTCGACCGAGATCGCGGTTCCGACACTCGATGCAGGGCTCCTAACCTTCAACAGAGTCACGACTCAGAGAGAGAAAGTAAGAGAGAGAGAGAGAGAGAGAGAGAGAGATCAATGAGGAGAGCAAACAAAAGCAGAGAGAGAGAGAGAGAGAAAGGCAACGTACTCCGATCTCTCAGGAAGACGCCGGAGGAAGCAGCCGGCGACGGGAAGAAGCAGCTCAGACGCCGTCGCTGTCGGCCGGAGAGCGGAGAGCGAGTAGCATTTCGGATTCGTCCGGCGTCGCGATTCTCATCGGAGCAAGCTCGTCCGTCGCTTCCACTGCACACAGAGAGGGAGAGAGAGAGAGAGAGAGAGATTTTTTTGCAAGAGAACGGGGAGAGAGAGAGGGACGAGTGACGGAACATTTTGGAACGAGATGGGACTTATATATGTGGGAATATTTATGTATAATATATATATTCATAAAAATTATATATACCAAACACTATACTCTTATCAAAAATGAAAAAATGAAAAAAAAATATATATATTATTACCCTTGGCCGTTGATGACCATTTTTTTAACACATCGCGTGGACACGATGGGAAAAAAATTAGGAGGTCGATCTTGTCGGGATCAATTTTCACGCCGACCGGTAAGACCCGATCGATAATCAGGTCGTGTTCGTGTTCATGCCCAGCCAGCCAGCCCATTAGACACGGCACGAGATCGAGATGTGTGTAAGCTGTTTTGTTCGTGACGAGCTTGAAAAAAACTACTTTCAACCCTATGGTGTCAGCTATTAACGTTTTCAATCGATGGTATTTCATCAGCTGCGTACGTGATTGGGAAATTATTCGTCCTGTTGGTCTCGTGATGCTTTGTGGATGGACTATCGCAATTTGTTATGAATTTCATGAAAAACCCGGGTTCGTCCCAGTTGGCACAATGGGCCCGTGCGATCGTACCGATCCATCGACCGCACGATCATATCCTGTCAACCCATTAATTTCCAGGTCACATGCGTATCGAGTGGGTCGATGCAAATAACCGATCACATTGTGCTTGGGTCAACCCTTTCTATAATGAGATATGATTAAGTGATAGTCCTTGAGATTAACAGCATGTTCTGGTCCAAAAAAAAAAAAATAACCATAATATCGTTGTGGGGTCCATTTATTCGAGAATCTGTGGCTCATAACTTGATATTATTATCACGGTGGTCCAAAAAATGTTATGCTAATAAAACCCTTTTGTAATATACCCTCACGACAACACGACCAGCGAATACGAACTGCCAAGAAAAAATGACAAGTGGTGAATTTTAGTGCTGATTGTCTATTTGATTAGATAAACAATGTTATCCGAGGATGATGTTTTTGTTGAGCAAAGTGCTCCTTAGTGCCGTTTATACGGCCATGGTTTTTTGCAGAGTGTTTTTGTCGTGGGCAGGATTTTTTTAAAAGACATGTTGAAAGGACACGATATTGGGTGGGGAGGGAATATGAACTGTTGGTGCAACAGTTTCGATCTGTCATTAGCGACCGAACATTGTTCGTCCGGATCCTTTCGAAACGTTCGCAGAACCTTTTGTATTCTATACGGATCGTGTGTGGTCACTGTTCCGGGATTGAATATTTACGTGATTTAAAGGGTGGTTTCTTTTGTCGAAAATATAAAGGTTTGTATCACGAAAAAATCTCAAACTATTATACTTATGACAAATTTGCCCAAAACTAAAAAATCTCAAATCAGTATACCCGTGACAAATTTACTCTCCGTTAATTTCCGTTAAATTTTATCTTCAAATTGTTGACTCAAATGACACGTGTCAGTTGACGGGTATATCAGTTTAGGGTTTTACCTCTCTATTTGTCACAGGTTTACCAATTTTTGATTTTTCGTGATATTAATCTAATTTAACAAATGATAAGTTTGTCACAAGTATATCAATTTAATATTTTTCGTGATATTAACTAAAAATTTAAAGGGTGTTGAGGAGTAAGTAGTCTTAGGAAAATTTATAATTCATATTGTAGGGAATGTCTCGAAATTTTTAAAAAAATTGGGTAGGTGTGGGGGCTACTTTTCTTAAAAGAAATAATAATTCCAGCTTTAGGTCGAATATCAATTCTAGCATGAACTTTTTTTCTCAGTCTCTAAAAAAGAGAAAATCTCCAATTTTTCACTATGATCCCAAATTTATCTGCGCGGTCTAAAAATCGCCGCTGATTTCTTTAAGATTCTGTTGTTCCACCATCGATGAAAACGCGGGTTATGATGATGAGCATTTAACTGACCATGATGCTGATAATTTTGGAGAAATTAGTAACGATTTTTCGAATCGTGGGCAGATTCGGGACTAGGGTAAAAATCGAGAATTTTTTTTGAAAAAAAAGCTCGCGGTAAAATTGGAATTGGACCTAAAATTAAGTATTTTTTAGGAAATTAGGTCGGTAGGTGTGTGTCTCTATATTTTTATGCATATTTCCACTCTGTCACAACTGGGTGCAACAACCGGTCTGCTTGAACGGTCACCAGTTCATTAATATTTGTGGTTGGATTATTTGATTTTGTCTAGGCAATAGAAGATTTTATTTCTTTCTTTTTTTTTACCCAATTTTACAGGACTGATGCCTTTTTGTCTCCTAGGCAAGTAGGCATGAACAACAGCATACAGTCCTCTACGGTACCGATACGTAACACTTAGGCTCGTGAGGAGTGTACGCACCCGATAGACGTGATCTCGCTCCGTTGGATTTTGCAGATCTCACGTGAGATCCTCGTTATTGAAAGGCTGAGATGAAATAGGCTCACATGCTCTCCGTACACATGAAAAAGAAAATCCCCCGTCATTTTACTTGCCATAAAATTATTTTATCTGTTATTATTAGCTTTCCTACGCATCCGGCAATTATTGAACCGCCGCATCAACAATTTCTGGCGGAAGTTGACCAGAAGAACTACATTGAATTTCGCGCAAAGATTTAGGGCTAAATTAATTTGCAAAACTAATATGTTTATGATTAGATTGACATCCGTACGAATTTTTTTTGTCTATTCCACTCTAACTCTCAACTCACTCTCAGACTTTTGTTTTACCTCTTTGCAGAGCGTGGGAATCAAAACCCACATCTGAAACTAAACGTCCCCATCCCAAGCCTTTCTGAGAAAGTGGGAAATCGAACTTCCCACCTCTGCCGCATCCATCCAATTAATTTAGAACTTTTTTGGTCGAAATTTTTTGTTCTAATTATTTTTGTTCGAATTTCCCGTTCATGTTGATGTTGCATGAAAGTGGAATGCTAAACTTCACTCCCCCTTGTAAAATGTCAACGGAACATTCCAGCCAAAAAAGGGAATGTCAACGTAGCATTAAAAAGTATAGTGAGCCTATAGATCTCCTCAAGGTGAAACCTGTTCAAGTGCTGCCAGCCGCGCGCAAATTGCTTCGAGCGGAGGCTGCTCGAAACGGCACGACACTTTTTTATGTTCGTCTATCTAGGTCGGGATCTCCGAACCCGTGATGCCATTTTCCGCCGAGTCTCGCTAAAGTAAGGAAATTTGAGGATATAGAATATACTTTGGCCTAACTTAGAACAAAGCAACCAAATAAACAGTTTACAAAACGAAAGGAGATTACCATATTTTTCCCACCTTTAAAAGTATTATAGATTGGAATATTATAGATTGGTCCAACCATTGGAATATTATAGATTGGCCCCAAAAAAGAAACCACTGGATGGGTACAACCGATTCCTAGGTCCAATCTCATTACAATAAGGTGGGAAATCGATGCATCTAAGTGTGCCTCGAAATTTCAGGACCACCTGATTTGACTAACTTGTCGATAGGCTATTTGATTTTTTTTTGGTTAAGCTTGATTTGGGTACCGTTCACATGCTATACAAGGCCAATGGTCCTACAATCCATTATTATCTTGCAGTTGCGTAGCTTCTTGTGATGCCATGAGACCGTGCCATCCAAGCCGAAGTACCCTTTGCACAAATCATATTGTTGGACTAAATTGTGACAACCCATCCCGATCCACATCGAACGAGCTTTCGGAGTGTACCGGGGCAGTAACTTGAATTGAAAGCGGGTCTCGAGTGACCCCTGTGATCAGGAGCGAGCATCCGAGAAACCAACCGGTCCAATTCCCGATTTCAAGTCTGGAGAATGGATCGGGGTCGTGCAGGTTCCGAGTTCCACCCTTAATTGTAAAAAATAAAATAGGAAAAAAGTTACAAAAAATCTCCAACTTCGCCCACTTGACACATTTACCCAGAACTTTTCTTTTCCTCAAACTCTATCCACTATAACACATTTACTCAAAACTTTTTCTTGTGACATGAAAAACCCCAAAACTTGTAATTGTGTGACACATTGATCCTCCATAAAAATTTCGTTAGATTACTTTTTAGTCAAAACAATGTTGTTTTAATTTCACTTAAGTCACGTGGGCACCATATTAATACCGTTTGACATGATAGATTTGTAACAGTCCTCATTGACAGAATTTTTACGAAGGGTAAACATGTCACACATGTATAGTGTAGAGTTTTTACACAAACAGTTCTTGAACTTTTGCCTAATGTGCAATGTGGCACTTGAACTTTTAATTTGTTCGCGTGATCTCTGAACTTTAACCCAATGAGTAATGCGGTCTCTAAACTTATAATTTATTCGATGTAGTCCTTGGAATTTGAGTTATATGAAAATGTTAAATGTATTCCCTGAACTTGAATTAATGAAATGACAATAATTTTCATAGTTCATGGACTAAATTGAACATACACATAAAGTTTAGGAATGACAATAAACAAATTAAAAGTCGAGGAATCACACTGCACGCTAGGTTGAATTTTAGGGAGATTATATCGAATAAATTAAAAGTTTAGGGATCGCATTGTATATTAGGTCAAAATTTAAAAATTGTTTGTATCATTTTCCTTTAAATAAAGCTTGTCTAAATAATTATTTTTTTGGGAAAATGACACAAACAGTCCCTGAACTTTGACTCAATGTGCAATTTGATCCCTAAACTTTTAATTTGTTCAATGTAATCCCTGAACTTTAATCCAATGTTCAATATGATCCCTAAACTTTCAATTTGTTCAGTGTGGTCCCTGAACTTTTGGTACATGTTCAATATAGTCCCTGAACTTTATAAAGATGTTCAATATAGTCCTTCCATTAATTCAAGTTCATGGACTATATTGTATATTTTCATATAGTTCGGGGACTAAATTAAATATTTACTAAAAGTTTAGGGACCAAGTTGAACAAATTGAAAGTTCATGGATCACATTGAACATTGAGTTAAAGTTCAGGGACTATATTGAACAAATTAAAAGTTCAGGGATCAAATTATATATTGAGCCAAAGTTCAGAGACTGTTCGTGTTATTATACCTATATTTTTTTTATGGGTCCGTGTCTAAATAATTAAAGAAGGATGGAGGCATCGAACGTCTTCGTGGGCGAAGGTACCGTCCTCCTCTCACTTCAATCAAATTAGTCACTATTGACCAACAGTCCATCGTCAATCAGGCCTCCATTCCATCCCATAAAAGGCCCAACACGAACAAAACGTGGCCGCGGGGTGGGGCCCGGGCCGACAGACTTTTAACCCCGGCTTTCTTGTCCCGAACGATTTTTGTTTTTTTTTACCTTCTTTCTGACTTTATTACAACTATTTATTTATTTATTTTAGTTTTTATACTTATTTTATTAAACTCGTGAGAGTGAAGAGGACCATATGCTGTCCCTTGGTTGCGCAAAAAGCCACGGAATGAATTTTTGGGAAGCCGGGACTATATTGCGTGGAAATTGGAAATGAAATAAAGAGCCTTCTCGTTTGTATCCTGCTTGCCGACCTTTGTCGGGAAACGAGACTCGTGATTCAAGAACTTCGATTTGACGTGCAATATGATTATTAAATTATCGATAAACGTTCAATCCGATCTGTTGAACCATATGAAAATGCTCGAACGCCGTCTTCCTATTGGGTCGAGTTAATGGAAGCTGTTAATGTGACTTCCAACCGAGAGCGTTGGATTTAAAAACTGAGCAACGACGCAACAAATTCTTAAACTATAACCCAACGCGTTACTACGTACCATACTAACTTTGTATCAAAAGTCCAGGTAAATAAATTTAAAGTTCGGGGACCACATTACACATTTGGCTAAAGTTCAGGGACTACATTGAACAAATTAAAAGTTTATGTACCACATTATATATTGGATCAAAGTTCATGAACTGTTTATGTCATTTTCCCCAAAAAAAAGTTACACATTTGATTATCCACATAAGCTATTGGTAATGAATCAAGATATAAGAATCCACGTTGTCAAATGACGATAGACAAATTTTTTTTTTCTCTTGTCTAAAATGGACATGTTGACTCATTATTTTTTGAAAATCCAACTCAGCATGTAATAATCCGCGTCACTAAAATAACATCCGATTTGTCGTTTTAGCAAATAGAAGAACCACATTAAACGTTCACTAACAGTTCAGAAGACCACATTGAACAAATTAAAAATTCAGAGATGACATTACACATCGGGTCAAAATTCATTAACCATCTGTGTTATTTTCCCTTATCGAAATTATTTTATGTGTTACATTGGATTAAAAAGAAAATTATTAAAGTGCGTGCATGCCGCGCATCGAGTCCCCTGACAACTGAATACTTACATCTGACAATTTATTAAGAGAATTAAGAAATTAACGATAATATATGTGGTTGAGTTAGTCTAAAATTATTCAAATATTAGAATAATTATCGGGATTTTAAATGTTATAAGACAAGAGAGACCGATAATTCGAATTCCATGTGTCAAATAGGAGGCTTATAAAGTTTGGGATTATTTTTAGACAACAAAAGAATTCGAAATAGAATTGAGATTGGATCTAAATCGAGAGATATTTGTAGGAAGATCGGCCCAATAAAAATAAGCGAAAAGCAAAAGGATGCGTATTTCCAAATGGATCCATCTGATTTTGGTACGTTCAAAATTGTAACCAAAGGCAAAAGTTGCCAGCTCAAGAATTTTGTATTGCTCTCTAGCCATTCAAGATAATGTCTAAAAAAGGTGAAAGTTGAACACTCGAATAAAGGCACGAGTGCATATGGTCCCAAGCACCGTGCCTCCCATGCTTTTCACCGTCGGTTCGAAAAAAAAAGAAGAAGAAGAAGTCATAACTGCCTAGATTGAAACCAGTTGAACGGTCAAGATTCGTTGCATTTCGATCCGACGATGAGAGATTATAAGGGCACGGTGCCTCTCCGAGTGTATAGAATCGCTCCGAAGAAAGCGGTCCCAGAAGGCTAAGGCGTTTGGTGAACGCGCTTAAATAAGAAAATTTGCATTGCTTTTGTTTCGGAAATAGTTTGGGAACGTAAAATGCGTTTGGTAAAGCTTTTTGTTCCGGACACATTTTTGCAAAAATTTATGCCCGAAACAATTTTGGAAGAGAAACAAAAAGTAAAAAAAGTTCTTCTTGTTTCTAAGACGATTTTGAGAATCGATTTTTTTTCTTTTCTTCTTTTTGTGTTGTTCTTCTTGGGTTGTGGCCGGTCGCCGGTGGCCGGCCATGCCCCAGGGCCGGCGAGGGCGTCACGGCCCTCGCCGGCGCCGGCGGGGCGTCACGGCCCTCGCCGCCGGCGGGAGGCGAGGACCCTTGCCGGCCGCCGGCGGAGGCGAGGGACCCCCTTGCCGGCGAGGGCGACGGCTGGACCTCACCGCCCGGGCAAGGCGGCTCGCCGTCGGCCACGGCGAGGTCGGCCCAGATCGGGCGAGGCCGAGCCTCGCGGTGGGTCGCGACGGCGAGCCGCTCGCCTCGCCAAGAAGGGGGACCTCGCCTGCTGGGCGGCCGGCGAGGCCGTGACACCCTCGCCGGCCCGGGCCGTGGCCCGCCGCCGGCCGCCGGCGACGGCCATGGCCAAAGAAGACAATGGGTAGAAAGAAAAAAAAAAATTAAACAATTCAAAATATTATTTGGGAACAGTAAATTTTGTGTAGTTACCAAACGCATTTACGTTCTTTTCTACTCTCAGGAATAGAAATTTTGGACAGGTTTATCAAACGCCTTCAAATCTTTCGAAATTGTTTTCGGCGAAGAAAAAAAAATCATTTCTGTTTAGAAATAATTCCCAGGCACAGAATGGTATTCATGCGCACCCTAAGATTCCTTGAAAAAAAAAAAAAAACACAGCAATGGAATTCTTCGACAAGATCGTAGCTCAACGATGCCCTTTCCATTTTTTATGTAGGACCATGTTGCTTTCCGTGACATATAAGAAGGAAATACCTTAAGGGACACCGGCAACATTTGGCAAATATTCTCGGACAATCGAATCCGGGTCGAAAAACATTCACATGCTAATAAGTCAAAACAGTTGTTAAGAATAGAAGTCATGGGTGCTGTCCTCGTGTAAAGGCAAATAGTGGCATTTGTGTGCACATCCGCTTTGTTTCGCCTAGAAATATCGACAAAGTACTTTTCAAAATGTGGGTCGACATGGAAATCGACACGGGACGTGAAAGGGTGTCTTTGTTGATTCTTGAACGCGAAACGCGAACTGTTTACAAAGAAAATATAATAATGTCCTGCATGAGTGCTGGAATATAGCAACATGTATTTACAAACGGTTACCAAATGACCCACTATCGACGATTATGGCCTCATCACTTGCCTCACACTGACAAATTTTTTTTTTTGGTCTAAAGAGAACGATTTGATTGGAAATTAAGTGTTCATGAAACTACAACCCGATGAAGGGGCATCAAAACATAACAGTTCCCGTAAAGGTTGGGGAGGACGAGCTAGCCAAGAAGAAAATAGAGAATCGGTCCGTTGCGCCTTGGCGACCCAATCGGGTTGTAGTTATAATAGTCCGTGTTTCTCAGCTATAGTCATTTGTGGCCTTTGAGATTTACAGCTCTATGAACTGAATGAATGGCTCGTTATGATTGTAGCCGAAATTGTTGGCTTCGTGACTTGAACAATTATCTTGTCCTTGATCCATCGATTTTTACTTCAGCTTCGATTCCTTTGTCGACTGGATCTAGTTTCATTTACCTATACTTGTGACTCAACACTCGGTGATTTTCTCTTATATCACCTATCGGCAATTTCTCATCGCTTTTGTTGATTACCTACAATTGCCTTGTTCGGTCTTTTCCAATTCAAGCCGACGGTAAGAGATTTGGGCAATTTTAGTGGCGACACTCTTAATATAAAAAGATGATTTTACACAAACGGCTTTATGTGCTATTGATTTGAGCGAACTTCTAGTTATAATTTTCAAATCAATGATGGAAAAGACGGTTTGTGTGAGACTTTTCTTGTACGTTCCAAATTTCTAGCTATACCTAACATGGACGAATGGATCTCGACCATTAATTGCATGGGTCCGATTGCGAAGATACTATCTATAACGAGACTTACAACGTACGATTGTGATTAGGACTTATCAATTTCATATGGATGGGGTCTATACATGTCTTTCTCTCTCCAACGAGATTGCTATTTGTTGACAATTTGCCTTCCTCGAAAGGTAAAATCCCTCTCAAATTTCAGTGTCTCCTCGACCCAAAAGCACTTTCCAATTATGGCAAGTACAGCTCATCATCCCCCACGACACAACATCTCAACCGATGCACTAATCCGCCGAGTCGCCGCTTGCCACGTGGCCACGATCCAAGAAATGCGACGAAATAATCAGCTACGACAATGAGATTCCTAACGAAAAAACATTCGCATCCCACGAACGAAAACTTGAGAGGTCTAACATCGGATTCTTATCGATTGAGAAAAGAGAGGGCACAGTTTCAAATTAGGTGTGGAGAAAATATTCGACTAAGCATCGTCAAATCCGACCAAGACCCATCCCCCGTTCTCGAGAAACCGAAGCGACGGTGAATGATTGCCTACGCTGATGCCATCACGATGTCGCCGTCTCTTTCATCGCCGTCGCGATCGATGACCTGGTCACTCGCCAGAAACTTAACAAAAAAAGTCATAAACCTATTGCAATTATACCAATTCAGCCCTGAACCTTTTATTAGCCAATTGAGTCTCGATCCTTTTTGCATCCGTGTCAATTCCAGCCGGAAATCGCCGACACAAACGCCGGCCGTCCTACGATGTTTGCGTCTCTTTCATCACTATCGCGGTCAATGACCCGGTCCCTCCCCGTGCCGGCGAAACACGCAAGAACATAGAAAGACTTGGAGAGACTCATCATACGCACTGAGGAGGATTTCCATCTGTCAAATGCGACGATGGAGATGAAAAGAGAGAGAGCGGGTCGGGACAAGGAAGTTAGAGAGCAGAGTACAAAGCACACGATGGAGAGAGAGAGAGAGAGGGTGGGTGGGTGTGCTTTTGCCCTTTCTCGGGGCGTGGATTGTCGGCAGACGGAAGGGTTTCTGTACGAGGTTTGGGGCTAGAGGAAGGTGCGGGGACGAGAGACGTGGACACTCCGACCTCGATTCGTCGAAACAAAAGTGGTTTCACGTCGACCTCTTTTGGGTCCCTCCACAGTCGTATCTCTCTCCCTCTCTCTCTCTCTCTCTCTCTCCCTATCTCTTTGTGTCTCTCTCGTTCTGTGCAGCGTGCACGATGCCTTTCTTTTCTTCGTCCCCTTTTGCTCGCGACCCATGAATTCGACCCCGGGATTCTTTTAAATGGATGGAGTTATTTCGTAAATCTTCTTACGGATGAAGTGCGCGCAGCTCGAGCGACGTTGACGAAGTGGAGAGGAGGCGAGAGATGGGCGATGGGTTTCGACCCCGCGATACAAGCGAGTGGCTAAGTGGCACGGCGTTTCCCCGAGGAAATAGGTCGAAATTAGATCCCACTAGAGAAGAGGCCGGATTTTCCTCGGCGAGCCTTGTTTTTTTTTTGCGCGCGCTTCGACCGGTCCATCTCTCTGGGCGGTCTGAAAGCGCGCCGGGCTCCGTTTCGATCCGGCGCGTTCGGGATTTTCGCTCGCTCACTGCTAGCAAAACCTCGAGCTCCAAGACCACAAGCAGAAGTTACTCGTTTGTCGATCAGATAACGTGTTGATTAAGGCGTACACTGCTCACGTTTTCCTTTCGTTCGGAAAGCGATTTGTCCGGACACCAAAAACGGGCTAATTGCGGAAAAAAAGAAAAAAAAGAAAAGAAAACGTGCATCTGCCCCATCTAAATCAATTTGGCTTTTAGTGGCAACGGGAGATTAGTCTTTGTAGTGCATTGATTTGGCGAATTCTATGAATTTTTGTTGTCGATTGAACTTTTTTTTTTTCCTTTCCACTTGATTATTTTCCCTCACTTTTTTTTTTTGTCGAATTCGCGACCATCATTCCGCCAACACAACATCACAAACAGTGTCACGGCAATCAATCATTGATGTCAAGTTGCCAACGAACAGAGATAAAGCCAGCCAGCCAGCCAGCCAAACAATCAATCGTCGGACTTTCCAAACGTTAGGAAGTCCGAACCCGATCTCTATGGAGCGCGCGCTTTCTACCCTTTCGCTTCGCCATAGGGCAACCTTAGTTTTGCCGTTCACGGTTATAGGCCAAGGCAATTCTCTCGAGGGGGAGGGATTCACGGGACCCGGATCGTGTTGCGTGGCTCGATCATACCGCGGACGTCCGTAGGCCGGAACGTCGGGGTTCGGCATGACGCCATGCGACCGAAACACGATGTGGAGATTACGCTACATGCCGCAATATGACGCCACTCAGACAGGACGACTGGGAGGGCGAAAAAGTTCCTCCTTCCCCATCTCGGTCGGCGGCCTCCGGAAGATACTCGGGGGGGCGCGTGCCGGGGCCGCGAGGCGCGAAGCTCTTCTCGTTGGTAATTCCTCATCCTGGCAGAAGGTCAATCGCAGAATCAAGAAATTCTCCTATGAAGTGCTCGAATGGACTAAAATTGGGCTGAGCCCACTTACGAGTCAATCTTTCTCATCGTAGGCCACATGTTAAAGCAATGCACTAGGCGTCTTCATGTCCAAAGGCCTACAATAGTCTCGATCTTCCAACCCAAAGCGACCCGTGGGCTCGCTCTGTGAGTGGGCTCAGCTCCGTCTCGGGAATTTTTCCGTCGCTAATGAACTTCAGTTACCAAATCCTTGCGAGAACATTACCAAAAAAGAAGAAGAAAAAACCTAAACCGACTGTCCTACGGAACGTAATGAATGGCGCTGATGTAGATAATTTTTCAATTTTTTGTTAACATTCTCATTTTTTTCTTTCTTATTTTCATCTCTTTTCACCGATGGCCGGAGAGGGCTAGGCGAGGGCCACCTTCGCCGGCCCCAAAGGCGAGGATGGCTATCGCCCGTGGCTGTCGAAGGCCGCCCTACCCTGTCATTGGCGACGGTTGCCCTCGCCAGATTGGGTGAGGGAGACCCTCGCCTAGCTCTATCCAAGCCCATCATCATTTTACGTCCCTAAGTGCTAATAATGTCTTGGCGATTTCTCGACTCTGGCGAAAGAGCTCCAAGATTCAGTATTGCCATGGCGGGGGCAAAAATTTCATACTTTCTTGGACTGTGCAAGCTACATAACACGAAGAATACGTATTCCTTGTAATAATTACTGCCTTCCTTCCATCTCGCTACAGTCCCAATCTTGCCCTGCAAGCAAATCGGCAAACTTTGATCCTCTCTCCTCGCAGCGGATTCAAACGCCCTACAAAACACAACACGGCACGGCACGGCACAGCACAGCACAGCACAGCCCACCACCAGCGCCACTACTTTCACTCTCGGCTCCGAGACCCCACAAAGAACCCACAACAGAATCTCCCGCAAATCCCCACCTGCATCTCGGCTATCCGCTCCGGAGAAATGGATTTCGATGCCCCCGAGCGCCGGCGGGTGCGGAACCAGAGGCCTCCTCCGAGGAGAGGCCGGGTCAGGACCGCCGTCTTCAGGAAGCTGCTCGGCCTGGCCTCCCTCGCCGTCTCCAGGATCGCCTGCCGCGCCGGAGAGGAGCGGCGCCGGAGGGGCCCTCCAGGCGACGGCGACGGCGGTCCCGCCGGAGCTCGCCGCCGCGGGCGTCGCGTCCACCCCGTCCCCGGCTCCTGGCGGCCGGCGCCGGTGTGAGAAGGGGGAAGCGCCGGGCGAAGTTTTGTCAATGTCAGTAACAGTTTTTTCTGGTCATTTTCGCCCTTTTTTTTTGGGGTGGTGGGGGTTGTAAATTGTAATAAAGAATAGTTTTGGGTGTGGCGAGGAGCATGCGTAATTTTAGCAAGGAGTGATTTTTTTTTTCTTTTTTGTTAAACCCTTTATTTAATTTTATTTTATGTAAAAACAGAGATGAGGCGATCAATGCTTTTCAATGACTAGATTATACTATCCATTCATGCCCCCATTGAATGATGTCGTGCGACACAGATTCATGGGACCGTCTGAAACGGGAGAAATGTTTTGTTGTTGGCCCAACAACATAGGCCAACGGTTTCTTGTTGCGCTGCTAGAAGGGTCAGCAGAGCACCATCCTCCGAACTTCGATGATCGTATAGCATGTCCGGCGAAACAAGGCACCGCGGTGAAGCGTGCTAGGGTCCATCTCAATGTAATTCTTGTTATAATTATATTATCTATAATATAATTCCACATTTAGTTTATTATTACTCACATTAATTAATTTCATCGTCGTTTATTGAGCGCATTCAAATACGTGATAATTATGATCGCCTAATATTAAGATAACTATCTTGACGGGAGAAGTTATCTATAAGGGTATGAATTGTGATATAAATAAGTCATTTAAGCCAAACTCTCTCATAATTTTAAGATCGATATCTCATTCATTGATATGATATATCGAAAAACACACAATCGACGTTGAGAGGGCAATTGTCTAGAAGTATCCATCGACGATCGTCAAAGCTCCGCATATTAGGTTCTCGATTTCATCAATGGCTGAAGGTTAGTATAGAATTTTCCACGTTTCCACACTCAATTATGATTACGCATGGTTATAGTTTATACATCAATAATCGGAATCTTCAGTCTTCCGCTATAGTTAAATCTCTAACAGTTGGTATCAGGGCTTGTTTATATCTCTGCCTTGATGATTTTTCGTGGGATTTTGAATGAATTAAAAATCGGGGCAATTTATGGGCAAAAGAGAAATTGGCGATTCCAACCAAATTCGGGCAACCTACCACCCGGCTTTGGACCAGCACAGTCACACCGCCATGGGCAGCAAAAGTCCTAAGTTAATTCGGCATTATGGTGATCACCAGACTTGAATTAGACGGCGGAAGTCGTGGTGGTTAGGGTTTGTATTTTTGCGGAATTATACTTAATTTGGGTCAATTTCTTGGCTGTTTTTGCCAATTCTTAGACCTATGTGGTCGCGCCGGTGTGGAATCGAAAACCCACCATTTAGTTTGGTCTATGGTGGGCTGCTGGAGGAGAATCGGGCGGAAAAAGGCGCAATGAAGTCAGGGTCGCGCGGCTGTTCGCGTAAAAAAAAAAAGCCTTTGGGCGAATGCGCGCCAAGCACCAGTGCGCGCCACGCGCCAGTGCGTGGGGACAGGCGCGTGGGAGACACGCGCCGTGCGTGGCCCAGGTGCGTGACTGGCACGCACCCACGCGGTGGAAGGGCTACATGGCACACGCCGTGGGGACCCGCTTGGATTTATGCTTCTGCCCTCTCTCCTCTCTGAATTTACGATTTTGCCCTTAACCGATTTATTTACTACTTTGCCCCTAACCACTGGATTTTACTATTCTTCCATTAGCTATATTAATTTACGGTTGTGCCCTTACATACAATTTTGTGATATATTATGCATATAATTAAATGTCTAGTGATCCATATAGTTTTAATTAATTAGAGAGTAGCCACAGTATCTTTAATTAGTTGAAATTATATATTAAGAGCCTCCGGACCACATTTAAAAAAGGATATTGATTGTAATTAATCATATGAATGTAATGAATTTTATCCCACATGAATTTTTATTATATTAATATGATTAATTAGTATGAAATGTCATATTATTTTTCTTAATTTACCCACAAGGATTAAGAAAAGGAATATAATATGATGATTTCTTCATAAAGTAATTATGAATCTATTTAAATTAAAAACTTAGCCCACGAGCAGTTTTTATGTTATGTGATTCATATTTGTAGCATGTTTTACATTGGTAAAGCATGATATATGCTTGATGTGCCTCAAATTTTGTGACGTAAGCATATATGCTTGATATGCAGTTTTACAACCTGTGAATTTCTTTGAATTTAATAATGATGTTCCCGTGCTGAATGATGAAAACTATAAAGTTTGGAAGGAGTTAACCCTTCTTCAATTGAGGTGCATGGACATTGACTATGCTAGAAGGAAAGACAAACTACCTGCTCCTTCTGACACAAGCACTGCAGCTGAGATAGCCCTTTATGAACAATGGCAGCGGTCCAACCGCCTAAGTGTGATGTTCATAAAAACTAAAATATCTCCTCGTATCCGTGGTTCGGTCGCTCAGCATAACAATGCTAAGGCCTTATTGGAGGCCATTGGTGCGTAGTTTGAGACATCAGAAAAGGCGCATGTCATGACCCTAATTATGAAGTTTCATCTCTAAAGCTCACTAGTATTAGAGGTGTGCGTGAGCACATCAAGAAGATGAGGGACATTGTGGCATAGCTGAAGAACCTTGAGGTTGAGATATCTGAGTCTTTTCTTGTGTATTATATTATGAACACTCTTCTACAATAGTATGCACTTTTCAAGATCTCTTATAACACACGTAAGAATAAATGGTCAATTAATGAACTCATGGCCATGTGTGTTTAAGAGGAAGAAAGGTTGCTTATGGAATCGGGAGAGAGTGTTCTTTTGGCAACACAAGGAAAGCATAACGAGCGAGGCAAGCAGAAGTGAAAGGGTAAAATATCTCCCCAAGGAATCCAAATGTTTCTTCTGTAAAAAAAAAAAAAAGGGGTATCTGAGGAAGGATTGTGTCAGATTTAAGACTTGGCTCGAAAAGAAAGGTAATCCAACCTCTTGTGTCTGTTATGAATTTAATATAGCTGATGTGAGTCACAACTCTTGGTGGATTGATTCCGGATCTACAATCCATATTTCGAATTCCATACAGGATTTTCAAAACCACCAGAAACAAGTGAGAAGTGAGCAATGCATCTATTCTGGAAACAAGATGCGCTTGCATGTGGAAGATATTGAGACATGCAGATTGGTTATCAATAGTGGTTTTGTTTTGAATTTGGAAAAGACCTTTTATATTCCAAGCTTCTCTAAAAATTTGATTTCAATTTCAAGACTTGTACCATTGGGTTACTCTTTTAACTTTTCAGATTCAAACTCCAGTTTATCGTTTAAATCTGAAATTATTAGGAGTGGTATTTTGTCTGATGGTCTTTTCTGAATCAATTTACAAGACAATGCATTCTACAATGCGATATATGTTCATGATAATGCTAGTATAAAATGATGTGTTGTGAATGAAGATTTATCTATGTTGTGGCACCGTCCATAGATAGAATTAAACGGTTAGTAAATGATTGAGTACTTAGTACTTTGAATTTTACTGATTATAACACTTGTGTGGACTTGCATAAAGGGAAAGTAGACCAACAAGACAAAGAGAGGTGCCAAGAGGAGCACCGAAATATTAGAAATCACACATACATATATTTGTAGTCCAGATATGGGCTCGTGTGGTCAAAAGTATTTTATCTCCTACATAGATGATTACTCACGTTTCATGTATCTCTACTTGTTTCATAATAAGAACGAAGCGTTAGATGCCTTTAAGGTATTTAAAACCGAAGTAGAAAAATAATGCGGTAAGCAAATTAAGATTGTGAGATCATATAGAAGAGGTGAATACTATGGTAGATATACAGAAGATGGACAAGCACCTGGTCCATTTGCAAAGTTTCTTGAAGAGCATGGGATAGTTGCCTAATACATCATGCCTGGTTCTCCGAATCAAAATGGTGTAGCAGAAAGAAGAAACCGAACTTTATTGGACATGGTGCGGAGTATGCTTAGCAACTCCAAACTTCCTAAGTCCTTGTGGATTGAAGCTCTTAAAACGACAGTGTACATATTAAATAGAGTTTTGACCAAGGCTGTCTCAAAGACGCCTTTGAGTTGTTCAAGGGTTGGAAATTGAGTTTGCGACATGTACGCGTTTGGGGATGCCCGTCTAAAGTAAGAGTTTACAATCCACAATAAAAAAAGTTCGACCCAAAGACTCTGAGTGGGTATTTCATTGGATAAGCCGAAAAGTCTAAGGGATACAAGTTTTATTGTCCATCCCATACCACTAGGATTGTGGAATCGAGGAACGCTAAGTTTCTTGAAAATGGCTTGATTAGTGGGAGCGATCAATTGAGAAACTTTGTTCTTAAGAAAGATCATTAGATACTCAACCTTCCACATCAAGTGTTAGATTGGTTGTCGTTCATAACGTCCCTCCAGTTCAATCGGCTGTTGAACAACCAATCATTGAAGTTCTACACCCTTCTGATAGTAATCCGGGAGATTCAATTGTTCAGCAATTACCAGAAGCTATTGAACAACTAGTTGAAGAACACGCTCCTATGGAGAGTGTTGATGCAACATTAAGACGATCTGCTAGAATGAAGAAATCAGCAATTCCTAATGATTACACTATGTATCTACAAGAATCTGACTATAATGTTGGAGCTGAAAATGATCCTGAAACGTTTTCACAAGTCATGAGTTGTGATAAATCCAATTTGTGGTACAATGCCATGAAAGATGACATGAGTTCTATGGCATCTAGCGAAGTTTGGGATTTGGTTGAGTTGCCTAATGGTGCGAAGGCCATTGGTTGTAAATGGGTCTTCAAAACTAAGAAAGACTAATTAGGCAACATTGAGAGATATAAAGCTAGACTTGTTGCCAAAGCATTCACTCAAAGGTAGGGAATCGATTATATAGAGACTTTTTCTCCTATATCTAAGAAAGATTCTTTTCGTATTGTTTTGGCATTGGTTGCCCATTTTGATATGGAATTGCATCAAATGGATGTGAAAACGGCGTTTCTCAACGGAGAACTGGAGGAGGAGGTTTCTATGAAACAATCAGAAGGATTCTCCTCTAGTAATGGTGAGCATTTGGTGTGCAAGCTTAAGAAATCTATATATGGCTTGAAACAAGCATCCCGCCAATGGTACTTAAGGTTCCATGATGTTATCTCTTCATTTGGATTTGTTGAGAACGTTATGGATCAATATATATACCATAAGGTCAGAAGGAGCAAAATTTATTTTCTTGTCCTATATGTGGATGGCATTTTACTTGCAACCAATGATAAGGGGTTGCTACATAAAGTGAAACAATTTCTCTATAAGAGCTTTGGCATGAAAGATATGAGTGAGGTATCTTATGTCATTGGCATTAAGATCCATAGGGATAGGCCTCGAGGCATTTTAGGATTATCTCAAGAAACCGATATTAATAAAGTCTCAGAGAGATTTCGGATTAAAAAAAAATTTGTTCACCAAGTATAGCACCTATTGTGAAGGGTAACATGTTCAATTTGAACCAATGCTCGAAGAACGATTTTGAAAAGGAACAGATGAATAACATCACATATGCTTCAGCTGTCAGAAGCTTGATGTATACTCAGGTTTGCACTCGACTTGACATTGCTTTTGCTATGGGAATATTGAGAAGATATCAGAGTAATCCAAGTATAGACCACTGGAGAGCTGCAAAGAGAGTGATGAGGTACCTTCAAGGTACCAAAGGTCACGTGCTTATGTATAAACGGATTTGATTGGTATTCCCACTATGGCGGTTGAGTTCGTTTCCTATATTGAAGCTATCTCGTATGGTGTGTGGTTGAAGAGTTTTATTTTTTGGCTTAGAGTTGTGGATTCCATTGCTAAGCCATTAAGAATATTTTGTGAGAATTCAGCTGCGGTTTTTATGGCTAAAAATACCAAAAGTGGCAGTCAAAGTAAGCACATCGACATTAAGTATTTAGCTATAAGGGAACGTGCTAAAGAGAATAAAGTAGTAATAGAACACGTTAGCACTGAATTGATAATAGCTGATCCTTTAATTAAAGGCATGCCACCAATGAGTTATAACGATAATGTGGTTTGGATAGGAATTGGTTCCTATCATGTAAATTTTCGTCATGTGGATGAATTGGTGAAACTTTTACTCAATTATAATGTTATTCTCAATTATGGTGTACACATTCGGTTATTCTGAGAATAACAATCGTTTTTGACCTATAATCAACATAAGGTTTATTCATTAAGTTATGTTATCACATATGGGCTGATAAGACGCATTGTGGTACATAGAAGATAATACTCGTTTTAAGAGGACTTATTTCCATGATTCATATGTTTTATTTTCAGCATGAAGTTTTCGTATTTGGTTTAATATTTCGTTTGATGAAATGTTGGGATCAAGTGGGAGAATATTATAATTATATTATTTATAATGTGATCCCATATTTAGTTTATTATTGCCCACATTAATTGATTTCGTCGACGTTTATTGAGCGCATTCAAATACGTGATAATTATGATCGCCCAATATTAAGATAACTATCTTGATGGGAGAAGTTATCTATAAGGGTATGAATTGAGATATAAATAGGTCATCTAAGCCAAATCCTCTTATAATTTTAAGATTGATCTCTCATTCATTGATCTGAGATATCAAAAAACACACCATCGACGTTGACAGGGCAATTGTCTAGAAGCACCTATCGACGATTGTCAAAGCTCCGCATATCAAGTTCTCGATTTCATCAATGGCTGGAGGTTAGTACAGATTTTTCCACGTTTCCGCACTCGATTCTGATTATGCATGGTTATAGTTTGTACGTGAATAATCGGAATCTTCAATCTTCCAATATAGTTAAATTTCTAACAATTCTTCCATTAAATTAAGTTCGACGACATCATCAAACACTTTTATATAGTTTGTTGACTAAATTGAACACGTATCAAAAGTTCGGGGACCACATTGCACACTGGGTCAAAGTTCATTGACCATTTATGTCATTTTCCCGAAAAGAAATTCTAAAGATCAACTTAGTCGGCGATACATCGCCGGAGAAATGTACGGTGGAGATTATCCTTCGATCTCATTCAAGTGGCGATTTCAACATTAGCGTTTTTTCCTAATATCTTGACATAGGCAAAACATTTGGGAGATTCCTTTTTTCACAGCGGGGGAGACAAGGATGTCACCGTTCATTGAACCGTCTGATCAGGGGGAGCTGCTTTTCTAGAAGAAATGGCCACGAAACTTAATCCCCAAGTATCTCCAAGTAAACTGGCAACTTGCTGCTGTCGAAAGAGGTTCAACCGCACACACAACCCGGCCACTTCACTCTCATTTCCACGCCCAAAGAATATAACCCATAAAAGCGTTAACTCCCACACCACCACCACCTGCATTGCGCTCTCTCTCTCTCTCTCTCTCTCTCTCTCTCTCTCTCTCTCTCTCTCTCCGCTTCAAAGATGGAATTCGGCGCTCCCGATCGCCGGCGGGCGCGGACCCAGAGGCTTCCTCCGAGGAGAGGCCAGATCAAGATCGCCATCTTCAAGAAGCTGCTCCGCCTGGCTTCTCTCGCCGTCTCCAGGATCGCCGGCCGCGCCGGGGAACGGCGCGGGGGAGGCCATCCCGGCGACGGCCCCGTCGAGGCTCGCGGCCGCGGCCGCGCACCCGGCGGGCGTCGCGTCCACCACGTCCCCGGCTCCGGCGGGGCCATGCCGACGTGAGGTGGAGGAACTCTTCGCGGACGACGTTTTGTAGATAGTTGCCTGTAACTTTCTTTTTTTTGTCCTTTTCTCTTTCGTTGCTGTAGTGGTCGTAGTAAAAAACAGCCTTTGGGTGTGCCGATGGGGGTTATGTTAGGAGATGGGATGCGGACCCAGAGAGGCTTCCTCCGAGGAGAGGCCGGATCGAGATCGCCGTCTTCAAGGAACCGCTCGACCCACCCGGCCTCTCTCGCCGTCTCCAGGATCGCCGGCGACGGCCCCGTCGAAGCTCGCCGCCGTGGCCGCGCGCCGCCCGGCGGCCGTCCCGTCCACCGAGTACCCGACTCCGGCCTGCCGATGCCGGTTGTACGGAGGAGGAAGCTTCGGACGCCGTTCTGTAAACGTCAGTAACTTTTTTCTTGTCTTTTTCGGTCGTTATCATTATGGGCCGTAGTAAAAAAAAGTTTTGGCCTTTAGGCACGTGGAGAGAACGTGTAACACTAATTTTACATATTACACTTTTTTTTTCCCTTCATTTATTTATTTTTTCTCTTTTTGGGACTTGGTAATTTTTATGTGTGTGATCAGGTGAGGTTAAATTTGGTGAGGTTAACGATGCTGTTCCATGACTAATTACGTCTCTCATTTCCATGCCCACCAATTCTTTAATTTCGAACTATTCTTTTGCTTAAGGATATTTTCATGGGACCATCCGAAATTGAGAAATGTTTTCGTCCGAGATATTTCCAATAATGGAGGTCAACGGACGGTCTCTTGTTGTGCGATTCTAGAAGCCAACATTCGGTAGAGTCGTCGCTAAAAGTTTGGATACGAAAGTACGGTCTTTTAATAATGGGATTAGGCAAGTAAATTTCATTAGCAGGGAACAAGAGATCGCATAATTATTAGCTGAAACAATTACCCGCGAAAACTTTAGATACGGTTCTACCCGCGGGTCTCCTGTTGCGATTCCTGTGAAATCAATACATAATTTTCGGGAAAAGTACCAAACAAGTCCTAAAATCAAACATTTCAATTGGACTAATTTAGTTATAAACCTTTTATATTTATACCAGTTGAGTCAATCCGGTTAATTTTGACCGAAAATCACGCATGTGGATGTCGATCGTCCTACGTGGCACGTCGGCTTCGACGTGGACAAAATTTATAAATTTTCAATTTTTCTTTGAGTCCTAGATCTTTCAATTGACACAATTTAGTCTTAAACTCATATGCATTTTTTGCAAACACAGATTTGGCAAGGGTCGCCGCTGACCCTCCCCGAACACAATCAAGAAAAAGAAACAAACAAATTTAAAATCAAAAAATTTGTCAACGTCAGCATTGACGTCCATATCGGCGATCTCTGGCAAAAAAGTTGGCCGGATGAACTGAATTGATACAAATGCAAAAGGTTTAAGATTAAAGTGGTCCAGTTAAAAAATTTTGAACTAAATTGGTACCAATACAATAGATTTATGACTTTTTAAATACTTTTTCCCGGACTTATTTGATCAGCACAATCGAAAGAGCAATCCTGAAAGATGGGCTTTAGCTGGTAATTCCATTGCCAAAGTAGGGATTGGGACATAAAAAAGGTAGGGTATTGGGAAAAATTGAACTAAGAATAGTTGGGGCGCGCATGATAGCCATTATATTATTCTATTTTTCTATTTTTTTGTTTCCGAGAACAAGTTTGGAACAGAAATTCATTTGGTAACGCAATTCATTTTTCTATTTCTGGAACAAATTTCTAATCCAGAAATACGTTTGGAACAGAAATCAGAAGTAAAATTTTTCTATTTTTCTATTTCTGAAACACAAATAAAAAATAAAAATTCTTCTCATCGCTCGCCCTCGCTACTAGCCGGCCACTCACCCAGCGCCGGCCGCTTGTTGCCGCCTTCTGCCATCCGCTGTCTGCCATCTTCTTCCGCCGCCCGACGATGGCCGCCTCCCACCGTTAGCGTTGCCACCCGCCATTGTCCGCCGCCGTCTTTTGCCGCTCGACACCGGCCACTTCTCGCCGTCGCTTGCTGCCACCTGCCATCCTCCGTCGCCGCCCTACACCAGTCGGCCCCGAGAGCCTGCCGGACGCTCGAGAAAAAGAAATTTTGTATCGTTATCAAACGAATTTCTATTTCAGAAACAGAAATTTTGTGTCGTTATTAAACACGTATTTTGGCTCCAAAACTCGTCCATAGAATAGAAATACAAAGATGTGATTCTGGGCGGAAATTAATTTCTGAAATAGAATGGTTATCATTCGCAACTTTGGTATCCGGCCCACTGCTTCGCGGATAAAGAAATGGATGGTCGAGATTACTTCCGGGGGGGGGGGGGGGGAGGGCGGCGTTAAAGGAAGGAAGGAAGGAATCGTCAATAGTCGCGGTCAATCGCGCCCCACCCACGCCCCCCCTCCCTTCGTTCCAATTCAAACTTCTCCCCAAGATTCAAACTTTCTTCCCACTCGCAAAGCCAAGAAAGAAAAGCTCTCTCTCTGTCTCTCTCTCTCTCTTTTTATGTCTTGACTGTCGCCATTGTCCCCCTCCATCCTCTCTCTCTCTCTCTAGAACCCCTCGACCACCGCGCGACGGGAGGCGACGGAGAGAGAAAAGACTAAGCCTCGGCTCGCTCCGACCGGCCGCCGTGCTCTGCTCGCTGCTCGAAGGAGAGATTGAGATGGAGAACGAGGGCGTGGCCGCGAAGCCGAACGGCAGCGGCGGCGGCGGCGGCGGGGGGAGGTACGTGCAATACAGCGTCCTCGGGAACCTGTTCCAAGTGCCGTCCAAGTACGTCCCTCCGATTCAGCCCATCGGTCGCGGCGCGTACGGCATCGTCTGGTGAGTCCTCCTGATTTTTTTCCTCTCTCGCGAATCGGATCGGGGGCGCCGAGCTTGGATGCCGAGCGTTGATTTTGACGCTTCGATCGGGTTTTAATTGCTCGCCAGCGGGTCTGAGTCGCGAGTTCTTGCGGTCTCCGTGTGGATGGCTGTTTCTGCTGGTGTGTGGATTTGTGTGACTGCTGAGATTTTTCAGTTGAAAGCTCGTGTGCGCGTTCGCTAGTACAGAGAGTGCTGCATTTCTGGATCTGGAGAGTGGGATTCTGGTGTGTGGTTGGTGTTGGAGGATGATCGGATGACCTTTTTGCAGCTGCGCGACGAATGCGGAGACGAAGGAAGAAGTTGCGATCAAGAAGATCGGGAATGCTTTCGACAACAGGATCGATGCGAAGAGGACGCTCCGGGAGATCAAGCTCCTTTGCCACATGGACCACGACAATGTAATCACGGAAAAAAGAATTGGAGTAATTGAGTGTTAGCTGAAAGGTTTCGGTACCAGAGATTTCCTATTTTTATCTGCACAAGGTTTTGCACGGTGTCTCGAGTGCGGCGCGTCCTGTCAGTGTACCTTTTCAGTGTTGGAGCGCAGTATCTTTCTTTCCATCTTTGGATCGAGTTTCTGCAGAAGTATATTCTAGTTATTCATAGAGACCAAAGTCCTTTCCACGTGCCATGATGTTTGAACTACTTTCATGAATCATAAAGATCGAGTGACAAAAATACTTTAACTGGGGCATAGTGGTTCTTTAGACAGGGGCGTTTCTGTGTAAACTTCTTGAAATGAAAGTTCCATTTTTAAACCGTCGTTCACTCTATAAAACTCAGAAATAGCAAGA
Organism: Syzygium oleosum; assembly: GCF_021117445.2. Classification (NCBI taxonomy): domain Eukaryota; kingdom Viridiplantae; phylum Streptophyta; class Magnoliopsida; order Myrtales; family Myrtaceae; genus Syzygium; species Syzygium oleosum. Next base: position 7,321,562 of record NW_026607504.1, read on the forward strand.
GGGTACTTCTCTGTGTATGGTTTCAGTTCAATATAACACATGATGGAGGTGATTCTTTCCGATGTTCTGCAGGTAGTCAAAATCAAGGACATTATCAGGCCCCCGAACAAAGAAAATTTCAATGACGTTTATATTGTGTACGAGCTAATGGATACCGATCTGCATCAGATCATCAGGTCGAGTCAGGCCTTGACGGATGATCACTGTCAGGTTAGTTAGCTGTTCGATCCTTTACTCTCTTGCCAAATCATTGGGTGAATTTCTCACATTAATCTGCATGTGCCTTCTGTGTTTTCCTTTTTTCAAGATAGATTCCAGTCTGTCCCTTTTTGACAGTACCTATTCCGCTTGTAAATAGAGTCCGCTTGTAAATAGAATACTCGGAAAAGAAATTTTTTGACTTGGGTTAGTGTAACACACATCTTTCACTTCACACTTGATAGTCAGATGTCCAATGTCAGTATTATCCTATCAACTTTGAAGAGCTTCCCCAGAAAAACTTCCACCCCCTGACAGTTATTATTCAACTAGGAAACTGTCGTTCGAAATTCATAGATAATTGTTGAAGTTTGTTTACACCATTGAATGTATCCTGATCACCTATTGTGATTCTCTGTCAAATATTTCTCTCGAAGAGCGGGTAATCATTCTTAACTATAGATAGTTTTGCCTATGGGCTGATTTGGGGATTTGCTGCTAATGGATGGATGCATTATTTAAGGTGTTTTCATGGTTGTATTTCCTAAAGCAAGCAGTTGTTTTGATCTTCTCTTCAGCATCTAAAAGGATATGCGATGATAGTGAACGAAAAGGAAAGGATAGTCGGAAGAAAATAGAGGGGGCGAGAGCGATAAAGGGAGACGAGTGAAAAATGAGAAAACACATGGAGCTCTTTCGGTGATGTTACCTTGATTTTTAGGAGTTAGGCTGCATATGCTACTCAGTAGAGCAAATTCTTTGTCTAGGTTTATTTGTGGCATGTATAAGGCTACAATCAAGTCATTCCGAAATCTCTCTGTTCATTTGTTAGCTAAAGGGGGCATTTTCAATTGGATCTTGCAGTATTTCCTCTATCAGTTGTTGCGGGGACTTAAGTATGTGCACTCTGCAAATGTTCTGCACCGCGATTTGAAACCAAGCAACCTGCTTCTTAATGCAAATTGTGATCTCAAGATCTGCGATTTTGGCCTTGCAAGAACAACATCAGAGACTGATTTCATGACTGAATACGTGGTAACCAGATGGTACAGAGCTCCTGAATTGCTGCTTAACTGCTCAGAGTATACTGCGGCCATTGATGTTTGGTCTGTGGGTTGCATCCTCATGGAAATCGTTACAAGGGAGACACTTTTTCCTGGCAAAGATTATGTTCAACAGTTGGGGCTTATAACTGAGGTATCTCCCTTTGATATGAGTTCCTTGTACTTTATTAAGATATACTAGCAAGTTTAGCTCCTATAAATGACGAAAAATGGAGGCACTGTATTGGACAAAATGCAGACATGTAACGGATCTTCATTGACGACTTAGCTTTGCCTTGATTGGTGTGGTTTTCATGAATTCATCTTCTCATAGTTATCATCAAAACCAGCTTTTAGGATCCCCAGATGATTCAGATCTCGGATTTCTGAGGAGCGATAATGCTCGCAAGTACGTGAAGCAACTTCCACACGTCTCAAAGAGGTCCTTTTCCCAGAAGTTCCCGACTGTTTCCCCCTTGGCTATCGACCTTGCAGAGAAAATGCTGGTATTCGATCCTAGCAAGCGGATAACAGGTACAATTCCTACGGAATCATTTCCATGAATTCTTCTCGCTTGCTTTCGGAATATAGTCTTGATATATTGTGACGTGTGTCAAGTCGAGGAAGCTCTGAACCATCCATATCTCTCAAGCCTCCACGAGATCAACGAAGAGCCCACTTGCTCATCTCCTTTTGTCTTCGATTTCGAACATGCATCCTTGAACGAGGAAGATGTCAAGGAGCTTATATGGTTGGAGTCTTTGAATTTCAACCCGGACGAGAAGTCGGAATGATCGTGCAGCTGCACGTCCCATCTTTCCACCGGAGATGTTTTGTTGCGCTGTCGATGCAGAGTGTATGTATATCCATATACGATGAGATTTGGGGTGCGAGAGTAAAATAGAGATTCGGTTTGTCTTCCATTGGTGGTGGTGGTGTGGCATGATGGCTTGCTCACGGAATCACGATAAGGAAGCGGCAATCGATCGAGTAGGGCGTTGTCCTTGTTGCCGCGGGGCATGAGAATTGACGGTGTTTGCATTGTGATTGTTGTTGTAAGACTGGGTAAATGAGGAGAAGAGATATTTGGTGTGTACAGTGATTGTGTTTCTTGGGAGGGAAGAAAGGCCTTCTTCCTTCTACTTGATATGTTTCTGGAAGTATACTGTAGAAAGTCTGTTTTAAGAGTTTACTCATAGTAAAGAATTTACTTATAGTGGGATTTGAATTGTTTTTTGAAGGACCGTTAATAAAGGTAAAAATTAAAGTGAGAAAGAAATATACGAACTCGGCCGCGCGGTTGGGCTGTTGATTACGAAATATAGCAAAGAAAAAGAAAAGGAGGAGAAAAAAAGAAAAAATAGAACTTTTACAGAAGATAGGCTTTATTTAGGGGCAAAATGAACGAAAATGAGAAAAAAATAAAGTTCCAGAAAAAGAAAAAAACAAAAAGGAAAACATGGAAGAGAGAGAGAGAGAGCACGACAGGATGACATCACGGAGATCGAACCTGTCTTTAGCTCCTCCACCAACTCGGCCCAACCACCGGTAAAATATGACATAGTTTTCGAAGGACCAATCAACACTCAACACGTGGCAATGGCGGAACCCTTGCCATCGTTTTAAGATGCATTTATTTTGTAGAAAATGAAAGATTTAAAAGTTCTTTTTTCTACAAGTGATTACTTGTGTCGGTGTCGAAAGACATATATTGAGTCGGTCAGTGTATGAGTAATAAGCTAATAGAAATACATTACCATTAGATAGGAGGGAAATTGAATTTTATCGTTTGTTCGGATGATATCTTGAGTTTTTTTCTATAATCTCATGCCTATATTATGCCTAAAAAATGTATTTTGTGAGGCAAGCGAGAACTTCTGGTCAAATTTCTAAAGAATTATGATGGGTTAAGAAAATTTTGCTATAGTGATAGCATGGCAACTATTTGATATCATGTCAATTGCGATATTTTTAAAATCGATTTGTATCTTTTATTTTGGTGTTTCATAAATTTCACAAAATGTTATATTTTCACGACATTGACACGAACTTAAATATATTTATTAATAAAAAATACCAATTCTCAAGAAATGATCTTTTCTTAATTTCGTGCCCGTTGGTGGGCTTAAACCATATATATTTTTTATTTTGAGCACGTATTTTCAAGTTGTCATCTGAAGAGCCATCACCAAACGACGACGTCCCACGCGTAGGCGATCCAGTAGCAGTCCCCGAACCGCAGCGCGCCACGTGGCGAGCCGCGATCTCGACGACCTCGCGGGATCCACGGAGCGCGCGCGGTCTTCGAGCTTTTGATACTGTCCACGTCGACTCCGCCCCGCCCACGTAGGACGGGCCCATAATCACACGTGGACCACGGAGCCGCTGCGGACCTCCACTTGCGACACGTCAGAGCGCCTCCCCCAAAAAAATCTAGCTCCCTCCCCCCCCCCTCTCTCTCTACTCTCTGCCTCTCTCTCTACCCTGTCGCTTCTCTTTCTGGAACCAGAAGAAGAGCTCGTTCGCAATCTCCACCGTCAGTCAAACTCACTCTCTCCCTCGCTGAAGTTCCTTCTCGCTCGCACGATGAAGCAGCTCGCGCGGAGCGAATGATTCGCAGCTCGTCTCGCCTCTGGAATTCGTGCTCCGAGCTTCGGATTGTGGATTGCCGTATCCGTTTCTTCCATGGGGGGTGCTGATCTAGGTCCTCTTCCGCTGCTGCATCGGGCCTCGGGAATGGAGGTGGTGGTTCACTAGGGAATCGGAGGAGGTAAGCTTTGCTTGGCTTTCGATATCTTTCTGATTACGCAGCGTCGCAGTAGCTTCCGGTTCGATGATGTTTCGAGCTCTTTCGAGGTTTTTCGGATGCCTCTGTCTTCGGTTTTGGATTTTAGGTCCTAGCCTTTGTTCGTTTTGGAAAAGACCGAGGCCTTAGCGATCTGGTAGAGCAGATTAGTTTCGTTTTGGTGCCGCGGTCGCGCGGACGTGGAGTTGGGAGGATTGGGATCGTGGTTAGGTTTTTTTTTTTGTTTCGAGCTGCTCTGTTCTTTCTTAGCTACAGAGGCTCGTTCTTGTTTGGTTCCGTACCTTAGTCCGATGTGCTTGTGCGCCTTATGTGCACAGGCGGCTTGGATGCTGTGAGGTGGTTTTTGTTTTGAAGTTGGTAAGAGGAGATTTCCGTGGTCAACGGCGTATTTCATCGGCCCTGCAGACTATATTACAGAGTATGCCAGAGCCTCCGGGCTCGAGGTGTCTGTCATTAAGTTCAATTATTAACTGGAAGTGTGGATGTTACTGTCCTTCCTCATCATTAAGGGTATATTGATATGTATCAGTGCCGAAATCTCCATTATGGGGCACGGAAGGGCGAGCAAGTCATCAATGTGGTAGTTGGTCGAAATAAGTGATGTGGATGACAAGCATACCTGATCCATTATTGTGTACTTGTCTGGGATGACTTCTCCTTGGTGATTTTATTGATCAGTATTGACAGCTTGCAGCAGGTTTGCTGCTATCATTTGATGACTAGAGTTTCCATCTATGAATATGAAAAGTGAATATTACGATTGTCTTCTGCCACTGTTGCTTGTGAGATGTTTTATCACACACATGGATTGTTCCTGGCTGTCAGATTTTGAGGGTTGCTTTGAAGTTTTTGTTTCCCCTTATTGTATGATGAGAAAGTTTCTGCTTGTCGTCATCTCCAAATTTTTTCAATTATGGGTCCAGTTATTGCTTTTACTTCTCAGACGAATTCAACCTAAATGAGTTGCTTCATTGTTTTACGTGCACTTTCTATAACTCCCAACATCGTCACTGGATGCAGTTGGCTTTTGGATCAGGCTTTTTTTTTGTCTTTAGCATATAATAACCACTGATGAGTGAAAAACCGGCTGGGTTAAATAAAGATTTCTTTTGTTCTTTTCTATTTGCCTCATTTTTTACAAGTAGTTGTTGGATTTGGAACTCCATCACTAGGTTTGTCTTGCAGACAGTAACTTCTAACGGACGTCATGCATGAGTTATATGGTCAATCGAGCTATCAGGCATTTCTAGTTGCTGTTGATTTTGAGTCCGGTTGATGGGGGCTCTACCAGTGGACAATGACGGTGGCAATGATAGGGCGTCCGTTGAACACAGCATTCATCACCATGAGCAGAATGGAGGAACCAATGGAATTCTGTATGAGGAGCAATGTCGGAATTCATCCGAGGAAGACAATTCCAGGTCTAATGATGTAGTGGAATATGGTAACGGTTATCCTAGTTTGGATATTCAGGCACATGATGGTTTTCGAATAGAGCCACAACAGCCCCAAGGGCCACAACAGCCTCATGGGCCTATGGTACTATGGGAGAGGTTCCTCCCCATCAAGACAGTTAAGGTTCTTCTTGTCGAAAACGATGATTCAACACGGCAAGTTGTTAATGCACTGTTACGGAATTGTGGATATGAAGGTTAGCACTGGTTTGACATTCACATGAACATTCAAGCTAGTGGCAGTAATTTCACTGTTATTTCTGTGACATTTTTATAGTGAATTGCATCTTCATGTTATTAATTGATTACGTGCATGTGTACTGAACTGAAAATATGGGTTTGACACGTGATCTTAAAATGTTTTCTTTGTTTATCTTGTTAATCGTTTGAACGCAAGATCTCATTTATGCACTTTTTTAAGGATATTCCACTTTCCCTCTAGAGCTTTTAGGATAGGATAGACAGTAGACACGCACGCGATTCCATATTTCTTGTTTAAAGGACTTTCTTGTTGTGTGAAAGAATCTCTTACTGTCATTCCTTTCGCGATTCTTTTAGTCCCAATGCACTTAAGCTGTAAAGTTTTAAGGTTTTAAATCTGGTATATGGTGTATTAGGTTCATGTTTGTCGAGGGAATGTTTGGTGGGATTGAGTTAGCCTGTTTATCTTTCCCAATGGCCTGTGATAGTAAGTGGGGGTTGAAAAACCTCTGATTGGGGATTCATGTTTATTGCTAATGCTCTAAAGTGTCTCATTTTATGGGATCTTCAATTTATACTACGATTGATTATCCTGACCGAAATCAGACTTTTTGTTGGAACAGCCTTGGCATTTTTTTACCAAATGAACCCTCAGTGTACTCATACCTTTTCCTTCAGACCTTTTATATTCAATTTGTCTTGGCAGTTACTGCTGTTGCAAATGGTATTCAGGCGTGGAAGACCCTAGAAGATCCAACAGATCAGATTGACCTTGTCTTGACAGAAGTAGTCATGCCTTTGCTATCGGGAATAGGTCTTCTTAGCAAGATTATGGGCCACAAGACTTTGAAGAATATTCCAGTAATAAGTAAGAATTACTTCACTATAAATGGGCAGTTTGATATGGTAAAGCTTTCCACGACTATGATTGCTGTTTTAATGCTTTTGAATATTGCACCTAATGAGCTACTCTTGCAGTGATGTCTTCTCATGATTCTATGGGCATAGTATTTAAATGTCTGTCAAAGGGTGCAGTTGACTTTTTGGTGAAACCTATCCGAAAGAATGAACTTAAGAACCTATGGCAGCATGTGTGGAGGAGATGCCACAGTGTGAGTTACAGTTCATCTTTTGCGATAGTCGCTCTATTTTAACTTCTGAACTTGTTTGCCAGTTTAGCATAGGTGAAAATAGTGCCAATAAGGACTATTACCATAGGTTAAAGTAGTGCCAATAAGGACTATTACCATAGGTTAAAGTAGTGCCAATAGGGACTAGAAGCAGAAGGAGCTCTTCTTAGGAAGGGCACGTCTTCTCTCCTCTCAGTAGGATGGCAAAATCTTGCATGGACCTTGGTCCGCTTGGACTGGGTCAATGACAACTGTTGCATGTGGGTCCCATTAAATGGAACGGCTGTACCCCGGTCCATGGACCTTGGTCTGCACATGAATTTCCCTAGTAGTATTTCTGTTGTTTGACATTTTTGGTATGATGGATTTGTCTATCTGATATTTTAATGTTTATCCTGGTTCAGTTGGCTATATTGAATGAAATATTATTGTTGCAATTTCCTGTTTGTCATTGTGTTAAGTATTATCTTTTCTCAGTCTAGCAGCAGTGGAAGTGAGAGTGGGACAAACACCAGAACGTTCAAGGAATTGAGAAGCAATGATGACTCTGAGACCAATAATGGTAGCAGTGAAGAGCAGGATAATGGAAGTAACGGTTTGAGCATGCGGAATGGAAGTGATGATGGAAGTGGCACTCAGGTAAATTTGCATGTGGACCGGAAAAAGCCTGACATGATAAGAAGTTCTCACATCTGTTCCTCGTGCGTGGTATGTATATCTAGCAATAAGGCACTGATTTTGGGGTTTCTTGTTTCATAGAGGCATCAATCTCTTGTGGCTAATGGTGCCTCAAGGCATATAGAACGCCTTTCTTTCCTAATGCTTTTCAATGAGGAAGGAGCTGATCATAATTGAATGGAGTTGAACCCTTGCTGAGTCAAGTAGCTCAAATTTTTCGTTGCATCGTTTACTCCAGTTGAAATTAGACTTAGAGAGCTTCTCTTTAAGGTCTAAGTATGTAATCAATAGTCGCTGTTTATTTCTTATGTGTCCTTGATGAGCATATGACATACTGGGAGAAGGTCTAGGATTTGGATGCCAATGGGCAGATTTGGGAACAGAAATTAGTTGCACTGCGAACAAGTAGGATCGGGACTTGATGTCCACTGGATTTTTGCATCTGCCTATTATCCAATGGCTACACCAGGTCCCATGTCTACAATGGATGATGAGAGATAACATCCTCATATATTTACATTTGAAAAAAAAACATTATCGAACTGTCTCTATTAAATTATAGTGATTGTAGTAGCTGGACTGCAGTGCTTTAAGATTGAGGCAGTTGTACCATGATAATTGTGGGAAGGAGGAGGTTTGGGGGGGGGGGGGGGGGGGATAAATTTACTCAATGTCTCTCTCATAAAAGAAACTCATATAGAATTTAAGTATTGCTAAAATTAACATGGGGAAAGCAGTATTCCTGTCATTAATTGAGAAAAATAGAGTCAAAACTTCCATAGAGTATCTGTTCAAAACAGTAAAAAGTTCTTGAGTTAGATTCATTATTGACTCAAAACATGGTGCAGTTGCATAACAAAGTACAATGACTTATTCAAAAATAAGAAGGGTCCATTTTTTTACTTTTGGTGTATGCTTCTGTTTCTTTCAACTTAATTTGCTTTTCCACCAATGTCTAAAATACTATTCAAATTCCAAAACTGTGAAAATTTATACGTGAATCTACTCATCAATATTTGCACTCTGTGAAAGTTCCAAGTGTTTCGGATTTAAAAAAGAAAGTCAAACTATGTGAGTCGCAAGAATTAAACTAAGCAAAAAAGTTGAAAGTAAATGTCAATCCTAATGGACTTGTAGCCACTTGGTATAATGATAGCAACACTATAGATGCTTGGAAATTTTTTCATGATTTGTTAAAAAAATACAATATTCTGATTATTTAAGAGCTAGAATGAGGATTACCTTTGGGAGGAGCATTCAGTCTTCAGGTTGGTTGCATATTTGTCTTGTTTTGTGTGTGTGTGTGTGTGTGTGTGTGTGTGTGTGTGTGTGTGTGTGTGAGAGAGAGAGAGAGAGAGAGAGAGAGAGAGAGAGAGAGAGAGAGATCTGTTGTTACTAAACCATAAGAGAAATGCATGACAAAAAGAAAAAAAAGGAAAGACAGAAATTCAAGGCTGCATTGTACTTAGACATGTGTAGTGCAGTGAGCGGGGGGACCACTGTTGATCCATTCTTAATCCAGTTAGGTATCTTTCTGTTCCCTCCTTTCTGTGCTGAGGATGCATCCTACTAACCTAGGCATAGCTATGTCATGGAAGGGATTTTTCCTGCAAGTAGAATATAGAAAACAGGCTCAAGCAACTCATAAAGTTCTCTGGTTAGATGGTTAGTATCCTAAACGAGGCTTTCATAGCCTCTCCAATCCACAATAATCAATTTTGGAATTTAGTAAAGAGAAGAATCTTTTAATATCTTAATTTCTCCTATCTCAGGACTTCTTTAGACTTCAGAATATCTTTGGTTGAGTTTGCTTGAAATGAATGTTGCATTTGAATAAACGAATAACCGGGTAAGATGGGAGTAAGGCACGGGTGGATAGGTCAAACATTAGATTGTTCGCAATTGCAGGTGAGGGAAATGGGAACTGTGTCGTGTGCTTAATGTACACACGCATGCCATTCCTTTACTACCAAGCAATCTCTTGGGGTTGTAAATTTTGTACACTCATCCAAGCATGCCTCCATATTGCCCATACTCTCTCCTTAAATGTGTGATTGCCTTCTTTTAGTGAGCTTAAAAACTTCTTTGCAGAAACTACTGTCGAAGGGTTTGGTTTCAACGGGTGCAAGCTATCAGAAATAAGAAATCATTGTGACGCTTCAGTGCAAAACGATATACAATCACAAAAATAGCGGGCTGCATCTAAGTTTGTTGTTCTTTTTTCTTTAAAGTCCAAATGATGGAACCCAATGTAGGTCATCATGAGTGATCTTAGGTTTTCTCCATATACGTGGGCCCACATACCACAATCTTAGTCCTTTTAATATTATTGATATTTGGTGCAATGAAAGCCCTCTTCTTTAGTCTAAAAATAAGTAGAGAGCTAATGCAATAGTCTGTGCTACCTCTTTGTTGGCTTTTGCATCGAAAAACGTTCTATATAATCAATAGCGCCATGCTCATTTGGATGCACTGACCAACTGGAAAAACTTTTATGCTGCTTTTACTCGGGAGGATGTAGTATTTTAAGGGAAGGACTAAAAAGGTGATCTTACTGGCATGTATGGATTGACTTTTACTTTTTCTTTCATTTAGATCTTGCATCGTATGCGCTTTGATTTTCTTACTCCAAAACACCTGAAACTTTCGCAACAGATTAATGTCGACATAGATCGGAGTATAATTTTTCATAATCTTTTGACATTTGATATGGCGGGAAAGCTAAAAAGTAGTACTTTTTGCTTTTGCTAAAGTGTAAACGGACGCATTCCGACCAGATTCAGGACCTATCACGAGAATGTTTTTTGCTCAACTAGTAGTACACCAGAGATGTGTAGTTCGACAACTAAGGGATAGTGGCTAAGATTTGTTACTAGTCCCTTTTAGCAACGGCATGGTGGATGACCTTTTGATTCATTAAGATTGCTGTTCGCTTTAGCATGGGAAGACCAAATTCTTAATAATCACTGCACCTTGCAGACTAAAGAGATGCCTTTAATTTTTTCGTTTTCTGTTGATAGCAAAGAAAAGGCTGAATATCTGTAAACAGTATAAGCATCAGGTCAAAAGACTCGGATTATGGTAGATCTAAGTGTGTTATTACTATTTCAGCTTATTAATGCTCCATCTTCTCAGAGTTCATGGACAAATAAGACGGCCGAAGTTGACAGCCCTAAACCAGTATCACCTTCGAATGAATGGGCAGATGCTCCTGATAGCACTTGCGCTCAGGTGGTTCATACTGGGGCAGAAACACTCAAAATGGACGAAGAAGAACCAGGTACTAATGAACATTAGCGACTTGAAGTAAAAAAACTCCTTGACATCTGTTTGGTCATGTTCTTATCTATACATTTCAATCTTGTAGGCACTGCTGGAATGGGCAAGGATGGAAAAAGAGCCTCTAGATGTCAAGATTCTAAATATGGATATCAGCATGAGAGATGTCAAGATTCTAAACCTGGATATCAACATGAGAGATGTCAAGATTCTAAGCATAAATATCAGCATGATAGATCCAAGAATGCATCCTCCATTATAGAACCTAAACCATTTGATAAAGGACAATTGGGGCTCGACCTTGACTTAGGTGGCAAATCTAGAAATAAAGAAGCCAATTTGACATGTGGAACAGCCAATTGCCCAGATGCACAGACTGAAAGTACAGTTTTTGACACCAGAGATGGTATTTCCAGAATCTCACATGCAAAAGCAAAAGCTGACTGTGATTCTAAAGAACTTCCATCACTTGAACTAACACTTAAAAGGCTGGAAGGAGTGGGCGATTCTGGAAAAAGTGCCCTTGGTGATCACAAAGTTTTGAGGCATTCTGGCCTATCAGCATTCTCCAAGTAAGAAGGAAACTTCTGGATTCAACTCATCTAAGCTGTTTTGCAGATCAGGATAAACTTCTTGTTGCGATGTTTTTGTTTTTGCAGGTTCAATGCAACCTCTTCGGCGAATCAGGTAACTTGTCTAGCTTCTAAGTTGATGTACCATGTGATTGCTGTACTGGAATCTACATACGTGCCTGCATATTATTGGCACGAAGAAACTGGTGTGCAGCAGACTAGACTAAACAAGCCTCCACACCAGTGCTACTTTTAGCTAAGATGTTAACAGCGTCTCTCTGTTCAAGTTTACTCATAGTGACTGTTGTCTTGGTGATGATTACGTCCACTGTGGAGCAGGGTCGGGCAGGGACTACTGGAAGCTGTTCTGCATTTGATAATTGTTCAGTTGCAGTAAGAATGGAGAGCGATTTTCCTTCTCGTTCACTTGGTACTCCTCCATATCGTCAGTCTAACACGAGTAGCAGCAACAATGAATTTGTTTTGAGTAGTAAAACTCCTATAAAGCCAGAAGTAGTAGTATCAACTTTCAAATCTTCGGAGTCTTCCGCCTTTCAACCAGTACAGCATGGTTTTGTGTCTTCATCTTGGCAAGAGCTGTCTGGAAGGGCAAATGATGCTTGTTCTAACACAATCCAACCACCGTCAACCAGTCCACGTCAGCACATTCATATCCGGTACCACCATCACCACCACCACCACCACTATCATCATCATCTCGACAGCTTGCAGCAGCAGCAGCAGCAACAACAACAACCTGACCACAAGGATCTTTCACTCAAGAACATGGCAGGAGCAGCTCCACAATGTGGATCATCAAATGCATTCCAAGATCATTTAGAAGGTAATACTGGGAACTACAGTGTAAGTGGGAGCATCTCTGGGAGCAACGGGAATACTGGAAGTAAAAGTGTGCCAAATGGTGGAGAGAGTGATAAGGTAAAGGATGATGGAGTTGCTGGACATACTGGAGATGGTGGTGTTACTGAGAATGTTAATGGTGGTGGACCAGATGAAGAGCGAATTGCACTGAGGGAGGCAGCCTTGTCCAAATTTCGACAGAAGAGGAAGGAAAGATGCTTTGAGAAGAGGGTAATGAGCACTCTTTCTAGTTCTTTGCTGTGAAGCAACATAATTTTGATCATAGACCTAAGCTGCTGTATAATCCTTTAGTGAACCAATGATAATGCTTTGAATCTAATGACTTTGTAGCGCTTAACTTGCTTCTGCTTTTATGGAGAAAAAATGTTTGTTTGTAGGAAAAATTACTCTTTCGTCTATGTACTGTCACATTTTTTGTAATCGAGATTTTATACTTTTAATTTGTGTAATCAGTCCTTTTACTTTAGCGAATTTCTAATCAACTCCTTTGGACACCAAATCCAGTCAAATTCAGCTGACGAGGCTGTAGGGCAACTCCAAGGTATGCTGCGGATAGAGTATCTGGATGCCAATGTGGATGTGCGTTGAATAATTTAGACAATGGAGACAACGTCATAACATGATGTGAATATAACTTAGCAAATGTGGATGCCCTAGTGGACGCTCCCATTGGAAAAATTTTGTCCACATCACACTATGACATCATCCAATGGCCAATGCAGCTAGATTTGGGAGAATTTAGTGTCAAATGGATTTGATTACAAAGTTTGTGAAAATAGAATGACTTGATTAGACAAATTAAAAGGTAATTTCACTTGATAAGAAAATGCATGAAAGTACAAGGATAGAAAGTAGAATTTTTACTTGGTTATATGTAAGTTTCAGAATCCACCGTGCTTGATATACAAATATCTTCAGACCTGAGAACCATCGTGCTTATTTTGTGAAGTTGACTATAATCCTCTACTGTTGGTGCTTGCATGTGATCTTTGTATTTAGCTTTGTTGTAGACTGCTGGTAGCTCACATGGCATTCATAGAAGCTATCACTGGGAGAATGATGACTTCATGAACCTCATGGATGCTCTCTGTTCTTATCAGTGTCTCCTTGTGTTTTGTTCTCCAGGTTCGTTACGAAAGCAGAAAAAAGCTAGCAGAGCAGCGACCTCGGGTGCGAGGACAGTTTGTTCGGCAGATAACGTATGAAATCGCAATGACAAGAAATGATCTCTTTGCTCTAAATGTCATGTTTTAGCAAGAAGCTGAAATAGTAATCTCTTATTGCTGGTGCTGCAGGTCTGACAGCAAAGCGGGCGATGACTGCCAGAGCAACGACTCGATCTCGAAGGACAATTCTTGCGACAGTGTTCTATGACAGAAGGAGGAATGCATGTGGATGGTCGATCATTGTTGTTCAGAGTGCGAAGGCATGTATGAATATGAACCTTTACACTGGCCTTGTCTTTTACCAAAAGATGTTTTAGTCTTGTTTTGGAAATCAAGGTTTGTTATGAAAACTCAAAGAAGCAACTGAACTTCATACATTTCTTGTATCTGGGAAAGGAGATTACGAACAGATAAGACTTGTGGATTCAAAATAATTTCGCATTGCTAATGTTTTCCTTTTGGTTCTTCATCTAGTGAAGATTGACACGTGACAGATCCGGTCGTAGATAAGTCTGATAGAAGTTGATTGAAAACGCGATGGCCACGACCCACGCCATGTGTGGTCATCAAGTCATCTTTGTCGGTTTACCTATGCCGGAATAATCACATGTCAATCTGTGAAACTGCAATTACCGTTAAGTGAATGTTAAATATACCCGGGCGATGTGTCATAGAAATGGTAATAATAATATGTTCTTCTTTTAGTTGGTTCCTTGTCCAAGTCATGGGCCATGTAGAGCTCTTTCAACAGTTGACAGCACCAATTAGAATGTTTCACCACGTTATAGCCCTTTCCTGCAATTAAAGATGCTGAGTTAGATTCTATCCGGTTGCGTCATTTGTCAAAAACTTGTTCGCTTTGGCAGCCTGAGAAAGAAGAAAAACCTGGGCACGACGTGCTCGGTCAGGCACGTAGGGGTGGACAAAGTGCTGTCGCAACCAGTCTATGTCGACAACACAGTTCAAAGGGCTTTGATTGTTGAGAAACAATCTCGGCTATACGTCCCCATTTTTCCAGAGCCTTAATTATCCCAAGCCAACACGAGTAAGCATATCAGCCACGCCTTTTTGCAGAGGCTTTGATGAACAAAGACAAACTTGTCATGTCTTTTTGACCAATTTTCCTGAAACAAACATAAAGGAGGGGAGGTGTTCACAGCCGAGAAAGGTACAGCACAAAAGAGAGCGTCGATGTCACCACGTAGGGACAGCTTTGAAAATATAGAACTTGCATATCCACAAGCTTTGAGGGCTACAAATTCACTTTGCCCCAATTTAAGGGTTTGTTTATTTCGCGATAAATATATTTGCTTTTTGAGAGATTCTTTTTCGGTTTCTTTTCAAGTTAGAAAATTCATTTTCTTAATTTTAAGCGTACATATTTTCTGTAATCATAAGTGATTTTCTGTCTATCAATCATTTTAACGAACAAACCCCCCTAAGTTCAATATCATAACTCTGACGTCCTTTCTCTTTCCAGTTCAACTAATCACTCGGTGTCAAAGGAAAGATCTCTCCCTCAAGATCTAATTAGCTCTACACGATTATTGCACTGATTACATCACTCCAACGTAAACCCACCTAAAATTTTTTGTCTTTGTACGAGAACAAGACGTCGATATCTCTAAAAACACTAATGGAGCTTCTGACCTGTCCACGGAAGCTCCAGACGTATAAAGCTGTTTGGAAAACTGAAAAAACGGCTTGGACCCTTTTCGGTTCCCCGATGATTATCTCCAACGAGCGACTGGGTTCGCGACACGTGCGCGTGCGCTGCCAAGAGCTCTTGTTGGTTTCCATGTGTCGCGAAGTTCATGGTTCATAAACAAAAGGCAGTGCGAAAGCGATCAAAGCACCTGTCGAGTCGTAATAAGGGTTTTGGGCACCGGCCATGGTCGCCCTTTGTGACGGACGGGCCACTAATTGTACACCAATTGGCATGGCTTACGAGGGATCTGTCGAGGTCGTTTTCGAGTTTAAATTTTGCTCCATTGGTTATTTGATGGTTCAATATTGAAAGTTCTTTCAAAATGGAAGTTTTGGGTGTGTTGCCATTATAAGCTCGTCATTATCATGCTCTAACTAAATTTAGGGTATGCTTACACTCAATATATGGATGACTTTCACGGGAACGGTGACTTATAAGCTTGATGCGCGAGATTTTACTATGACATATCCATACGTCCTAGATAGTTAAGCTCACATCTCCCTCTCTCTCTCCCCCCCCCCCTCCCTCTTTCCCATCACCACACGTCAATCAAAGAGATAAATTGTCACGCAATTAGACACGTCGTTTTTATCGACAAATAAGTTGGAGAATACTTGAAACGTGACGAAGTAGATTATTACAAGTATCAAATGCAAGAATTTGAATTTTAGTGATATAAAGGAAAGTTATCGGAGTGCTTGAGAGGGAGCACGTGGAAAGGTTCGAATCAGATGTCAATCTATATGTATGACAAATCAGTTATTTCATCAATAGCCTTGAAGGTCTTTCTAATTTAGGAGTTGAATCGTTGCGCTTACTTTGTATGTCTTCCTAACTGAAGAGTTGAATCATTGCGCTTGCTCATTCTACTGGGCTAGAGCATGGGATGCAACATTCTCGTAAGAGTCGTTCGCAAAAGTACAAACCTATTTGTTACATCGTGAACCTCTCTTAGAGCCTTAGAATCGACTCTTTCTCTCTCTCTCTCTCTCGTCTTTCTTTTTGACTAAAATGAATCCCTAAAGTGATTTGAAATCTTAAGATATTCTCCTTATTAACATATTTACAAGAATCTACGACGGTGGATTTTGTTGTTGGCAAAGCAAATGACCCTTTCGTCTCTTGTGGCGGTGGTGGTGGTGTAAAATAAAGTTGACGGTTGACCCGTTCAAAGGTCAAAATATGTGGACGGTAATTTTTGGCCCGGCTGGCAGCACAAGAAACCGCGTACTTCCGTGGCTGACAGCGGTGTGAATTAAAGTTTAAAAAAAAAAATGAGAAGAAAAAAGTGGATGTGGCGAATCGCCCCTTCAAACTAAAGATAAAATTCGGTCGAGTTACTCGTGAACATTTCAGATTCGATTCGACTCGATTCGACGATTGCCGAACTCGAGCTCGCCAATTATTAACTCGACCGATCTATGGCCTAACAAAAATTCTTACCGTTATCAGAATATTCATAAAAGTCTTCGAGAAATGGATTTTGTCTATGATATTTGAGCCTGAGGTGAAGTTTCGGATTTCTTTACGATGGATTGAAATCAAGTTGTGTTCTAGTATCCGATTTTCTATTTGAGATGAGCTCAAGCAGATCAGTCAAGCTCGAGTTAAGTCTTGGGTCCTAATCACGTGAGACTAATTGAGCTTGAGATTGACACTGTATTGGCTAAATTTGAATCGATTCCTGTCACATTTCAAATCAATTTGTACATGAGAGGCTTTTAATTCGGATAGCTTACATGTTTGGGTCATTTTGTGCTACCTTAGTGGGTCCCATCCATGCTCAGGTCAATGGATACTCAGCTTCTCATGTCATATCTCGGGTTTTATTAAGTTTGATGCGGATTGCAAGTGTGATTTTCTCCGATTTCGCATTTAATCACTCGCGTCAAGATCCAATATCAACACATTCAAGGGGAGTGCTCCACTTTTGGATTTGATTCGAACCGATATTGAATCCGATTCATCCGGAGCCCGGATTGGGTCGGTTTCAAATTAATCAAAAGATATGGTTTTCTCGAGTAAGGGTCGTTTCGGGTCCGTTCGATTTTCCAAACAACCCGAGCTATCGGACCATTTTTTGTGCACAAAACTCCAGATATCGGGTCGGGTCGGAAATCATTGGCTTCTATAAGAAAAAAAAAGGGAGAAAAACATTTTTTTTATGATTTTTATTTTTTTGGGGAGGGGGGGTGCGTTTTAAATGCGAATGAATTCGGGCGCGGGTCCCGCGCTTTGGCAAACTTCGAAAAGGTTGACTTTGAGAATTAGATATTTTTAATCAGATCACACGGTGGTGGATCGGTCATCAGAGGATGGGGTCAATGCAAGATGGTTGGGGGAGACATCATAAAAGACAGAGGACCAACCGGGAGCTCGCAGTAATTTATAATTAGGCAATTAATGCCCTCCACGTCACCATTTGTGGTTGATCAATTATGACCGGACAAAACACCCTGCCTATTAAAAAAAAAAAAGAAGAGAGAGAAGATTTGAAATTAAAGAATTTATTTTTATGTTTAATAATACAAGTATCTATATTTCCCAATTCGATATTTGATCGATTGAATGGAAAGCACATGCTTGACATGTGGACTAGGAGTAGCCCGGCTTGTTTTTTTTGGAGAAAATGGAAATTTGGGGAGAAAATAAATGGATCCGACATTAATTGGATTTTGACTGGTCGGTGAACATCAGGTCATCTCTTTAAGTTATAGTAAGTATGCTTTAGAAATCGAAAAACCATCTATCTCGAATTTTGACTTGTGCACGCCTTGTCTATTTTTGTCATTAATAAATATTAAAAGTTATTATGACATCATGCTCTATTATTGCTATTTCGTTGGTAGTGTGACGTACAAAAGATGAAGAATACCGGACGAGCATAAAAAATTAAGAAGTAACATACAATCTCGTTACGCGCAATTAACATGAGATGAAGGTTTTAGAGTGCATTCAACCTTTTTGAGATCATGTCATAGTTGGATGATCATTGGAATTGCTTTAATCATGTTTCATCGCTTATGGCATGCCCACCAATCACCAAATTTCACGTATCATTTTCGAAGTTCAATTAAAGTTGCATCATTACCGCTTGTCTAATTTCATCATGATAATCGAGCCGAAGTTTATGCGAAACATAGATTTAGCGTCTATATGTAAAGGTTCTAAGAAAAAGATTATAATGTTCATTGTTATAGACAAATAAAAATTCATACGACATGCCAAAAAAAAAACAAAAAAGAAAAAAACCATCCATAAAATTTGACTAGTTACTTAATTTAAAGTTTGCGACCGACGCATTTTGACTCTTTCTTAACCATAAACTCCTTAGAATTGCGTAGACCTGTCAAAATGGGTCATAAACCCATTTCTTCACCCATATATTAGTAAATGGATCATAAAGGGTTAGTTATATTTAGTAAATGGGTCATAAATGGATAGAAGTCTAATATTAGTATTAAATGGGTCATAAATGGGTCATAAATGAGTTTATAATTTATTTAAACTCAACTCATCTCTCTCGCCCTTACTCAACCTTACACTCACTCACTTCGCACTCTTATTTCCATTTGGGTATGAATTTTTCTAGATTTAATTAAATATGGAAGTGTTTTAACAATATGGGTCTGATCGAGTATTGGTCGGATATGGGTCGGGTCGGGTATGGATCAAGAAAATTGCATTACGCATAAATGGGTCATAAATGGGTTAATGAGTCAATTTGGGTCGGACCATTTATGACCCGACCTACCCATTTGACAGGTCTAGAATTGCGTAACATACAAAATGACATATAAATCCACAATTTATTTTTTGCGATATTTTATATATGTATTTTATTGCTTTTTCAAAAGTACAAACTAGCAGGTCCTAGAATGATTCCACAAGTAACTTTTTTCTTTGCATAAGGGAATGTGAAAATTCATACATATTACGCGGCTAGATTTAATTGACACGAGGAAAATTTCCATAAACAATTCACACATGAGAAACAAAAACCACCCCCCCCCCCAAAAAAAATGAAAAACCATCCCAAAAATCTCAAAACTTCTCTTGCCACATTTGCTCCCCTTCTCTTCCTCTCTCTCTCTCTCTCTCTGTCTCTGGCGTTTCTTGTTCTCTCTCTCTCTCTCTTCTCCTCTTTGCCTTTTGGGGGCTGCTCCAACTCCCTCTTGATTGCAAAGATCGCGACGCAGAGAGAGAGAGAGAGAGCTTGGTATGGGGTGCTTCAGATGCAGTGGGAAATCAGTGAAGGACCCAGAGGCCGTGCGCAGGCGCCGCAGCAGCAACAGCAGCACCACCACCACCGCCGCCACCACCAGCAGCAACAAGAACAACGGCAGCAGCGACAGCGACAACAATCATCATTGCTTTGCGAAGGAAGCGGAAGATCGAGCTGCTCCGGGTAAAACTTCTTTGAAAAGCCTTGGCGATGCCCTGTCGCGTTTCGTGTCGAAGCCGGGAGACTTTGCCTGTTGTTGAAAGAACTTTGGACTTTCGTGGCGCTCTTGCGAGCTGAAACTGAGGGTGTTGGGTTTAAAAATCCGTTCTTGATTTCGTGGGGCTGCTGTTGGTGGATTTCTTGAATTTTCCTTCCGATTCGGTCAAAGTTTTCTCCTGGGTAGATTTCGTTACCGTAATCTTGCATGTTTGGAAGATCAAAGCTTGAACTTGCCAAAAAAAGAAAAAAAAAAAGCAAGAAAAGAAAGAAAGTTTGAGGGTGAAGTCTTGTTATACTATAATAGCGTGGTTCTTTGAATTCCTCTGAAACTTTTGCTGCTTATTCCATCTGTAGCGGTGCCTTAAGTTGTGTTCATGAGGAAACAGATTTCAAGACTTGATTTTTGTGTTTTGCCTTTTGCTACTTGATAGAGACTGCGAAGAAGGTCGATGCTTGCGGAAATGCGGAAGAATCCGAGGTAGAGAGACACGAGGTTGCGAGAGACGATGACCAACTGAATATAGATGTACGGGCTCAGACGTTCACGTTCGATCAACTTGCGGCTGCCACGGGCAATTTCAGATCGGATTGTTTTGTGGGCGAAGGTGGCTTTGGCAAAGTGTATAAGGGGCATATAGAGGGAACTGACCAGGTTGGTTGAGTCAATGTAAGCCTTATACCCCATGTTCTGGCTTCTTATTGCTTCATTAAGTCCGTGCTATTTATCGAGTCTTTAAAAGTTCTGGTACTGAACTTTATCGTAAAAGATAGCCTATGTTGAGACTGAGGAGGAATGTATTGCTGCTATGTTATACTTCATGTTTATTAAGCTTGATGTTTTGGTGCAGATAAAAGGTGTGTGTTAGGGCATGTTGTGAACTCTTGGTTTTCTTTGGTTAGTAGGTGGCAAGACATTAATTTTGTCTTGGATTTGGTGCAGGCAGTAGCGATCAAGCAACTTGATCGTAATGGACTTCAAGGAACAAAGGAGTTTATTGTCGAAGTAACGATGCTAAGTCTGGTTGATCACCCTAATCTTGTGAAATTAATTGGCTTTTGTGCAGAGAGAGATCAGAAACTGTTGGTGTACGAATATATGCCGTTAGGATCACTAGAAACCCATCTGCATGGTAAATAACTCTCCTTCAGCCTGCTTATTCTGTTGTAATGCTATCATCGTTATGATCCTTTGACTTTAGTTCATAGCGTGCATTGATTTTTGTTGCGCACAAGTTCTTCACTCTGTCCAATTAGTGTTTTGAATAATCTCCTTTTATGCCTGATCAGACCTTCCGTCAACTAGAAAAGGACTTGACTGGAATTCACGAATGAAAATAGCAGCTGGAGCAGCAAAAGGTCTCGAGTATTTGCACGACAAATTGAAGCCTCCTATTATATACCGTGATTTGAAATGCTCAAATATTTTACTCGGCGATGGATATCACCCTAAGCTATCTGATTTTGGCTTAGCCAAGGTGGGTCCAAGTGGGGATAGGACCCACGTGTCAACCAGGGTTATGGGTACCTATGGTTACTGTGCACCAGATTACGCAATGACAGGCCAGTTAACATTCAAATCAGATATCTACAGCTTTGGAGTTGTTCTTCTGGAGCTGATAACAGGAAGAAAAGCGTTTGATCAACTGAAAGAGTCCAAGGACCAGTACCTTGTCGCTTGGGTAAGATACAACTACCTTTCTTGTTCTCTGCTGATAAGTCATAACTGATTTGCCTGACAGACAAAAATATTTTATTTGATTTGCAATATTTCCTTAATTGTACTTATTATCCTTAAATTGTTATATGCTTCTCTCTCTGTTTTTTTTTTCCCTGAGATACCCTATGTGATCTAGTTTGCATGAAACCTTGTCCCGTTTTATTTTGCTTGATCTTAAGTTCAATAGTCAAGACAGATGTGCAGCTTAGTGAAAAAGCAGATTATGCAGCAATGCCTGGAAATCTATTTTACCTTGGCCAATCTGATAGGACGGTGAAAATTGTCATCATATGCTTGATCTCTTTCATAACTTGAGCTGGGTTACCTAATAGACCACCGAATCTTCTTTGTTGGACTCCAAGTAATGAAGATTAAATACACTATACCTTTGGATGTGCATCTTCTGGTTTTTTGGAAGTTAGGAGACCTTCTACGGTACATACTCCTTGCCCTTAGACGGAGAAACTTTGAAGTTTTCACAAGCATGAATGCCAAGTAAGAATGAGCTTTTTTTTTTTTGGTTTTATATTGAAAGTAAGAATGAGCTTACAGAGCAAAAATATTGATGAGAGTCGTCACCTCTCTGACATGTCCTGAATAATTTCTAGAGTGTTGCCTCTATGGCTTAGTCCTTTGTGATTTTATTTTCCATATAATCTGGTTTAAGAGGAAATTTAACTAGAAAGACATTCATCAGATGTTGGCCTCTGAGAGTTTTATCTGTAATTGTTGATTGCTCATAGGTGGATCATTTTGATAAACCCTGCACATCTTTTGCTTTTTGGGTATGCTGCATGCTTGTTTGCTGAATCGTCGTGTGATGAAAATATATAGGTAATGTACAATTTACTACATGTTTGACCGGTACAAAATAGCTTGTATCTGAAGAAAAATGTTGTATAGGAAGAAGAGATTCTAAACCTAAAATATATTCATGTTCGTGCTTCAAGCTCTCGATTGATATTTTCAAGCTCATTTCTTGAGGATGAGGTTATGGTGGTTGTAAATGCATTTGTGTGTTGATTTTCCAACAGAATTCTGTCTGATGGACTCCTTAGCCACCTGAGAATATTTTCGTCTTCCTTACCTGTGGACTTGCCTTGAATACATTCATCTCATCCTGCTGGAAACTCTCTTTCGTGAAGCTGATGAAAAACACAATCTAATATACGTTGAAACTTTGAAATACATCTAAATGATATGAAAGACGATAGCGTGTGTATTAGCAGTTTAACTTGACTAACGAGTGTGATGAAATATTGGCCAGGCACGCCCCCTTTTCCGGGATAGGAAAAAATTCTCCCAGATGGCTGACCCAACACTTGAAGGCCGGTATCCTGGAAGAGGCTTGTACCAAGCGCTAGCCATTGCTGCGATGTGCGTTCAAGAGGAGCCCTCCATGAGGCCGGTCATAGGTGATGTGGTCATTGCGCTGAATTACCTTGCCTCTCAGAAGTACGAACCGAGTACCCAGCCTGCTCAAAGCTCGGGGAAGGCAGCCGGCGGATCTTCTTCTAGAACGAGAAGGGAGGACAGATTAAGTGCCGATGACGATTCGGTCTTTTCATCTTATGGATACCAAAACTAGGAAGACCGCATGACTTTTGGCGTTGTTCATATATGAAAATGCCGACTTGTCGGTCTTCATGTGGCACACATGTTAGGTTTGATGCTTCATCCTCGACTTCAATACAGGTAACTCTTTACCTTCCGAACCCCACTTCATCCCCCGTGTACATGCGAGCTGAGTTTTGTATGTAAGTAAAGATGCCTCTGTGAGGAAACTAGCTGTCTGTACCCTTCCATTTAGCGGAAAAAAAAGCCTCTGCGCTATTCTTTCCTTGCATTGTTTTGCCATGATCTGAGACACCTCGTGCTGAAATTTTTTAATCCAGACACCTGGAGATCAATATTTCACCATTTGGTAGTTTACTAATTGCCCTTATCGAGTTTACACAATGCAATGCGAGCCATCCCTATGCGGATCTCAGGATCTTCTCTTTACCGAGGCAGATGACGAGTCGTCGAGCTATATTATACTCAGTAGTAAGAAATTTTTGCTCAACGCTCAAAGTTGATTGCTCGCCTACAAGCCAAATGAGAACCTCATGACGTGAGAAATGCATTGAGAGTCGGAACAGTAGAGCTCCAACTGGGTCACTTCACATGCAACATGCTTGTTTCCTAAGAGGGCAAAGTGAGCTGTGTCCTATTTGAACAACTGGGCCATGTCAAAGCCGACTCAAAACTCGCGAAAGGTTAACAAGGGTGGACATGTAGCTACGTCAAAACTGTCGGGGCGTGACCCTGGGACTGCCTGTCTCCGGAGCATCACAGCCATGGCCATTCGTTCCTTTTGGTGTCTCCCAATTGATAGGCTGAATGAAAAGCAAGTCGGCCCCTGATTGAACGACTCGGCCGGTGTGTTCTCGACAATCCCGACTTCGATTTTTTCCTGTTTAGTGCAATCACTCTCTGGTATCAGGACCTTACAAAACTACAACATTGTCTCTGTCACTCATGGAATCTAAATCTAATGAAAAGTCAATAGTGGGTAACCATGAATCTATGGGAAATTACATTAGGGATATACGTTGGGCTTTTTGAATCATACAAGGCCCACCACCTTCGGTCCAACCTTCTGACATGATACCGCTCGTGAACCGTCAGGTTGTTCTTCGTTTCTTGTACTTACCAATAATTAAGATTCACTCTGTCGGCAGGTAAATAAAATGGTTTTCTATAGCGTGACCCCTGTCGTGATCTGTCCTGAAAATCACGACTTATTATGAGCTGATTCTGTCCGAAACAGAAGTAAAGGAAAAGGGAAAATGACAAAGACGGTCGTGAACTTTGGACTAATATATAATATGATTTATGAACTTTTAATTTGTTTAATGTAGTCCATGAACTTTACCTTAATATTCAATGTGGTCCATGAACTTTTACTTTGTTCAATGTGATTTATAAACTTTTGGTACATGTTCAATTTAGTCCTTGAATTATGTGAAAATGTTGAATGTAGTCTCTAAACTTGAATTAATGGAAGGACTACATTGAACATTTTCATATAGTTCAATGATTACATTGAACATGTACCAAAAGTACAGGGACTACATTAAAAAAGTAAAAGTTCAAGAATTACATTGCACATTGGGCTAAAGTTCAAGGACTATCCTTGTCATTATTCTAAAGAAAAAAGCTGGTTATGCTAGAAATTTTCTTTTTTTTGTTTGGGTTAATACCAACATACTCCAAACTGGTATATTTATGCCACATTTACCCCATATTAATTTTTGTATCATAAAAACCTCTAAACTGATATACATGTGTCATATTTACCCCAAATTCACAAACTGGTACATCAATACCTCACAAAGGTTCTCATCCCCAAAAAAGCTCTTGTGAGGTGAGGGCAGCTGCTAGAAGCTTTTAGATAGAGGGGCTTGGCTTCTCCCAATCGATGTGGGACTCCCTATCATAGAGGCTTAATGATGCACCTGTGCCACATTAATCCCAAATTACGATAAATCTGAGATTTTTTGGGTAAATGTGGTATAAGTGTACCGGTTTAGGGTAATCGTGACACGGATGTATTAGTTTGGGGTTTTTCATGAAAGAAAAATTAGTTTAGGGTAAATGGTGGCACGAGTGTACCAATTTGGAATAAATGTGACGCGGATTTATCAATCTGAGAGTTTTTATAATACAAAAATTAGTTTAAGGTAAATATGATCGGTGCACCGGTTTGAAGTTTTTTGTGGCATTAACCATTTTTTTTTTGCTTTTAAATCTCACGACACAAGAAAAGATGTCCGTCGATCCGAAAGCCTAGAAATGTCGTAGAGGTCTCGTGGAATGGTCGAGTCCAGATCCGTGACTTGCGCATGCTATCTCGACTCAGAGCAGCTCGCATTGCGCGCACGATGGGTGGAGCTGTTACGGGCGATCTCCGATTCCAAAGCTAACGGAATTCCCCCCTCCTCACGTCCCGATCAACCGCGCCGGACGATCAAAGTTGCGATCGCCGGTTACCCCAAACGATGCGTCCGCGCTTTGCTCTTCGCATCGTCGCCTCTCGGAAAAACAAAAAGGCACAACGAAAACATACGTCGGGGCGCAAAGGCCGGCAAGAGCGGGGGGGAGGTGGGGCCCAGAAGCTTCGGTCTATCTACTGCGGT
This sequence comes from Syzygium oleosum, assembly GCF_021117445.2. Lineage (NCBI taxonomy): Eukaryota > Viridiplantae > Streptophyta > Magnoliopsida > Myrtales > Myrtaceae > Syzygium > Syzygium oleosum. The sequence continues at coordinate 7,347,021 of NW_026607504.1, forward strand.
AGGGACTAGGGTAAGGAAAAAGGGCTGGCATGATGTGACCTCCCACGACCATCGATATGGGCCGGGTCACATGGCCCGTGGGACCCCACCCGCACGTGGGGGCCCTACTGCCCCCACACACACAAAAACCCCTATCAATCCATCACCGTCTTCTCCGAGCCCTCCGAGGTGAAAAACGAGGTACGACATTTAGGGTTGGACTTTTAGCGCACACGGAAATTCCCTCCGGCACGATTTGTGAATGGATAAGGTACCGAAAGTTTTAAAATTTATCGCGAAAGTGCAATCGGATCATAAAAATTTTCGAGAAGTGTAATCGATGGAAGGGTTCGATTGAACCGGTTTGACAAGTTTTAGGATTTGATCTCATCTTATGAAAGTTTCAGAACTTGATTGCACTGTCGTGATAAATTTTAGGATTTTAAGTGCACTTATCCCATTCGTGAATATAATGATTTTCTAATTATAGAATTTAACTATGTACCATACTTGTTATATAGCACATGTTCATGGCAACTCGACTCTCTTTTGCGATATGAAAGGATATCACGGCGATACGTTTATTTTCAATTTCTTCTCTCATTTTTATCATGCTGTTGGAATCTCTAATTTATCGATTCGGTT